>NC_134276.1:183928603-184567353 GCF_949628215.1 Phalacrocorax aristotelis
AGCCTTTACTCTGTTGTTGAATTCAGTTCTGCTAAATCGCATTAGAAACAGAATATTAGACTGCATGAAATAATTTCTGTTCGTATGAGTGTGTATATTCTGTTATCGCATATAACTGCATATTAGCTTCCTATATTAACTGTCTAAAGCTGAGAAATCCAGAGGGTTTCATTTTTGTGCAATGTTTATCGTGATGCATTCTGACTTCTAATTACCTGGTAGCATTTTACAGTAGCCTGTACTAAATGTGTATCGGAGCTAGAAGTTCTGATAAGGCATGACCTGACAATTATTTTTGAAATTTCTATCCCTGCTATAATTTGAGGCTTAAAGTTCACTTTGCCTGTCAGTGTGCTGCTTCTCTGAATTACTCTGCCTGAAGAGCACGCATTCAGAATGTTTTTAGGGTGTTGTCTTATGGAGAAAAGCAAATGTAAATGAATGTTAGCCTTTTCCTTGGTTTCTTTAAAAGTAAATATCCATCATGTGGGTGAAACATGACATCCTAAGAGATATGGCCTACATTTGGTGGTATGACATATAGAGGCTAGGAAGATGAAATTATTTGCAGTAAGGTAAAAGGCATTTCTTCTGGAGGGAGACAGGACAAGTTATGAATGAAAGAAAAATATTTGTTGTTAGTATTTGTAACAAAGACAGTGCCTGTTTACTGCTGACTAGAATGTAAAATGAATACAATCTAGGAATTTTATGTATGGATAAAAATGATGGCAACTGTAATGCAGTGCTTTTTGCTGAGCTTCCTATGACCACAGGTGCTACTTCCCCTCACACATCACTATATGTATAAAAACGGTGAAGTTATGGCAAGGTATAAGCATTAAATCATACAATAGCTATTCTGTACATGAACAGCAGTCAGTTTGGATCAGTCTAGGTTGTTACATTTCTTCCCCCTTGCCCTGTATTAGAAGGATACTTGAATAAAGATTTCTGGATGTTGACTTCATTCTGGGTGAATGAACAGGAAAGATGAGAAAGGCAGGGAATATGGGGGGGAGAGAGAGGGGAGTTCCATTGGTTCTTTAATCTCTCGTTCCTCAAGTCTTTAATATTGCTTGCAGCTACTGAATCTTTCTAATCAACAGTAATTATTTTGATATTTCCAATAATCTTCTGCAGGAAAGAGGAGCCATCGCTCATCCTTGAAATCCTCCAGAGGCTGTCTGAATTAAAAAGATTTGATATGGCAGTAATGTTTATGTCAGGCTCAGAGAAAAAAGGTAAGTAATTCAGTAGTGTCTTTCAAACTTCATTTGTGATATTATAGAACCTAGCAAGAAATATGTAAAATGTAGTGCTAATCTTGTTGTTTATTCTGGGTAACAGTCAGTAAAGGTTAGTTGTCTAGTTTTTTGATTGTTTTAGAAGTCAATAAGAGGATCATGTAACTTTTCTTAGTCTTTTGATTTTTTATAATTGTTAAAACTTGAAAACTTCCAGCTAAATACTTCTGATTTTATCAGTAGTGCCGCTGCATTTTAGTCTGATAAAGTAAGCTTCACTAGGATTTCAGTTTACAGCTGGTAATGTTACAAAAATATGGATTTGTATGAAATCTTATCTGACATGCAAGGTATCCAAATTACACATTTTTTGTAATTTACAACCATTTCCTCGCAATCCTGACGTTACTGGTGGCAAAAAGAATGCAAACATCTCTAAACCACCCAGCCTGTTCATCTCTGTCCTGTTCTTGAGGCATCACTTAGATTAGTTTGCAATTCAGGTTGACATTGCCTTGGGTTCCTGGTTTATAAAAGTGTTTTATGTCTCAGACATTTTCTTTATTTAGCACACCAGACAGACTATATAACAGTGAGACACTGACAAGCAAAACATTTCGCTGGGACCAAATAATGTCAGATTTACTATCAACAGCTGAGTTTCACTAATAACCATTATACTTTCAAAATTTTTATATGTGAATCTTCTTAAAATAAAATTGCTTGTTTGACTTACTGAAGCACAAGTAAATTCCACTTATGAATTGCATTCACGCCTTTAACCTGATGTAAGCTTTATCTGCCATCTGGCACTAACTTTTATCTTCTGCATTTAATGGCATAGTGCCAAGATTGTAAAAGCTGTCTGTTTACGTTGTCAGGATTGTATACCTGTTTAAGGAAATGTTAGGTGGCTTGTGGGCATCAAAACAAAGTGAGAACTTCCCTTTGCTACTTTTTTTCATCCTCTCAGTAGTTCTAAAAATTTACTTGTGTTTCAGCTATATAATCCAGCTCTCACTGAGGAAAGAGTTTACCTTAACTTAAGGTAATCCCTGATTTACCCAAAGAGTGCAACTCACAAAAATAACAGTTCATGTTGGGAATTTCTTTTACAGTTACACAAGTATTGTTCAATCATTTGAACCATATGGGATTGAAAGATACTTCTGTGGAAGAGTTGGAGAAGAAATACGGCATTTTCTCTTAGTGAGATGACTGATGTGTAAATTTCTGTTTCTGCACTTCTTTCATATGGAAATCATCTGAAGAAGCCTATAAAGACTGGAATTCTGCTGCTTTTTTATAAGTAATGAAACTCTTGGTTTAGCCAAATGGCAAGTGCCTGAAGAGATAATTGTCTAGTTCTGCAGGTACATTTGCTTTCCAGCACCTGAAACAGGTCTACACTGTCTTCAGTGGAATCTGTTTGCCTAAAAAATAATTGGGCAGATTGGCATTCAGGATTTGGACTGTAGATAGAGATCTTTATTAAAAGGAAAAAAATATTTATAAATATGTCTTTGGTAAGAATCAAATGGTGTATATTAGAAATGTGCATGTTTTTTATTTTAGAAAATAAACTGAACATTGAATTGAAGATAATAATTAAAAATCCTTTAAAACTTAGGTGCCTAAATCATTCTTCTCTAAGGACACACATGTAATATGCAACATGTAATATGCAAAGTGAGCCTGGGGTATGATTGCGAAAAAATTCCAGAATTCTTTTGAGTTTACCCAAAAGCTGAGTTTTTAGCATTGACAGCTGAGATATTCCTGTGAACTTCAACTGTAATTGCAGAATAGAAGGAAGCAAATACTGTAGAATTAAACTAAAAGTATAGGGAAAACCGCTTCTTGTTGTCTTTGGAGAGTACTTTTAAAATACTCTGGTGAAGCTTACTGTTAGGGTTGGTTGTTCCTAATCTGGTAAAGCTGTTAAGAAGCCTCAGGAAGCTAAGCAGAATACCTTTCCAGTATGAAGAAGACAATGGCATGAAATCACCTGAAATTCCTTGAGGACGTAAGACTTCCCTTAATAGTTATGCATTAGGCATAAACTATTCAGACTCTTCACATGACCAAAAGAAGGAAGTAAAGCACTTGCCAAGTATACTGTAAGATTTAACTGTAGTATCCAAGTAGTGGTGTCTAAAAATTTGCCTGTGTCTCTAGGCTTGACTGCTCTCTCTTTCATCCTGCTGATATTGATGTTCTGCCTTGTGCTTTACTCATGCTTCTCTGACTATGGAAGCCTTCTGATAGTAATGCTTTTGTTTTGGTAGTTATGCTCTTTTTCAGCGGAATGATTACACAGCTATAGCATTCAAAAAGACTTAAGACTTCCAAGATGCATTAATAGGAAAAAGTATGAATGCTATCTTTGAGGTAGTCAGTATAGGAAAACTAATTTTAAAACATTTGCAGGTGTGTAATGTCCTGGTTCAGATAGAATTGAGTTTAAAGAAAATATGTAGCTGAGCTACATCCTTTGGCTGGGTAGCCACTGACATGAATGGAGCACTAGATCCCTAAGGTAGCTTCCAATTAGCACTGAAACTGAGCGCTAGGAGAATAAGCAGTGTTAGTGGGGAAATGGAAGAGCCTTTATATAACACTGCTTGCAGCTTACCTACAATATAAACAGCAGGTCCTACTAGACTAATAAGTTCTACTACTTTGGCAAGGTAACCCACTTAGTGGATGAGGGAAAGGCTGTGGTTGTTGTCTACCCAGACTTTGGTAAAGCCTTTGACACTGTTTCCCACAGCATCCTCCTGGGGAAACTGGCTGCTTGTGGCTTGGACGGGTGGACTCATTGCTGGGTAAAAAACTGGCTGGACAGCCGAGCCAATAGAGTTGTGTTGAATGGAGTTAAGCCCATCTGGTGGCTGCTCACAAGTGGTGTTCCCCAGGGTTCATTGTTGGGGCCAGTTCTGTTTTACATCTTTATCAGTGACCTGGATGAGGGGATCGAGTGCCCCCTCAGTAAGTTTGCAGGTGACACCAAACTAGGCAGAAGTGTTGATCTGCTTGAGGGTACGAAGGCTCTACAGAGGGATCTGGACAGGCTGGATTGCTGGGCTGAGGTCAGTTATATGAGGTTTAACAAGGCCAAGTGGTGAGTCCTGCAGTTGGGTCACAACAACCCCAAGCAATGCTATCGGCTTGGGGCAGAGTAGCTGGAGAGCTACCGGGTGGAGAAGGACCTGGGGGTGGTGTTTGACAGCTGGCTGAGCATGAGCCAGAAGTGTGCCCAGGTGGCCAAGAAGGTCAACAGCATCCTGGCTTGTACCAGGAATAGTGTGGCCAGCAGGAGTAGGGAAATGATTGTGCCCCTGTACTTGGTGCTTGTGAGGCCACACCTTGAATACTGTGTTCAGTTTTGGGTCCCTCAGTACAAGAAGGTCATTGAGGTGCTGGACTGTGTCCAGAGAAAGGCAACGAAGCTGGTGAAGGGGCCAGAGAACAAGTTTTCTGAGGAACAGCTGGGAGAACTGGTGTTGTTTAGCCTGGAGAAGAGGAGGCTGAGGGGAGACCTTATTGCTCTCTACAACTACCTGAAAGGAGGTTGTAGTGAGGTGTGTGTTGGTCTCTTCTCCCAAGTCACAAGCAAGCCACGATTGCTCCCCCCTCCCTTGGCCAGCTCCTCCCAGTTAACATACTGGGCATAACGTTACATGATATGGAATATCCCTTTGGTCAGTGTGAATCCACTCTCTTGGCTGTGTCCCGTCCCTTCCTGGCTTCTTGTGCACCTGGCAGAGCATGGGGAGCTGGAAAAGTCCTTGATTAGTGCAAGCACTACCCAGCAACAAGGGAAACATCTGTGTGTTATCAACTTTGTTTTCATACTACATCCAAAGCACAGCACTATGCGAGCTGCAGTAAAGAAAATTAACTATCCCAGCTAAAACCATGACAGTATCTTTACTGAAAGAGTTGTCGAGCGTAGGAACAGGCTGCCCAGGGACGTGATTGAGTCACCATCCCTGCATGTGTGTAAAAGATATGTAGATGTGGTGCTTAGGGACGTGGTTTAGTGGTGGACCTGGCAGTGGTAGGTTGATGGTTGGCCTTGATGATCTTAAAGGCTCTTTCCAGTCTAATCAATTGCATGATTCTATTACTAGGTGTGTCCTAAGCTACTTGCTAACTAGCTATTTCTTACCCTTGTTGTAAAGCTGTTCTGAACGTGTATCAGGGATACTGCTGTAATTAATAGACTCTGGGAGAGGGAGAATATTTACCAATGTAATTTTACACCCCTTTGTAGATACAGCATACCTTCTTTATGTACTGTTATGAGTTGTTCAATGTAGAGCAGAGGTATATGCCTGACTGGGTTATACTAATAGAGCATTTGGTACCTTCTCAGAAGCTGCTTCTTGAAGGCTATTGGATGAAAACAGCTGATTGCAATATGGATCCTTGACAGTAAAGCAAGATGATGGCAGAAAGACTTGAAAACTGTAGGCCAGGAGTCACCTACAGCTCCACTTCATCTAGTCTGCTATGGTTTTAATGAGAATAGGCTGCTGTATTCGGTTTCTGGTCCCACTCCTGCTTTTATGGAGATTTCTGTTTGGGATTTGTGTGTGGTAATGAGGGCTGATTGAAAGGAAGCCGTTCAAGAACGTAGAATTTGATGGGGTGGATGGGTGGACCTGATTCATGTTGCTACTGAACTCAGGCCACCAAGAGTTATCCTGCAAGTGGTACGTTACTGTAGCCGTTTGCTTGTATTCCTAAACACAGCATTTGATGGTGACTTGCTAAGTCCCTGAGGCTATTTTTCAGTGCATAGAAAACAATGCAAGGTTGAGAGCGGAAGGCAGGCGTTCAGGGAGCTGCTAGCTTCACTTGCTCCAGCAGATGGCAGTGTTTTTCCCCTCGAAATTGTTAAAGATTGCCAAGCCTCTGAATCGAAGAGTTTAATGAAATATGGAGAAGATTCATAGATCTGAAGTAGAGTCAAGAATTCTTTTTAGGGAGAGAAGGGGATTTTTTTGGTTTGCCTTTTTTTCTAAATCCCACCCTCTCTAATAGTTCTATCCTTGTTGTGTCGCGGGGAAAAAGTCTAAGGTAAATAATGTGAGGCAATTAAACAGTGTGAAATTATAGCCCTTTGCTATGTTCTGGCATTCAAGGTGTCAAAAATCTGAGGGTATGTTTGCTGCAGTGACAGATTCAGACTTGTGTTTTGAATGATTCCTTTACTTATCAGTATTAAATGTTGTATTTTTCTAGACAACTTTTTAACTTGTCAAGATAACTTTTTATTTTGAATATTGCTCTCCAGTAGATCTGGGAGATGCTCAAACTCCATAATGTCTATTGATTTCATCATCTATGTTGTTAGAATATAAATGGAACTGATCCTAGGACAGACTTCTGCCAAATATCCTTACAGCTTTCTGTTTTGACAGTAGACTGTGATTTTATGTATATCCTTTCTGATAACTAGCTCTGCATTCATACAGTAATAGTTTCATCTGAGCTGAGTTTGTCTTGCTTATAAGAATGTCCTGTGATAGTCAGATGTCAAGATAATGTCCACATGACTGTGGAAGAAATTATTTTAACATAACTTTTTCTTGGCTGACTTGTCACTTTCTGTGGAAAGCATAAAATAGTATAGTTTGAGTACTTGTTCCAAAATATTTGTTAGAATTAAAAACTAATGGTCTTGACTGTGGTCAAGAAGTTTTTGCTGCTTCTCTTCTTCCCTGTCTTTCTGTTAATAATAGGCATTTCAGCTTGCCAGTTCTCAAATATAACTAGAACTGGTTTTGAGGCTACTTCTGCAACATATCCTATTAATACAAGATTAACATATCAATTTTTAACATATCTTATAGAGAAGTCTTTGGGGCCCAGAGAACCTGTGAACATTAAACTTCAGGAAACTTATGTTCTAACCCATTCTTTTCTTTTCCTAGGCAGAGATTTTTCTTTGTCAATGATGTGAATACAGTTGCTTGTAGTTGCCATCACTAGGGAATACTGAAGTGAAAACAGCCATTAAACAGTTCATTTCTAATGTCATCAGCTGTCAGTTGTTTTTCTTCCATCTTGCATAACGAACACTTTGTTTCTGTTAATGCAGATGCACTTCAGTGCAATCTCTTCTTACTTTTGTCAACTGCTGCTTGTTTCCCTCTTTTGGTTCTGATATGGTCCCAGTGTTCTCTTTTTGCTCCTACTTAATAATTCTTACGTAATCTGTCCTTATTTCTATTACTTACATGCTTTTCTGAGCTCATTGAAGAGCTCTTTGTTGGTCAGGTTGGTCCCTTTTTACACTTGCTGTCCTTTCTTTCCATTGTCATAATTTGAGCTTGTTATCTTGTTAGCATTTATTTGGGAACCAGCAGATCTCCTGCAGCCTTTTCTAACCTTAGATTTTCCGCCCATGAAACCTTACTGAGCAGTGTTAGAACAGAGTAAGAAGTAGAGAGGGACTTAGGTGCATGAAGCTTTCAAAGTTGCATTTAGGTGCTGTGATGTCTGGGCAGCTTGAGATTGCTCTACTGTCAGTATTAGAAACTAAGAATTTGGGGCATTAAATATACATCCTCTCTTCTCTCCTCTGCCTGCGTCCCATCCGATGGCAACTGTAAGCCAAGGAAGCTGTGCTAGTCTTCTGCCACTAGTTTTTGTTTTTTCTTCTTTCATTAAATCAGTGCTTTTCTAGCAAGAGCAAGAAGGGCCTTAATAAAAGCATAGGGCAGCACATTTATTGACTCTCACTTCTCCCCAGCTAAGATTTACCTTGTAGCTTTTCTTTCGTAGCAGCTGTCAATCACGCCATGTTTTTCTTTCTGGGATCTTAACAGAGCCAGTGATGTTCTGAATTACGTTGTGTCACTGCGGCCTTTGCATGATGCTTTAGTAACTTCCTAAGTATTTCTAAGGGTTGTGTTATTCAGAGGACAGAGCTACCCTGCAAAATCCTTTGTTATCGATTATCCTTGAGGGAGCAGGGAAGTAGCCTGACGTCTCAGGAGCGCATTGTAAGTCTGAATCTAGTGTTCATTTAATATTGGCAGGTGCAAGTCTGCCAAATGACCTGGAATTGCATTAGTGTTTAATCTGACCTTATCCGCTTTGCTGGTCAGGCTTAGGGAGAACACAGCTTTTGGAATAAAAGGTGAAATTGTATTTTTCACTGTTGTCACATCTCTTAAGTGTGCAGTTCAGCCTGATTGCAGCAGTGAAGTTGTGTGGGCTTTATGCATCTGTCTGTTCCTTTTTCTTTGTACTATTTCACATGAACAGTTTGTATCAAATCTTTCTCATTACATCTGTCACCATGTGCCGATTCCCTCTCTCTGAATTTCATTCTTCTTTTTCACTGTGCCCTTTCTGTTTTCCGTCACATTCAAAACATTGTATTCTCCACTGCCTTCCCTCTCCTGTCATTAGTTGCAAGCAGCTCAGCCTCTAAAAGTGTCATTTGAAGGCTCCTTTTAGTTTTTCTAAAAATTTCTGCTCAAGGCTCTTTGTTTCTGAAAGCTCCTTCCAACGGCTCTGCTTCTTCAGGCTCCATTTTGTACAAATATTCCACACTGATGTCTGGCTTTATGAAGTGAAACAAGTACAGCATAGAAACCAAGGGAATTCCTTTTTTTTATTATTATTTTTAATTTTTTTTCCTTCTTACTCCCTATTCAAGGGGTTGCTGAGTTCAGTTGTGGCTGGATATACTGGAATCTTTTGCTTTCTTAATAGTACCAGAAAGTAGTGTTTACTCTCCAGATTTCATCTTCAAACTTAAGACCTTCCAGTCTCTCCTCGGACAGTTTTTACAAATTTAAGGTGGCAGGGTAAAAGTAAATTTGTTTTCCTGTTCCTTCGTACCAAACAAGTCTACTTGTATTTTAAAGCAAGAAATGTATCATTAGGCACAAATACTGATTACATTAACCAACCACTGAGTATTCAAAAGTCTTCCTTGTCCTGATGCCTGATGGGATAGGACAAATTAATGTTCTATATGAACTCTTAAAGTTCCGTTTTGTAGCTACATACTTAGACTCTGATCTGCTGCTCAGCAAACTATGGCAGACCTGTCCAAGTGAGGAAACCCTCAAAAAAAACCCCAAATAAACATAAAAGCCCAGATTTTCTTGCTTTTATGTATATTACAGGAATGACTGCTTGTACTTCAGGTTGCAAGGGTGTGTACTCAGAAGCAGCTTCATCCCTAAAGAATCAGCAGTCTGAACAAATACCACCAAAAGCAGAGAAGGATTAAATGGTTGATTTGCCCGGCTGTGACTGTGGTGGGAGAAAAGTATCTGACTCCTTAAGTCGAAATCTGGTGTCTTTCTGGCTACACCAGGCTGAGTACTCAGTTTGACAAGTGGTGCTTGAACTTGGTTTATAATGAATTGCTATCACTTATGGAAGAATCAAGAACACTTTGCTGACCTCAGAAAAGTGTACTCCAGAGTCTTAGCTGGGAAGCAGGAATGCTGCCAGCTTTTTCTAAAATAGCCTAAAGTTCATATTATTGAAGTAAGAAGTAATGAGCTACTGCTCTATGCCGAAGCCTGTGTGGATGAGCCTTGAGGACTCCAATTCTGTCCTTGGTGTTAAGACTTCTTTGTGTTCTGTGATTGGATTCGGCTGGTTGTGAAAATTAGCAAGGCTATTACAGGGTTACATCTTATTAAATGCAATATTTGAGTGAAAATGTGTGTTTTCAACAGATGGGTAAAAACATTTTAGGGAATAATTTCCATACAATCTGTAACAAAGAAAGGACATGAAATAAATACTTCAGAATTTGCCAGATCTCTTGAGATTTTCTTCCACTTCGTTTCATTTTTCTGTGGACAAGCTTGTCTGATTGACTGGGTGAGAGATGCCAGCTTTACCAAAAATCTGCAAGCACTAATTTTGTTGAAGGAGAACATCATCTTTGTTTAAATTTTTATCATTCCTAGACTGTAAAATTAAAGCCAGAGAGAGAGAAGTAGGTTCACTCCTTGCACCGGTTTGCAACTGTCAACCTTTGGCTTGATGATCTGACCTTGAGAGAGCCTTTGTCCTGTGTCCCACCCCAAGTTGCACTTGAAATACTGCTGTGAGTGACTCGATGCAGCCTGAAAATGGGTACAGACCACAGCAAGTGGGATCTCAGGTGGCTGGAGCCTTTTTGAGGAACTGAGGAGCAACCTCTACTTCATTTCTGTCTTAAGTTTCAAGGATGGTATCTGGATAAAACACATGCTTTGCAGCTTGATTAACTGCCTGCTTTGTTCAAACTGTAACTATTGCACGGTTTGAAATGCAGAGCCCTGGTAGTCCTGGGGCTCCATTCTCTGTTTGTGTTGCTGGTTTTCACAGAGCCCCAGGTGAGGCAGGTGCACTGTGGGTCTTCATTTATGGTGGCACACAGTAGGTCTTTCCTCCAGGGGTTTGCAATCTAAATGGACAATGTGTAGCATAGTCTCCCCACTGTTAGAGATGTGGGACTGAATGCCTGGAGAGAGGCTTCCCTTATTGCAGTAGAACCCTTTCTGTGGGTGGTCTGAGCTGACTCAATGGTGGGAAGAGCTCAGCTGCCCGGCTGAGAGAGGCGAGAGATGGTATGTCTCTCTGGGCTGTAATGGAGGCAGGGCCATCACCTGACACATCACATCATCTAGGATGCAGAAGAGTATGTGTTTTACCGCTGTGAGTGCCAGCTTGTTCTCAGTGTAACATAGGAACTCGGTGACTGGGGGTGAAGAACAGGAGACATACATTTCCATTTCACAGGACTCAAAATCAGCGTCTTTTTTAAGGCTTAATATTTCAATCTCAATGTCAATATTCAGTGGTTTCAACACTTCTCTGTACTTCAGTAAAACCTAAGCATTAATGAATATTTTTAACATGAGATTTGGAGAAGCTAGGAGCGGAACAAACCCCACTAGCCCTTTTTGAGCCCTAGGTCTGTTTTAGTAACTTCAGCTAGCTTTCCTCTCTCTGTCACATACTGGTTTTATATGAAGCCAGCTGTACTAAGGACAGATTCCTCTGGTCAATGTTCCCATTATCGGACTTTGTCAAAACAGCTCTGCTGGTTCAGAAGCAAAGAAGAAATTTCGCTTCATCAGGATACCCATGTGCTGCATATAAAACACCCAGAGAGTCTTCGGGTCTATTCCTCCCTGGTTTCTGCTGATAGAAACAGGAAGCCGCTGTACCATGCTGCCACAGCTCCAGTCTCAAGTCATTTCATAAGGCTTCTTTCTCCAGCTACAGTAATGGCAATGCAAAATAACATTATAGGCATCAGCTGCTGTGTTCAGAGGCTGGCTAGGGGTCTTGTTTGTTCCTATTCAGCTCCCTGGGGTAACAATATAGGGCTCTTCATCTTAAGACTCTCAAACCTTAGAGCTTGATAAAGGAAGTTTGTTTATCATTCCCAGTTGCATAATGCATAAAACAGGGCTTGTTATAATCTTCGTTCCCTTCCCTCCCTCTAGGCTGATACTTGGTTCATCCTTCAGCCTGCCTGTGCTCTCTGTCACTGCCAGTTCCTGGCTGAATATAGCCCATTTTGAATGGGCTGAATTAAATCAGAACAATAGACCAAAGCAGCATTTTCGGGCACCTCAATGTATTCCAGCTCTGTGTACAGGATTTCCGCAGGTACAGTACTGCTCGCTGACAAATTTCAAAACTTAACAAGATGGCTGTTTCCAAACCGATGAACATCTGCTGGGAGGTTGCCAAAGACACAAGTGACAATTAGATGCCCATATGCCTCTGAATCTTGGGGAAAACCAGCTGCATGATACAGCCTAGAGGAGCAGTGCTGGGTCCAGCTTTACAACAGACTGCAGTAATCAGTGCTTGGGAAAAGAAGGGAAACCAGGCAACAAAGTGAGTAACAAGCCCAAACCCTTCCATCGTTATCTTCCACGATTATAATGAATCATCCCATGCTGAGATTTGCCCCACTTTCGTGCATAGCCCCGTGCCTCAGGCAAGTTCCTTCCTATAAATCAGTTGTCGCCCCGTAAGTTCAGGGTTTGGAATATTTTTTTGGTCTCAGCTTTATTGGTAAGATGTAGCTGTGCTGTTTTATCCTTCTGCGTAGGCTTTTGCTACTCTGTTAGGTTTATGAAGGAGCAATGGAGGTTTGATTAGTTTGAAAGTCATGGAAAATTGAAAAGGCACCATCACAGAAGGTCTCTCTTTCAACAGAAATTGGCTGTGTCACCCTGCTAACTATAAAACATTTCTCAAAGAGCTCATTTGCGAATGTTGATAGGTTGTTGCGTCTGGTTGGTTTTTGGGTTTTGGTTGGGGTTTTTTTTTTTTTGTTGAAAGCATTCTGAGTTTGCCACCCCAGTGCCTCAGGCCAAAAATTATTAGAAGAGCTTCCCTATGCCATAGATGATTTGAGACATTTAGAGAGAACTTACTTTCCCTCAGGAGATGTTTTTCAAATAATTCTGCCTGAAGATAGAGTGATATGTGATGACTTCGTGTTTTTTTCTAGATCCTTATAAAAACACTCTTCCTTGGAGAAAAGAGAATTAATACTTCCAATAAATACTCTCTCTCCCATAATTGCTCTCTTCTTTGTTAGCCTGTCACTTCTTCCACCGCCTTTATGCTGCCTTTCTGCACTGAAGCTCCGCCATGAGTCTCCTGCTTAGCCAAGCCATCTGCCGTTACACCCACCTGTCTTTCAGAATATTGAAGTGACCCTCACCTGTAGTTGGATGAGACTGTCCTTAAGGGTTTGCCAGCTCTCCTGAGCATCTTTCAGAGCTGCCCCATGGGATCCCACCTACCAGTTCCCCGAACAAGCGGCAGTCTGCTTGCCTGGAGTCCAGGGTCTGTGCTGTGCTGTGCTGCATTCCTTCCTCTTTCCCCAGGATCTTGGGCCCCACTATTGCATGGTCATTACAGCCATGGCTGCCACTGTCACATTCACAGCTGGCTCTTCCTTGTCAGTGAATAGCAGATGCTGGAGGGCGTTGCTGTGCTTGGCCCACCCAGTACCTGTACCAGGAAGTTCTTCCTGACACCTCCAGAAATCTTGTGTTCTGCTGTATTGCCCTTCCAGCAGATGAAAGGAGGTTAAGTGCCCCAAAGAACAAGGATGTGTGATACAGAGGCCTGAGCTTTTGAAGAAGTCTTTGTGTTTGCCCTTACCCTGATCAGGTGAGGTGGCACCCTCCCACTGTGATGCCACCCTCCCGCAGTCTCTCCTGATCCTGACCCATGAGCCTATACCCAGCCCATCACCTGTCCCGTGGAAATGCTGTGCATCTCTGAGCTGCTGCTTCACTCAGAGGGCATCTCCTCTCCTCTTCTTCACTGCCTGTCTTACCTGCAGAGCTGGTACCCACCCGTGCAGGTGGTCCCAGCAGCTCTGTGGTCCTGTGGCAACACCACAGCCCTGTGACCCCACAGGAGCACTCATCCTTCTGGATTGTTTCCCAGGCTGCGCACAGAGGTGCACTTGCATACTAGATGGGGGATGCCTCCTCTCACCCTCCTCCTGATGTCTCTTGTTCTCACCACCCTACACACTTATCTTTCTTAAGCGTGTCAAATTTGACACTGGGTTTGGTTTTAAAAGAATATAAAATTAGTTTCCTTTTACAGACGTCAAGTGTTTGTTTAGGTGCAAGCCCAAATTTAAGTCTTTCTCCAGGTTACATTCCTTGCCTAGGCTGCTGGTACTATGAAAGATAAACATGATCAAATCTTTCCCAAAGTGAGGACAGGGTGGGGGGCATCAGGCTGACGCAAAGCTTCTGTCATGTCACCGTGCCTGCACCTCTCACTCATGTCCTGTCACCGCTGCCTAAGAAATGGATCGTCAGTGTATGAAATCGCAATGCAATGGTGGAGCTGGAGTCTCTGCGTGCACAGGAGGCAGAGCATCCGAGGCTTTCAGAGGTCATTAGGAAGACCGTTGCCCGAGTATAAAAATGAGATTCTCTTAATTGGCAGGAGAATGTAAAAATATTTTCTCCTGATGGGGAAGACAGCTGTAGGTCTATGGGAGAGTGGGGCAGGACGTTCTCATAGGAGCCAGATGAAAACTGAGGATTAGGAGGGAAAATCCTCAGAGCAACTTTTGGGCTCATGGTATAACTAAGAGTGCTACTCATTGAAGGTTGTATTTGATGAAATTTGCATGAAATATCATTTTCCCTTCCTAATTATAGAGCTGGCATAATGATTCAAGAATATCCACAGAGTATTTATGAAGTGAATTTTGTGAAGGGAAAGCTATGAACTGTATTTGATTTGTTTAATTTATTTGACAAGGTTTGAGTCTGACCCAGCTTGGGGGCAAAGAAATGCTGGCAGGGAAAGAGAGCACAAGCCCCTTATCCTCACTGAATTTTTTCTGCTAGCAAAAAAACCCTTTGGCTCTTCTAATTATTTCAGCCCCAGCCTGATGTTTGTTTCCTATCACCCAGTCCTGGATTATCTGACTTGTCATACAGGGTCATGGCTGCTTTTTCCTTTTCAACCTAATACTAAAAAGGAGAAGCCTACCGACAAGGCGTGTTTTGACAAGAAATTTTGGAACTGCACAGAATTGCCATAAAATCCAATATCGGGGGGAAATGATCACCCCTGACAGCTAGGGCACAAACTGGAAATAGGTCTTCCAGGCTAACGTGTCTTAAGACATTGCTGTTGCTGTTAAAGAGTAGCCGGTTAGGCGCACAGGGAGGTTGTGAATGCCAGCATGAACAGATGGATAGAAGGAGACAGTAGTGGCCAACCTTTGGCTCATGGGCAGTTTTTTTCCCTGAAATGACTCACTGGCACCATTCAGCGTCAAAGAAGATAAAAAAAAAATTAGAAGAGAGCCACAGCCTTCTGCTCTGACAAGAATAGCAGTTTGCCACAGCTCCTTGTTACTTCTGCCCTAATTTATCCCAGAGTCATCAAGACTCCATGATAGCTGATGCAGAGATTTCTCTTAGAAAAAGTGTGTGTATTGAATTGATTAATAAATAAATAGGATGATAAATAGGATGCATTGTCTGTCCTGAGCCTGCTGGTTTGTCCTGGCACACAGTCATGGAAACAACGCTCTTTCTTAGCATAGTACAAGTAGAATTGCAAAGCCAAGCACTCAAAAGGCTCAAAATGGCAGTTACGCCCGAAGTGGTACATAGCCTTTATTCAGCCCATTTGTGTATTTTTCGTACCATGGTATAATCTTTAATGACATGCTACACCCGATTTCTTACCTTCTAGCAGCAAGGCTCGAAATGTACTTATCCTCCTGTAGTCAGTGGATTTTTTTAAAGACTGTAGCTTTTTTCTAGGAAGACTTTTGTTGCCCATATTTAGCTGTCGAGGGGCAACCTGTCACTTCTGCAGCACAGTTCATGCTTTTAAGCTTTTCATAATACAGTTGTGCAAAAAAAAATATCATCTAACAGTGAGTTGCAGCCGCAGGGAGGAAAGTAGTGAGATTAGTAGCTCTTGCTCAGCTGGTTGTTAGAAATTTCCAGATAGCATTGATGACACCCACACACACAGTTACTCCGTCCTCCCTATTGAAGTACTCTTCTGTTTCCTGGCTGTTGGGCACCAGAGAGGCACTCATATGAAAGACAGACATGCTTCTGTGTGTGCTGGTTCAGCTGGACTTCACGCCACATAGAATTTGCTTTATGTTGGACAGACTGCGAGTGAAAATTCACTATAGAACCTACAGCACCAATATGTTATTTTTTTTTTTTAGTGCTTTGCTCTTACAGACTTATATTGTTTTTCCTCCAGTTCATTTTTGTTGTTCTTATTCCTCTAATTTCCCTTCCTACTTTCCTTTTATTCATAAGTGCTAATTAACTGTGCCTACAAGCTGTAACACTTTCCTAATGAACAAGCCATGGGCTTTGTGAAAGTAAGTACCTCAAAAGACATGGAAAGAACTGTTTCCAGCCGAGCCAAACCCAGCACATCTCATGTCGGCCAGACAGGAGAGAGCAGCTCCATTTAACAGCCTTTGAGAGAGCTGCCATTGCCGTGCAACTAAAAGAAAGCCTGCAAGCAGCGAGAGCATCGGTGCTCAGCCATGGCAGCAGCGAGAAAGCGAGTGCCTTGCTGCGAGCTACGCAGGTGAGAGCGTGCCAGGAGGAGAGGCGCTTCCCGGGAGCCTGCTGAAGCTCCGCCAACTCCGACTCGCGACGTCGTCCTCTGACCTTGCCTGAAAATACACCACATTCAAGATAAAAGAAAAGCGTCCGAGGATGGAGTGAAAGGAAAATGTTGCAGGGAAGAGCCAACTCAACAGGAATGGATAGAGTTAGTGTGATCGGAGGTGCATGGGAGTGCCTTCAGATGAAGGAGACTTTAAATGGAGAGGAAGGATTAGTCCTTTCTGGGAAAAGGCAAAATGGGAGAAATGGGTTGATTTACTGCCTCCATGCTAACAACAAATGAGGTGGGTCTGTATTTCCATCCCCTCTTTTGTAGGCAGTCAAAAACAAAATAGCTCTTCAGAGCTTTTACATTCTGCAGTGTAATAGCCAGAAAATGGCACTGGGAAGAAATCATCTAATTCACACTGTTTCCTTATTTTTAATGCATTTTTGATGAAAGACCCCATGTTGGACTGTCTTTACAGTGTTAGCATAAATACAAGTAATGGGAAACAGAGAACAGAAATGGACTTCCATTTGGAGAAATTAAAATCTTTTAATATAATACCAGAAGAAATTGTTACGAATCATTGTGTAACAGAGAAAAAAAAAGAAAGGATGTTTGATTTGCAGAAGTTCCTGCTTATCATTCATGGCAAATGAAGCAAATGCAGTTTTATTGCATGAAGGAACAATCTTCAGCTGGCTTGAACTATTACGCACTCCATTTAGCCCAGAGGCTGAGACATGCAGCAAGAATGAATGTTATGTAAAATGGGCATAGGTTGAGGGAAAGCTGCAAGAATGAAGCTGCATGGGGCTGAAAAATGCCTTTCCTAAATTTCTCCATTTCTTCCACTTTGCCCACAGAACAGGACCTGGAAGAAACCCAGAAACAGCATCTCTCAGGCTGAGCTCACTCCTCTATAATGGAGAGCAGCAGCTGTGCCATGCAGCAGCAAGGAGGGAAGGGTGGAGCTGGGTATAAAGCAAGCACCAGAGCCCCCTCTTTGGCTGACAGACCAGTGGCTGACTTTTTGTACCCCCACGCTTGTTGAAATGACAGCAATTCTTCCTATGGAAAGAAAAGTTTGCTAAATAGAAAGAATGAATGAAAAACACTGCTTTCAGGCATAGAGCTGTATGTCACACATTCCCCTCACCAGCTGAGAGTACCCAACAGCATATGCAACACACACATTTCCCTTCTGTGGTTTCAAAATCACTTTTCCTCAGTTAAATCCACCTTGTGAAAACATGACAAATATGAATCTTTCATGATTCTTCGGTGCTTCTTTGGACTTTACACTACAGTCTTGCTCATGACATGAAGCAAAACAGAGTTGGAACAACACTGATTTTTCCTCACAATGCTCTTTTATCTGTGAACATAAATGGAAGAAAAGCAAAGCAATAAATAGCTTTATAGAATAGCTTCCACCAAAGGGGTCTTTATGCCAAAGAAAAAAGAAAGATGAGGTTAAGAGTGTGGGGTCACACGACAAAGTACACTGTGACTTTCGATTTGATTGGTAGGCTGTGTTGCAAAAGCCAGCATTAAACCTGGTTTAGAAAAGAAACACACAGAGAGGAATATTTAGTCAGAATAACCTGACTGCCAGCCTCATGATTACTTTTGTAGCCAGTAATTTTTTTCTAAATCATCTCTAAGAACAAGAAATATACAGAAAGTACTATTAAAAAAAAAAAAAGGGGGGAAAAAGTGCCTACAGAAAAAACATAACAAAAACAGCAACAAAAATAATAAAAGTAAATCAGGCTGAGCACAGGCTGTATGCCCAAAAGCCCAGCATTTGGAAGTAAATTAGGATAAAACAAAGTCTGCCTTTTTCCTTTTCAAACTGTCCTACACCTAGCCTTCATGGCTTGTACAACTTGCACTTGTGAGCACAACTATTGCTATTTTACATTCTTATTTATGCGGCTTTTTATCTTAAGGCATTGAAATTCCAGTATTCCTGCTGGAGTCTTTCAAGTCATTTAATAATTCTGTGATTTAATTACTGAAATTATTGCAATCTACATTCAGTAAGTGCAGCAGCATTTTGGTGATTTGAAGGGTCTGATATATGTCTATTCTCAAGCAGTAGAGGAAACAGAGTGATCAGTCATGTTGGCTCCTCCACATAAAACAATGATGGGGAAAGAGGTTTTTTTGGAGGTCGAACAACCCAAAGAGTGTTTAGGACCCAAATTACTGTATCAGATTCTCTTCTCTTCCCCCCACGAGGTAATATTTCTTCGGCACATCAATTTCTGCTACTGAATTTTCACAATCATCTTAAGTTCCTCACAGTGGCTATATGCAGACCACAAAAACCTGGGCAGGATAGAGTTACACAACACTTCACAGATGCTGAAACCAGTTTGGGATATTTCTTTATTATGTCCCCTACCAATAGGGCCTGATCCTTCAACCATACCTCAAGGGAAAACCTGATGCTCCTACACACTCCCTAAGCTCACGGTGGATGAGCATTGAAATGAGAAACCCCAGTTCAGGTTCCTTTCTCCATCCTTATAAAACAACCCAGTGCTCTAGAACATCCTGGGACAGAGGGTCCTAAATCCCTCTGAAAGGTCCACTTTGCATGACCTAATTAGAGATGGCATTTTACAATAAAATTTCTGGCTATATTAAAATAGGAATTGAAATGCCCCAAATCTCTTCTTTACCATGTGGTAAAAGGAATTTCTCTTACATTTTTGCATGCAAAGGGAAGCACCTTCAACAGGCATTAATGCTAGAGTCACCTTTCTTCTGCCGCCTGAAGATTACTGTACAGTCTAGTAGGGTATGGCAGAAAGTGTAAACTTGGGCAGATTGACAACCTGAATTCAGCTTTATACCATCCGTGGTATGTTTGCCCTGAGTATTGGCTTATTTACTGTGTCAAACAGACGTTCTACCCTGACATCTTTTTAGAATGAGAAAGAACCCCTATAAAGGTGTTTTAAGGGCACTGAGCGTTAGCAGGAAACTAATGGTTGTAAATCCCAAGCACAGGTGGGAATCTCAACCAAGTGAAGTGCTAGGTGGTGCTGTCTTCAAGGAAGCGGAGCTTAAGATGTGCCTCTTTCTACGCTTTTTAATAACTGTTTGAGAAGTTTCTCTTCTCTTCCTGTCCAGACAGGACACAGACTGGTATATACTCATCTAATAGACAACACAGAAAATACTGTCTGCATGGGGAAATTGTGCTTTGCAACTAAGATTTACAAGAAGATGGGACTACCAGTCACCTCAGACACTTGCAGGGCATGGATCATTGTCTATTTTGAAAAGATGTGGAAAAACATGGCAAAATACAAAGATACAAACTTGATCTCTCTCCAGCTGCTCAGAACAAGTTTCATAACTAGTTCATAACTGCATAAATACTGTATTGATTGCTACAGCAGCAGTCTCCAGTGTGTGGGCCTCATACCATGTGTGAAGTCCTGTGCCAAAACCGAGGCTCCTGATGGAAAACAAACCCTGATATTATCTGCAGAACACCCCTTTGCCCAATATTAGCTGTACCTGCAGCAGTCGATTTGGTGTGCGTGCTGGTTCTCTAGCTTGAGTGTGTATCACGCTCTCTTTCCTTCCCATCTCACTCCTTCCTCCTGTGGAAATAAAACCCAGATTCAAGGGAAAACGAACATACAGCATCTTCCAAGCAGATGTCCAGTGTGGATGGTCAAATCCCAAACTACCAGGTTGTGCTGGTCCTCTGCTGGAGACCCTGTTAAAATAAATAATTTTCTTAGGGAAATCACTGAGGTCTCCACTTGTGTTGTAGCATGAACTCCACATTCCCAGGGCAGATTCCCACATCTATCTCTGATAACAGAGAAGGATGAAGGTTGATGGAAAACTGGCAGTGTGCTGGGGACAAGAGTATGTGCTGCCCAAAGTGTTCTTAGGCACAATAGGAATCCATGCACAGACATAAATTATCAGAGAGAGAAAATGCCTCGCATCAAAGCCACGTTCAATGCGTGGGAGAGCCTCAATGCCAGCTCAAATATAGCACAGCAAGCAGATGTCTTTACTACAGTAGGCATACTTAGACCTCCCTGGATTCACAGCAACAGCACAGAATTGCAGCCTCTTTCATTCAAAAATTATAGCAAAAGTCTATGTTGCCACTAACCTTTTGTATAAGCATGGGAGGCTACAACACTCACCCACAGTGAGAGATCTGTAAAGACAGAAAGGAACAGGAGAAACTAAACCAGGAAGGAAGAAATTTCCATTCTTCCTTCTGAAACCGGGCTTCCTTATTTGGAATGATGCAGAATTCCTTGCAGCCAAACTCAGGAGGTGTAGACTGGATGGGAAGGCTACAAGATGGGTGAATAACTGGATGGGCCTTCAGGTTTCAAGAGTCATGATAAATCACTTGAAGACTACCAAGTGGCTGGTAATGACTGGTGTTCCTCAGTGGCTGATACTCAGGCCAGCGCTATTCATTGTCTTCATCTGGACAACACGGTGGAATGTACAGTCAAGATAGCGAATGGCTTGAAATGGGGTTAGCATTTGACAAACTGAAGGGCAAAGCTGCTCTTTGAAGAGACCTCAACAAGTTGGAAGAACGGACTGGCAGGAACCTCATGAAGTTCAGCAATGACAAATGTAAAGCCCCTGGAATGGAATAAGCCTATGCAACAACACAGGCTCTGCATTGGCTGGCTGGAAAGCACTTTGCAGAAAAGGACCTGTGGATTGTCGTTCTGATGGACAACAATTTGAACCTTGAGTCAGCAGTGTGCCCTTGTGGTGAGGAAGGCCAGCCTCATAAAGTATCAGCAAGAATGCAGCCAGCAGGTCGAAGGAATGACTTTTCATCTCTATTTAACAGTTACAGGGTTGCAACTGTACTACTGGGTTCAGTTGTGGGCTGTATAGTACAAGAAACATCAACAAACTGGAACAAGTTCAACAGAAGGCCCTCAGGCTGGTTCAGAATGGAGCACTTGACCTGTGAGGAGAGGCTGATGTTCAGCCTGGAGGAGAGGCAGCTTCAGGGACACCTAATTGCTGCTTTCAGCTGCCTAAAAGGTAGCTGTAGAAAAAGTAGTGCCATACTCTTATCATAGCTGCACAAAGAAGGTCTCTTTCCTAATAGAGTAAGAGGCAACGAACACAAGTTGTAACAAGAAACTTCAACTGCATGTATTGAAAAACATCTTCACAATGAAAGTGGTTAAACACCAAAGCCAGTTCCCCAGAGAGGCTGTGAAATCTCCATCCTAAGAGATACTCAAAAACTGACCAGACATGGCCTTAAGCAACCTGACCTAGCTTAAAAGCTGGCCTGACTTTGAGACCTTCAGAGCTCCCTTACAACCTGATTTTTTTCTATTATTCATAGAACCCAAGAGAGAAAGTAGGCAACAGAAAACCTGTATTCTTAATGTAATGCTCAAAACTTTCCCTGAGAGAGGCAGTTCCTGGGAGGCGGAGAGCCGTGGTGTCTGTTTCCACACCAGAGAGCAGAAGGGTCCATGCCAAATCTCGAGAGTTTAATACCAGCCCTACATATTCAGAGATAATTCCTGTTCCCACCCTTTGAGTGGTAGTCTCCTGCCCATAAAAATCTCACAATTGTGGATGTCGTTTCAGCGAATAGCTATTACGAAAAGCTATGGGTATGTATGAGGGTGACTGACAGTTATCCCCACCTTATCAGCTATATAAGGATATGTTAAAATGCTTGCTCACTTTTTACTGGAGTGATTTTCACAGCCCATTTCACAATGTTTGTTTCTTTAAGCTATGAAGTGCAAACATCATGTCAAGTTTCTGGAAGATATTGCTCTACACCTACCCCTCTGGCTTTGAAACAGTTCCCCAGAGAGAGTCACAGAAAATTGGTAGGTAAAGGAATTAATAAATACATAGCAACAACAATTACTATGAATACAAAACAAGGCAGCAGGAGAAGTAACTATCATGTTTAATCCATCCTAGCACCCTTCCTGTCATAGACATTGTAGGAGAAGCTGTTTAAAACTAGTGGTTGACATCAAGTTCTGTTGAAAATATTATATAAAACCTCACTGAGTATGGCTACTGGGGACACACTGGGTTTTTTTTCACTTTGCCTCGATTCAGTGGAATACAGAATGGACAACTGTAATGGAAAACTTCATTTCAAATAAAACCCATTGGTGATTTAATATGAGAGGCTACTGTTACTAAATTCTTAAGAACAGGACACTAACATAAATTCTTTATTGGGATGTTGCCATTAGAACAACTTTCCTTCCTATTTTATAGCTGAATTACTGGAAAATAATATTGAGGTATGAAATGTTCCTATTTTATAATGATTCTGAAGGTACAGAATTAGATTTGTCTGGCAGATTTACTGTTTTTAATCAGAATCGAAAGTGCAGACTAAAGTCATAGTTATAACAAAATTTTGATTTTGCATTAATATTTTAATAGAGGCATCTGAAGCAGTCATTTTGCCCAGAAAAACAGGTCATCTCTCTGAATAGTTGATCTCAAAAGCTAAATAGAACTAAAAATATTGACTTAAGCATAAAGTGTTAAGTATATCAACCAAGTACTGCCTTGAAGAAATAGACTGCCGTGGGACAGCAGCAAAACAGAAGACACAATTTTTATCTTTTTATTAGATTGTTAGCAACAAATATATGGAATTCTAAGTAAGTGCCTGATTTCAGGCCTCTAGATAATTTGTTTTTGTAATGTAAATGAAAATCAATGATTAATGTAGCTTTTCCTGAATGGATACTAAACTACTTCATCTTTTTGATTAATCTCTTAGGCATACATTGCAGTTTTCATTAAAAAGAAAATCAGATATGAATTTACTGAGCCAAGAATACAGCCTTCTCCTAGTTGTCTGGACTCGTAGTTAAAATGCATGCTCTGTGTGCTTCCATTGCCTGTATCACATTGTGAAGAGAGAAGAATGGTTCTGAACTGCACTGGTAGCAAAAGCCTCCAGCCTCTTTCTCCCTTTGCCCATCATTACTTGTCCCATCTCTAAAAATGCATATAAACTTGTGGGTGAAATTCAGTCTGTCTACTGAAAATGAAAAATAATCAGAGGACTTCCACTATTGCTGCATTAGTTGGTTTTCTAGTCTCTATTTATGTCATAAACAATATAAATTCAAGCTTAGTTTTACACATTTTCTTTAAAGTGTAGGGGTAATTTGAAGTCCCGTCTAAAGAAGCCAATCACCAGGTACACAAGTGTATCAAAGCCCAGAAGCAGTACCTTGACCCCTGAAGCAATATAAGTATGGCACTGTGACCCGGGCAGCCAGAGGCATGTGCCAACTTTCTCTCAGCAAGGCTGACTGTTGGCTCAAGTATCTCTGCGTTGTGCACTGTTACATAGCCATGCCCATCATCACACCTGACCGGAGCTGGCTTGTCATGGTTTCCTCCCAAGGCTGCACTTCACTCCGGACATCTGAAGCCACCGAGGCTGCAGCTGTATGGCTCAGGGCTGGTGTTTTTCCATTGGCCTGTGAGATAACCCGTACACAACAAGCTAGATTTCTCTTTCCTGTGCCTGTACTGAGACCAGTAATTGTATTCAGACAGAGCGGGTCACAGGAAGGCATCTGGATGTGATCTGGAGATAGCAGGAGAAGGAAAACTGCCTGCACTTTGGTCGTGGTTTCTAAATTCCAGTTCATCACTGAAAGGGGCAGTACCTAAGTTCTAGCTGGATTTGGGCTTAACTTCCAGACGTTAGTTTTTGTTCTGGTAGGCTAATGACTTCTTCAGTTCCTCTTATTTTCTCCTCCCCAAAATGCTCATTAGTAATGTTTAAACTGTTTTGGCAAGTTTGATGAGCTTGACAGACTTCTATAGTGTCTCCCAGTACAACATCTCTTCCACCACAACATTTTGATATTTAACATACAGATTTAACTATCATGGAACACAGTATCATAGAATCATTTAGGTTGGAAAAGACCTTTAAGATCATTAAGTCCAACCATAAATGATAAATGAGAATATGAGAATTAAAGTAAGGCGTAAAGTTTAAAGCATCTTTGATTGCATTCAGTCTTAAAAGCCTCAGGATTAGAGTGAATCTTATATTTTAAATACCTCTGTGTCCAGACAACATGCACATCAGTGTAATGCTTGGGCTGACACAAATCACGAGACAGTATGCCTTTCATCCAAGCTGTGTGTTGAGCTTTTCTTCCACACCAAAAACCGTCACTGTGTTTCTTCAGGTGAGGCTAGCTCCCAGCACCCTCACTCGCAGGTGCCCACAGTAAGTTGTAGGGCAGGACAGCAAGTCCTGTGTTAGCAGAGACCTAAAAAACACCAGAACTGTGTAGCACTGAGTTTGCGTCCCAGCCCATCATTTTCAGTGGCAAGAACAGCCAGCTGGCACGGACACAGCTTTCCAACAGAAATCTATCTGACTGCACAGTGCCACATGGATGTGGATGTGTTGAGCTGGGCTGGTGCTGGGTGGGTTGTTTCTGAATAGATGCTCCCAGGTTTAGGAGACAGTCCAAGAAGGAGCAGCTGTGCTCAGTCAAGAGCTTGGTTTGTGTAGGGGAATAGACAGGGACCGGCGACCAGAAGATCACGGGATGTGACGGAAAGATAGACTCCTCCCCATAGGAGTGGCAGGAACAGGAAGCGCAAGAGCTATATACGTGTGTGACACAGTTAAACGGACATATTGTATCCATCATATTGATGTCTGTGCATCACTGTCCCCAGGGTAGGTAGAGCCCTGTGTCCCGGAGATATGCAGCCCAAGATAAGTTCTCCCACAGAAGCGTACAGCAACAGGTTTGGAGTGCTCTTGACAAGTGGAAGAGTAAGTTCCACTCACATGTACAAGTAATCCATTGTCACCATTGACTTGTTTGGCTTCTTTCTGTATCTTCCCTGGGAGCACTGCAAAAGCCAAAGTTGTGTTTACATGGCCCTGTTCCTCCTTGGAAATCTCCTTATCTTTTTGGAAACTGTGAGGCACAAAACCAGCATGCTGCAGGCACAATTCTAAGTAACCCTAATTTTGCCTATCCACAAAAGACACAGTATAACACGTGGCAGTTTTGCCTTCAGCTTCTCTTCTTGAAAATAGTACTGTAAAGGCACATGTATTCTGTATCAATGAAAAAACGTATGGATGCCATGAACCACTGAAAAAACAGAAAAAGGCAGTGCTTTACTGGGATCTGTGCTAGCACCAGAAAAACCTACAGCCTATTTCTAATCAGGGTTTATTGTGCAGTGCCTGAAAAACCATGGACAGGACAAACAGGGTTGGTAGAAAGCCTCATGAACCACAGGAAAGACTAAGAGTTTTCCCTTCTGAACCCCTCTCCTCTGTTTGAAGGTTTTGGTTCATCACCCTGAGCCTCTTTCAGACCCAGATATCTATGGCAATTTTCCCACAAGATATGCCAAAGACAAATGTACAACCATTTAATGGCTGGAGTAGCTTAACAAGGAGTAGAGAAGATCAAATCTTTCCTTTGGCCTGCGAGGCAGGGATTGAAAGTCATATCTCATACTTCCCAGGCCAATGTCCTAGTTTTTGTCTAACTGTTCTATCTTCCTTTCATTTAATAGAGCTTCAATTAGTCTGTTGGTAATGGGGTGCAGTTAACAAAAGAGACTGGGAGCCTCTTTCTCTGCCCAGTTTGTCAGGGTGGCTCATAGTTTAGTGATCATGTGAAATATGGATACTGAATTTCCTTGGAGAAAAGAGGAAGTAGTCTAGAGATTTCACATGCTGGGTGACTCCTCTCATTACAAAACTATTGAATAAAAAACACAATAAGGTGCATTTTTGCGTAGCTCCTAACCTGGTTGGAGCATTTCTCCAGTCAGATGTTCCACTACACCCTGACCAGGCATGAACACTGAATACGCTTGCTTAAGTCTTCTTCACAAGAGCAAATTTCTCACTAAGACACCTCAATATGGTTAGTGATATAGTCATGACCAAAAAAAATCTCACTAAAGAAAAATCATTCATGAGGGTATTTTCAAAAAACATCCTGCCTGCTAAGCTCATGCTATCCTCAATTATTTTAAGTCCGATGTTTGTGAGAAAGGCTGAGGACCCTCTGCTTTCTGGCAGAACAGCTCTGCTTAGTTAAAATTACATAATTTGGAACAGCAGACACAGATCAAGCAATAAATGGTATAAAAATAAACCAGATCACAAAATAAGAGAACAGGCTCATATTTGTCACCAAATCTGATTCTTACCTCTTTCCCTTCACCAATGATATGTAGTTTACCCATTTTAAGTATTTTTGCATTGCTGTTATATGTGATGATATCTAGATCACTTCATGAGCAATTTTCATACTGCAGAGTGGAATAAACAGCTCCCAAAACATATCAGAGAGATACCTCCTCTGTATAATATTTTCATGGCAAAATTAATTCTTGCAAAAATAAATTGTGAAGGGAACCTTACAGAAACTATTCTGTAACAGTGTGCTGTAGAAACCGAAAACTTGTTATATAATTCCTTAAATTATCTGCAAAGTTTTAAAAAAATCAGTATGTTTTCTAGATGGAGAACCTGCAACATTGGCCAAAACACCTGAGCAATACCATAGCCATTTCTTTGCTTTGTAAAAGGTATTTTCATCCCTCTTATTGCAGTTTCTTTAACCTATTACTGAGGGAGTAACTGTCATTCCTGAATTATTCACCACACCTCAGAATTTTTAATGGTCTCAGGGGGAACAGTTTTGCTCTCAAGTAATGTATAACTGTGCCAACACAAAATATATTTGCATATCACTCCTGTAAAGGGTGAGAAATTAGACCAGAAAACATTATATGAGATACAAAACTTCTCCCAGTCAGATCACGAGATCTGTCAAACTACTAAACTCTTGGTTCAAATGAAAAGAAGGCTCCAGGGAGACCTTACAGCAGCCTTCCAGTACCTGAAGGGGGCCTTCAAGAAATCTGGGGAGGGACTTTTTACAAGGGCATGTAGTGATAGGGCAAGGGACAATGGCTTTAAACTGAAAGAGGGTAGATTTATATTAGATACAAGGAAGAAATTCTTCACTATGAGGGTGGTGAGGCACTGGGACAGGTTGTCCTGAGAAGATGTGGATGCCCCATCCCTGGAAGTGTCCAAGGCCAGGTTGGCTGGGGCTTTGAGCAACCTGATCTAGCGGAAGGTGTCCCTGAACATGTCAGGGTGCTTGGAACTGCATGATCTTTAAGGTCCCTTCCAACCCAAACCATTCTATAATTCTATGAATCAGTCAACATTTGTGATACCTTTGAGGCTATCAATAATGATAGGATGGAGAACTTATTTCTAAAGGCCTTCAGATAATGATGGGAAGGTTGAATCTGTCCAGAAACTATTAGACTAAGTTGTCTTGCAGCGGAAGCATTTTGTCAAACACAAAGCAGCTCCTGAACCTCTTCAGCCTACAGAATGGTATGTTCATACAGCCCAGAAGAAACTTTGATTTAGTTGTGTGGGCTGACAGTCAAGAGCTACACACATGGTTCACTTGTTGCCACAGAGGAGATGGCATGACTGTGAGAGGGGGCGGTGGGTAAACAGGCACGGTATGCAGCCGTCTCATTTTAATCTGCTTGTGTGTGTGCAAATCGCCACCCACAGCCACATAGTGAAGGGAAAAAGAAGAAAAATTGCACTTTTAGAGTGAGATCCTTAGTAATTTCCCATCTGGTAGGACATGCCTAGCACCATGCAAGACCTGATGGCAACAGAGGAGGGGGAAGCCCTCTATCGCTCCTCTCAACTTGCTGGTTGCTCCTAGAGTGAGTTAAATCAGCATCCAGGCTGGATTGCATCTATTCTGGTATGTCATGACATAAACTGAAAAAAAGCAATCAAGAACCATTATTTTGTAGAGGCATTGATCTAATGGAAGACTTTTTGCCTAAAATCGTGATTATTCATTCTTGTACTCATACTATGTTATCAGCCCTGCAAGATGTGTCTTCATTCAAAATCCCAGCCCTGTCCAGCCACAGATATGCTCATGTCTTTTGCTGTGACTTATTTTTACTGCTTTGTGTCAGTGTTAAACAAGATCCTTAACACTTTCAGTTCATGTGAAGATGTGATAAAGAGGATGGCAGTTTTTCCCTAATAAGCTGTCATTACCCAAATAACTGTAAATGTTGTGCTATTGCTTTCATACCGTTCAAGATACTGCAATATAGATATTATTTTGCTATGTGATTTTTAAATCTTCTTCTAGCCTTTATAAAAGCATCTTTCAGGTTACATTTTACAAATGCTATTTACTGTGAAGAAAGCCAATTCATTACACTTCACTGAAATCTTTAAATTAATAGAGTCATTTTTCTAAAACTTTGCTAATTTACCAGTTATTTGTCTTTATTCATGAAGCCTGTGGATACCCAGGTAATTTTATTTTTTAAACCTTCAAGCTCTGAAAATGAGTCATTTCCTACACCCTCTTCTGTCTCATGTAACATCTATTAGCTTCTAAAGAGAATCATCCCAATAAGAATATCTCATTATAACACCCAGAATACATTTCCTTCATTTGTTTATACCAATATTGGGGAAATTAAATTTTAAGGTATGAATATGTGTCTAGTCTAAACATGACTAAGAAATGGCACACATTTACATAGCTGCGAGATACATAAGGCATTTGACATAAGAAATAGGCCTGAGAAAATAATGCCATTAAATACTAAATACAAACGTAGAGACCCCAAAATTCAGTGGCTACATTACTGTTTTGAAAGAGAAGTTGAGTTAGCCAGCAATGAGAAGTTACCCTTGTGCTGACAGCTCCAAGTCAGTAAAAAGCTAGCATTCTTTTCCTTTTTTTGTTTGTTTGTTTTTTGGGTTTTTGTTTGTTTGTTTGCTTGATTGTTTTTAAGAAAAAGACAAAGCAAAGCTCTCTCTTTTGCTCTCTGTAGCCTTAGAAATAGCAGCTGTTACATGAGCTGGCTTCACAGTAATACTTCTGTTGTTAGAGCTCCAGTTAGGGATTTCTAGCACTCAAAGGGAAAGCAACCTAGCTTCCATCTACCTTCTTGCATGTGCAGGGAGGGTAATCAAGTACAGCAGTTCCAAAGTTGTTTTTCTTAACGTTATAGATTTTGCTTTGTCCTTTGAAAATTGGATACCTCTTCAGGTGGAAATAAACCAAAACTCACTTTGCTGTGCCTGAGGGATGGTGAAATATAGGAAAAGTCTGTTTATGTTGGGTAGGATTCAGGAGCCTGAACAGGAGCTGGGCGGAGCCTATCGGTTTAAAAGTCCAGGCACATGCCAGAGGTGAAAGTTACAGCTATGTTACTAAATAATATAAGCTGGGACTGTTCTCTGCTATGCAGCCAGATGATACTGGAACCTGACAGCTAAATTCCCTTCCTCTCCCCAAAAGCCTGGCTACGCGTGGGCTGCCATTGCCAGCTCTATTCGCTGCTGTCCTGGGAAAACTGAAGTTACCATGTCTGCACCAAAACCATGTCAGGAGCAACGCTTGCTGTCTAACAGCACCTACTCCTTGCTGTTCATTTAGTAAAGCAGATTTATAGATGTAGTCCTACAGACCCAAGCTACAGGACAGGCCCTAAGCTCTTCTAATGGTATTGTAAATCCCACTGTCATAAATTAACATAACATCTTACTGGGAATTTTACTAGGTGACAGGATTGGTAAATGTCAAGTAACCAGGGTGGTTTTCAGACCTTTCTTTTTTGATTTCTCTTAATTTCTCTTTCAACTAAAATTCTTATCTCTTGACAAAAAATCACCTATCCTGCCTAATATGTATAAGAATCACTCAGCAAAAGAAGGATGGGGTATATCTGGAAAAGTTATTTCTGCCTTTCAACCACTAGGGTTTGGAGAGGTCCAGCTTATTCAGAAGCTTAGTTTCTTCCTCTTTTTTTATTTCCTATCTCCGTCCATAATTCCAGTTGCTAGCGAAAGCTGCATCAATGATATTGCACTAAAAAAAGAAGATTGACTTTCAATTTCTATTTCTTTTGTGGCATACAAACAATGTGTTTCTTTTCACAGAAGCTTATTTTCACTTGAGTTTCTTGAATTACATAAATTGCTTTCTTATAAAGGAAACCGCAGCACTATTGATCATGAAAAGTGGTTATTTGTGTGAAGATCTATATAAACTCAAAGGTAACAGTTTGAGACATCCAGGTTACTACCATTGTTGGAAGTCTGCTGTAAGCAATTTGGGTAAGTGCAGAAAATGTTCCTACATGCTTACTGCCGAGGTGATGCTGCATGGCGTTCTGAAGGGGTGCTGCTAGGAGAAAGATAGACACAAGAATTAGCTATTCTGAAAAGTGCTGCAGATTATGAACTGGCAATATGCACTGGACAAACAGCTTGCTGGTACAATACAGTCTACATCAAAATTTCATAGAATTGAGTTAGGTTCTATTAATGGGTAGGAAAAAAGTGGGCTTTTTTTAAAGTCAGAACATTTTATTCAATATTTTTGATGCTACATTTTAAAAATGTGTTTTACTGAATCTAATTAGATACAACTATGGAAAATTCAAAATATATTTCAATTATTCCACTATGGATAACTCGTTTTCAACCTGATCATAATTTTTGAGGGGGCAGGGAGAAGAGAGAAGATGTTTTATAAGAAAAAGAGAAGAAATCTTTTTAAGTTAAAGGATTTTTCTTTCTTCTGTTTTGACATTGATTTAAAAAAACATTGTCACAGTACTATCACTGATAATGAGCCTAAGTCTGTCACCCATAGTCATGTTATTTTCCAAATTAATGAAGGAAAGCAACATCTGGTCCTTAATCAAAACATACCTTGGTTTGTTCCCACAAATCTCGATTGAGTTTTGCTCTGGTCTGTGACATAATAATTAAAAATCCCATCCTGGGATATATTCTTAATATCACTTATTTTAAAGTGAGTGTAAACAAACCTTTAATTTTTATTTATGTATTTAGTATATCCATGTACTTACTTATTTAAATCATACAGTCATTATTAGAGTCTCTTAAATAGGAAAGAATTAGGATCTTCTGATCATGAATGGAAGTTGCAAAATAAACCAAGAAGGTATCAGTAAATAAATTAGTGTCTGGATAAACTTCTTGATTAAATGAATCTTGCTAAAAGCACCAGATATGAAAAAGACAAAAGACTAATTGTCAGCATCAGTGATGCTAAGTAAAAGTTTGACTTACTGATTATAATGAACCACTGCTCTTAGTGGAAGTTTTGTGCAAATTGTTTGTTCTCAAATTGTTCTTCCATGGTGAAAATGCTGTTTCCGTGGCATATTTCATATGCAATTATTTTGTCTACTGATATACAGATCGTTTGTCCCAGGAAAATGTCTCTCATTGTACATTGGGGTTTTTGTAGTATGCAAGTCTTTTTTCTGTAAACAATATTGATTAGACTAATATTGGTGGGTTTTTAAAGCTCTACACAATTTGTCTCCATTAGTGACAATTTTTGATACATGCACTTTCTTCTAATTGCCACTGAATGTCATTTGCAACCTCATAGGGCTTTATAAATAATAAGTCTTAAAAATCAGAAGCTCTTCAGCTAGTGGAAGCCATGAAATGTTCAGCACATAACACAGATTCACAAAATGGCATATTATAGGACTAAATTCTCATAACAAAGAAACCCTCTGTAATAAGACCTAGCTGAGCTGTGTGAATATAATCAACAATCTCCCATTGCTAACAATATTTAGTTCAAAAGACCTTCCAAATATATATCTTTGTTGTATCATGCGTTTTAATTCATGTAATTGGAACAGAAAAGAAAGTATAAATAACAATCAAAAGACTTACTGGACATGGCTATCATTTCCTCAACGGTAATTAAAAAAATAAAATTTAAAGTCATTAATATTTTCAATATTTATAAAAGAACATGACTTTGGTTGTAGATTTTGGCTTGTCCTCTATGTTAGTGCCATGCAAATACCTAGGAATACTCCTGAAGAGAAAGAGAGGGGTAGACTGCTCTTCTAGTGGCTCTGTGCTTCTGATAACCCATTTGACCACATCTTAGTAGATAAGGATTTTTGTTCTCAATGAAGCTCATACTGCCAGGTACTGAGTAAGGACTAGTTGCATGATCAGCAGGAGACTAAGCTCTCTACAGACCCAATCAGAGGTGGCAGACTCATACCTGACACTTTGGCCTAGAGTATTTTTACACCTGAACCACAGTCACAAGAGATTCTAGTTCTGCAACCTAAATTACCCTGTTACTGACTGTCATAGCTTAACTCCTTATGGATCTCTGGGGTGAGAAAAAGGTTTGACACAAGCATTTGTGAGGGGCAGTCAATGAAAGGGGTGAATCATGATAAAGAAGAGGCAAGGATTAATGGCACAAACCTGAAGCGACCTGTTCTTTCACAAATGTTTGTCTCCTCTTCCTATGCATCCTTCCTATTGGTAAGTTAGCTTTGGTGGCCTTATTTCAAGGTTTCACTTTGCACCTCTGCAACCCTCTCTTGGGACACTTTTCTCAGGCTTAAAGGAGCCTGAAGAAGTCAGCTAAAGAGCTGTGTGCAGAGAGACTTTGCAAGCAAGATATGCACAAATTTATAGTGTAAAGGAATTGTTGGCTACCACTCCCAAATGCTACAAGTCTAAGCTTTAGTGTGCTCACCACCCTGAAGAGACACCTGAAGAGTCTTTGCTGGTCAGAAGGTGCCAGTGAGGAAGGAAAGAGCTGGACTCAGCACCTGGATTGGATCCTCCATTGGATCCTCCAGCAGTTGTCATCTGCTGACTCCACCTTTCTCCCTTTAGGGTTTTATTCCTTTCTATGTTGGTATTTTTCCTTTTGAATCTGTCAGCTGTCAACACACACCATCTCCCCTATCTCTATCTGCAATTTTATCATTCTTCTTTTGCATGGTTCTATCTACAGGCTTTCCTATGGCCTTTTTTCAGAGCTTAGTTACTTGCTCAGAAGTCTGGGACAAATTTATACAATGGGGACGTGTCAGAAATAGGCCTGAAACAATGGAAGACAAACAGCTGAATCCATGGTGGGGGTGGTCACAGAGCAAGGGGATTATGTTTCTTTTCCAATGTGTCAAGCTCATAGAGGATTCAGCAGTTCTTCCTCTGCTGAACTAGATGTCATGCTTGATTAACGAGTGTCTTGCAGGAAGATTACATCTGTGCTCTCTTTTTCCTTCTGAGTGTAACTGAGAATAAGTATCTAGGTATAAAATTCATGGTGCAGTTTGTCCCTAACTATACAGTAGATGTCTAGATAGATGCACTTCTGTGATCACCCTGACCCTAGAATTTGGGAAACAATCTCACAGGTGTACTATGCTCTTGACTGGTTCCCTGTTTTCCAGTTCCTGGTATATTTCAAGACAGTGCTCCAATCTTTTTGTTCCAAACTGGCGCCATGACTCTCTCATGTGACAGCTTTTACAGAGGTGTCCCTGCAAATACATTAAAACACATGTTTTTGAAATCTCTAGGGGCAGGGGAAAAATGACCCTGGAGAAATAGTGGCTGCTTGTTTTATAACCATACAGGTGCTTGGGGTGACATGCACATTTTCTCATTCAGATGCTAGTCACTGCACTTTGTGTCAATCATGGAACTCTGCTCAGCGTGGATTCAGAATGCCACCTGCCCACCTACCCAGCATGTAAGTTTACTGTGTGCTGTGCACGGGAGTACAAAATAAACAGTTATTAGGTTAGCATTTTAATGACTCTGGGATCTCTAACAGGCACAGAAAGCAAAGGAATCCCTTGCTGCCTTTGTGGTGTCGTGCATACGTTGAACAGAAACACTCTGGAGGGTGTGTGATGGGAGTCACCAATATGTTCTTTCATTTTTGTGCGAGTGAATGTGCTGAGGTAATTTCCCCCAAAATATTTCTTAGGAGAAGTCACTCATTTTTATGTGGAAATGTAAAAGCTGCAACATTATGCAAAAAATGTTGATTTAATATCCATGGTATTCATCACTCACAAAAGGGTCTGATGAAGACTTTACAGACGTGAATAGAAAGACTCCCATTGTCTTCAAGCACTAAGCATCAATATTACTAAGCTAATGACTTCTTTGAGGCAATGGCTACTAATGACAACTGGAGGATTTCTGAAGCTGACATCTGTTCTTGGCAGAAATCAATTACTTGTATATCAATTATGGTAAATAAAAAATACTGTGTTCAGAAAATGGAGATGTTGTTAGCCTGACGTGGCCCACACAACTGGAACAATTGATTCAAGGAAGTAATACACAATAAAAGAAATTGCCCCTCTGTGAATCAGTTGTTATTATGTGTACGGTTTCTACAATGCTAATCAATTGTTAAGAAATTAAATGAAAAACATTAGGCTTTTTACAAAGTGACACCTTCATCAGTATTCAAGCAGAGACTTTCTGGAAATAATTAGTTATTTCTAGGTGGATCTGAATCAAAGCCTAACTGTGAATATTACCAAAGTTTGGCTGAAGACATTGTGAATATTGTCTCTTCTCCTCTGGGAACAATCATGTCTGTCTTTGCATTTTGGAGCTGTCTTCTCTGCCTTCAAATTAGTCTAATTAGCTCCTGCAAACTGAAGATAAAATGGGTTGCAGAGCTGTCTCATCAAGAAGCAACTTTGGTCAATTTAGGTTGTTAAGACCCTATCAAACCCTTGCATTACTGCTGTTCTCAGAGGAAAGGTTTTTCCCCCCCAGCAAAAGCTTACAGATGGTAAACAGTGTAGATAGTAAGGGTGCAGGAGGAATTGTTTCATCTTTAACTTAGACATAAAAAGATAAGGCTGTAAATCAAGGAAATTAGTCCACATGAACTGGGATATAACATCACCACTATATCGCTTATCATGATATCACTAATTTACTGAAAGGATGCATGTGCAAACCAAAGAATATTAAATTAATTCCAGAAAACCTTTGGATATAGCTGCTGCCCTTCATCATCTGGAGCCTGAAATGAGGTTCCTAGGCTCCCTGAGCTATCACAGAGAAAAATTCACCAGCCTAAGAACGGATGTCAACATATTATTTACAGAGCATTAGAAGAGCTCTATCTAGCTTTCATGTGAGGCTCCCAAAGATGTTTTCTGCTGTTAGCTTGATCGTTCTCTGCAGAGCATTTTTATCCCAGATTGTGCAGGATCCGGAACAAAAATACTTAGTCAGATCTTTAGGTAGACTGTTATTTCACAGGGCCTGGACACAGAGAAGTAACAGCCAGACAGTAATTTAGATGTAGAAGTAGCAGAGCTGTCGTTGTGGGGTGCTGTAGCTGAGCAGTTAAACTGCGTTACATGTGTGCGCCACATGAAGAATTAGGACTAGTAAAAATGAGAAATATTAGACTAGACAGCTAATGCCTAAAGTTCAGGTAGAATTCATCCCAACTTGGATATCAACTCCAGAATTATAATCCTAATTTATATACTAGATCCAAAATTACAGTCCTCAGTGTCAGCATGTACCTAAAGGCACTGGGAACCTCCCCTTGCACCCAGAAGTTCCCTCAGCATCTCAAGGCTATGACTGCTCCCACCAAGCAAATGAGGCACTCAGTTGCTATCCAGCTTCACACATCCCCTGAAACTGATGCACATGAAAGATCCAGGGCAGTGCACAAGAGTAAGTGCCAGGCACCATACCTCATGTTACAGGGTCTCTGCTTCAGAAATACTGCAGTTTCACCAATAATCACAACAAAAATTATGGCACTTTGAAAGTAAAACAGCTAACCATGGAAAGCATGCCGTGGTTTCCCAGTCCCCTTACAGCTGTGTGAGAGTGGCTTTTATGGGAAATAAATGTCAGGTTTGCCTTTCCCAATTGAAGGCTGAAAAGCACTTGTCAGTAACAGAATATGCTCTCTATTATTTTATGTTCTCAGTATAATCAAAAAGTAGAAAGGGAAAGTTAATGCAGGAAGTGTGTGCTGGCAGCTAGACATATTCATGGGAGAGAGGAAAGATGCAGATGTGGCCTCTTTCTCAAAGTCACCTATCTGGCAGCGCTACATCAGTGAAGCATGAGAAGGTTTTAAAATCTGAAACCCCTACAGTGGCCAATGCTTGGACTTTACTACAGCATTTCAGAACATGGCCTACCTTTTGTTTCACAAGCTAATACAACTGCTGTATCACTGCAATTTCCCTTCCCCTGGCCACAGTGCAGCTGCATCCAACTCCTGCTTCAAAGGGATTTAGCCATCAGCTGATTCCTCTGATCCTTGGAAGGGATGGAGGAATGATCTTTGCACTGTTTGGGTTTAATTTTGGAACAGATGGGATCCTGCTGAACACGTCATGTCACTAAGTCAGCGAGGCAACACATGTGAATTGTCTAAGGGGGATTTGCTCTGAGCATTGTCAAAGCACAAGATTAGCCTTGCAGGCTTGTGGGACTATGCTTGCTTTAAATTTTGGTTGTGTTTCATGTTCAGATGAAATATTGGAACAAAGGCAATCTGAAAGAGCTGAAGGCTCATCTGCCTGTTTTGATCTCAGATTATACCACTGGGCTCACTTGGTTTTCCCTCGCAACAGAAAACAGCCAAGTGCTGTTCAGTCAAAACCCTTGATCAGTATGAGAGTTGTGGGCCTTGATGGATCCCCACTAGACCTGTCCTGAATTCCAATTCCTTTCTGTCTTAGGTATTTTGATATCTTTGGCAGCCTTGTCCTCTTAATACCCTCAACTTTTCTTTCATCTTGGTAAAAAGTGCATTTGCTCAGTCCGTTTCCCTCCCACTGGTGCATGTGGTTGTCCACACACCTTGTTCACCACTGTAGGGGCCTCCTGTCCATCCCCCTGTCCTGGGTTACCTGCCAGAGGGCAGCCCCTGCCCACCCAGCCCCAGTTCTCCAGACCTCCTCCTCAGCCACTTCCCCTCCATGTTTCTCAGCGGCATGTGCATGCCCCTGAGAGTATCAGTGCCACTTAGAGCACATCCACCCCAAAACTGGGCTCCACAGTCACCTCTACATGTCTGTCCTTCAGTCACTTCATTTTCTCACCTTTACATCCTGTCAGAAAACAAGAAATGGGACATCCTGTCTTCTAGGGAGGAAGGGAGAATGGCAGTGTGTGTGAAGAACCCCTCAGAGCCACCCTTCCCTTGGACCTCAGGCCATGGGTGGCACATGCAAGAATTTCCTTCATAGGTTGGTGGGCATGGGCACATCACCCTTACCATGGGTACCCTGGCTCATGGCCTTTCTGTGGCAAAAGGTGGACCCTGGCACACAAGTACCCCAAATGCTTCACGTCATTGCCACATTGCCAGCTCCTCCAGATCCTCTTGCTGAGGTTTTAGAGCATATGTCTCCTCACTTCTTCCTCTGTCTGAGGCCCAACCAACTCACTCCACCTTTTCATCCTGGTCCTGTCCATGCTGTCCATTCCCACCACCTGGAGGAGGAAACTCAACCAGGAAGGGGGTTTCCTAATGACTTCTCCCTCATCAGTCATTCCTCCAAGTAATACTGTGTATGCAGCTCCATGGATGCCTCCTAGGACAAGTGGGTTCTCTCAAGTGTTCTGCTGAGTGTCACTTGCCAGCTCTTCTGCCACCCATGCCTGAGCCCCCAGCCCTCGCACTCCTCTTTTTTCAATCATTGTCCCCCATCACCAGCTATCTGTCCTACTTGTATTTCATTTTTCACTGTTCTCTCCCTCTCACGCACAAGGCACAGCATCGCCAACAGGACTTACACAGCTCTTTATCCACTAGGGCTTAACATGCTCCAAATGCCACTTTACTTTTCCTATTACTACAAACACGCCTTTGTTGGCATTTCTGCTTGTCTTCAACAGAAAAAGCTATGACAGTGCATTCAGGAAAAATATGAGAAATAATTTAATTCCAGAGTAAAATTCTGTAACTCCCAAAACAAGGCAAAACACTCCACAAACAAATATGCAGGAAAGTCCTTTGTCTCTGCATGCCTTTGGCTTGAACAACAACACATACCTCTGTGTTTTGGATGAAGGTTTCTTTTAATTTAATTTCATAAAGAAACATAATTGATTTTAATGTAAAGCAATGTTGTATGACTGATGTCAAACATAGTGACTTTACTGAGGTTACTTTAATCTATAGTTTCTTAATAAGTACAAAAAAAGATCTAAAGCCACGTTATTATTTAAAAATTGAGGCTTCACACAGTTCAGATAAAAATTTATCATTCCCATGTCTCCTTTTCTTTCTTCTTTTTTTCAGTTTGATAGTCAAATATTTGAATTACTTACAAGGCAAAATACATAAAATTTATAATATAATTTAGGAATCTATTATGAAATAAAAGAAAAGTATTACACCTATTATTACCTTGTCTTCTAGAAAATTCTATCCCATATTTCATATCTAGTATGTTCTTAAGCCTAGAGCACCTTATAAACACTTCAAAGTTACGATTAAGCTGTTGCTTTGTGCTTTAATAATACTTCATGTCTGATAGCACTAGAACTTTCTAAAGTGCTACTCTTAAACAGCTAGGAAAGTAAGAAAGTAAAACCCAAGAATTTCTGATCTTTTGGCCTATTCACTTGGTGTTACAATTTTCATTTTGATGCACTAGGATTACATTTGAAGTGTGTCTCGTACTTCATGGAAATCTCATCTGTTCCGCGTCCTGCATTCATGCATATCTGCCATCTCCCATTTTTTAACTCTTCATCATGATATTTTGCGCAAATGTGAGCTACAAATATTTGACACAAAGATTTAGTTTGAAGGTTGCTTTTAAGGAATTCTGAAAGTGAAGCTGCAAAAACACAAGTGTGGCTTGAATCCTAACACTGGTTTGATTTTTACTTTTTAATTTCATTTTGCATGAATTAAGCACAAGATGAGAATTTGATGCAGATTACAGAGACTAGCGTAACATAAGTTTGGAGGCCTATAGGTTTGCATATGGTCCTGTCCCACACGTAAGCTGTTCTGTATTCCTGAAGGGTGCTCCATTAAAAATGACAGTTCATCCAGATGGGAGGTAGATGCCAAGAGCAGACAGCAGATCACTGCAGTAGAAGAATATGAACTGATGTATGAAAACACGAAATAGTTTTCTATGTGAGAAAGTACCTGGATTTGTGAGTCTGAGAATGTGAGAGTCTGGAGAGAGCAGGGAAGAAAGTGAAATATCTTAATGAGGAAAGGCCATCCACAAGGCAGACCAGGCAGATCTCTGGTAATGAGGACTGCAGGTGGAGCTGCTACAGGCAAACAATACAATTTGTCAGGACAGGGTGAAGCTGATCACAGGTCCAGCTCACACAGCAGCAATGAAAGTAGATGCACGAGGTAGATTTTCACAAAGCCAGACATTAAAGCCCACAACCCCTAAGCTGATGAGTCAGACACTCTGCAGGAAGAGGAAGGCAGACCCCAGGCAGGACAATTGCTAATGTTTCTATTGTTTTTTTACAAAAGGAAGTTCATGTGGTGGAATTGTATTGACAAGAACAGTTTAACCAAGGCTAAATTATGTTCCTAACCTTACCTTTCTTCCCTTTTTCCAACAACCTTTTATTAAAATCAAACACTGAGAAGCTAATTCATATATGATTCATGCAGATCCTTTCTCCTTTGCCTCTGATTTTTATTCCCACGCAGACAGACAGAATACTGCTCATATTGATATAATTGGAAACGCTGCCATTGAGTTCAGCAGGAGCAGCATCCAGCATAGCATAGGTGTGTTACTGAGTTTCCATGGGATATCCATTGTCACTATTCACTTCCAGTATCATGCAGGCCTATTACAGGAGCACAAAATACCATATGACAATTATAGCATTTAAAGACCAGTACATTGGTACATTGCAATCACATACAAATGGTCAGCCTTAGCACAGAGCAGTGTTTAAAGGGAAAACTGCTCTGTTGCAGACAAATGCCTAAAGAATAGAAGTAGCTGGATGATTTTATTGTACAATAATATATGCAATGTCTGATTTTCCACAGAAGACGATCAGGAATTATCTAAATCATCATGGTCACTCTATTTAGGGCTTCATGAGTTCAAATTCATATAACTCTTCTTTGAAGGTACCGTGTGAGTTCCATAAACTCACATGGGAACAATGGTTTGCTTTCAAAGCACTTTCATAAAACAGCTGTACAGAGTCCACTTGAAGCCATGGAAATGAATAGTTATTTTGACAGCCAAGGCAGTGATGCTGAGATACTAAGAACTACTTTCCACATCATTAACCACAGCCTTTCCAACTTGCTCAAGTAGCTGGTAAAAAAGGGTAAGCTACTTTTTGTCATGACAGCTTCTCAACAACTCATTTTGTAGGGTATTAATCATGAATGCCTTTTCGCCTTTCAAAAAAATAATTTTTTCTTTTTACATAATGGACCAGGTATAAATTTTGCTAAATTGGCATACTCTGTCAGACAACTGGATTACTGAAGTTTATTAAATTTAAGATTAGGTATTCTAACCTTCCAAAAACTTCAGCCAGACCAAAATGTAACCACCTTCTCAAACACAGCCCCAGTGTAGCAATACTCAGCAGCCAGCGTGCACTCCCTGGCATACCTTTTCTTAATAGGAAAGGTCAGTTTAACAGTCCTTGTGGACTACTTACCTTCAGTGGGATCACTGAAATTATCATGAGAGCTCATGAGAGCTTTCCAAGCAGCTGAATGAAACCTGGAGTCCTTTATGAAGAATGACAATCAATCTCTGAATCTGAGGTCTGAAGAGAAAAATTCTCTTCTTTGGCCCTGTCACAATAGAGGCAGAAGTGTTGAATGTGAAGAGCTTTATATTCAGACATGTTTTGAAGCACCGACTGCACTCACAAATTGGCCTTGTCTACATAAAATTAAAAGCAGGCATAAGAATGGACCACTATCTTCCAGTCATTTTCCATCTGCACTATTGTAATTTTGCTTGAATTGATTTTCAGCTCTGAAGACGTACATTTGGCTTAGGAAAACCCCAGGACAGGATAGGTGCTCCAGGATAAATCTGTGCCTGCTTTGCCCCATTTGTACATGACCTGATCGGAGTGACCTGTTCCATGAACAGGCACTTGGACCTACTCTGGGACTCCAAGCGGAATCCGGAGCTAAGACTGAATCCACACCTTGTACATCTATAATAAGGATGGAGCATGAGGAAGAAATATTTTGACAGCAGACTTTGGCTTGCCATTCAAGGCCTTAGAGCTCTTTTTTTTTTTGGAGGAAGGGGCACACTTCTCTGTGGAGCTCAGCACTAGATAGCAATAAAGACAGAGAAGGAATGCAATAGGAACCAAAGGTCGAGTATGCAAGCTGCACAACATGCTCAGCAAAACAATTGTATTATGAAAACACTGACATGAAACAAATGCATTTTGCTCTATTTATTAATACAAGAACACGATTGCCAGAAAGAGATCTCAGGGGATGATAAACAGGTTGTCTTCTTTTTTTTATTGGGTACAGTAAAGTTAGTATTGTAGGCTTAGAAGATGAACATAGGAGATTTGTATTCCATTAATTTCCTGGTTATTGTAATGGTACGAATAAACATAATTTTCTACAGCAGGGAACCAACTTGACAGAAGGTCTGAATCCACTGGGATATGAGGGTACTGATTAAGAAGATATTGCAAATGCTGTTTACCTACACCCTGGCTGAAAAGAAATGGATAGAAAGAACATTAGTACCATTTGAAATATTAACTTTTAAAGGTCCCACAAAGGGCTGCTGTTCTCAAGGAGTATAAAATAAAGACTTACTGTTATAAGGAGTTTGGGATTTATTTCAGTGAAACATTTTACATCTTCAGAAATTCACAATTTTCTCATGGGGAAGATTTTTTTTTTCCTTTTTAACAAAGATTTGGAAATGGGTAGAATTTAAACTGACAATCTTGCAATTCAGGGTTGTCATTAAGAACTTTCTATTTAGAATTACCTGGCATAAGACTGTAGGAGCATAACTACAAGCTAATTGTGATAACGTATTTTTTAAACATAGAAAAGTAGTAATTGTTAGTGTGTTTCAAACAAAATATCTGGGTTAAATTCTATTTGCCCAGGATTTTGAGTTATAAAAAATGCCAAAATTAATTTAAATACTTTTTGGAGAGGTCAAATAAATATAGATTATCAAAAAGATGCAGGACAGAAAAGTGTTTTCCACCCAGCTACACTCCTAGTAGTATTCCCCAGAGCTCCTAAATGTCAGATCTCAACTCCAACATCCATTTCTATTTAAAGACAAATCACTTATTTATACTATTTTTAATGATGATAAGTATGCACTAAGTGGAAACAAAACAGAAATACTGAAATGCTTACTTACAGCATCAGTATTTGGATATCCAGGACAGGAACCTCATCCAGCTACATGTTGGTCCTCTGAATTCTGAAGCACAAACCGCTAGTGTCTTCTGGTAGAACTACTAAGGAAGGCATTATCTGACTAAGCGATAATTACTGACAGGATTGTTGTCTGAGACTGCCTCAGTGGTATGCTGTGTCCATGGTGTGTTCTTGGCCTGCTGGTAGAAAACGGTAGCTTGTGATCTTTACATGATCACATGACTGCAGAGATGCTGGGGCTGGTGACTTCACCTTGGAGTGGCGGCACAAAATTCAAGTTGGCAGACTACAACTGGATAGATCTGAAAACAAATTATTTAGATTGTTCTTCAGAATTTTTATGCAAGTGAAAACCCATCAAAATTTATGCAATCATCTAAATGTAAAAAATAACTACTGTTTTCAATCCTGATTTGCAAGCCTCAACGTGTTGTGAACAGCTTTGACAGTGGTGAATAATCCCTTTGTCAATAAAAGGTGAAGGGGGGGAATGCAAATATTTTCCTATTTCCCGCCACCATAATCCACTCACAATGCTAGCAAGGTAATCGCTCCCTCAGCCTGGTCACAAATCTGTCCTGCCTTTTTCTATGATATAACTAAAGAAAGAATGGTCCCATTTGATCTGCCTACTACAAAGTGTGGCCAAGAGACTGAACCTGTTGAGACACAGGAAGAGGCACAAAACACTCCTTTCCTTCTGTTTCCTCACTACATGGATAGGTAAAATATTTAAGGCAGATGGGAACCCTCCTGACTGGCAACTTTTTAAACGGCTGTTCATATGAACAGTAGGATGAACAGTTGCCTGATTATGTATGGTATACATTGCAAGGTTTTTTATTCAAAGGAAGTAGATTAGTATCTAATATCATGAAACATCTACCACTCAAATACAGGTTATAAGGCATGCTGCAAATGCAGTATGCATATCAGTGGTATGTCAGTGAAATTCAGAAGTCTGAGCAGAAGAGTTTATTCATTCAACTTCAGGCAAAAATAAACCAACGTTTCATTAGTAATTACAAAGAGACTACATGACAAAAGAAAATTGCATGCATACTTTTCACTTGTATCTTAAGTGATAGAGAAGAACAGTCTCCGTATATATTGGTTATCTTTGTATACATGGTCTATCCAGACAAGCAATAATAAAGGACAATATGTTGTGATTTTTACACACATAACCTGGAATATGTATTTAATTTGTTACTGAAGATTATGAAAATATCCTATACAGCTTTACATCAGAAAATATTTCTTGAGCTGTATCTCTGAATTCAACAAAAATTATGTCTTTCTAATGGAATCTCATAAGGAGGTAAAGTATCCCATAACAGTCTTGTTTAATTCCATAATTTTAAAGAAATTTTAATGTACCTAAACTGTAGTTTCACAAATGCAAATCAGTTTGTTCATCTAGTTCTATATCTTTCTCCAGCACCAGTACCAATAACTAAATACTGCTTGCCTTCAGACACAGAAAGTAGCTGTGGCGTAGAAAATGTGTCACGAACCACAAAAGAACCTTCTGGAACATCCTTCAGAGTTTTGTCCTATATTCATTAATCCAGAGGGAATTGTCCCACCTTTCAGGATATGGGGGATGGTGGGATTTCCTTAACTCAGGTGGTGTGGGACAAATCTTGTGGAAAAGGGCCAAATCTAGGAATGAAGCTTCACCGCTCCACAAAAACATTTGATTAGGAACCGAAATTTCATGTCAGTGCACCTGAAATAATCAGTTCTGGACAGAAAACTTTCTGCAGTGTGAAGAGTAAGAAAGCAGATGTTTTGCAAGGTTGATAAGATAACAGTGTACCTTCAATTTTAGGTTTAAGAGGGTGAAAGAATAAAAGTAATGGTGCATTTCTTTGACTTTTATCTCTTACCTTCTTCTTATAAATTTTTTTCTTCTTGAGTCCTCTCTTTTACTTTCAATGCATTATTTGCAATCACACAAGGTCTCCTGAGAGACCCTTGCGCCTACTTATACCTCATTCCATGTCTTTATTCAGAGTAGCCTAATATGTGACTCTTAAAGTCAGTATTTTCCAATAATAGTCATCAAGCTCTATAGACAGTAGAGACTAAACCAAATAGCTTTTAGATTATCCTTGATTCTCATTAGATTGTAAGCTGCATATTTTCTACCAGAAGTGTTTGGGAACCTCCTCTCCTTTCTCCCAGTTTTTTGATTTGATTATTATGGCCAGCAAATATCAACTTCCATTCATCCACTATATCCTCTATGTTTATTTTTTAAAAAAAGTATGTTGATACTGGAGCTAGTTTGTACTTAGTGAACTATACCAGATGATAGCAGGTTTCTGTTGCAGCATTCTCTAAAGTGGTTATAAATCCCTCACAAAGAAAACATTCTTTCCACAAGTACTTGTGTTTCAGAGTAATTTCTAATAGAACCTTAGGTAATTTCCACAGACACTGACTGTGTCTGTACCACCACCCTGGTCCTGCCTGGGTGCTGTGGGACTGCCCTCTCAGGGTGTCTCAGCCTGCCTGTGCTGGGGTCACCCTCTACTCCTGCCTCATCCTCCTTCCTGGAGCAGCCTTGCTTTTGCTGGTCCCTGACATAATCATCTACTGTAAGCATCTGCTCCAAAAGTTCCTTCTTCTTTCCTCTGACTATTAATGGATTGTGAGATTCATACCCTGTTGACATGGGGCGTTGCCTGGTTGACATGGGGCAGGCAGTAGCCATTGCCTACCTGGACTTCTCCAAGGCCTTTGATACGGTCCCCCACAGTCTCCTCCTGGAGAAATTAAGGCATTATGGCCTAGACAAGCGGTCTGTGCAGTGGGTGGGGAACTGGCTGACAGGCCACACCCAAAGGGTCGTGATAAATAGCTCCTTTTCCAAGTGGCAACCTGTCACTAGTGGAGTCCCCCAAGCATCGATATTGGGCCCAATGTTATTCAATATCTTTATAAGCGATCTGGATAACGGCATCAAGTGTAGCCTGATGAAGTTTGCTGATGACACCAAGTTGAGTGGGGAAGTAGAAACTCCAGAAGGGAGAGCTGCTCTGCAGGGAGATCCGGATAGGCTGGAAGAGTGGGCCAGCAAGAACCTTATGAAGTTGAACAAGGACAAGTGTAAGGTCATGCACCTGGGAAAACATAATCCGGGAGTGCAGCACAGGCTGGGATCCACCTGGCTGGAGAGCGGTTCTGTGGAAAGGGACCTGGGGGTCCTGGTGGACAGAAAGCTCAACAGGAGCGAACAATGTGCTGCTGCGGCCAAGAGGCCAACAGGATGCTGGGTTGCATCAAAAAGGGCATCACCAGCAGAGATAAAGAAGTCATTATCCCACTCTACCTAACGCTTGTCAGGCCACACCTGGAGTACTGTGTACAGTTCTGGTCCCCTCTATACAAAAAGGATGTGGACAGGCTGGAAGGGGTCCAGAGAAGGGCCACCAAGATGATCAGAGGACTGGGAAGCCTGCCATAGGAGGGTAGGCTGGGAGAACTGGGTTTGTTCAGCCTTGAGAAAAGGAGGCTCAGAGGGGATCTCATCCCCATGTACCAGTACTTAAGGGGTAGCTACAAAGAAGATGGAGACTCCCTTTTTACATGGAGACCCATGGAGAGGACAAGGGGGGATGGACACAAGTTGCTCTTGGGGAGCTTCGGATTGGACACCAGAGGGAAATTTTTCACAGTGAGGAAAGTCACCCATTGGAATAATCTCCCCAGGGAAGTGGTTGACTCGGCTACATTGGACACTTTCAAGATTTGGCTGAACAGGATGCTGGGCCATCTTGTCTAGACTGTGCTCTTCCTAGGAAGGTTGGACTAGGTGATCGCTGAGGTCCCTTCCAACCTGTGATTCTGTGATTCTGTGATTCATACTTTGAATGTAGCTAGTCCACTGTAGAAAAGTGAAGGAATCCCACCTAAGATAATAATCTACTACCCAACATGTCCCAGCAATTACTGTCTGTGGTTTAATTAATACTAATCCTCTGGAAATTTTTTCTATTTTTCAGGAGTTTTCTTAAAATGTAGTTTTATATCATTATATTGTCATCTGGACAACTATAAGATCCCTAAGGTCAATCAGTTGGTTTTTAAATTGATGCTTTTTGATATGATACATTGATTATCTCCTCTCATTTCTTGCTGTATTCTGTGGTTGTAGCCATGGCTCTATCCAAAGGCACTTGAGCGATATTGTGAAACATGTGCTTGTGCTTTCCCTTAAAACCACTCTTCAGTGATCTCCCCATCATACCCCAGGATTGGTTAATGCTACAACAGAAAATCTGGCCTTTCTTACCTTTCCTTTAAACATAGATCTCTCTTTTCTATACCCCATTTTGTAGGAATAAAACTCCATGTATTTGTTTTTTTTTTTTTCCTCTTCTCTCCATTCTGCTGCTATCTCTAAAATTCTAATGCAGCTTTTGACCTTGAAGACAGTTTACTATGAATCAGGTAGGAGTAAAATTTTCTTCCTGATGGAATTCTGCTGGAGGAATTAATCATAAATTATTTCAAGGTTTTCAACAGAGAAAAAAAAAAAAGTTGACATTTCAAAAGTTGAAGTCTTTACTGGCAAATTCCACTTCAGCACAATCAGTTACACCAACAAAAAGAGACAGAGGAAATACAGAAGCCATTAACAAGCGGGTATGGTTTTGGTTTTTTTTAAAAGGAGTACAACAAGCCTCATAGCTATTGAGACTGGGGAATGCCCCATAGTGATTGTGTAATTTATTCCCCTGCTGAATCTTTCTATTCACTTATCAGGAGTACTCTTCTTTCCAAGGTTTATTCATACTCACTGATTATTCAGTTCTGCCCAGTTTTATCACCCTTGTTTATATAGCACATTTTGCAATAATTACAGATACTGCATGCTCCCACAGTTTATATCACATGTGTTAACATGGCTGACTTAATAGTTTCCTGTGTTTGAAAAGTGATCTTCATTTTGAATTATAACAGTCCAAAATAGGCATATCTATAAGATCTGTATGATGAAGAATGTCTCAAGTCCATTGTTGTTGTCACTGGTATTGCTCCTATTTATGGGCTTACAGGATTTGATCAAGAATGGGAGAGACATCCTTTCAGTATTTTAGATTACACTACGAATTGTAGGAATGAAAGTAAGTATATGTTTATTTTTTGTACATAAAGTGTAAGACAGGGACAAATAATTGGATGGTGTGTATATATATATCAGTATCACTGCAACTGAATATTTCCTTGAAGATCTCAAACACATCTGCCATACTTAGAACACCTTGTGATGCTACTGGATAGATCATTTGCTAATAACAAATCAAGTTCTGCTACCCTTTCTCATACTGAACCCTCATTCTCTGTATATAGGTGTCTTGCACTGACTCATGGATCTTTTTACCTCTAACATGCCTACAGTTAGCAAAATCTTCCCAGAAGGAGATTAGGCTATATAACATATCAAAAGTCACACAGCAAGAAACAGTGGGAGCAAATATAATTTTATATAGTTAGATTTAGTTGTAAATTGTAATGAGAGTTTAAGATGTAACAAAAGACTTGGATTAATAGGAATGAGTTGTGTAAAAGAAGCTCCGATGTTTTTATTACTAATGAAAACATTTGCAAACATGGGACTTATGCAGCACACTGCAGAAGGAAGGTAATCAAAATTCTGTGATGACCCCAAATGCACTTCCTTTCAATGAGTTTACAAAGCATCACACTTCAAAATGTGTCATTTGTGTTTATGATAAATCACTGCTGGGTTACAAATTCGAGGAAGCAGTAAATATTTTTTTCATATTATGTAAGAATGCATTCAGCAGATGGGACTTTATGGGATGATGAGGATGTAGATAGCCATACCCCAGGGGAAAAAAAAAACAAAACCAAACAACAACAACACCCAAAACAAACAAACAAACAAACCAAAACCCAACACAAATGAATTGGTGATTTTTTAAAATTTATTACCTTTTGTTTGTTGATTTTTGGCTGTCAGATGTTATGGTATCACTCCAGGAAGACAGCACTTTTTAACTATACAAGATGAGAATAAGATGTTCTTTTAGCTACTAGATGATAAATTTGACTAAAAACATCCTCATAGAAACCAAAGACACTTAGCTTTTCATTACATTCAAATCACTAATCTGCAGTGTTCACATAATTGCCAAGATAAGAGACACTACAGCAAGAAAGTAATTGGTATCTGCAGACAGCCAAGAAAAACCAAAATTATGAGGAAGACAGGTGAGGTGATGCTAAGTGACATCAGCACTGATGTTCATTAGTTATTTTATAATCCAACATGTATTTAAAATGTGTGTTCTTTTAGAAGATTAAAAAAAAAAGTGTAAAAGACAAATTTGTCTTCTAAAAGATCTTAGAATCAGTTTGACACAAATGGCTTCTAAGCTCGTGCTTAGATTTAACATAGAAATAAGCTGATGACACCTACTTTGAACTCTCTAAGATTTGTTACAACAGAACTGCAAGTCCCCATCACTGGGGGAAGGTAAAGATGCAGTTATGTATGGACATCAGCTCATATTTACCAGTACTACAGTATGGCAGTCCAGAACGTTACCTGCTGAGGAATAACACTTATAACCTTCTCAAAGTTTATTTGTGAAACTTTCTGACATTCACAAAGAATGTGATGATCTCCAGAGAAGAGAGATTTTTTTTTTGTGCAGACAAAAGGCAATAAATCATTTTACAATACACATTCAGAGCTGTTTAAAATTATTTTATACACTCAAAATAACCAGTAGCCAATGTTAACCTTTAAACTTCTCAAATCAGATGCCAAATCCTCTCCTATATTCTTTAGCTTACAAAGGGAGAACAGGTATTATCAATCCTTCTTTCTTTCTAATACAGAAAAATGCTTTCATCTAACAGCTTAGAGGTATTCAGCAGCTGTTATTATCTTCCAAGCAAACCAGCACAAGACCCTTATAATGCTAGAAGGTATATTGGGTTTATGTGTCCAGGTGTTGGCAGTAGGGGGGTGGGGCTGCAGGATAGCTTCTGTGAGAAAAGGCTATCTGCTCCCATGTTGGACAGTACCAGTTCCAGGCATCTCCGGGATGGACCCACTGCTGGCCAAAGCTGAGCCTATCAACGACGCTGGTGGCACCTCTGTGATAACATATTTAAGAAAGGGAGCTATGAGAGAGAGGACTGAGAAAATGTGAGAGGAACAACCCTGCAGACACCAAGGTCAGTGAAGAAGGAGGGGGAGGAGGTGCTCCAGGTGTCAGAGCAGAGATTCCCCTGCAGCCCATGGTGAAGACCATGGTGAGGCAGGCTCTGTCCCTGCAGCCTATGTGAGAATTTCTTCTGCCTTCGAATTATGACTATGTACCACTATGCTCTGGTTTAGCTTAGTCCTTTGAGTACAAAGCAGAATACCTGAAGTTTTTCTAACACTGGCCAAAGAAGCAGCAAATTAGAACTCAAAAATATAGGGGTTCTTTGTAATGGTTTTTAAATCATATTGAAATTGTTAACTCACTTCTGTTTCCTTCAGAAACCTCTGACTGCAGATGGCAACAGAAAGCAACAAGAGTCTTATAGGCAGAGGAGAAAAATAGCCTTCTTTTTAAAAACCTCAGCCAAAAATATAATTTAATTCATTATAATTTGAGAAAGATGTAGTTTTCACAGGGAAACAATGGGAGCAAGCATATATTAAAGATAAGTAAATTCTAAAGGACAGTTTTAATATATTGCTTCTTCCTGAACAGGAATTTTTTTCTCAAATTTGACTAAACTTCTTTTAGAGACTCTGTCTTGGATGTTAATAAAAGGCAATGAATCATGTCCGTTTGTTTCCAAGTAACCCTGGTGCCCAGGATTACTCTGATACAGTTTTATTACATCTGTGTAAATGGGAACCCTGCTTTAAAAATGCTTATTCTGCCTTTTCCTAGAAGAGAAAGCTAATGATACTAGTATAAGCAGCTGATTAAAGGGTTTCAGTAGTCCAAAATCTATTTTGCTATTGAACACCTCCTGCATCTTTCTGAAAAATAAGCATAGGCTTTTAATGCAGGACACTAAAAAAGAAAAAGTAGGATCCTTCATCTGAGCTGTCTGTGTAATTCAACTTAGTTGATGAGTTTAGGTGGATGTTTCCTGGAGTGCACATTTTCCAAAAGATAAGCCTTTCACATAAGAATAATTTTTCATTCGGTTTAATATTGTCAAGAAAAATAAAGCCATTTTAAAATGAAAAAAATGGAAAGATGGCAGAACTGAAATTAACTCTTCCCAATGACTGCCAAATAGAAAATCAGGCTTTCATTAATCACTAAATTCATATAACTGAAAGAATTATTCTCAAGGAATGGTCACCTATTCAAGAGGCTCCAGAGGAGGGCCATGAAGATGATCGTGGGGCTGGAGCACATCCTGTATGAGGACAGGCTGAGAGAGTTGGGGTTGTTTAGCCTAGAGAAGAGAAGGCTCTGAGGAGACCTTATAGCAGCCTTCCAGTACTTAAAGGGGGCCTACAGAAAAGATGGGGAGGGACTCCTTATCAGGGAGTATAGACATAGACAAGGGGTAACAGTTTATAAATGAGAAAGGATAGATATAGATTAAATATGAGGAAGAAATTCTTTACTGTGAGGGCAGTGAGATGCTGGAACAAGTTGTCCAGAGAAGTTGTGCATGGCATCTCCCTGGAAGTGTTCAAGACCAGGTTGGATGATGTTTTGAGCAGAGCAATCTGATCTAGTGGAAGGCATTCCTGCCCGTGGCAGGGAGGTTGGAACTATATGATCTTTAAAGTCCCCTCCAACCCAAAACTTTCTATGATTCTATTATTCTAAGTCACTATCATGATGGCTGTCCTGGTTTCAGCTGGGATAGAGTTAAATTTCTTTGTAGTAGCTAGTATGGGGCTATGTTTTGGATTTTTGCTGGAAACAGCGGTGATGATGTGGAGATGTTCTAGTTGTTGCTAAGTAGCACTTACACTGTCAAGGACTTTTTCAGCTCCCCGTGTTCTGCCGGGTGCACAAAAAGCTGGGAGGGGACACAGCTGGGACAGCTGACCCAAACTGACCAATGGGATATTCCATACCGTATGACGTCATGCTCAGTATATAAAGTGGCGGTAGAAGAAGGAAGGGGAAACATTTGGAGTGATGGCGTTTGTCTCCCCAAGTAACCATTACGTGTGATGGAGCCCTGCTTTCCTGGAGATGGCTGAGCACCTGCCTCCCCATAGGAAGGAGTGAATGAATTCCTTGTTTTGCTTTGCTTCTGTGCACAGCTTTTGCTTTACCTATTAAACTGTCCTTATCTCAAACCATGAGTTACCTCACTTTTACTCTTCCGATTCTCTCCCCCATCCCACCAGGGGGGAGTGAGCGAGCGACTGCGTGGTGCTTGGTCACTGACTGGGGATAAACCACGACAATGCCAAAGTATGATTAGGTCTACTGATCTTCTAAACCTATTCAAAAACCCATTGAAAGTAATAGGAAATTTTAAATCAGGTTCAGAAATCAAAAGATTAAGCAGATGCTCCAGGTCTGGGGAGTGTTGCTCAGCACCCTGATGGACAGGACCCCCACTGTGGGAATTACACTATTTTGGAACATGTTGGATGTTCCAGTGTGGGACAAATAGGCTAGAGCAGAAGAAGCTGAAACACCATAATCCCTACACTTCTCCGCAGTCTTCCTACTGAAAAGGTTCTCAGAACATGTGACAATCTTGCAAGGGAGACTGTCTGCACAGAAACAACCTGAGTCCCCATCCTTCCAGACTTATATCCTATAATTGTATGAATTTCTGTTTCAGCATCAAGACTGGGGACTGGGGAGAGATATGCTTGTTCACATCCAGCCTGGCATAACTGATATGCAGAGATTTTAGTACTAAGCATTACAGTTAGCTTTGATGTGAAGAGATAATCCAACCATAAAGTTGTTTTGCTGATTTTGCTTTCATGGCAAGAATGCCATGGCTCCTATTCCAGCAACAGCCAACATGTTGATAAAGGCACCTTTTCAGTGGCTGCCCAGCAATATTGCAGTGACTTCTCTGGTGTTGGTGTCTGATTTAGCTCAGATAGGTGTAAAAATGCCTTCACCTGCAAGTGGAATACTTTTGCTCATCTTGCTTTTCCTTACTACAAAAACAATCCAAAGTGAACACCGCAAAGATGTTGTCAGAGCCCTTAGATGAAGATCTTCCAAACAGATCAAAAAAGAATCTGGTCCAAAGGATTTTCTTCTCAGGAAGAAAGTCTCAATGATACATGGCTACAGAGGAAATTAAGTTAAATTATCTGAGGCAAGACTGGAATCAATCAGACTATTTCTGTTTCAAAATGATTTCTTAGCATTTTTACTGTGTGGTGCATATAATAGAAGAAAATTAATACTTCAGGTAGAAAATAGAAGTAAATAAGTAAGTAGTTATTTGGGGATAGCTAGCAATTCAAAACTAGCTGTAGGTGTTTGGCTCCATCTCTAAGTAGATACTTCTTTCAAATATGAAGTCCCATTTATTTCATAGGTTGAAAGACCATAACATTAGACTGAAAAATCACATGAAAAATAAACCTCAGTTTTAGTGAGACTCTATATTAACCTCTTTGTCTTGACAATAGCAACTAGATAAGAAGCACTGTGACAATTAATCCTTTTCCGAACACATTTTTTCCTAAACCATCATTATAAAGCTAGTTATTTCTGATACTTTTCCATCTAGTGTTTTAGGTATCCATAAAGACACTCTTGCATGTGCAGGAAGGCAGTTAGCAATGAGTTAAATAACCAGAATGGTTACTTAGATTCTTCTGCATTCCAGGTAAATAAATGTCTTCTCTATCAGGCTAAGAAATACTGTAATTACCTGTATCTGCCAAAGGAGTATTTAAATCTTGTGATTAAATGACAGTATTTTTGAAGTGGTAAGGCAAGCACCATTGTTATTTTGAGAATTGCTCAGGGCAAAACCAGAACTTGTATGAAATTTGCAGTATTTTGAGACATTTTTTCTCATTTAAAAAAATCTCACACTTACTGAGTAACTAAATCAATACATTCCAACATTTTTTCAATGCCTGTAATTGTTCTTTCAGATTTATAAGATCACCTGTTATTCATTCTCATGCAATTGGCTGATTTGGGGAAACCAGTTATCTATAATATATGAATGTTTGTTTTATAAAATTGCAATATCATTGATGGACTCAATATGCAGTGAGTCAGCCCCAGGCTGAAAAAATCTTGAGAAAAAAAAGAAAAGAAATCGTTACCATCAACAACAGCTGTGCCAACCCTCTTGGAATATTGGACTGGAATGCCTGATGTAACAAAAAAAAAAAACCAAAACAATTTCACCAATTTATCTGTAAAGACAAGTCAATATAAACTAAGAAAAAAACAAAATGGAAAAGTCTGGATCAAGATGACAATAAAAAAGGGAACATGAGAGAAAAGTGGAAGCAAGTGCACAAACTTCTTGAAATAGAGAAACTGTTGGATCATGGGACAAATGTCAAAGCAAGCTGCATGAAAGATAAGGTGATAACACCTCAACCTTCAGAGTTGCCATGAGGGAATACACCTGAAAGAAATGTTTTAGACACCTGAATGGACATGCCAGGAGGAGCAGTCAACAGCAATAAGTAGTAGGTGCTGACATGTGACTTTGCTCCTACCTCTTTAATTGACCATGTATACCCCATAACACTGAAGCTCTGAGAAAGCTAGACTGAAGCCATGAGGAAGACTGAAGGAATCAGTTTGAAGTTTAGTCCCTCAACAGTGCTGGTGACCCCCTTTTCAGTCTGTTGACTTTCACACAAATCATGGATCTGGAAACAAGTAGGATTATCCTGCATAATGCTATACTTCTAAAATTGAGTGTTCTAGGCTAAGACAGTCACATAGGTTCTTGACAGTCACCAATGTAGAGAGGCAGGCATTTCTTGAATGAAACTCAGCCCCTCTACATTGGCCCCCTGGGTTAGGATGCGTTGAGTTGCCTTCTGGAGGTGTCTGACCTTCCCTGTTAACTACAGAAGGCAAGCAACTAGATAAGGATACCTACACTTTAAACAAGGAATTCAGGTGAAGTGAATCCTAGACTGATTTGGAGTGGCAGAAACAGAGGAGAGTCCTGGCATGGGTCCATCACATAATTAAGCAATGGTACTTCCAAAACCAAATAGAAAGTAACTTGAATATCAGAAGCGCAGACACTTTGTACATGTTTGCATATCACGTTTTACAGATGACTATTATCAGCCTTAAAGGACACACTAAATCATTCTTTCACACACTCATCAGTTTTAAAGAAAGCAGAATTACTAAATTTTAAACAGTGTGGACTCAGATTGCTGTTATTCTATGAAACTTTGGATTATTAATTACATGTTAGCTTTAAAAAGCTGCTTTCTGATTGTCATAGAGTGAATCAGATGTCAAAGTGGTTTAAATTTGACTCAGATGCAGAAGAACTAAGCCAGTAGGCACGTGGAAAAATTATTGTATCCAATGTGCACATATGCAGTAGGTACCTGAAAGTCCCTGAAACTGAATATCCCACACCTGCTTTTTTAATTCAAACTCTCAAGAATGTTTATGAAACTGAACCTTTTTGATCTTTACAGTCTTCTCTTTCCTTGATGTTGGTTCAGAGGAAGGCCATTGTCCCCCATTTTTAATTAGTCTCTGGTTTACCAAAGTCTGAATTAGCCTGTTCCAGCTCAAGGGAAAGAAAATGTAGGAGCAAAATATCTTGGCTGTTAGATAGTCTTTTTATGTAAGACAGTCAGCAAGTCACACTCGATATTTCTTTCTGGACTGCTGCCTTTTCCCTGGGGAGACATGAAACAGGACATTGACTTAAACAGATGGTTGTTGCCTCTGAATTATTTAACAGCTAAATCAATGAGAAGCTTCTACTGCCATGAGAGGAAAGAGTATGCTGGAAGCATTCCTCCTCCTCCTCCTTCTCCTCCTCCTTCGCCTGTTAGAAGTGGCCAGGAACAGAGTCTGCTATTGGCAGCATCAAAGCCTGCAGGGGTGGAAGTGGAGGATGCAAAAGTGAAACCTGGATTCTAGAGCTACCAAAGGAGAGCTGCCCTTACATAAGAAATACACTTATTCTCTTCAAATGGTACTAGATCCAGTTTGGTACACATCTGTGGTTACTAGATATTATTCATGGGAAAGGAGGATCTAAAAAAAAAAAAAAAGAAGAAGAAGAAGAAAAGGTAGATAACCTGTAGCTTTGCAGTCGACATAAGATATGTTCAGATCTCATTTTTAGAATGCTGGAAAACCACAGGCTAATTACTTTGAGCTATGAACTGTGCATGGGGAGAGTTTACAGACACTATCTCAGGAGACACACTAGAAGGCTGAATTTCTCCATGTACTTCCTGTTGTTCAGAGATCACAGAATCACGGAATGGTAGGGGTCAGAAGGCACCTCTGGAGATCATCTTGGCCAACCCACCTGCTTGAGCAGGAACACCTAGAGCAGGGGCACAGGAACGCATCCAGGATGGTTTTGAATGTCTCCAGGGGAGGAGACTCCACAACCTCCCTGGGCGGCCTGTTCCACTGCTCTGGCACCCCCACAGAAAAGAAGTTTTTTCACATGTTTATCTGGAACTTCCCATGTTCCAACTTGTGCCCATTGCCCCTTGTCCTGTCACTGGGCGTTATTGAAAAGAGCCTAGTCCCATTGTCCTGACACCCTCCCTTTAGATATTTATAGGTATTGATGAAATCCCCCCCCAGTCTTGTCTTCTCCAGGCTGAACAAATCCAAGTCTCTCAGCCTTTCCTCATAAGGGAGATGTTCCTCTCCCCTGATCATCTTGGTAGCTCTCCACTGGACTTGCTCAAGGAGTTCCACATCCTTCTTGAACTGGGGAGCCCAGAACTGGTCACAGTACTCTAGATGTGGTCTCACTACGGCAGAGTAGAGGGAGATGCAAATGTATAACCCATTGCAGTGCCCAAGTATCTTCCTACTGTCACAAGAAGGAACACTCCTTGATGTCAGTGCCGTCAGACTTGTAAAAGCCTGGTCTTCCCTTGATAAATAGAAACTTCATTGAAACTTCATGCTCAGTAGGTTCAATGTCCCTCAACCCCAAATCTCCAACCTTCTAATTTTGAAAACAAACGTGAAGCCTTGACCAGAGTCAAAGAGGTGGGAGCTTCTCCTCAGTCCTCCAAATGTTTTTTATTGGTCAAACCGTCCATTAGAGCCAATAGTGATGATCACAGCTGGAAGTGGAGGAAAAAAATACCTCTTCAGGATATGATCCAAGCCGTCACAGCTGGCCAGCTGCAGCCCGGCTGGGCGGGGCGGGGGGAGGGGCGGGGGCGCTGTCCGTGGTGCTGAGACCACCCGGCCCTCTCTGCAGGACTCTCCGGGCTGCAAGAACACCACCAGCTCCAGTGGCCCCCAAAATCACCACCCTCACCCCCATGGCCCTCATCAGTGCTGAGCAATTTACACCGCAGGGCGAGCATCTGGAATGAACTGCACAGTGTGAGGCAAGCAGGTTAGTTTTGCTTAGCTTGTAATCAATCCTCATTCCTGCTTGTGCTTTAACCAAACAACCCAAGCATCCACCAGCTGTTGGACTGACTGCTGAGCTGAGTAGGCTGTGCACAATGGCATATATTTAATAGGCCACAGGGTAAATAAATAAATAAATAGTCCAAAACAACTGTCCTGCCGCGCACTGGGAGGGAAAAGAGTAAAAAAATAGGGAAAATATGCATGCAGCTCTTTGTGCTTCTGAAGTCAAAAGTAGCCTGGACAGACATCTCACACCGAGATAAATTATGACCAGTTCATCAGTATCTTGCCTCTGCAAAGGTAGAAATGGATTTTAATATAAAGAACTGGCTCTCTAAGTATTCGTGTTCACGAATAAGGCCATATTTAAATGTTTGAGAGTTAAAACCATTTTATAATCTTTTAGTACCACTTGGTCTAGGATAGGAAGAAACTTAAGGCATCTTTGTGCACATGGGAGAAAAACTCAGGTTGTATTGTTATATTATCATACAGCTAAAAATTTTGAATTGTTGTATAAAACTGATCTGAATCAATCACCTATGGTGTAACTTTCCAGTTAGTGACCAGATGAAATGAAACAGAGGTCAAAACTTTTACCTGGCTAGACAGTGGCAAGCTTTCCATGTGGAATTTGTTGCATTTATGTCAAGCAGAGATGGCAATCTTCTTATTTGCTGACATTCTGCAATCTTTTGGACCTTAAATCCTAACACAAAATGTGATGTTGAAGTTGTGGGAAAAGCTTGTGTCAAGTACTAGAATGAGAGCTGCTCAGAAATAGAAATGAACTGACTAGAGACACTCAGTTTCTGAGTATGGAAAGCACAAAGACAAAAATATGAGTATCATTCTATTATTAATTCACCTGCCTGCAAATTAAGCTAGCCTACACAGTTATTCTTTTCTAATTGTAGAAAAATTAGGCTGTTTACCTTCTCACAGTAATGATTTATTTTTCGTAATGAACAAATCAGTTACACAGAAACCTGGTGTTAAGGAAAGGAAGCACCACAAACACAGATGACCTTTTGGTACCCAATTCCTTAATGCAATGAAAAATTTGCATAGCTTTAAACATTTCCACAGGGTACAACCCTTGCTATGCACCAAAGTAATTAAGTACATTCTGAATCGCACTAAACTGGCACACACTTAAATTGTTTGGAGAATAAGGATGTATTGATGTCACTGCTTGTAATAGTCAAAGTAACACTAAGCAAAGGAAAAAAACCTGTAAATGGCAGAGAACTCATAAGTTCTCTGCAAAAAACTTCAGTTAGACAACACATGGAAATAATGCATGTGCAAACATGATCCATCAATTTTCTTAGCAACACATTTCTTTTTAATTTGTTTTCCTGTTATTTGTTAAACCAAACTGATCATAAATCCAGATGATCTGACTTTCCAATTGACCCTAAAATTCATTGTTAATGAAAACACTTTGTTTCTCTCTATTACTCTTTCATTATTGTAATAGTATGTAAGTGATATTCATTAGATTGTAATGCTTCTCCCTGCAAATCTGCCTGGGGCAGGGAATACTTTGCCTCCTTTTTCCTTAGATTATTCCATTAGCTTTACAGGACTTTAGCGTATTTCATTGATACTGAAAGGAAACAGTGAAACACACTAGTAGTAGTTCTATACTAGCTTTTTTTCTGTATCATATGAGCAAAGATAAACCAAGCTGCTCTTGAAGTGCAGTAGTCTGCAGCCCACTAGACATGTGGACTGTGTTCAGGATACCTAGATATTGCAAACAGAAGCCAAAGAGCCATGATCAGCAGCATTCTGCAGAACCAGAGAGCTTTGAGTTTTTTTGGGGGTATTGAGGCTACAAACATAACTACTAGATAGGAGGTACTAACTTCTTTTTGTACAGGCACTAGGAAAACTACTTACTTTATTCCCCAGTTTTATTTAAGATTCAGTTACAAGACCAAATTTAATTTTGTAGACTTAGGCCTTAATTGTGCAAGACTGTAGGCAGCCTTTGTGCTGGCTAGCTAGAATCTCCCCCAACTAGGAAAGAGGTAGGCTTGCATATATCTGTAGGTGTGGGTGCATGCACATCCATCTAATGATGGGCTTGAAGTGCTTGCAAATAGGTAGTTTTCCCTTAGAAATAAAACAAAGTCAAGGCAAATGAAAATAAATGTGATATTTCCTTTTTTTTCCCTCTGTCTTAAATATAATAATTTTTAAGTCTGACCCATGATTTTTGAGCAGGAATGGTCTCTGCAGATTAGTGGAAACAAACAGACCAAGAAACAGACGTTTTTCATGTTCCAAACACTCTGAAAACAGCAAGGTCTGCACTTAGTGGAAGAAGCAATAATTTCAATTTGAAGGTATCTTTTTTTCAAGTAGAAGAATGGCAACCATAAGCACAGGAGTATGGATGGCCAGGAATAATGTAATTCCCTCCAAGGCTCTGACATGAATCATTCTGTTGTACCACTTGTTGTCTGAAAAGCGGATTTGTCAGTGTGCAATGAGTCAATAATCACACACTCAGGAGAGACGCGGCTAATTTATTTCAGGGTTGTGCAAGCTTGGGTGTTCAGTGGTTTTCCACAATTCAGGCACACCAAAGCCAGCTACCTCATTATATTTATATAATAAATTAATACATATTCTGCTTATCTAATACATATTAATTCTAATCTACATAGGTTGCATAATGACATTAAGTCACTCCTTCTGGCTCTGCTTCAGATCCTTCTGTGCATGCCTTCCTCTCTTTGGGGGTCCTTGGTGGTCTTTACAGATGAAGTACCCTAATGCTTTTTATCCATATATGGTTGCATGTCACCTAAGGACAATTCAAGGCTATTTTTCTCTTGCCAACTCTCCTTTATTTTATTCCAAAAGGAACATTTGTCCTTGATTAAATGGATAACCCTGATGGCCAAGATATCCCATCCCTAAGCTTAAGTTACATATTAAAACATGAAACAATGCTTGATCAAAAAGAAAGGAGTCTAGATTTATGCTAATTAAACATAGACAATACCCCATCTTTCCAAGGGGGGTTGTTCTCTTACACACTAATGGACAGACAACCATCCTCCCTCACGTTCTAAGTAACTCACTAAATACTGAAACAAAATTTCAGAGTTCATTGAGGGCAATGCATTTTTTGTGCTAACATAGTAAACATCTTTAAATTTATTCAAAAATAGAAGTATTTCCCTAGTAATGTCTATGATAGTGGACTGCCAATTGTCCACCCCATCAAAGAAAATACATTCAGCAACCTGCAAAACTGTGGTGGTTATATGGTACGTGTACAAGCTCAGCGTGGCTGGGACTGTTGCAAACAAAAGTAGGACAATTACATAGAGGGAGAACTAATTTTAGACTATGGTCTGCCAGATTTACTCATATCTCCACTAGGACAGCTGCCAATACTTTGACATTGCGACAAACATAATCAAGGAAAAAAACTCATACACATTCCATCATCGTTTCTCCAACAGGCATAGGTGGGTACAGTCAGGCTAAGGACTTAGGAGGCGAACATCTGGGGTATGTTCACATACACATATATGAATGGATCCGAGGATGATTTTTTTATATATTCCATATACACACGAACACACGCTTGCTAAAATAGACCAATATACTATATTGACATCCAAAATATATACTGGCTCTTTTCCAAAGAGGAAATGGATGAAAACCAGCTCACATCAGGGCTTCTACACTTCTATTTTAATCAGCAAATATTGCAATGTCAACTTCACATACATTGACATACACATATATGCATATCACATATATATACATATGTAAGTATTTATGTAAAGTGATCAAAGTTGTAAGGGGAAAGACATGCATAAACTTGATTTTGAACATAGTATCACTTTCCAGTAGCAAACTATCTCATGACTCTGTAATGAAAAAGGTAACCTGCTATCAGTTAATAATATTGCCACCCTCGTAGTCCAATATAAAATATGAAGCTATTATCATCATTGTCTTTTTTTAAAACATTATAAATGCTCTCATTCTGTCAAATACATTTCTTTCAGGTATATAGCTGAAGCCAGTTTTCATGAAAATAGCCTGGTGCTTTATGCTGTTTCACATGACAGCACCAGCTCATCATGTTCCATTTCATTTTCTTAGCTAGGTGACTGTGGCAGAGAAGGGCATTGTCCCCAGGGGGTATCCAAAGGAGTATATTTCTTGTCCTTGCCACATCAGTTTGCATTGCCTTGGGGAGGACAACCACTCTACTGCCCTTTGCAAAGGTTTTCAGTGTGTTCTCCCACCTGTAGAGAGGGAGTTCCCTGCAGTGCTCCAAGCCTAGGTCACCTGAGGGAGGCCACTCTTGCTCCTGAAAGCTCCTAATGGATTTTTGTCACTCAAAGACAGAAGAATAATTTGTAACAAAGAGGCACGAAGGAGAGAAATAGCTTTTTGTACCATTTGCCTTTGTTACACAACTAGAGCACATGCCTTAATATTTAAGTGGCTTTTATTAGAATTTCAGCTAATAAAAAAAGATATTTCATACACTATTGCTAAGCTGCTAGGAAAATGCATTGCACTCTAAAACACTCCGTGAGATTCTGTTTTTGCGTAATATTGTCAGTTTGACGTTCAGAGATTGATGGTACAACATTCAGACAATATAACACTTGTCTGTCTCTGAGTCAGAAAATGACATCTGTGCAGAAGGTTTGGTTTGTGTTTATCATCTGGATCCATTCTTCAGTCCCTTCTATATCAGTTAGCTAACCCCCTCATTAACATTAGGTTGTCCTCACAAAAAATTGGGAAGCATTATTGTTGTTTTACAGATAGGAAATAGAAGTTAAGAAAATTTTAAGTGATATGCCCAAGTTAAGACAGAAAATTGAGGGAGGGCTATGCGCCGAAACCAGAGGAGCTGAGCCCTAACTGAGTGTCACACCTACCAGCAACCCTTTCTCCATCTTAGAATGACGTCCTATTCTTTAGAAAGCTGAATATCCCAGCTTCCAAGGGTTTGTAACCAGCTGCTGGAACTCATAGCCAAGGGGAAAAAAAAAACAGTCCACAAATAAAAAAGGCAAAGCAGGACTTGGACAACACCACTGCTCAAACCCAGAAAATAATTATTCAAATCACTGTCCCATGTTATATCATCCTTTGGGAAATAAAATTGAAGTAATGTTGTTAAGCTTGCCAATTATCACCAACGAAAGTCGGTTCCCTCAGTTTCAGCAGTGAGAGAAAAGAATAATTTGCAGTCCTAGCTTAAGTATTCATTTGGAAGGGACACTATTAATGACCCTTTTCCTCCTTGTGAAATGCATGAGGTAAGTCATACTCTTGGACCCATCCTAAGTATAATAAAGAAAAATTTGTTCATTTTTCTGAAGTGAGGCACATACAGATGCAAACATTTTATTTCTTTGAAAAACACTGAGCAGATCATTCTGGCAAGGCAGAATAGAAGCTGGCTTCTAATATCATTACATAGAAAGATATTTTTTAAATTCCCTAGTTTCTCTCTCATTATTTCAAACTGAGACAATATAGGGGGAAAAATCTTTCTCTAAATATATGCTCACATTTTGCTTTGGCGTGATTACTATCATCTTATATTTCTTTTGTTCAAATGTTTGTATGATCAAATCATGCTGGCACAAGTGTTCATGGAAAACAAATTTAAAAGTCACACACACAAGCATTCACAGAAACGGAATATTCTGTCCTCCTACATGACAATTTATTTTGGAGAGGTTCATTTATCAATCAAATCAGAGCAAGAAAATAGCATCACATGATTTGTCTGTCCTATCACTACCAGACAATACTACTAGAATATCACATATTCTGAGAACCAGTCACAGGTAAACCATGGATTAAAAATTCTAATCACAAATGCACTGATTTAGTAATTTCAAATAACAAAGAAATCCCAGAAAAGCATGATCTGCTTGCAAATATCCTTTTAGTAGTAAAGCAGTACATTGTGTATTGTCTACCTCCTTTTCCCATTCTGTGAATTATTCCTTCAAACCTCATAAATATGTATTTTATAACAGCAGCATATAGTAATCCATAACTTCTCCTAATAACACAAATAAAATGTGAAGTGTAAATAAAAATTTTAAGAGGTTTTGTACCCTTTTTATGCTTTTGTGATCAGCAAAATTTCAATGGGCCTTCTTCTGTATTTTAAATTTAGATGTCCCATCAAGTCTAGACTTGATTTTGTTCAGAGGCTTGATGAGGCTCTCAAAAGTGTAGTTGAAATGTTTCCTTACGTTGATTGAAGGGCAATGAGAAAAGATGCTAAATCTTCAAACACTTTCAGTTTTTATTTGCTGGAGTTCAGTTAGAGAGAAATACTAAAGGAAGATAAATGGCAGCAGAGCTATATGGCCTATGAGAGAAATACTCAAAGTGTTTTGTTTACCTCCTTTTGCCACCTCTTCACTGAATGTAAACCAACTACATGACTATTATGAACTGAGCACCAGCAGGTGACCTGAAACACATGCACTCCCTTGATGGGGTGCACATGTGTATCAGGCTGTGTCACATGACAGGTATGTAATTTCCACCTAAAGCTGTGTACATGTGCACGTGCTGTAGCTTTGGTTGGGATGTCTCCTTGTATGACCATGTGCGCGTGCATGCATGCATATGCGTGTGTGTGTACATGTGTGCAGGACTAGGGTCATGGATCTCTATAGAGAATGCTTTCATTTTGCTCGTGTGTTGTCCAGTCATGCCCAGCAAGGTAGGACTTTGATGTCGTTGGGAAAAACTGGCACCAGAACATTGTCTGCCATGTTTGTAAGGCTTGTAGTCTGACTGTCCCCAGGAGATGCCTGAGAAATAAAGCACAGAATGAACTGAATTTTATTCTTCTCCTGGCAGTCTCCAGTTTGCAGTGTGCAGACTGTACTTGGTAACCTTAGGCAAGGAGGAGGGCAATTACAGTTTTGGCAGGTAACAACATCATATACTTCACCACAAAACCCTTTGGCTCCACAATGCTTACTGGAAATTGTTCTGAAAAAAAAATGTCTGAGTGTTATAGACCTCCCCATCTCAGTGCATTTCTGGACAGCTTATTCCAATCCATTCTGTAAAACCTTGTAATTTAGCTTAATGGTTTCTTTCCCTTTTCCAGTGTTTACCTATATATGTTCATTTCAGGGAGCAATCAAATTCCCTTTCAGCCAGGAAACTCCACAACTGAGGGAGAGTCTAAGTTCTTGCATCAAGATGAAGCTCTGCTAATGTGGGACACTTACACATGGTGTTTAGCCAGTAGAAGGTTACTATGGTGACAGAGTAATTTCAAGGTAGGGTTTCAGAGCTACCTAGAAGATATGCAGCTTTGGCTTACCTCTTCAGGTAAGAGCCTGCTGACAGCTGTTCTCTCAGATTCTTCCTAAAACATAGAAACCCCAGTCCTCATTGGTAAAATGCCAAACACAATTATGTGAGATTCAAAATTGTTACTGAAAGTTCTCTAAAATCACCATATCCTTTCCTATTGCAATCTTCTTTTAAAACCAAACAAGTAATTTCTAATTCCCCCCATCTTCTCGTATACTGAAAGGTGCTTGCACATGAGAATTGAAACCTTTATGCCTAGTTTGTGTTTTAATCTGTTACAGTTTTTAGAATTATTTGGGATCTTTTTCAAAACAAAGGTGCTTTGTTAATGTAAAAAAATTTATAAAATCAAAGCTGAAATTACAGGGGATCATGATAGTGCTGCTGTAAAAAGGATCTGACAGCAATTTAATACAATATTCTCTGCTGTTGAAGAGGAGAAGACAGTACTTAATGTCAAAATACCTTATTCAGATATCTTTCATAGACAGAAAACAACAAAAGAACTAGCCTAAATCATGCATCCTTAGTTGTATACATATGCATTAAAACAAAAGTTTTAGTGTAAAAAGATAGTCACTATTTATTTATGACATATTTGGTTCCATATTTGGGACACAGTATGCCAGCCAGAAGACAGAATGCAGTTTATCAGCCCTGATGTGCAGCATTGTGCCAACAATGCTGAGGGCACTGGTGATAAATGGAGGCAAAAGAGTTGCCTCCAAATTAGATCCATGTTAGAGTTTTTCCTTCATGAAGAGAAGGAGAGAGTGTTGTTTATCAGTGGGGAAAAAAAGGATTCATGCAGCAAAGGGGTGAATTTTACTCTGGTTTTTGAGTTGGTTATCACTAACAATGGAGGCTACTAAAATTCATCATTTTGGAATCCCCTTAATCTAATGTATTGCTAGTTTGATATGCCTTTTCATTATAACTGATGTAACTCTGGAGACAATTAAAAAGCTGTTCTTCTTTTGAGGATCTGTCATTAAAATTAATGAGAAAGAGCTGTGGAACATAAGGCCATTGGCCGAAATGAACATTACTTGTGAAAAGGCAGAATGTGACACTTCTGTAACTCCTTGAGTCATTCCCATTCCAAGATCCTAGAAGAAAGGAACTGTTTTATTGTGTGTATGAAAATAACTGGTTCTCTGTTGCACCTTTGTAGGCTAATGTTTGTTTCAAGATTTTGGGACACAATGTCATTTCTAAAAGTTCAGCTGGACAATGTGGGGAGGAGAAGAGAGAATTTTTGCTAAGTACAGTGAGTCCCATTCCATCAGCCACCTGGGTGCACAGGAACCGCTATACTGTGTCAGAGAAAGGAACATCTAGGCCCACATCCTTTTCCTGACACCAGCTAGGCACAAATACTTAGGAAAATGAACTAAGAAAAGAGGGTCTTTCCCCAGTCTCTTCTTAGAAACCAGGCTCTTAAAATGTGAAGCTAATTTGGACTATTTTTGAATGTCATAAAACGATCTATCCTTCAGAAATATGATTAAAACTATTTCTAGCTCTTCGCAGTATCACATGATAACAATCTATAGGAACTCTTTCCCCAGCTTCACAAAGTGAAATATGAAGTAGTGTTGACTTTCTTCTTAACCTCTGTTTAGCCCTGGCTCTTTCTAGTCAGCTTTTACAAGAAAAGATGTTTCAAGCAGCTAAACACTCTCAAATCACACCTCTCAGCAGAATAAGATCCCGATGTAGGAGACTCCATTGTCACAAGGCCACTGGAAGGGCACCTCATCAGCTGTTGGATGACACCTGAATGTAGCATGATACGCTCCAAATCATGGGATGGGCTTGAGCCCCAGGTGTATTACAACACAGGGCAGGGAATGGTTCTGCAGCTCTTGACTTCTGGTGGGTAGGTACTTTCTGCCAGTACTTTGCCCTGGTTATATCACAGCCTTGTTCAATCACTCTTATTTGGGGCTCTCAGCACCAGGGTCTGGCAGACAGGGACGTGCTGAATACGGGCGTCTGGTCTGTGGGGTCCTGAGGAGGGGCAGAGACCGGGGATCCGCACGGCAGCATGCTTGATCTATGCACTGCTACAGGGAAGTGTGAAAGGGCACAGATTGATTTTCTCACACTCAACGTGCAAGTCTTGACAGCTCTAGGAATCCGCTGGTAGAAATACTCTGTAAGCACACAGGTGGGGTATAACCCTAACAGCTGCATAGAACCAGGGGTAGCTGCCAAAATTTAAATGGTCATATAGAAAAAAAAATATATGGATGCTAAGCAAAAATGTTTCTACTTACATTTGAAATAAAGGAGGGTTTCTGAATAAAGTTGCTTTCTGTTCAGTTTGTTCTCTTCTATCAGACCCCCTACAAAATCCCAGTACCTGGCTTTTCTCTAGAATGTCCTTTTCTCAAACTATCTCTGCGTACAGAAAGAGCTTTTGAATAGCTATATATTATGGTGATAATGTAACTAAATATATCATCCACCCATACACTTGCAATTGACTTTTCTCTAAAGCCGGTCTTTTCTCCATACTTCCTCCATCTAATTATCATCAATTGCAGCTCAGGAAGGAAATGATGTAACAATGAAGAGATCAATTATCTTAGCAGCAAAAGAAATAAATCAAATTAATAAACTGGGCATTTTAGATGGCAATTTGATCTTTGGGACATGTGGTGCTTAGAGGAACAATGCACAAAACAGAACTTATCCTGTGGAAAGCCAATTAAATTCAGTTAAAAAAAGCATGGGTGGCTTCTGTCACCGAACTATCAGAGTAATTGATTTCCAGCCAATACCTGACAAGAGCAAAGCGTCCTGTATAAAACATGCTTAAGACAAAACAAGGAAAGTTATAATACACTGATCTGAAAGAGAATTACGTCATTCTCTGAGGAAATGGTCTGTTTTGTTCTACAGCAATACTTCACCAGAGTCAAACATAATGATTTATTAACACACAAGAAGTACCCCTGGCAGGCATTGTTAATATTTTAGTACTGCAGGCGATGGAATGTGACAGTTTCACTTGTTGCTCTGACCTTTATTTTTCTTTGTACCATAATTTCCTAGAACTTCCATTTATCTGAAGAACATGCAATTAGAGAGATCCTTTTAGATAAGCCACAATCATTTCTCACGTACCTTTAACACTCATTTTTTTCTAAATGAGGCTTGCTATTCACAGTGCACACTTCAAAACAGTTCAGAGTGGTTCACTGAGAACAATAAAGACCTTAGACAAGACACATTAAAAAATACTAAGTAGAAAGCTGGGAACTTTAGACTAATATTTTATTTTTTAACAGTTCAGTATGTCAGGGAAGATTGCATACCAGCAAGCACAGATATAACCATGGAGAAAGCAGATATTCATTTATATCTTTAAGTGAAAGAAGCAGCACCTGAGTGACAACTTCATTAAATTTGAATACATTGTCTCTAGCTTCTGCTGTAAAAGCTTCAGGAGCAATTAATTTCCTGGCTACCGGTAGTGATAATACATCATGGAACAAGAAACAAGAGAACTGAAAACAAAACAGGCAGGGCATGCTAATTAAGGAATCTGAAGAGCTAAATCCTGTTTTGATAAAGTGAAGGGTTGTTTTTACCTTCTTTCTCTAATACCATTTTATCACCTCCCTTCAAAATTATAACTTATTAGGAATTAGAGATATTTTTTCTTGTCAGGTCTGGATAATATTTTAGTTTCTCGTAGAACTGGGTATGACAGTTTCATTGCCTCCACACAGTGATCTTCGCTCTTTCCTTTGCATCCCCAAGTCTGAGAGGTGACTGCTGAATTTTCTGCAATAGAAGAGCACCACATAACTGAATTTACCAGAAATATATGACTTTAATTTTCTCACATCGCTTTTCTGGAATTTTATTTTGTGGGTACTGTAACTAGCATAGCCCAGCATCTTCAGGTTCACTGCTGAATAATCCCACTGAGATCTGCATGTACCTATGTGCTGGGACCACAAAGCAGGCAGAGTTTTGAGCTAAATCTGTCTGAGCTTTTGCATTACACTAAGGACATGCTTCCCTTCTCCTCACCTTAGACCCAGCTTACTCTTCCCTACACATTTCAGGAGCCCTGTGTAAGTTTCCTGCTTTTCCCCATGACTCCCCTCTCCCTTCCTTTCCCTGCAGTCCTTGAGAGGGGAACTTTCTCCCTCCTCCACCAGCTCCCAAGGGCAGAAGTAAACCTCTCCCATCCTAGAGGTTCTCACCATCCTAGCAAGACACATCACAAGCATCACTTACAAACTGACAACAAGCAAATCAAACACACCACATCAATGACTGCAGCATGTGTAGAGCTATTTCCAAAGCTGTAATGACACCATAGAATCATTTATTTGCCTCCACAGAGGACCTCCAATTTGAAATGGTGATAACCCTTATTTATCAAAACTGGACCCCAAAAATCTCAAGTGCAAAATGCAGTTTGACTAGCAAAACCCTGGCAGTGGGGGGCAGTGATGAAATTATATCATCAGTATTAAATATTTTATGAAACCAGAAGAACCAAACTCACAAGAAAAATAAGCAGGTAAGATCCATGCAGGCTAACTTTAGACTGGGGAGGCAGGTTGGTAAATTCCATCTGGAGTCACTGGAGAGAGATGCACTCCTCCAGCAGATGAATCAGAGCACTTACAGTTAGGCTGCTGCTCTGAATCACTCTCTGCAGGTATTTGTCTTTATTCACAGGGAAAAGGAGCCTCAGAAAACCACCTCACCTAAGTTAAAGCAAGTGCTAATGCATTGAACAGGCTGCTCAGGTCTTTCAAAGCTGATAAATGGTATTCATAAACACAGAATTAAAGTAAGATTTCTCAAAAAAACCCCCTAAAATTAACTAGAAACTTCACTCCTGTTTTCAAAAGTATATTAAAGGCAGTGGGGTTTTAATTCCTAAATCTCTGCTGTCCCATTAAAAAATGTTGCTATATCGAGGTTCCTCTGAAAAAAAAAGAAGCTTTGTGGTTTAACTTCACAACAGTGAACATGTGTGTGTAGCCAAAGAGAGAATAAGGTCTGGAATAAGAAACAGAGAGAGATACTTAGAACAAATATTTCCTATGTTAAAGAGGGTGACTATTAACTTGGGTTCTGGCACTGTTGAGAGTTTACTTGGCATCACACAAAAGTAAACACAGCTAGATCGCAAAAGTTAGCAGCTAGCCACAAAAATTTATAGTTCGAAAGTGAAAACTTGAATATTTTCTGCACTTGCTTAGTATTCTGAATATTTTTAAGTTATAGCTTCATGCACAGCAGATAGGGTTATTTTCCAGGGACAGAAATTACTACTTTGGAAAAAACAAATGTTTGCACTGTGTTTACACAGTACAGATTTAAAGATTAATTTGTGGCCATACTTAGTATCTGAGCAGTCCAACATGCCCAAAGACCCAAAATGTTCCCTGGCAGCAGGGCAGGCACTAACACTGGGGAAGTAACCAGTAAATAGTTTTACCCAAATAGCAGGTACTTCTGTCTCCATTAATTCTTGACTAACAAGCAACAGCTGGTTATCCAGACTTGAATTCCAACCTGTGTGTTAAAACTTTGCTCCATTACACAAACCAATTTGAAACAAAGCTGAGTAACTTCACTGTAGACTAAAACCACAACTGGTGTGTTTCCTCTGGCCTTCCTCAGTGTCTGGTATTCACAATAAAAAAGATGTACATGGTAAAACAGTGAAGAGCTGAAGTCAGTGTTGCATATTTTAGAAATAAAATATCAGCGCTGTTCATGGAGGACAAAAATAAGGATGTTAGATGCTGCTAGGAGTTCTATGCCAATAATACTCAAGACTTGCAGTGTTCACTTGCCTGATTTTTTATTAAAACTAAGGGTCTTTACTCTCAGAAGTATGTTTAATGGCAGTTCTGGAGAAGTAAATAAAACCACTGTGTTAATTTCTCACACTGTTACAAACACCCAGGCAAACTTGGCTTCCAGATCACACTATATTGTAATGCAATTCCCTCCTGCAGTTGTGTACTGTGGGCACTGCACCAGTTTCCAGCACAGGAACAGGGAGAATGAGGAATAGGATATGGCACAGAAAGCTGATAGAACTGGTGGAAAAATGACCCTCAAAGCAGCAGTCTAGAAATTAAGGTACCAATATCTCATTGTTAAGGTTCAGGCTGAATCCCTTTAACAAGATCAGACTTATTTCCCAGCTTCACTTACCACATATGCTCATATGCACCTAGTCGTATTTTAAGCACCTAAACCCAAGCTGTGACATCACTCTCCAGCTGCCACCCAGCCTTCATTGACCACAGAAAAGCCTCTCAGGCTTTCTGAGAGAAGCAAACTCATTGCAGTGCACCCTGAATGAAGGGACAGAGCCTGTTACAGCAGAGAAAAGGCACAGTCCTTTGAGAGCACAGCAAAATATCTGTTGGGGGGGGGCCCGTGTGTTGTTTGTTTGTTTTGTTTTGTTTTATTTTTTTTAAACTAACCATAGTAGATTTCATAGGACCACATCTAGTAGAACTCAAGGCAGGCAGGTGCCTGCTCCTCACCATCACATGGGCTTTCCCTGCCTCCAGGCCTCAGCTGCAGTTTCGTGTGAGCAGCTGTTGGCACATTCCAGTGTAATCTCTATTTCAAAGGTATTTTTGAACTGAAAAGCAGGGTCTTGAGAGAAAAATAATGGGTTACACAGACAAAGAAACCTCATATATTTTAGGGTATCCATCTAGAGTCATCACCTCTCTCCTACCAAAAGCAGTGGAATTTTTTTTCACTTGAGTAAATCTCTCCACTTGGGGGTTTCATCTTGACAGTCACAGTTACTGTTGCTGTTCAGAATTCAGCTGTACAAAACAAATGGACACACCAGTGAGTACTGGAAGCAGCATAGCTCAATACTTTGACTAAGCAGAAAATAATTAGGAGTCCTTCATTCTAGAAAATTTAGTGAATTAATTATTGTTTTCTACTTCCTAGCTATTAATTAAGTTGCGAAGTTGAATCCATCTATCACACATCCACTAGACCAAAAGATGATTTATGTGCCATCTGAATGCTGCAGTTGCTCTTTGCTGAAGCAATACAGGCAGGACTGCGGAAAGCAACATATTTTCTAAGGCTTCTGTATGTCTTATTTCTTTATAAATGTAGACTGGCATTATACCTCCCTGAATATTAAAATCAAAGCATTTCTCTGGAAACACTGTCAGTGACAATTTTCTTATCATTATAGATTATAATTAGAAACCTCACCCTATGGAAATGAATGCAGAGATCAGATATCAGTGCCAAGCCTTGGCAAAGGACCAGCTGAGCTAATATGACACATGTCATTATCCTATCCTAGTCACAGGTATGGGAATTAATTGGGAGCGAATTTTTATTTATGAACACCTGCACCTAGATAGTTATCATCTGTTACATCCTGGTCAGAGCTTTTATTAATCTACACTACATTTTATCTATGTGCTGCAGGTTGGAGATTTTAACACTAGTTATTTTAATAGTGAAATAACATTTTTAAAAAGTTATTGCCTTATGGTAATTGAGTTGAATTTACTGGGTAGTTATGTACCATGTTCTTTAATGTGAAAGCTTAGGAAGTATCCAGTAAGCCATATTTTTCCGTGGTAGAAATGGGAACCTTAATTTTTAAGGAACGCTGTTTACTTCCATTGGCTAACTGGATTTAGCTAAGCATTTTGTGGTCGGTCTAAGCCCAATGTTTTCATTCACTATGAAATATGTACTATTATACCTCCTTAAGTATTGAATAAGGTTTTTTTCACCCAGAGTGTTCATGTTTTGGAGTTACTGCACAGCCTGTCTTTCTAAATGTCACAGGGGACCTTGAAAACCGGTGGATAACTGGATATTTGAATATCTGAAAGGCATTGCAATGTAATGTGTCTATTCTGGATGACATGACCTTCTTGTAGGAAACAGAATCCTGGATGTTTATAATATCCATACCCTAGTGCTTTTCCAAATGATTTTCTGCTGTAGAACAATTACTTGGTGAAGACTTTCCCCCAAGCAAAATAGATTTTCTTTTTTTATTCCCTGCCCATAGTACAAATTAGACTACGCATGTGAGAAGACTGGTGGTTTGGATATTTTCCTATCTCCAGCACATAGATGGAGGCCTCCAGGCTCAGTATGAAAAAATTCAGCATGAACAATGATGGAGAAAACTTCCCCTGGAGGAAAGTTAATTCTAAAATAACTGGTCAGTGTCACAAAATTTTCGGACACTTCCCTGGCTCTATTCTTCCTAAAACCTTGGAAATTCACCGACATATTATAGCAGTGATATGTACCACTAGACAGGTTTATGGTCATGACAGCCTCTGTAAGGTTGATATAATTTATGGAGTAATTGACTCTGCCAGATTACTTACAAAAAAATTAAAATGAACCCAGCATAACCCAATCTCTTTCACATGTCTCTCCACACCTCGAAGTGCTGATCTTTACCTGCCATTCATATTCCAAAAGAAACTTCTCTGCCTGTGTGTCAATGCTTCTATCAAATCCAGTTCAAATTAATTTTTCAGTGAAAATTTTTCTGGTATACAGACACGCTCCAGATTCTGCATTTTTTATAGACACTGTATACTGCTTCACAACAGAAAACATTTTCAATCTCTGGAGAGTTAGTCTGTTTTCTAGATAGAAAACTGCTGACTTAGGATACCTGTTTTTCATAGAGTGGCTCATGTGGAAAAATTGAAAACCAGCCAAAGAGCAAGACTGATGTGATCTGTGTGTCACGTAGAGGTGGAAGATAATTTTAAGTTCCTTGGTAGTGCAGCCAGACTTTATACAGTTTTATTTTGTGCCAGAATTTATACAGTTTCTGAGTGTCTTCCAAACAAAATTATATTTACCAGAATCTAATGGTTACTTGGATTATTCATGTATGTGCTCAATAACTATTGATAACAGTTATTGATGCATTGTCTTTATAAATGACACTAAGGAATGAGTAAAAAAATATTTTGGTCCCACAATTCCACAAATATATTAAATTCATAATGTACGACTACATTTTTCACTTGCATTAGATCATAGTAAGGAGAGAGGAGTATTTGTTCTTTAACACGGGAATGCAGTTGGGCCAGGTCAGCCACAGTACATTTTCAAACTCCATTTTACCTCTGGTTTGAAAAAAATGCCGATTAAAAAAGTGGATGATTTATAGTCCTCTCCAGCCACTGATTATTACCCCTTAAATATTACAGCTAGAGACAAATGAAGCATGGAATGTCCAGCATTGACTTTGTAATATAGTAAAGAAAAATCTGTTAAATCATACATATATTGTAGTTAACTCTAATTTAGGATATAAATCTTTGTGACAGATGATTGTGACATCATCCTCCCCTGAGTTTCATTGCAAGGAACTGGAGCTTAAAGATAATAAAATGCTTTCTGTCCCAGCAACCCTTTTAAGGTCAGCCTGGGGAAGTACTGGTACATTGCTGTGTGAGAGCACTACGAGCAAGTTCATCCCTGCTCAGCACTCAGTGCTAGTAAGCCTATTTTTCTCCATCTCTTCAGAAGATTCCCAGAAGACTGTCTGATCTTTTGACTTCCCCAGATTTTCCCTCTTTCTGACTGGATGAATCTAAGTTGCAAATGGTTCAGTGTTTGAGAGCTGTTGGGATATGTTACTTTTCCTCCATTTGATTGCAATATCATAAATTCATTATGTTTGTGGTAGCATGTAAAAAGTACTCAAACTGCAATGTCAATGTTAACTTTTGTCAACCTCTTTGAAATAAATAGAGAATTCTAGAGTTGACGTGTACTTTGACTAGTAAGTGAAAGAAGATAGTGTAAAACTCCATATTATTTTTTCTGATTAATGTAGGTAGGTAGAAAATGAATCTATTTATTGCCTGTTGGGGAACTGCCTCTGTACACTCTTTACTTAATTTACATCATGGTAGAAGGCATCTAAAGAATCAGACCTATATTCATTTTGTGACTGCCATGGACTTTGCTCTTTGTCAATTTAACACCGGTATGTGATTTTACAGGAACGCTTATAACTAGTTTTTTCCCCTTATAGCATGAACATAATTGTGATCAAGATTAAATATTAAAAAATATTTATTGCATACTTAAAATGGAAAATATAGTGAAATACAATTTCAAGACTGCACTTAGACCAATTTAATACTACAAACATAAACAGACTATTAGTGTTTATCAATGAAAATAAAAAAGTCAGAGCAAGTAAAAGAAAAAGAAAAGCAGAACTTTCCTCTGTCAGAAGATGCAGCTCTTTCAGAGTCAGATGACATCCAATAATCACGGCAATATTCTTCCTTGCAAAAAACAAAGCAAAACCCAATTTTTCCAGCCTGCTTCGACTTCTCAGCTAGAAATAACTTTTCATTCTGCTGCTTTAAAAGCATGTCTCTTTAAAATTTGCCAATGTCAACACTGCAGTGGAATGCCTTTATTTTGTTGAAATGTTCTGACAGCTCTGACACAAAATATTTGGATTTTTTTTCTCTTTGAGAAGCAAGTGTGAGTATCTGAGAGCACAGAGACATGAGAAGTTGCTGTGGGAGAGTGACCATGTCCCTCACCCTGTTCAAGTCATCCTCACCTGGAAGAAAGGTTGTGGTGCAGAATAGTTAACTCCATCATGTTAGCCATAATTTGACACAAAGACAATTACCATGGAAAAACTGATAAAACAAAAATGTTTTTTGTTTTTGGTTTGTTTTTTTTTTTTTTCATTTGCCTCCTGCATATCAACTAAGATCAAAGGAGAGACAACCATCACTTTTGAAGGCCTTGTGCACGTTGGAGGCATATTTTGAATTTTATTCTTCCATCAAACCGATTTAAGACAAGTGTAACCCAGTGAAAGTCAAGGGTTTTGCACTAGTGCAAGGCTGACATAAATGAGAAAGTGGACCCAGAAATCCATTCACATTCACAAAACATCATACAGATGCTGATAATAAGGCATATTAGCAGGAAAAATTTGTTCATTACAGGACTGATTTTCAGTATGTTGAGAACCAATCACTTTCCACTGACATCGCCTGGACTTCCAAATGCTCATCACTTCTGAAAAATCAGCCTTAAAACTTTTTGTTATATCTGCCCAATTTTTGCAAACCTACTGCAAACACAGTGGAAATTGCTAGATGGGTCTAGATGGTTTACGGGTGCTCAGACTTGATGCACAAATTCTGCAATCCCCCTCTTTCCCCAGGAAAGAAAGAATTTATGTACCCTGTATGGTTTATTTTATTACACTGTTATTTGTTAACCTCAGATAACCACTTTCTTATCTAAAGAAACCAAAAGTGAATGTTTTTGCATTTGGATGAGAAATGTTTCTAAAAAATAAATCTTTTGCAAGGAATCTGCAGTAACAATCTGTTTTCCAAAGATCTGAAGGCTGGAAAACCAACTGACCCCAACTAACTTGAAAAGAGCATTTCTGCCTTCTCTTCTACTAGGCTTAGGACAAAAATATATCAGTCTTTATAAAGATTGAGGTAATTAGCTCCAGCAAAAGGTAGTCCAGGAAAGGTGAGACTTTGTGAAGAAAACCCATACACCTCTGTAGCAATGGGTAGAAAGAAGCTAGTGGAGATCAATATAAATGCTCCTGACTGCAACCCCAATTTTGCAAGGTGATAAATTAAAGTCAGTGCTTAATCCCATTGAATCCAATGAGATCAAGCATATGCTGAAACATACGCACACACCAAAAGCTCTTATGAAAGGAGGCCAAGAATGTTAAGGCCAGATTGGAAATCCTGATCCCCAAATCTCAGGTTTTCCTTTTACTTACAACGGTACAAAACCACTGAGGACTATGGGTGAGGCAGATATACGCCCCACAGATACGGTTAGACATCAGTACCTCAAACTCAGCGCTACCAAACACAAACTGGGTTCCTGATCTGTTTTTAAATACAGGTTGCAAATAACCTGTCAGATTTTGATCTTCTCAAGTTGAATTTGAGGGAAAAAAAAGGAAACTGAAAATCTTCAGTAACATAATCATGGCTAGTTGCTCATGCATGAAAGCCAATGACAAGCACTTTTAGGTTCTGCACCAGATATGCTTTTCATTAAATACTTGACTTTGCACTTAAGTCCAGAATGTGTTTATGCATTTGTCTATACCCAGAAAAGAGAAAAGGGTCACTAGCTTCTTCAGTGTGTCCCACATCATTCAGTTGTTGTTATAAATCCCTTTCTGAGGGATATAACGTTCAGGGAATTTCAGATCTCAGCAGGGCAGGAACTGTTGCACTCCCTGAGGTTGAGTATATCAAATGACACTTTCAGAGGTGTCCCCAAGGCATTCAGGCTGGGGCAGCATGTGAGAAGTGGGATGCTCAGCACTGAGGTGCCCAGATGTTTCCCTCATAAGACTGCAGCCGTAAGGAAGGCTGGAGTGTGTTTGTCTTCCAGCTTAGGGTTTATGTGCCTACTGTTTACCTACACCTTGCTTTATACACCAAAGCCACTCATAAATCTAGCCAGTAGCCATAAAAGGATGGTATGCACCATTACTCTGCGCAAGGTCTTCGAATGCCTGTGCCAACTCTTTGAGACTCCATATTGTAGGATGCATAGGCAGTGAAGGTGAGCTTACTGATTTTCACCCAATATATTTACCTTTGCACCGATTAGTAGAGCTTGTTTTATGTGTTTTTATCCTCCTGTGGGGTGTCACACTGGTTTTCTGAATCTCTGTGTAACTCTAAGTTACGTACATCTCTTTTCTGAAGGAAAGCCTCTGAACCCCATTCCACAAGAAGGATTACCCAAGCACTCAAATATCTAGGAAAAAAAGTAATGAGTGTAAATCCATGTATAACTGTAGTATGTGTATGCAAATCTCTAACCTACTGCATTACACTGAACTGTGCAGATGGCCCAGGATCTCTGAATCAGCCAACAGCAGAAAGCTTAAACTGATTAAACTTTTACAGCAGATTTATGTAATTAACTATCATAAAGGTTTTAGTTATAATACTGAAAATGATCCTATTAAACTGTATCTTTATAATCAACCACGCCAGTGAGTTTTATTAAATCCACTTAAATGGTAAATTACTTTTTTTAAACAGAGATAAAAGAAACGTAGAAAGTGGAATTGTCCCTTCAGCCCTGAGACCAGCCTTGCCAACTGCTTATGATTCTGAGAAAGTAAAAAAAATGTCCAGAGCATATAAATATATAATAACCTGCTGCTAGTTCCAAGACTTGAGAGCAGAAGAAAGTACCAGACTTTAACAAGCTGCCTTTCAGAACTTGTGCTTCTGCAGGTTCTTTTTGTTTTTGAAACAGAGTAATGAGAACTGAACATCCTTGATGCCTTATACAGTCACTTCAGGAAAGTCTATAGAGATACCAGATTTTTTTCACATTTTGTTGCATCCTCTTATTTACATAGATCCACAAGCAAAGAGAATTAAAAGTTATGTGTATTTTAAAGTCAGGCATTCAGAAGTTATGATAAGCCAGCGCTATATATAAAATGTAGGACCAACATTAATTTGTGCTTGTGCACATCTTGTTTCATGAACAAGGTCAAGTCACTTGGAAAAAGAACCCAGGTAATCCTGCAGCTGAAGTCTGTACCGTAATATGTAGGCGCAATGGGGACAGGAATAAGGAGGGAAGTTGTGGCTCATTGCGTGGGCCAAGGGTATACACTTAATAACAGGGCTGACTCTTTTCCTTTGCTACAGCTGATCTCACACTTCTGAGAAGTTCTTAGTACAGGCTGTTCTACAAGGGCCAGTGATTTTGTTTAACAGGTGATAGCTCCACTAAAATGAAATAGAATTTCCTGGGAGAAAGAAAAGACTCTTTTTGCAAAGACTCTTCTGCAAAGTTTCAAAGCCTTGCTGCAATCAGTATAGACACTACAACTTCTCAGAAGAATAAAAAAGGTCATCTGTATCTGCTACAAGGGAACATTAGAAAATCGAAGAGTTTGGCTTTCATCAGTAAAGCAGAGATTTTCAGAATGATTTTTACCTGATGGGTTACATTTAGCACAGGATCAAGCACAAATAGTGGCTTTTGGATATTCCCTTCAATCTGCATTGCTTGTTTTATTTGCTTATCACTTAGTTTTACCTGCTTCCAGGCCGCCCAGTTTCTTAGCTTTGCAAACATTATCAGTATGCTGTTTGGGCACTGACACTTCAGTTGCTCCTTCCCTAAATGAACACATTTACATATCTAAAATCCCTCATGTACATATATACACATATGTATATACATACATGAACATGTATGTGCCTATGTGCAAACATATGCATACATATTAAATGCATATCCATATGTATATATGTATTAACACTATGAATAGTTCTATTACCTTTCCTTTCCAGGCCAGCAGAAAAGAAAACATTGAGCTGTAAAGTTCTGAAGACTTATTTTGTAAATAATTATGCAATTTATTGTGTTCAGCACAAAGGAATGCGCCAAAAATTCCTTAGACTTACCAATCTGACGTTTTTTTACTAGATTGACTGCTTTCATTTTACAAACATGGCAGAAAATAACAACTGTCTGCTCTGTGTGAAACTTTGCAAAGATTAATCCATAAAACTTTGTGATTGCACTTCTCTTGTGGTTTGTGGCTGGGAAAGCTCTTGTGAAGAATGGTGAATGGATTACCAGAGGGCATATCTACAGGGTACACAGTGGGATATAGCCGAGTCAGGTCTCAGGGTCCAGCTTTGAAGCAGCATCCTGTGAAGACAACAGAATGGGTTCAGGGAGAAGGTGAGCTCTGCAGGTGGCACAGCTTCAAGCTCATTAGCTTCTGCCTGCCAAGGCTCTCAGGAGGACTGATGAAGGGCGTAGTGATGCTCTTAGGGGTGAGACCAGAGATTTCAACATTGCATCCTGTCTGGGTGCTACAAGAGCTCTTCTTTGATGAATTTGACTTTTCAGCTAGGTTCAGAAATAATGCATGGATTGTCCTTTTAGTTAGATCAGTAACCTTAAAGGGGCCTAGGCATGGTCTTTACCAATTGGAGGGTTTCTCTACACACAGAATTTTGTATTGATATGACAGGCTAGGCCTGTATTTACATGTCTTGCTGGCATGCTTACATCAGTTAGGTATTTAAAAAACCACACAACCCAAGGCCCAAAAAGACATCTACCAGCAAAAAGTGTCTCATAGACAAAGGTTACTAGCAAAACATTGCTTCAGCTTACATAATTACTCCAGTATACGATCTATTTTCACTAGGAGAATTGCTCTAAACTATACAGAAGTACCATATTGACATCCAACATTTGAATGATTCTGTGATATTATAAATTACATCTCTACTAGGATATACCAATGCCAGCAAGCTCTCTTAGGTGCTGAGAGATAAATATCACTTAGCAAAAAAATACAGAGCTTTAGCTTTGTAGGTCCTTAGTGAGGACACCCTTTGCTTGTGAAAAGAACTGTTACTGTTATAAAGCTCTTCATTTCCATGTCTCCTACCTAGAAAGAAAGTTGCAGCAACTGAAATCACTGAAGAAAGATGTAGATCAAGTCTACATTCTTATTGCAAGGCAGGATCAACTGTACCCTTACTAACGTCTAATTTACAGATGGCTAACAGACATCTGCCTCAATTGCTCTTCAGGTCTCCTGTCATGTTGCTCTGTTGGTTTTGCAGTCAGCCTCCTGCCAGTGCTTCATAGTTTCCCCTGTTAGAAAGCTTTTCCTAATATCTAACCAAAAAGTCTCTTATTAAATTCCATTACTTCTCAACCTAATGACATTGAAGAAGGTAAGTAGCTTTTTCCTCCTTTAGGGTAGCTTCGGAATATTGAAGTCTTTATCAAATCTGTCATCAACTGCAATTCATCAAAATCCATTTCTAAACCAGCATTGTTGCGCTTGTAGAAAAAATGAAACCACGTATATATGCAGCCCAGAGGTCACTATTTAAAGAAGTGAAAATTAGCACTACCACAACCAGAGATTTGCAAATTGTAATCCATGAACAATGGAAAATCTGTGGGTGTTCAGTAAAACACGTCTAGAAGAAGGAAACCTGTTGTCAACAGGCTAAATGCACTACAAAGGGGCCAGTGCCTCACCCCAAGAACAGAAAAGATTCTAAAAATCAGAAATTGTTGGGAACCATTGGTGTTCTGTTATTCATGCTCGAATTAGGTAAATTACATCTAGTTTGGGTATGCTTACTAAACACTCAAGTAATAGAACATGATTGAAGGCTTAGAAGAATATTGTTTTGTCCAAAGCAAGAAGAGAGTATCATTCTTTGCTGGTTAAAGTTTGCTGTCCGTCATTTTAACCTGTATACAGAGATTGACTAGGGGTGAATTCATCCAGCTGTATTTTGGACCAAAAGAGAGTTATAAAACAGTAAACATAAGTACATTAATACAACGGAAAGAAAGAAAAGCATTAAAGGCTAAGAGACAATACAAAGTCTTAAAAGTGTCAAGCTTCTTAAAGGAGGAAAGGAGATTTAAAATAATAAATAAGTGATTAGAAATAAAGATACAGAAGGATCATGGACATTCAATTCAAGGAAAATCTTCCTAAATCATGATGGTAAGAAATTACGTAAAAAAGAATTATGGATGTTTAGGAAATAACTTAGAAAAGACTTATGGCTGTTTCAAACAAGTCATCAGTACAATTGAATTGTTATAGATCATACATAGTAAAAGGATTATTAGAGCCTGCAGAAAACAATTTTTGTAATGGGGGAAACCTTAAAAATTACATAATTGAAATTTCAATAGAAATTATTTTTTTCTTTCAGGTTCTGGTTAAAGCATTGGTCTAGGAAGGACTGGCTGAAAAAGTCCATTTTGCTGAAAAACTAAAGCCTGCTGTAAAAGTGAAAAAGCTATTTTTAATTTCAGAAGTTCCTTCTGTAACTACTTACTGCAAAATTCTCTTTGTCTGGCTACCATTAAACATTTCTTAGAGCTCACTATCTTTTTTTCAGTCATCTTGTGGTTAATGTATAGTGCAGTTAAAAGTCAGAATGTTAGTAAAGTGAAAAAGAAAACTTATAAGAACTTAGCAGGATATCAACTGAATTTATAACTAGAACCCTACAAATACTGAATTCTATAAAAAGATCCTCCTCCCTTGAAAGATATGAGGCACTGGGTGTTTGAAGGAAAGATATGGACTATGGTAAATCTGCCTAGTTCAGGGAGAAAGGCAGAAAGGGAGGGAGAGAGGGAAGCAGGGAGGGAATCCCTAAGGTTGCATATCAAGAAGGGAAATTTTATTTCTTTCCTAAATACTCAAAACCAAAACTGAAACTTTTCCTACTGAAATCATTAGGACTTGGCTTCTTTGGTAATCTGATTAGACTCATGCTGGCACACACCAGAAAATATTCCGGTGACCCAAAGAGAAGATAAAGCACATTTTAAAGATTCTGCATTTAACAAAGAAACTGTGAAAGATAAGAAAGAGAGAAAAACTGAGGAAATTGTCATTCCTGTTTATCTATCCCTAGCAGAGACAGCATTGGCCAGACTGTGGTACTTTACATTTCAAAGAAAGGAATAACTCCAAGAGAGGACATGAAAAAAGGCCGCTTGAAAGGCTCTAAAATTTGGAAATAGTTATTTCATTTGACTCCTGCAACTTTACAAAACTATAGTTTATTTTTCTGTTATGCTCTGTAAGAGGAAATATTTGCTCTGCTTGCAGTTAAGTAGGTAGAATCACAAGAAGCCTCCTCCCCAGTGCCAAAATGTCAGGAAGTTAATATAATGTATTCGGGGGTTGGTACAAGCATACACAGCAGTTTAAAGCAGGGTTGTCAGCTCAAGTTAAAACTGCTTAAGCTGTGCTACAGCCAGAGTGAAAATGAAGATCTCTTTTGAAATGAAATATTGTGGCTGCTGTTTGGGACAAAAAGGCTCATAGCAAAAATATCACATTTTCTGTAGAATGTTTCTTTCTGCTAGTTTGCTAAGCAAGCCCTATCTATTGCTGTGGTAGACTTTGGGAGTGCCTATGGCAGTATTAAAAATGGCTTTTCAGGGGACCCTCCATTTGTCCCCACTTACTGTGCTTGGAACCACAGCGCAGGGCGCCCTGAGAGTGCAGGAGTGGGACTCCTCCCGGACAAGGTGCGGGGACACGCACCAGGAGTTATCACCCGCTGTGCTCCGGCTGCTGACAGGAGCACAGTACATGGGGTCTGCCTGAAGGAGAAGCCCTGTGACTCTGCAAGGTGGTTCCCAGAGGTACAGCCCCAGCTGTCTCTCCAGCACCTCTCCTCCAACTCTGCGTGGCTCGTTCGTACAGACACAGCCTTTACCTTGCTCAGTGTTTCACATTTTGTCTCTGCTTAAGATTGAGTGATTTTTTACATTAAGTGATGAAAGTATGTAAAAGTGTGTGAATTCAGATTTGTCTTAAAGCAGTTTTTCATCTTTCAGTGACAATTGTGAGACAATGAAGAGGATTCCACCTGAACTCACTTTCTTGAGCGTCCTCTAGGTGGGTATGAGATCTAGGTCTGCTGAAATACATTTCCTGACAAGAAGTACGCGGAAAACCCCTCATATCTAACTATCCTATTAGTACTATACGGAGAGTACTTCAAATCCTCAGTACTTCAGCACTCGACACAGATGAGAGGAAACCTCTTGGTACAGGATATGGCCTTCACAATGACAAAACGCTGACTGAGTGTACCTTCAGTTTTCAGTTAAGAGTTTCTGTTATGGGAGGCAATCCAACTTTCTGCAACACAAAACCTCTGTTTAAAGAATACATTGCAAAGAAACAATTGCTGTATTCGCTTGATTTTTTTCCACATGATTCTCTTCCCATTTTCTTGGGGTAAACCTTTTCACGATGAGTATAATGTGACTTTAATCAATGACAGCATAGAGCTACTGCTGGACATATTTGGTCAAACCTCAGCTTAACAAGATTTTGCCTGATGACAGAGAGTGAGAGGACAGGAGGGGCCACGACCTAAGGCAGGTGGCTGCCTCTCCAGTCTCTGTTAGTCTAAAATGTATTTTCCATCCATGGTTCTGTATATGCATATTACAGGTACTTCTGGGGGGTCTAGCTCTCTGAATCAAGTTTGCTTCTGAAGTTGGCAGTTTATGTTCATCTCAGCCTTACTAGTGTGTTTTGTGAGAAGTCATTTCTTTTATCAAAACACAAGCACTTTGTTAATCTTCATTTTATGGGGTAGGTCTCCAGAAGAAAGGAAAAAATAAATAAAAATCACATGCTGTGCATGAGAGTTATTGCGACTTCCTTGCAACTGTTTTGTTTTTACATTAATTAATTTCAGTCTTCAATCTTGTTCATCTTTTCTTTTGAAGTAGAGCATGACTTTCACTCCTTGTGAACATTATTTAAATATTATATTCAGACAGGAATAGGAAAAGCTCTTATGAATGTGAGTCAGGAAGAAAAAAATTGTTTTATTGAAGAAATTTTAATCAAAAAGAACATATTTCATTTTAGATAATAATAATGTAAAAGTTGCAACAGCTTTTCAACTGTGAAATTGAAATTTTAAGTGTATCAGAATTCTGCTCATGAGAAGTTTTGAAAACTAATTTTTCTTTCCGTTTTGAAACAGAAGACATTCAAATGGTTGCATTTTTCCACTCCACTAAGGGCTCACCATGTGTCCAGTTCTCTATGTGTCTTCGGAAAGAGTTATATCAAAATATAAACAAAATAATAAAACATGAATCCTACACCCTAGAGCCTCATCTATGCAGTCATATCCCCACAAGGGATTATTTTAACAGGCAAATTAGCTGCTCTCATTTAGAATAATAATCACTACAAATAGCATTAACTGCTGAAATACAACCTTATATGAAAGCTAAAAGAGTAAAGAAAAATTGCTTCCATTTTCCCCCCAAAATATTGAGTTTGAATCTTAAGTATTCTGAGGCCATTTTATATCCCTTGGATAGCACACAGGGGATTGGAATGGCTAATTACATTTACTTCTTTTACATAAGGTGACTTTTTAGTATAACACAGCTGCAGAAAGGCTAGAGCATACAAAAAAATTGAACACGTCTGTGTGACATACATTTTTCACATTCTGAGAATGTATTTAGGTGACAATTTTATAAAACATGAAGCTCCTTTGCTTCTGAAGAGTGAGGACAGCTTTTGCAGTCAAACCAGATGCAAACTAAATTATTCATCTTTACTAAATTTCGATATTACAGCTCAGACATTCTCTGTTGTCAGAGGAAGTGATTTCCAGATGAGACACATTTACAGCAGTTGCTACTAAGTAGTCAAGCTGCCTTTGATTAAGTTGGTGAAGCTGCAGAATACATATGACTGTACTGTAGGTTAACAACTCAGGCGAGGCAAAAAGAGGTATGCAGTCACTGTGGGGCGTAGCGTTACTGAGAGGTTTAGAAATCTGAATAACACACAGGCAGCCCAGAACCTGATAGGAAATTAATCTTGTGGAAAGACACACAAATCAATAAAACAAAAATAAAATTATTTCCTCTAAAAGTTATTTCCTGAATAGCCATCATACATGGATGGGGACAGAGTGCGCAAAGAAAATGCAGTATATAGGCATTACTTGCATGAGTACGGAACTGGTATAATAAAGGGAGTTCTTAATATCTGGTGGGAATAGACATAAAAACCAACCACTATGACCACAATAAACAAAATAAATACGTAAGAAACACTGAATTAGAGTTGAATAGATGATTGAAAGGGAGACTGGGCTTTTGGTAGGTATTTGAATAACCCCGAGTTTAAGTCCAGAATTAGTAGGATGCCTTCTGGCCTAAGAATTTTGCAGGAGATTTATGGAGGAGAAAAAGGAACAGAAGCTTGAACGGAAGTCATGCAGACAAAACTAAACAACTGGCACGGCTGGCACCATGCCACCCCTCCTCAATTTGTAGCATAAAGAGGTGTACGTGTAAAGCCCTTTTTTAACTTTTGAACAAAAGCAAACGAATCTTGTCCATTCTCAGGATTTTTTTGCAAATTCTGGCACTGGTAAAATGGTAAACTGAAAAAAAAAATGTTCTTTCTGCTCTTCTTTACATCCCTCCCAGGTGCAGCTCAGGAGTTTTATTGTAGTGGCTTTGAGGTAAAGCAATGAAGATATGAGTAAGGCGATTTAAAGGAATGATATGAGCAGAGAGCTCTGAAGCTTGAAGATAGAGCTATGCACTGTGCCAGTAAAACATCGGTTCTGTAGAGTGGTTTGCTTCTTGAGTGTTATTGACCTTGAACAGGAAAGACATGAGAGAGAAATAGTTATTTGATTCATTAAGATGGCTTTTCTTCTTGCCTTTTTTTTTTTCTTTTCCTGTTCTTTTGCCTGTAACTAGGCGTGATGAGAACTGATTTTGCCTTGTGAGGAAGTATATGGCAAGCAGTTTTGTCTCCAGATTACAAATGCTATGCTTTTGCCTTTCCCATTAAACTTCTTAACAGAAAAGCTCTACACACTGGCAAATTCCTAGTGTCACTTCTTTCTCAAGATTTTCAGGTGTGAGGCAGCTGACAAGCCTAGGGTTTGATGGTGACCTCTTCATCTGGAAAAGTGGGGAGATTAATCAAAAAATAAATTACCCGGATGCTGAATAAAGCAACCCAAAATCAAAGAGGTGCCATACAGACTGTCTGGCTGGAACTGAATACAGTAGTCTGCCTACATCCAAATGACCCACTGAGGCTTTCATGAGAGTCTTCTCAAGGTGAAATATATTGTATGATGATGACTCTTGAGCTGGCATCATTCAGAGCAATAACCCTTTCTTTAATAGGATATGGAAGGGTAAGAAACATGTTTGTGCTGATTATATTTGATTAATGGTTACAGAGGAAGGATACAAATGATATGACTAAGATTTTTATTATTCATACAATATCCTATATAAGCATAACGTGTAATAGGCCATCAAATAGAGGTTGGCTTTTATAGACCCTCTTAATCACAAAGGTCCAGAACTTCAGAAGTTATTGATTTCAACAGGAATTATCCATTTAAACACCTCTGAACATCTTGTCTTAAATTAATGTGGGATGATGTCTTTGATTCATACTTAAGTAGAGCACCCATTGATTGATTTGAAAATATAAAACCAGGTGTGTTAACAGCATACTAAGGTGACCTCCTGTTCCTGTACCAAATCATCAGTAGTGTGAGCTATTTTTAATGGCATAATAATTATACATTATAGCTAAAAACTTCCATTTCAAAAAGACCTTGCCCCTGAATTTACAAGGATCTGTTTAGGGAGGTTGAATCACCTTCAGAAAATCTGTCTCTCTCCATTGACTTTTCAGTAAACCTAGGATGACTAAGCTCCTGCCTGGGTTAAATGGAGTGGTGTTAATTAGGTGGGATAAATTGAGGACTGAAGATATCAGCTATCTTTGAAATTCTCCAGGGATCATGATTCACCTGCAGCATCCTAAATAGTTTGTTCCAAAACCTAATGGCATTTCCTTTCAAAAATATAGGTTTTTCTGTCTAAAGTGTTTCCACCTGCTTTTCTTCACACCAGTTCTCAGTTTCATATAGATTTTAATATTGAACAAAGAGTCTGGGAGATAATACAAACACTCCTGAAAGAACTGGGTTCAAGTCTATCAATTAATTTCACAGTTTCTGATTCAAGAGACAGAAGCATTATTAGCACCATGAACAAATTATTACCATAAAATCCTTAGGATCAATGACTGAGTCTAAACTCAATCACACTTTGGCTTTAGATCTAAATTCAATCACACTTATTACCCTTAGGAGTTAATTCAGGGCCCGGTTCAGGTTAAAGAGCTGAATGTCAAGGAGAATCCCTCCTTGATTTTTGTTAGCTTTAGCATTCATTTAAATACTTTTTTTTTATGCCAGTTGTGGATGAAACTAGGTTTTCATTGCCAATACTAGCTGCCCTAAGTAGTCCATTCGCACTGCAATGATGATACACGGCCAACATCACTCAGACAAGACTGCCTGGAAACCTTCCTAAAGGGGCCTGACATAACTCACCAGAAAGACAGAGGGGAATTAGAGGAAATGTAAGATTACATCACCTCAAAAAAGAAACTATGATTTGCTTAAAATTGAGTCTTGGGGCTGCACCCATATTTGTCTCTTTTCATGTCAACCCAAGTGACTAAGATCTCTGAGGTATAAAGCAGTTCTGACCTCTTCCAGGGCTGAATTGCAAATTCATGAAGTCAGGGGCACAGAAGACTGACATTATTTCAGTGAAATGGAAGGTCAGATAGCACAGCATCAGGGAAACGAAGAGCTCCGAAGATAGGATCAAAGACTTGAAATGTCCTTTACCTTCGGGAAACAGTGAAAGGGATGGTTTCCAACATTTCAGCTGAAGAAACAGGTAGATGAAAAAAAGTAATCTGATGTAAAATAAAAATATTAGTGTGTTTATAAAAATTCTAATAAAATAGTAGATATTGTATGATGAACACCAGGAAAACCCATGTGTTTGATCACAAAGAGCCAACAGACAATATTTGTAATAAGATATTAATATAGTATAATATAATTTGGTTTTGTAAATTGGTATGATCTGACACACAGTAGCAGGACAACACACAGTTTTTACAGCACAAAGCACTAGATGTTGCTGATATTTTTCTTCAAAGGACAATTTTAATGAAAACAAAGGCAAATGAGCAACACAATCTATGCTACTACCAAAATGTAAACTCTAAAGAACTGCTAAATATCTTGAACTATTTAGGATAAATATTCAGTACAGTAGCAGAGAGCCCAAGCTTGTATTCTCCTCTAGAAATGTAAACAGTGGTATACCCTCCAGATGCTGAAATCCAGAAGAAAGTTGAGACTCTCTAATGTTATTTCTTGACAATTGCTTAAAGGCTTTTTCAGATTTCTAGTGCTGACTTGAAATATTTTACAGCCTTGGTTTCTCTCCAAATTGTATCTCTTAATCACAACAAACTGTCACACATTGTCAGTCTCCACCAGTGGAAATGATAATGAGCAGCTTCACTTTACAAAAACACATCTAACTGATTTCAGATTGATGGGGATGGAAAACAATTTTGCCCCAGCCTTTGATGAGCATATTTGTGCAGCTTGGAAATTCCATCCCAGAAGAGTAAATGTGCTCTTAGCAGTTGGAAGACAGATAGCACCAGGGCTCTCTTCTAGTAATACTGAACTAATCATGGAGCAGATATTGATTTGCTGCCCATTGTGCATCGTTCTCTAAACTCTGGGCTGCCATTAAGGCTGCAGCCTCTAATGGCCACTTCCACAAGTAGTAGAAGACCCCTCAGTAACAAACTGTCTCTTGGGAACATGGTCTTACAAAAGCCATAGTTCCTTTTCCAAAATCCCAAATGTGACATGTCTTTACTCTTTGATACTACAAGGATTTTTCTTTCCTTACTTTATTACTTCTGGAATGCAAGTAAATGCCTAAAACCAAGTTTAAAAAAAAAAAAAATAAACAGACCCCTTATAGGGTGCACTTGCTTTCCTGGCGTGTATTCAGGAGTCCTTGCAGTGTGCCTGTTCAGCTTCTGGTGAAGGGGAAGTATGTGAAAGTTGGCATCCAATTTACCACTCCTGCAGCAACTCAAAGTGTGCTACTCTCCTGCACAAATGCAAAATGCTATTTCCTATAGGAGCTCAGAAAGCAGTTTGCTGGCTATACATTCATTCTCTTTACTTGAGCAACAGCTTCCCCCCTTACCAGCAATGCAACAGCAGCTGGAGTTGGTGCTTAGCACGGAGCCATGGTAGTGCTAATCAGTGCACCTTCATTCTGGATTGAGCACTTGACCTTCAAATATCCTTCGACTTGCTTCCAAAGAAGAGCAACGAAGGTGCTGAAAGGTCTACAGAACAAGACTTATGAGGAGTACCTGAGGAAGCTGGGGTTGTTTAGCCTGGAGAAAAAGAGGCTCAAGGGAGACCTTATCACTCTCTACAACTACCTGAAAGGAGGTTGTAGTGAGGTGGGGGTCGGTCTCTTCTCCCAAGTAACAAGCAAGAGGACAAGAGGAAATGGCCTCAGGTTGCACCAAGGGAGGTTTAGGTTGGATATTAGGAAATATTTCTTCACTGAAAGGGTTGTCAAGCACTGGAACAGTCTGCCCATGGAAGTGGTTGAGTCACGATCCCTGGAGGCATTTAAAGGACATGTAGATGTGGTGCTTAGGGACATGTTTTAGTGGTGGACTTGGCAGTGTTACGTTAACAGCTGGAATTGATGACTTTAAAGGTCTTTTCCAACCTAAGTGATTTTATGATTCTATGATTCTAACTCCCTCCGAACTTCAAGGTTTTCCTAGTAGCTGGTAAATTTAGAACTATTATTAAAATACATGTTCCTGGCAAATCTTGATGCTGTCCCTAGCTTCATTTCCATAATATACGGTACAGAAATCATTCTGCTGACCCCAAGGAGTTGCAGATCCATTGGGGTAATGTGGCACAGTGTAGCCATACTGCTGTTTTGGACTTAAAGAGATCACTGAACCACAGAAAGAGTTGACAAAGACTTGATCACGTGGATTAGAGTAGAACATATTGGAAAAGTGAAGCACCAGCAAGGGATGCAAGGCCAAGGTCCCTGCCTGTACACTGCTTCCATCTGCCCTCCTTTTAATTCTGCTTGTGAACAAAATCCTGGATTATTAAGGACTCACTCCTGAGTCAAAGTAATTGTCTTCTTAAAGGTGCATAACAGGATAATATATTTACTATACTCTGTGTTCCAGCAGATTTTTGCAACTCACTTACGGAACTGAAAATATTCAAGTAATTACAACTTTCTGCACTATACAACAGATAGCATGTCTCTAATTACATTTTGTCTGTAAAACCTGACTGTTACAAAAATGCTTTCTTCATTGAGAGAGAAACTAAATGCCTGCTCATTTGCCCACACTACGGTATACCACTACAGAGATCTCAAGCTGCTTGACTTTTCAACAATATATTTGAAGGAAAATAATGATATACTTTCTGCTTTTTTTGTCATGTGAAGGAAATGAAAATTGAGCTTCATACAGGGATTGATAATTTAAGTCTTTGAATTAGTCCCCAAAAAATTACTTTATGAAACTTGAAAACAGAGCAGCTACAGTAGCAGTTACTGCAGAAAATTGAAGTAACTTTATAACTAAGTATAACTATAACTTTGTAGCTAAGTACAGTGGGTGTCATGAAAAATTCAGCATTCAGCACAGGGGAAGGTGGTATAACACCTATGAGCAGTGCGGAAGCTACCACAGCTACTGAGCGTGCGTGGAGCAGCAAGTGATGCTCAGGATCATAAATAACAGAGGGGGTTATCATCACCCTGCTAAATTGTCACAGATTACAGATATTTATAACCAATAAAACTACCAATGTACTCACTGTACAACAACACTTCCAATCCTAATGTTGACGTGGGTATGAGATTTTCGGAGAGCTTCCTGTGCAGTGGATAACTAATCCCTACAGCACATGCATGAGATAATTGAGATATGATTTTTTATGGAGAAGAAAAAAAAAAATCTGTAAAAATGTGTTTTCAGTGTGACAGAGTTTTCTTGCCCGACATGTAATAGCTCGAGCTTGTTTCAAAAGGTACAAGAATCTGTAGTCCTTCCTGAATCCAGTCAGGTTTAATGGTCAGATATTCCTGGCTTCACAGGTTATTGACTCTTCTAAATTACTAACTTGAAAGATTGACTTGAACGACTGCAGGTGGACTATAATACAGCTGAACGGTATAGACCTGTACACTTCAACCTAATATGGGGACATCTACCACTAAATCTTTACCAGTTACGTCTACCTACTTACACCCATCATCACTTAGTATCATTTAGCCTGGCAAAAATTTGCAGATGGAGGACATATTCTCCAAATTCACTGCAAGAAGCCAAATTTATGTCACATCAACCTCTGCTAAAGGAGGAGAACCTGTGCAATGGATGAAGGATCAAGAAGGTATCACTACTCACAGAGGTCAGGGATTTGCTGGAAGCATTGGGTAGCCCAACTACTCCCCTGACCACAGCCACATTGACTTTACCCTTGCTATTTTTAAGGCCACATCATGACTGGTTCATTATTTAGCTCTTAGCTGCTCCTTTACCTCACTGTAGATGAACATTTTTAACTTACACTTCAAGCCGGGTTGCTGTCATGGTTTAAGTGAATTAATACCAAACTAGCAATAGCTGCAGGGGGATAGTCTGGTGCCAGCAGAAATCCTTTGCCTCTTGAGCTTCCTCCAGATTTCTTCAGAGATGTGCAATCCCATATCTTAAAAGCAGCAGGAGTTTGTGTTTGGGCATATTTCACCAATCAACACCTCCAGGGCCCTTCATCCTGCCTTCTCTGTCACACCAACCAGAGATTTCCTGCCCCACTCTGGCCAGTGATGAATTTCTCCTTCCCTGAACCAGTTGGTGTTTGGAGACGTGCATGGCCTTAGCAGCCATTTAAATCAAGACACACGTTTGGCCGGTGCTGCTGACTGAGCATGTGCACCTGTGGTGCTGTATAAATAATAAACTTCTTGCAACTGAAGTCTTTGCCTCTCTCTCCAGTGCCTAGTTGAGGTGCACAATGCTATCTAAAAGATAAATTTCTTCCCACCATCAGCATGTATTAGAGATATTTAAATGACAAACATGGGCTCTGTCAGGTTCTTGATGGAAAGCTGAAATACAGCTTTCTAGCTCTATTTCCACATTCAGCTACAACACCAGGAAGCTGAGAAGCTAAGAGAGAAGTGCAAAGGATTTACAGCATATGCCCACAAGAGAAGGAGGAGAAAAAGGAAAATGGAAGAGAGAATGTTTTCTTTGTGTTTTTCTCTTCAGTACCATTTTACTATATTCTGGTTTGTCCTTTAGCTGTATATTTTGAGAGAAGCTCTCTTTGGTTATATATTAATTAGGGTTTGTTTTTAATCTATGTATGCACTATATATCCCAATGATTAAAGGGAATAGAAACATCTTCTTTTTGTGGGACTTTTCCTATGCAGTTATTCTTTTATTCCATTTTGGTCACTTTTTTCTGTATTCTAGGACTGTATGAGAAATGAGGACAGCTCTTCTCCGTGCCAGGGAACTCATGAGTGTTTCCAAAAATACTATTTTATGATAATACCAAAAGCGTCTTAATTTTATATAACACTAATTTTTCATTGCTTAACTGTCATGGAAAAAAATTCCAAAACCCTAAAGTAACCATGAAAGGAAGATAGCCTGGTTGCCTAAAATCTAGGGCTTAGCTTCATCACACTTGTTCACTGGAACATACAAACAACTATTATTTTTGTATTTTTTAATTTCCTTTGTAGTTTTATGAGCCACAAAATCATAAATCCTAGTAAAATATAAGAATTGCTGAATTCATTCTCTAGACTTATACCACCATGTTCTGCTTAGTTAATAATGAGCCTTTTTCATAGCTTGTAAAAGATATCACTAAATTTGTTATTGAAATGATTGAATGCTAAAGTATCAAATGAAATTTCAACTATGGTGGCAGGTCTAAATACAACCATTTCTATATGACCACTAAACAAGTTGTGGGTTTAAAGAAGAATATGCACTCATTAAACTATCATGTCCTACATGCAGAGTTCTTTCTTATATGGTAAATTTTCTAAGTAAGTATGGTACCTAAAATACTTTTTTTCCCTTCATATCTGTCCCTTTCCAACCAATCTATGATTTTTCTTTCAAGCCACATCACACCAATACAAACCAGCGGAGCAAAGCACACAACTATGACACCAATTATTTTTTCTCAGCTGCTGCTTAGTAACAATGAATGTTTATTTTTAAAGTATATTGTCACCTTTAAAACCCTAAAATTAGAACAAAGTTATAAAAAATGTTTTGTTCCCAGAAAAAGGCTTTAGGTGTCTAAAGTACATGCCAAATTAAATACGAATTTGTTATGATTATCTAATCAAAATCAAGATATTTCTGTCACTTCATTATGGTTTCTACTTATAATCTTAAAAGATATGTTATTCAAAAATGCCCTTGACTATTTTTAATCTAGAATTTTAAAATGATTTCTCATGCCTGTCCCTTAATAAAAGTACCTTAAATGAATGGCTGTACCATTTCTTACCTAGCTGTAACTGTTAAGATCTCAGAAGCATGTAAGAAATGACTGTACTTCACAAAGTACACTGTACTGTGAATTATTCTCTGTGCTGTTACCTGTTTGGATATAATTTTGAAACATAAAGTTGCTGATGCCAGAAACCATCTCAGATTGTCTGTACCACTGTGTGTCCTAGTGGTTTTGCAGTAACTGATTTCCTTTCTATTTGCATTTACATCAAACAATAATATGCAACACTAATTTATTTACAATAGAAAGCTGTCAACTGCTTGTTCATCTTGTGGGCAGCGAGAATTGAATAATAAAAGTGATTCACAGCAGGTGGATAACCGTTTTAAATCATACAAATTTTTTTTTTAATAAAAAGAATCCAAAGCCACGTTACAGGATCCAAAGTACTGCTTATGTGCCTAATCTCCAGCTAGATATTTAAATTCAGAGAAGCAAACTAGAAAATCCCTACTTCGTGCTTTCAGATGCTTGAATCAGTACACGTATCTGCATTTTTTTTCAGTGAAAACTTCTTTCTGTTTGTAAAGATGTGCTTTTGCATATGCCTAAAGAATCTGTTTCTTAGGCTGATGAAACCTATCTCCTGCTTAAAGTTTTGTGATTTGTGAACTAGGAGATTCTTACAGGTATGTCCCTTGAGCACCCTGAATTTTTATTTGGTGTATTCTGAGTGCTGATGCTGAAGCACAGGATTCAGCAGTCCTGCTCATCATCATTTAAGGGAAACAGCAGGTGAGGAGTGATGTTTAATGGGCCCAGACATAAAGTAGGACTTAGTTCTTTTGTCCCCAGTCAGTTTGCAGAAGACTGTCCTAATCACCCAGTGACACGTTAGACAGACAGAGACCTTTCTAATGCTCTTTGTTGCAGGTGCACCTCTCTACAGACAGGGATGCAGAGGATCCCCAGGCAGAGAGAAGGTTTCAGCAGAAGAGTAATTTCATACCTTGGCAAACGCAGGAACGGGTCCTTCCCTCCCTGGTGCTTCTGTGGTTTTCCCAATGGCTATCTAACGTAAAACACACAAAACCCCACAGGACAGCTAGTAGAGTCCCTCATTCCCCAGCCCTTCTTTTTGTCACTCTCCCTAGGACTCCTATGCCTGCTTACACTGAGCACCCTTTGCACAGAAAGGCAGAAGGTGCCTCCTGCCAGGACCCCCAGCTTCAGCTCTTGGTGGGATCTATAGTTCCACCACTTTTCTCTTTGTCTCCCCTCTAGGGCTCAACTGGGATCTAATTTCTTGCTTCTCAGTCAAGTATCCCCAGCACCTCAGAAAGAGAACAAGCGTCAGCGTAACCTCCTTCATCCATGTTCTATGTAGAAAAGGCAATTGGCTCTAAGCACATCCTTTCCTTGTTGACCTTAATCAGGTGACAACCTGGTGTTGCCAGTTCACTTAACCAGAAGACCAAGGCAGGCAGTAAATCTCCTCAGTGAAGGGGCTTCATTTATACCATTCTTTTTGGTCCTTCCTTTGATTTGCCATAGATCTTGTCGTTGTCCTGCCTGAAACTCATTCAACTCGGAAAATATTGTAAATTCTACTGCAGAGCATGAATTCCTTCTTTTAGTCCTGTTCCTTTATTCAGACTTTCAGAAGTGCAGATGATACACAAACCAGTATAATTATATGTCTAATCTTCAAATGATATAAATTGGGGTTGTTCTATAGAGTATAGCTATAAAGATTTCTAGGCTTCATACCACCCTTCAGTGCAGTATGGTCATCGTCTGTCACAGACAGAAATTAACCAGGACATGGGTGGGGTATGCAGACCTTTCCCCGCCAAGAAAAGGCAACTCTGAAAGATTTCACAAATTGATGGGTTAGTCAAGACACTTTATCAGTGACTCCTCACATTCAACAGAAAAATATCATGCTTGGCAAGACTTCGCACGTTGTGATTCTTCCATGCTCCTAATTTTGGCAAATAAACTCCTCCTCTGTCTGTATTTTACAGCCAACCTCAACACTTTTATTACATATAGGGAATTCAAGCATAAGCTTATACCTACCTGGAAGTGGTTTCATGTTCAATCTTTAAAAAGAGAAGCATATTATTTATTAAAATACAAATACTTTATTAACAGCAAATGCAAGTTCTTCTAGTCCAAAACAACAAAAAAAGCATTTTGCTAGTTGGAAATTGCTAGATCAATGACCAGGTTTCAAACACTCTTAAAAAAATCGAAGAGGGAATGATATTCAGGAATATTTAACAGGCTTTTCCAAGAAAGGTAAAATGGAGCCCAGATTAACAGGTAAAATTATTTCAGACTCCTCACCTTATGCAGTAAGTTCCTGGTGCTGATTTGGGAGCTGATAGGTTTCCAAAGGGAGAGGCAGTGCACATTGCACAGTTGCTCTGTCCCCAAGGAGAAAGCCCAGCCCATGATGGGCATCACGCCCCACAGGGAGAGCTGAGTGGCAGCATGAAGTGACCAGCAAGGCTCCCTGCAGCTGCAGCAGCTATTTTCTCTGGCATTATGAGTGTCATTTAGATAATACAAATATAACTATCTCATTACTCCTGCAGAACACGCTCATAGCTGAAGCACTGAGGAACTAGCAAATTGCTCTAAATTCTCTTTGCTGAGAGCTTATTGCTCACAAGGGACTGGTTCTTCCTCTATGTTTCCAGCTGCTAAATTGCCTTCAAGGACACTTTTCCACATTTCTACTGCATTAGCTTCAGTGACTTTAGAGGAGTCAAGGAAGTTATGTGGCAAATGTCACTGTAGTCCAAACTATGCAAAATCTGGAAAAATCCCACTTTAAAAGCATTTTTGTAGTAGAAAAGTCAGGAAGTACAAGTATATTCTTTACTTGTCAAAGTATTTTCTGAGTCTGCTTTACTACCAAACCTACTATTCAAGGCAGAAATCCACCCAGTCGAGTCAAAAACCGTATTTTCACCAGTAAAGAATTGGTTCGTTGTGACACCTTTGATAAGCTGAAAGGGCTGTGTTATTTTCCAACAGCTGGTATATGCTAAAGGTACTATGGTAGTTCAATCCTGGGTATTCATTTACTACAGAAAGGCAACACCAAAACAATCGTGTAGGCAGCTTTTTCCCTGATCCCCAGCTACCAACACACTGAAAGGAATTTCCCTTTGAAATTCCAACTTCACTGGGGAAAAAAAAATAAGCCAATACAAACACTGTTTTGTAAGAAAGTGATGATTAAAATCAGGGATGAATTCATATTTCTGTTTTTTAAAAATGGCTTACTCTGAAACAAAGGTACAAAATGCTGGTCTTCTACATGTGGATACGCACTTACACCTGTAAAAATCAGCATGTGGGCAGACTCACCAGAGGAAGATTACTCATTTGGACAGGAAAGACAAACTATTTGGAGCTTGAAATTGTCATGATACTTTTATACTGAGTTCAATATTATTTTTTTAATGGCAAAAGTAAAGCGTAAGCTACTTTAAACAGACCTTCTAAAGAGCAAACATCATTAGAATAAAGGACCGCATGCCACGTAAATATGATACCTTAGTGCTATGTAAACAGTAATGCTCAGCAGTGCACGAGACAGAAAGGTGAGGAGGTAACACCCTCAAGCATCAGGTGTAATGGTCCTAACAATAGCCTGTGTTCGTTATGTTGATAACCATTAGTATGTAATGATTTGCATGCATCACAAATCAAACTAGAAAACTGAAGTGTGCAAGGGACCCAGTTCAATGTTAATCAGACAACATTTCCCCAAGACCTGGAAGTTTCACCTGTGCCCAGCACTGATTTCCCTGCCAAAGTCAGCCCTTTGAATGCCTTCTGATCCCAGCCTCAGACACTGTAAGGAACGAAAAGACCATTCACTGGCCAGGGGATATGTTGCAGAAAGGACAAGCCCCTGGAAAACAGTGCTGTTCCTAAAGAAAATGTTAGCATTGTTAGGGTTACATCTTGGAGGTAGAAATAAGAAAGAAAAGATTGAATGTAACTTTTCCCTTTTGGTCTTGCTACAGTAGGGGAGATCCAGCTAAGTCATTAGGCAGCAGATCAGTACAATAATCTGTAAAGATTGCCATCGGGGTACCTCGTTTGTGGATTCAGTTACTAAATAGTTCTTTCTACTCAGCCATATGGACATCCCACTGTGTTTATGTAATTTAGGCACAAATAGACAATCCTAGTGTGAGTCACCACAGTCTCCCCCATGTGTTACGAAATTCATTAGACTCTAGTCCCCAGCTATAAAACAAAACTAATGCTTCACTTTCAAACACCCACTTCACTGTCCTTGATTTCCACACAAGCTCACTACAAGGTATCTTCTAGCTTTCAGCACAGCCACTCCAGGACAGGGACTTCAGATGCCACTTAGCTTTGTGCCAACCCTGGGAACAGCCAGAAGACATTTCAGTTGGGTGGGAAAGTTAAGCAAGTCTCAGCTGTCCCTGAAGGATCCTCTGACACGGGGATGTCCAGGGTGCTTGAAACACTCCTGAAACATTATGCCCCTTCCCAAGAGAATGCAGCCCACGATGGGCTGTGTAGGAGGCAATGGCATAGCATTAGCTTAAATTAGCAAAACCTTCATCCTTTGCAAGAGGATTTCCATTGTTTTCCTCTCCTCTGCAGTTTCCCAGAGTAGCAAATTCAAGCACTGCCACTCTAAAATGCAGGTACTGATCAGATAGCCGCAGTAATAACCCGGTGCTCGCAGCTAGCCCTCAATAACCTCTGAAGAGCTTATTTTAAGCAGGAGCAAGCAGGGATTCTGCCCTGGGGCTCTGAGTACCCTTGGCTTTTTGCATCATTCTCTGGAGGGCATCAAAATTGCTGCTGAGCTTCCTGAGCTGGACTGGGGCTAAAAGCATTTTAGCTGCTTTGGGGGCAGCACAGAAGCCGGAGTTAATCATACCGGGAAAACATAGCACAAAGGGCTACTTCCTGTGACACTGCATCCCAACTGTCATACCACAAAGATTAGGGACCATGGTGTAGCCAGAGATCTTCAGACAACCAGCCTAAATGTCTCCATCACACTCAGTACCTGTGCAAACAGTTTTATCCATCCTAGCTAGACATCCTAGCTGTCAGCGTTGACTGCATTCATACTCCGAAGGTTAAGCTAACCTTTTTGTAAACTTCATATACTTTTATATAACAGCAGGAGTACTTTCATCTCTGATAGTGGTGTGTAGTTGAGATTAATGGCCTGATTTTCATAAGTACTTGGCAGTAAAGACAAGTTTTCTGTATTTACAACAATGTGTGAGCTTCCTGAATGCACGGAGAGGCTGGCTGGGAGAATACACCTCTTAAAAGCACTGAGAATCCTCAGCTTCCCCTCTGATCAATACTTTTCACTCAGTATGGGCACGTGCTCAAGCACTGACTGAGGGATCAGTGTTGCTGTTTTATTTATACTTTTTCTACAATGTAATTATACATTCAAAGTATGACAATTTCTTCTTCTCAATAGCTTGGGCACTAAACGAGTGTTTTAATCAATCATTTTTATTGTTACTGCTCTGGTACTTTCATCAAGTTTCTTGTTACAGGAAAAATGTTTTGTAGAGAAGCCTGATGTTTTTATCCTTAAGTGCTGTATGTTGTGTTTTGTTTTTTTTTTTTAATGGGGAGCTCAGTTCTACTCTGCTACAGGATCCAGAAAGGGTGGTAGTAATCGTTGGAGGGTTATTTTGATATTATTGTAAAGATGAAGACTATAGTCCTTTATTTTTAACACCTCTTTTCAGATCCATTTCAATATTCCTTAAAAAAAAAAACCAGTTTGGTGCCACAAAATTGACATTTTTATATATCAGTTTGCTACTTGCCCCTTTTCCCTGATTGCAACAGTAATTACCTTAGTGACATTTCAAGTGCCAGTTCAGGACTGGGGCAAACCATGAGAGCAAGAGGATTTGAAAATAAAAAAAGATTTAGTATCCAACTCTGATATCTTTCCTATTTCTTGACTAAACATATTTCCTTTACACAATTTTGTATATCTCATCGTAATAGTTAGAAGAAATTGTTGAATGTCTGCTGCAGTTGAGTTCCGCGTCATTGTATGGCTAAGAAGGCATTACTGAACCTCAAAGACAAGTACCCAGGATTCTGTGACAGTCCAATTGGTAAATAAAATCTGGGATATTTCTCCTGTTATTTAATTTACAAGTAAATTAATTGTATGACGTATTTTCTGCTTGGCTTGGGTTTTTTTTCAAGGCGGTGTACTGCACTCTTCATTGTTGAAAATGGATAACTGGAGTATGCATGCTGTCAGGGAGTATTAACGGTAGGGTATATATTTTTGCAACCCTGAAGAAGCCATGTGGAAACTCCAGGAGCCACAAATTGTTGAATAAATGTGTTGCCAGAATGTTCATGCTGACGCGATCAAGAATTAATGAGTTAACAGACCTCAAAGTATGCAAGTATTTGGCTATGTGGTATCCCACTGATGTAAAGAGAGTGGATGCATTTCCCAAAGATGACTGTTTCAAAATGATGGCAGCATATCAGTGTTATGGAAATAGTGTAGAGCCCTGAAGGACCAGCAGCATAATTATTTTAAATGTAATCACTAAGTTTAGAAAGCTACTTAGTAACACCAGGTCAATGTTCTGGAAAATTCTATGCCTTCAAGTGAACAGAGACTACAAAACCTCCACGCTAAATATATCACACTACACTTCTGTGAGGCAGTACCTGTTTGAGGGAAATAGATTGTCAAGGAAAATCTTAGAGGAGAAGCTCAGAGTTCATGATTTAGACTTCATCCCTGGGAGAAAAAACATGGGCAAGTGTCCAAAAGCCTCATATTCTGATTTAGGATGTCTGCAAAGCAGCACTGTGCTGGAACTGAATCAGCATTTCTCCTGGCTCCTACTACTGCATCCCAAACACCTCAGCTTGTTACCCTGGCAGCATGTGGACATGCCCCTTATGCCACTGGAAGCAGCCATGCTGAGGTTAACGTAGGAATTCATTCACAGTGACCGACTGGCTGGGACATGCTGCTGCCCACCATGCATGAAGGCAGCGTTTCTGCCTGCCTTTCCTCGAGGAGGCAGGGGCTTCTTTCTCAGTCCTTACCCAGATACTGATTTTCAGCTAAACCTTAAAGGACCTTCAATATCCTAATTCTCTTTACAAGCAAAACTGCAAACATTTCATTAACCTGTTCAGAAACTATTAGGGGAAGGACTGACAGGCAGATGGATGACTAGACATGTAAATAGACTCTAGTCTCATTTTCTCAGGGAACCAGGCTACAAATACAACCCAGTTACACACAAACCTTTGAGCTTCTTTTCATGTCAATATTTGTTCAATGGGTACAACAGCTCTCTGCAACCAGGATGAAGTGTCAGTATTCATTTATCTACCCCCAGTGATCATTTAATCACCTCCTACCACATAAAACCTAAGAAGATTTTTATAAAATCCAAAAATATCAGCAGATGGGACAGATAAAAAATAGACATACCATTTTTAGACTTTTCCTTACTGACCTTTTTGAGCAAAAAGCAAAAACTTCCACCAAATCAATCAGCACTGCTTTCATTCATCTCTTTAACATTATTTTACAGCTCTGTGGAGTACACGGAGCAGAAGGCAGGAGCGTTTTGCATGATATCTGCCATTGCCTGTATACCAGGTCATTTGCGAAGGCCCTGTGAAAACTGCACTGTAATAGTGAAAGAGAGATGTCATAAAGCTGTGAAAGCAGATCCTTTCATGGCTGTTAATCCATGTAAATACAAATCTAGGCCTATCTTTTTAGTAGAGAAAATGTACTTGTAAAATCAGCGCCTGAAAATGTACTGGAACAAAGCAAAATAAACAGAAGATAAACATCAAAATTCAGTCCTCTGTCTTTTAGGATCAGAAAAACACAGTAAAATGTAGTTTGTGATGGAAGGGGAAAAGTTCTTTGAGGACTGCAGGCGGTGTTGGTGGAGGTTTCAGCATGGGGCACCCTGCACAGCAGCAAGCAGGGTCTCACTCTTTGCATAGCTAATAAACAGCCAGCATGTTCCAGTTGTGAGTAAATTCTCCCAGTGGTGAGTGATAAGTTGGAGAATGGGAAATACAGGTAATGGCCAAGCACAAAGCCTTTAGGCACTCTATCTGGTAGGCAAAGTAGAGATTGATGAGCTTCATTAAATGACCAATTTTAGTGTACTCTAAAGGGAAAAAAGACACCATAGCAAGGGCCTGCAGACAGATGCACAAGCAGGGGTGCAAAGGTGAGAAGACAAATTAAAACAGTTCCAAAAGAAATGCCCTGAGAGGAGTCTGGCTGTTTTCTTAATCAGCTGTATTCCTCACAACAGGGCAGAAACAGGCTGAACGCCATTTCATTTCCTGGGTACTTTCTACATCAGGACAAAACCCAGATACTTTCCAACGCTTTCGTGAAATATCTGTCTTTAGATTGATAAGCTGAGGTTTTTGTATTTTTCTCCTTCCTTCTCCCAGTCTCTGCCTCTCTCTCTGCTACTTTCAAATGAAAATTTATAACAGAACACTACTCTGAGAATTCTCACCAAAAAAGAGTGAATCTATTGTGTCCTCATGAAAACTTCAGCTAAGCAGTTTGTTCCAGCAAAAATGCATTTCTCTGAAAATGTTCCAATAAACTCAATTTTATTTCATCTGTTCCAAACACAAAAGAGGATGGCTTTGGCTGATTCGGCTCCTAGAAGGCAGCAGTGAGGAAGGAGCTTTTCTGCAGAGCTGCCTTGACAATGGGTGGAGGCAGGCCTCAGCCAGCCAGAAGTGGCAGTGTGAAAGTTTAGGACCTTCTCGGAGTAAGAAGGGAGTGAAAAGAGGGCTGGGGAGGTTCTACAGAAGTCTCAGTGAAGACCTTCCTCCAAGATAAGTTTGATAAAAATGTATACTTGTTAGAATAATTGTGCCTTTAAACATTGTGGTACATGCTAGAAATAAAGGCAAGGCAAAGAAGCTGGATCCCTCCCTATTGTACACATTTATGTCACGCTGTATCTTCACATACGCATGACTCTAACTCAGCTAATGCACATGTTTTGACTGTGAGGATTTTTCAGGAAAGTCAAGAGGAACTACATTTTTGAATAATAGTTCACACTCTTTTTTTGCAATGGCCAAAACAAGAATGTATTTTTAAAAGGCTACACTGGGGTCCTGATGCTGCAATAACTTTAGTTATTTAAATGATAGATTTTGACTCTAATGAAAGCAGAAATTATTCTTGAGTGAATGATTAAAATTAAATGATATGCTAACAGTATCTACAGACTGTATTATCACTGCAGTGTGAGGAACACAAATTCATAAGATTGAATGGCTGCAAATCCAGCATTCAAAAATCACAAAAAAAGCAAAAAGCATCATTAATATTTCCTCATGAAAGAACTCTGTTGTATTTGCAGAATGAAAAAAAAAATACTCACATTTCCTCTACACAGGCACAAATGTTCAATCGTTTAAGCTGGCAAGAACACAGCTTTTTTCAACAGCTTGTTTGCCAAAGTGAGGGGTTTTTTTCTTACAATTGTTTACCAGAATGCACTCATGGGAAGAGATTTTGTGAGGGGCATTTCCAGACCTCCCTGTGCTCCTGGTGTTTCCAAGTGGAAAGAAAAAGAAAAACCCAAGCAAACACTTCCCAGAGCCCAGGTGGATTCCCAGCTTCTATTTTTAGAAGCAAGGTTGAAAGCAATACTTTTGTATTACTGGTGGTGGGGAACCCGGAACAAGGCTGCATGTTTGTGCCTGTGGGGATGGGGCTGAAGCAATAAGGTAAAACAGAGAAGACTGGCATTTGAACAGACACCTCTTGATGTCCCCAGAAACAATATTTCCTGCAGGTACAATCTTTTGTACTTAAGATGCCATATGTATGGCAGCTGCATGTCATCCCTCCTCAGTACCTTTCTGTGTGCCACAGGATGCTGTGAGCATTCTCATTTTCCATTGGGGGCTTGGCACAGATACAAAAACACTGAGCTATGAAAACACTGCTGTGGGTCTAGCTCCATGGGAGAAGAAGCAGACAGGATATAGGCCACATGCTTCCTCCTATGAATGAGGGTAAGCATTCAGGCCATAAGCCATTGCCTTCACAGTCTTTAGAAATCTAAGGCCAGAATATGATGGCGTTACAGGCAATCTGAAGGCAGACTAATTCTCTAGTTCCCAAAAGATACATAGGAAAATCCCAATAGCATTAACAGAGTGAGGATTTTGCCCTTATGTTCTTCATTCCAAATATCTTCCTATCATGATTCAGGTTGCCACTCACATAGCCGTAGGCGGGATAGCGAGTTAGAAACTGTCCAGCTTGGGGATGGGCAAGAGCATTCTGGCTGCCTGAGCTCATAGCAGGACAGCAGAGCTGAGGTTTACACCCAAATGTGTAGGGGGCCAGAGCTGCACTGCTCTTCTACCCAGATTGGCCCTGGTATGTCTTCGGCAGTTGCAGCCAGCTCTGGATTGCTGTGGAGATATCTGTTGAAATCAGAATCTTGTAGAGGTGGAGTAGAGTTAAATTACTTTTTACATTACTTTATCCAATAAAATAAATGCATTTTTAAAATAAATAAAGCAGCCTTTCATGGCTTGATATTTACAGCTTTATATGTCTCTAGTTCTCTAGTGTTCTCTAGTGTTCTCTAGTGCTGAAGACAAGCTTTAAAGCAGATAGCGAGGAGGGGCAAACCTGGCTTGATGAAGGACCTGGTTCTCAAGAAGCAGCACAGCTGCTGTGGAAGTAGTGAGTGGTCCCTCCAAACTGGTACGAGAGTAGTTTGTGGTTCCCAGCAATTGAAAGGATAAGCCCAGAAATTCTCAGTACAGAGCAGCTGAAGAGTTGTTTACTGTCAGGTACCTGCACAGGAATAGCTACATGTAGTCTGATAGCACTTAGATATTTAGCTAGTTTGATTAGTGGGATTTTCGTCAAATTCTTACAGCAAAAAGTTCTGGAAAGCTTTTAGGGCTCTCAGGAAGACCCATGCCTTGGAGAACTGTCTGTCCCAGATTTCCCAGAAGGGCATTTAACTGCTTTTTCTCCTGAGGCTGTAGTTCTTCTGATAGCCAGAAATTCATATTTAAAGACATTGCCCATTATCCTTTTGCTGAGTGCAAATATAAGTTCCTAATAATTACTTTTCTTTTCTTCTTTTCTATTTCTAAAAGCTGATAATGTCCAAAACTGTATCATGCATAACCCAATTTTGGCCTACAGCTGAATATCCTAGGCATTCAGTAAAAATGGTCTGTATAAAAACAGGTAGTTCAATATATTGACAAACAATCTTAAGATTTCTTATATTAATGATTATAATAATGTGACCTTGATTAGGTCTTTCATGAAAAATCTGAAGTGCTATCTGAAATAATATATTCAACACTAAAAAATAATTATATATAAAGTGATCTTGGGTTGATGATGTTTGCCATGCAATGGCAGCTAGCTACAAAAGGACTCTGACATAATTATGTGGTATGTAAAAAAAAAAAACAAACAAACCAAGAAGAAACTAAGAGCTACTCTACAAAAGCTTTTTTCTAACCATTCTATGTATTTTGTCCCCCTGTCCTGCTGAGGAGAGGGAATGACTGAGTGGCTTGGTGAGCACCTGGCAGCCAGCCAAGACCAACCCACCACAAAAGCATTCAGCTTGAGGCATCATGTTTCAGCAGACCGTAGTGCCTGACTAACCTAGTGGCCCTCTACGATGGAGTGACTGCATCTAGTTCTGGGATCCCCAGTACAAGAAAGACAAGGATGTGTTGGAGCAGGTCCAGAGTCAGGCCATGAAAATGATCAGAGGGCTGGAACATCTCTCCTATGAAGAAAAGCCAAAAAAGTTGGGGTTGTTCAGCCTGGAGAAGAGAGGGCTCTGAGGAGACCTTATTGTGGCCTTTCAATTTATAAAAGGGACTTACAAGAAAGTTGGAGAGAGATTTTTTACCAAGGACTGTAGTGACAAGGGGCAATGGTTTGAAACTGAAAGAGGGTAGGTTTAGATTGGACATAAGGAATAAAGATTTTACAATGAGGGTGTTGAGACACTGGAACAGGTTGCCTAGAGACGTTAAGGATGCCCCATCCCTGGAATTGTTCAAGGTCAGGTTGGATGGGGCTTTGAGCAACCTCGTCTAGTGAAATAAGTCCCTGCCCATGGCAGGGGGTTAGACTAGAAGATCTTTAAAGGTCCCTTCCAACCTGAGCCATTCAGTGATTCTTTGATTCTATGATAGTGAAAGATACTTTCAGATTTATTTTACCATTTCCAGGTATTACATATCAATACTCAGTAGACAAGATAACAGTGTTATAAGAAGGCAATATCTATTATTTGTAATTTAAAAACAACTGCTAGTCCATATTTATTTTATTCTTTGATGCAGAACACTCAAGAAGTACAAGAAATACAAAATACAGTTTTCAAAATCAGAACTAAAAAGTATTTTCACAGAAACAGATGGACAGAAGAAATACCTACATGGTGTCAGGAGTGGAGAATTATTAATATTTCAAAAACTAGAATAAAGCAAAGGTTCTCAAAGAGACATCAGGTGCTAAGCAAATGGAAGAAAGTTAAAGCTGTCATCTGCTGTGCTGCCTAAACCGTAAGTTAAAAAGCCGAAATGTGAAAAGTAGAAGAATCTCAGAAAAAAGGGGAAGAGAAAATGACTGCAGCAAATAAAAGATTAAATAAAAAATATAAAGTACGATGGTAGTTTGACTGGTCTACTGTAAATCAGCTACTAATTACTATTATTAGAATAATTAAAAGTAGCAGGTTTTCACCTTTCCCTAGTAAAACAAGTAATTTTTCAGGTAACATGAGAACCCTAAAACAAACAATACTAAATTGGTCCATTGGACTTTAATTTTGACCACAGAGTTTCTGAATGAAGCCTGATTTTTATAAGCATTTCAAGAGAGTTTCAGAGCAATAATCAGTAAAATAACTACTTCTAAAAAGTCTGGATTCAGACATTTAATATAATCAAACTTGTTGGTCCTAAAAATTATAAGCTTTAGACAGTCAAACACTTCTGTCTAGTGAGAAGCTGGTGGAATCAGTATGGATCTGAATTTACTTTGCTAAGTAATATGTTCACAAAAAAGTAAGTTTTAAACCATAATTTGATTTGCGTCACAGTGAGTTTAAGTAAATTGTGGTGCATGGTAGTTAGCCAAAAAGACCACAATTTACTACAATCAAGGTTTTCTTGATTTGTTACAAATTGAGACCATCTATGAATGTACTCAGTACGTCACTGTGCTTGCTTTCAAGACAGAAAGCAATTTTTCATTGCTAACGCTAATTCTGAGCTTCAGTGACAGAGGAAGTGGCAATGCTGTTGGCTGGTGAATAGGGTAGATTGTACCCTTTATGAGCCCTTTATGAAGGAGTGAATCAAAACGTTCACCCCTTTGCCACCTATTTTGTGTAATATCTTAGAAAGGAGTTCACACTGGTACAGAAGGCTTGCCTGAGGCAAAGGCTGGTAAATAGATCTGTGAGTGGATGAACGAGGCTCTCACACAGTGTGCTCCAAGGTCTCTGAATCCAAGGTATGGGCTTCTCAGTTTAATTCCAAATTGAAAGAAAGTTTTGTTGTGGTGCACTCTGAGGCCTTTTACATGTTGTCTTTAGTGGAACAAATAGAAAAGGCTTATGTTGCCTGACAGATGGCAGTTCAAATCAATATAATGCCTGATAATACACCTGGCCCAGAGGCAGGGGTGAGCTCATTTGTTAGCATTCACAGGCCCTGTTTTTCAATTTTCTTTCCTCTTTCTGCTTTCCCAAAGAGACCGTATGGTTATTCCCCCTTTTATCGGTATGTCTCCTGTAGACTTGGCAAGCAGCTCTGGTCATGACCTGGATGGGTCAGAGCCGGTTATCTGCTCCTTTTGTAGCGGGAAACATAAAGCAAAGATACTCTTTGTTCACAGCCCAGTAATACAGGTGTTTTCAAGCAACAAAGGAAGGCAAGGACAAGGTACAGCATCTGCAGCCACAGGAGATATGCTGGAAGAGTGAACTCCACAGTTATATTTGGTGGCAGTCCTGTTGTGAGCCTCAAAGTTTGTGACTGAGGAAGCTCCTTTCTTTTCCCTGCACCACTGAATATAGGCTGCAGATAACTTCCACTGCTGGGTTGTTTGGGGTTTTTTCCAATTAAACTCCTAGTTGAAACTGTTGATGAAACCCTTGTTTTCCACCTGTTTGTCAGAACGTTTTGCACCATTTTGTAATAGAATTCACTTGTCTCCACAAAATGTGAGCTTTCTGTTACCACACATATTTTATCAGACACCCAGTATCCTTCCTAGCTCACAGCTTTGCTCCAGCTCATTCCTAGAATTCTCTTCTCATTTCCTACTGCTCCAGTATCCCTTTCTTCCAGTCTTCTTGATTCCTCCCATACTGTTCCAACTGCTTAACATTCCCTTTTCAGGATAAATGCCAGTTGCTTTCTCTCCATTACGTTCCTATCAACAAGACAGCATTAATACATTTACAACAGAAATGCTGCACAAACTGAATATTAAAGAAAGGCAAAAGCCATTACTCCCTGGCTAAGCTCTCTTCCAGGTGGAGAGCTGCCTGTTGCTCTTTGCCTGTCCGTTGCTGATGAACAGCGGGAAGGAGCTTACCCTTCCTGCTTGTGATGTCAGCACAAAATAACATCTGGCAGCGCTGTGCAGATTTTATTTTAGTTTAGTTTACTATAGGAGAAAGTACAGGTTGTTACATATTTGTTTTGTAAATTTCATTTCCATTTTAATTAGAAGGCAAGTTCCTGCATTTTCCATCGTAATTGCCATAATCTGTTTACAGTCAGTCCGGTATGATGAGTGCAGCCAGGAGAAGCAGCTGGGCTACATTTGCTTTATCCTGGGTGGAAATCTTTAAACAGATAAGTATTGGAAAGAGTTCTACAATCACTCTTTTTGAGACAACATCCATGTGCAGGAATTACTTGACGGATTGTGTATAGTAGGATCCATGTACCAGGGAAGAAACAGTTTAAAACGTGTCTCTGGATGTATAACAATGGTCATAAGCAGAACTCATTTTTCTGGTTTTGTTATTTTCGGAGGAGATCATATTGAGGATGCTTATGTTTTCTTGGGAAATTACTTATATGGGTAGGCACATATTATGGATTTATTCAGTATTGAATTTTATGCCTGTGTAACTCAATTGAGTCCAGAGATAGAGCAATACAGCAGTAAATCAGACTCTATTATTCTTAGTTACTTATATGGAGTCACAAGCTAAATTCACTGTGATATAACCTGGAATATGTGTGTGGGAGGGTGCTTTAAAGGGTCTCTTCAATGAGAGCCATCAGTCTTTCTGATTGCACTCAACTCTGCTCCACAGCACTCTCTGCAACCAAAGGAGAGCTCCAGAGGGTGCTTTTGCAGGGCAGCCTCAGAGCAGAGAAGCTGCTGCAGAAGAAGTGGGAGCATTCAGTGCTCTCTGTCACCTGTACTGGCTTCACTTTTCATCAACATCACACAACTTAGTTGATCTGGAGGAAATCAGTGTAACAAGGCTCAAGGACAAGATTAGGGAAATGAGGCGTGGTATTATTTTATGAAATCTCTAGGCAGGTTAATTTTACCCACTCAGGCTCATTCTCTCACAGCCTCCTTTCACTCACGTTCTCACGTATTAGATACTTACAAGCTCCCAAATGTGTGTACACAAGTGTTCTGGCCATGATCAGTTGTGTGCAACAAAGAGGAAAAAAGCTCTGCCTGTTGAGAAATCATGTCTTTTCAGTTCCTCTCGACTGGTGATGACAAACCAAATTTGTTTTATACTTTTCAGGAGTTACAGTTGTTACAGGATGGTCCTTCACTTCAGAATTGCAGGTACTTCAGATTCCACAAATCTTAAAGAGGGTTGCTGCTTATTGTCTGTCTGACTTTGAAATACATTTTGGAAATATATACCTCTTTATGGTTATCACCTGTTTTCCCACAGTGTTGACAGAAAAAAGAATGTCATATGTGATGTGTTGCAACTTCCCTGCCACCATCTGGTGGACAGAAAGCAGGGTCTTCCCCTAACAAGGCATCTCTGCTGGGCTCTCAGCAGAGTGCAGTCCTTCCGGGAGTGAATAAACATCGTGCTCCTCTACTTGATTGATGGGGAACAGTCATGGCCAATATAGGACAGTCTTTTAGCACTCACAGCAATCTTAATATTTTTTAAGTCTTTTAAAGTATAGCTCCTCTTAAAAAACAAAAACAAACACCACACACACACACAAAAAAAAACCACAACAAAAGGAAACCTTCCCAATAGCTCTCAGTGGTGTACAGGTTGAGGTACTTAACTGATAGCGACCTTGATTTTTTAAAAAAATTATTTTTCACTAGTGCTACAAATGTATACAACCAGAGGCAAAGAGCATGTCAAAAATTTTTTAGCATTATTTTAGACAATTTTAATAAGATTTGAGCAGAAATTCAATACTGAATGCGAACTAAATCTGAAGTGCTATTTATGACTCTTTAATACATGTCGAAGTGGTCACTTCCACTGCTTGTATTTCTGGCCTTAAATGATTCCATGAATGTCTTTAAGTTTTTCAGTTTTATTTGTTTCATGTTAACTGACATTTGCTAAAGCTAAAATTTAAGAATTTTAAAAATTAATTATATAGTTGTATGATTGTCACAGCCTCCTATTAAATTTTTTTTTTAAAAAATGCTAAATTACTGTGGTTACTATTTACATAATGTTTTCACTGCACTCACCATTTGATGAACTGTGATTTGTTTGGAAACCTTTTTGTGTGGATACATCTAAGCAGCTAATCTGAAGTTAACCATGAGAAAATGATTGTTTAATTGAATAAAAGCTGCAAGATTTTGATCAAGATTCCTCACCTGAGAAACATGAAATGCCCAAAACATTGTTGATCACTGGACTGGCTAAAATGAAACAACCAGATTTTCTTACTGTTTAAACAGAATTCAAGGCCCTACAGTCGTTGGTATGGGATTTGCCCGCTAGCAACACACTTAGAAAGACAAATGTGTTTTGGATTAGATAGAGGCAAAGAACCACATTTTTCTTAGTTATAAAACATATACAAATTATTTCAGACCAAATACTGCCTTCTGTCCCATAGCTTTCATAAAGGCATAAAGCTGTCATTAACCGTTAGAGCCAAGCTAACAAGCTCCACAGTCTGTGATAAATATCCCCAGCCACACAGGAACAACAGTTTTGATCATTTAATGTCATAAATCTGATCCTATCCCTGCATTTAAAAAGTACATGTGGGTATTATGTGTCCCAAACCTAGGGATTAATTAATTTGATGATGAGCTCTATCTTGTGCACTACCTTTGACACTGTGATGGATAGGGAGTGAGATAGGTTCTACCATCAGGAGAAAATAAGACATGAAGGATATTATATGAACTTTCCTATATATGAGGGAGGAAATAAATATAATATATAGTCCTTTAAGAAGTTTAGTTATCTAAAACAGCCACAGTTCTCAGATACTCTGCAAACATGCTTGTCTGCATGTTTGGGACATCCAAAACAAGCATCACTCTGGTTTTGGCTGCATCCAGAGGAGAGGTCAAGCACATACTTGGGTATGTGCCTCAGCTAAAATGCACTCTTGGCTCCTGAGCTTCTGCAACTCCAAGAACAGAAAGGCCTGACTTCACCCCAGGCTATGATTCTCTTGAAAAACAATGTGGGTAAATTCCATAATAAAAGAGACAGGGAATACCTGCCAAGTGTTTGGTGTGCTGCTCTCTCCACAATGATTTATCATTTGCTCTCCTTACAGCTTAAATGTCAGACAGTTTGCTACTGTCTAAGCCCCTGACTTGGCTAGAAACTGGAAAACGTTAGCCACACCATCTGGGTCTGATACAAATGAAGCAGAAGGCAGTGTTTTAAAAATGCTGGAGTCCCAGCCTTCCAAGTGCTCAATCACTTGTACCTTTTCCAGTCTCACTCTGATGAAGTTGAACATTTTTTCCTCCATAAAACCAGTTATTTTCCACAGATTGATGATATTCCAGCACTGAATGCTTTTCCCCATCCATGCACATGGGGTATCATGTGAACCTCAAGCACAATCCTGCGGGATCCCACAGAAGCCTCTCATCTATAGCTGGTGGAGAATTTCCTGACTACTTCTGAGATGCACGGAAGAGGCTAATTTGTTGGAAATAGTGTTTCCCGAAAACTCTTACTGAACTACACACAGAGGTTGGCTGGAAATCTGTCACAGCCTCTGCCCGTGCATCATCTCAGGAGAAGCTGGCTGGCCTGGCTTTCCCTGGTGCCACGGCAGTTTCACCACATGCCATGCTATCGTGTGGGAAAACACAAGTTTTTGCTGGTTTTGTGCCAAAAGTCCATCTGCCATAGGGTTTGGAAGCCCTGATATTGGAAGAGCTGTGTAGCAACGTGTCTGGGAGGCCCACAAATCCTAGACCAAGCCAGCTATACCTCCTGTCTTGAGGAAGCAGTAGAAGGCTGGACACCTTTTGGGTTAAGCTGATGGGCTGCAAAGCTCCTTACTCATTTGTTGCTTCTTATGGCTTCAGGAGTCCCAGCTCCTGACAGCACCAGTAGGAATGCATAACTGGCCAAACTCTATGCAGCAAGGACAAAGATTTGATTTCAGTTTTTAAGGATTTGAATTAAATGTTGTTATTCATTTTAAAAAGCCTTCAAAATACACTTATTTTCCCAAATAGGAAATATTCAGAATTTTATAGTTAGAATTTGAATGCTGAAGAACATGAAGAACCCTAGAAGGGTTGGACTAGATGATCCCTGAGGTCCCTTCCAACCTGTGATTCTGTGATAACCTTCCCCAGTACGGAAGTCAGGCTGACTAACACTGGACCAAATGAGTGACAGTTCAGCACCATTCATTCCACCAGCAACATGTAGAGGAGGAGGAAGAACACCATCCCTCCTAGAGACCAGGGCTAAGCCAACAAATATCCTGGCCATTCCATAGCCTCTGTCATAAAACTACAAATAAAGGGAAAGAGAAGAGAGAGAACAATCCTTATGGGTAAAAAAGATATTTTTACTTGAATAGAAGGATCAGTGTCTTGAGCTTGAGTGACGCTCATTGCCTTTCAGTGAGAAAACCCTAACAATCTCCAAAATCAAACCTTTTTTTTTTAAACAATCCTGAATGTTATGGATTTCACAATTCAAAGTTCTGATTCTTTCTGCTGTGCTCTAAACAAGCTCCTTTAACACAGGCTTGGTTTTTTTTCACTAGAGGTTGAATCTCTGGCAAGTGCTTTGTTTCATTCTTCTCAGGGCCATCTTTAAATAGGGTTCTGATGAATTCACAGAGGATTGGAATGAAACACCGCAAAATATTTACCTTGAAAAGCTCTAGTTTCTTAAATCAGGTTCCTCAGAGTACGTTTACAGTAGCTGTCTCCAAAGATAGCTCATCGCTGATGAGCCTCAAATGAACACTTCAAGTCCATGAGACAGAAGGTGCATAAGCAATCACATTAATGCTATCTAACCAAGCTAAATAGCATAAGACAATTTTAATTTGCATGCTTACAAGAGCTAAATTGCAGGGTTCACCTGTAGCAAAAATATATCAGATGGTGATCATTGCTTTTGCTTTTCTTAAATTATCATCTGCCAAGTACACCACAAAAATTCTGGTCACCTAAAGAAAAACGTATTCGAAACCTAAATGTCATCATTACTTTGAATTACTGTGACTTATGATACAGAAAGCAATATTTGGTAGCCTCTAGCAAAACAGTGGCCTTTTCACAGTCATCTGCAAAAAGCAGTAATAGTGTTGATAAAATATGATACATTTTTGTAATGTCACAAGCTTTCAAATACTTGGGAAAAAATCTCTGATAACAGATGGAATGTTTTTGACATTAAAATATGCATTTTTTTTTACATGTGGCAGTGAATGAGAAAAGTGTTAGCTTAATAAATAGTGGTGCTCATGGGTAGTGGATAGTTTCGGTTAGCATCTTTTCTGTCAAATATTCTGCCTTTATGATATTAACACAAATTTAAAATGGCTCATAGTTTTCACCCTGGACATTGCTGTGCCTAAAGTTCTTTTACGTAACATCAGGGCGTTCAGCTGTGTAATACAGCACCAACATAGAAGTAACATTACCTATATATATATTTTTATTGCAGCTGCTCCAAGGAGCTCTAAAAAAATGTCCACGATATTCTGCAAGCTCAAACAGTAGCACCACTTTCTTTCCAGAAAGGAATGGATCTCCTTGAGTCCGAGTCCTTCACTTTCTGATAAACCTGCTCACAGCTGAAGATCATAGAATCATAGAATCATTTATGTTGGAAAAGATCTTTAAGGTCAAGTCCAACTGGTAACGTAGCACTGCCAAGTCCACCACTAAACCATGTCCCTAAGCACCACATCTACATGTCTTTTACACACATGCAGGGATGGTGACTCAATCACGTCCCTGGGCAGCCTGTTCCTATGCTTGACAACTCTTTCAGTAAAGATACTGTCATGGTTTTATCTGGGATAGAGTTAATTTTCTTCACTGCAGCTCGCATAGTGCTGTGCTTTGGACATAGCATGAAAACAAAGTTGATAACACACAGATGTTTTCCTTGTTGCTGGGTAGTGCTTGCACTAATCAAGGACTTTTCCAGCTCCCCATGCTCTGCCAGGTGCACAAGAAGCCAGGAAGGGACGGGACACAGCCAAGAGAGTGGATTCACACTGACCAAAGGGATATTCCATATCATGTAACGTTATGCCCAGTATGTTAACTGGGAGGAGCTGACTGGGGGAGGGAAGGAGCAATCACGGCTCAGGGAATGGCAGCTTCGGTCAGCGGGTGGTGAGCGGCTGTATTGTCTGTGTTTTCTGGGTTTTTTTTTCTCCTTTTTTTTCCTTTTCCATTTTATTATCATTATTGTTATTATTATCATAATCATTATTAATTATTATTTTATTGTAATTATTAAACTGTGCTTATCTCAACCCACAAGTTGTTTTGCTCTTCCGATTCTCTTCCCCATCCCACAGGGGCGGGGGAAGCGAGCGAGCAGCTGCGTGGTGTTTAGTTGCCAGCCGAGGCTGAACCACGACAGTCACATTTCCTAATATCCAACCTAAACCTTCCCTTGGTGCAACTTGACGATATTTTCTCTTGTCCTGTTCCTTGTTGGGAAAAAAAAGAGATTGACACCCGCCTCACTACAGCCTCCTTTCAGGTAGTTGCAGAGAGCAATAAGGTCTCCCCTCAGCCTCCTCTTCTCCAGACTAAACAACACCAGTTCCCTCAGCTGCTCCTCAGAATACTTGTTCTCTAGACCCTTCACCAGCTTTGTCGCCCTTCTCTGGACACGCTCCAGCAACTCAATGCCTTTCATGTAGTGAGGAGCCCAAAACTGAACACAATATTTGAGGTGCAGCCTCACCAGTGCCAAGTACAGAGGCACAATCACTTCCCTACTCCTGCTGGCCACAGTATTCATGATACAAGCCAGGATGCTGTTGACCTTCTTGGCCACCTGGGCACACTTCTGGCTCATATTCAGTTGACTGTTGAACAACACCCCCAGGTCCTTTTCACCCTGTCAGCTTTCCAGCCACTCTTCCCCAAGCCTGTAGTGTTGCATGGGGTTTTTGTGACCAAAGTGCAGGACCCAGTACTGAACCTTGTTGAACTTCATACAATTGGCCTTGGCCCATTAATCCAGCCTATCCAGATTCCTCCATAGACCCCTCCTACCTTTGGTGTTGTCTGCAGACTTACTGGGGGTGCACTCGATCCCCTCATCCGGGTCACTGATAAAAATATAAAATATAACTGGCCCTAAAACTGAGCCCTGGGGAACACCACTTGTGACTGGCATCCAACTGGACTTAATTCCATTCACCACAACTCTTTGGGTCTGGCCATTCAGCCAGTTTTTTACCCATTAAAGAGTCCAAGCTGTGAGTGGTCATTCTCCCCAGGAGAATGCTGTGAGAAATGGTGTCAAAGGCTTTACTGAAGTCTAGGGAGACAACATCCACAGCCTTTCCCTCATTCATTAAGCGGGCCATCTTGTCATAGAAGGAGATGAGGTTAGTCAAGCAGGGCCTACCTTTCATTAAACCCATACTGACTGGGCCTGATCCCCTGGCTGTCCTGTACATGCTGCATGATGGCATTCAAGATGACTTGCTCCATAGCTTTCCCCAGCACTGACAGGTCAGACTGACAGGCCTGCAGTTACCCAGATCCTCCTTCCAGCCCTTCTTTTAGATGGGTGTCTCATTTGCTGAATTCCAGTCAGCTGGGACCTTCCCTGTTAACCAGGGCTGCTGCCAAGATGTTGAAGGATGTTTTTTAAAGGAGTGGGTTTTCCTGGGAGGGAGACAGCTGATGGAAAAAATATGACTCTTCAAAATCAAATCTTTTCACAGGAACATGCCTGTTTGAATATAAGTTCCCTCTGAGAAATATTTCTCCACATCAGATTGGAATTTCCAACAGAAATCAAAGAAATACAGCTGTTGCATGCTGAATTGGCTCTCCCTTGCCCCAGGTTGTGTATCACAGCTGGTTTATTTAATCTACTCGGATCTCCTTGTCTTTTTTATTATTTTCTCAGAAAAATACGGATCTTATTTTTTCATCCTGAAATTTCAGTTTTGCATAGAGTGGCTGTATCACCAACCTCATTCCAGTTAGCAAATCATCAGAGAAAGTACCAGTAGATCTCTACTAGCTGCTACTGGTTTCCATACAGTCTTTTTCCTTTCATACTTTGTACTTGTTCTTAGTTTAATCGCGATACCATCTCTTTTGTATACCTTGGCTGAGCTTCATGAATACCCTGAACCTGATTTCTCATTGATGCTAGTGCTGTAGCCACAGCCATTTCAGGCAACAATGGACTCCGAAGTGCCTAGGGAGAAAAATCAGATACTATATAAGAACAATTTCAATGTCGTTCTCCTAATTTGCATAAATTCTTTTCTGTTTGGATGCATTAAAAGCAAGCATAACTGTGAGTTAATTAAAATAATTCCATGAATTTGAAGCAATTGTGCTGTTACATGATTTCATGTTGCATAATCAAAGAGCTTTGTACTGAAATCACCCACTTGATTTTAGTATGATGAGCCCCATGGCAAAACAGAAACTGAAGTGCAACCTCCCACTTCCCTCCCCCTTCCAAAAGAAAATTAAAGAGAATTAGAAATCTCTAACAAAGAATTCCAGTCTAGAAAGCAGAGAGAGACTGTATGACAATTTACAATTCAAACCTTTTTATTGCACTCTGGTTCAGCTGACAGTTAATTTGGAAACTGATAGTGCATGTTCTTTGCTATGCACTGCAGAATTTGGGTGCAATGGAGATAGAAAACCTACCATGACATAAGAAGAAACCACAAAGCGACAAACAAACATATATAGCAAACCTTACATAGATGTAAATACACAATGATACAGATGAAGTAGAGGCATTCAGTGCAAAGCTGCAAGGCTAACCTGATATTTCAGCATTTAACAAAGTATATATAGGTGCAAGAGAGCAGATAATCAAGATGATAAGCACTGAGTGTTCTAGCTGGAACTGTAGGTTTTTCCTAAAATTGTTAGTTCATGAGATGTACTTCTTGGAATCAATTTCAATTTACCCTAAATCTACACATATATACTGCTAACCCACACTTCGACTCTTTCAGATATGTATAGATACTGTAAATGCCTCATCTGGATAGGCCTTTGCAGGTATTTGAATCCAAATGGAAGCTAAGAGAGGCAGGAAAGATTCAGCCTGTCTCTAGAAGGGTTTTAAGCACTACTCAAGTTGCCTATAAAGAAGTATATTCAAATTTTTCTATGCCAGACTCACAGTATGTGAGCAGATACTAGACTAATAAAGATTCATGCAGCAAAATCAAATGTATGCATCAAGAACTTCCTGTAATCAGATATTAGAAGTTATGGTTTCATTTCTTTCCCCCTTCAGCAGCAGTGAGACAGAAAGAGCAGGCAATTACCATACCCTTTTCTAACCGCCTCGTATAGCCACAGCTGAGCCCTCACACACACAGCATTAATCTCCTTTTTAAAATTAATGAAGACTAATTAAGGAATGTAAGCCTCCACAAGGAAAAAAAAAAAGTTGCTTTTGTGTAAAGATAACTCCAGTAACTGCCACAAAATGCCATTCCATTAGAGAAAGCCATATACAATAACTAACTGTAATATGAACTGATGAATGTTATCTCTTTCCAAGCAGATCAGATAAGAAAGTCAAATGCTAGTGTTAACTCTTACTTTAAATAATATTTTTAGTAGTAAAAATGGCAGGAAACTTCTGAATAATCTGCGCTAAGTGAAATCAAGTGAAGGAAGAATAGACAAAAAATACATTAACTGAGCTTTAAACAAACTGTTACAGGCCTTTTTTACACCACATCCAGATACTATAAGGCTTAAATTCTGAAATTTATAGAGACTAGAGAGGAATAGAATGAGACTCATTTTTTCTTATGTATATTGAAGAAGCTGTTTTCAGAAAAATTATGCAACTGTTACATACCAGTTATGGTATAAACCAAACCTCAGAAATATTCAGCCAGCTGCTAGGACTTGTCCCTACAAAGAAATGTGTTAACTAATGAGGACTCTGGGGTTGTGTAACTTCTCTCAGGTAACACTAAGCTAGTTCTACCCCATCCATGTGTATTAACATACATTATTTTATATTCATATATAAGAATATACATATAATTAATAGACTTATATTGAGATATATTAGCATATATGTGTATAATATGAAGATGTATTATATACATATATGTTCATATATATTAATTTTTCTATATATATTGCCACTGGTGTTCAGGGCAAAATCTGCACGTATTAACCCATTTAAAAATATTTTTAAACATCTTAATTTGTCATCCCAGTATCTATCATGTTACTTCTGTGATAAAAGCTATATTCAAAGGCAAATGGGACAGACTAATTGTTGCCTGTTCATCAAGCAATCCTCACAGAATTAAGTTTTTGCAAGTGTAGGGGTAACACCACTACCATGACATCTTGTAAATCAGCTGTATGTGTAGTGCTGTGATTTATCACTATCATTCAACACACAAAAATCTCTTCTTTCACAGTCAGAACCTGAACATCAAATCTGGGATCTCTAAATGCAGTGTGGGTTTACCAGAGATCATTCACCCCAAGCCAGTCTGCTCTCTGTCTTTAAAGAGGTAGGTCAATATCTAGGCAAGTGAAAGATGGAAAATTGCACTCAATTGGCTTTTGGCCAGGCATGCCATATAATTTCATATAAGGAATTATCATCACTTATACTAAAGAAGATGAGGAAAATTGTGAGGTCAATAAGGAACAGATTCAAAAGAAGATGAAAATAGTGATGATGGGCAAATAACTGGATGAATTAAATGTTGTGCTGAATTTCTTTAAAAAAAAGCTATGCACCTCAGGACTCTCTGGACAGCACTCTGTGTCACACCAGCAGAGCCAAAATTGCAGTCATCATCATCCTGATTTCAGAGACACTAAATATTTTATAGGAAGAACTGTCTGACTTCAATGTTTAGGGTAGTATTAAGTACATATTACTACAGATCTGCAAAACTTTTTCTGAACTGAAGGTTCTTCCATTCTTCTGGAAACGACAGAAAATTGAGAACTGAATATAGGAGCTGATTGTGAAATAACACTGAACCACCCATATAACGAAGTAAATTCAGTCCTACAATACATCCAGTTTGGTATTTCTATCACAGACAAGCAACTGCTGTCAGCATTTTGCAGGAAAAAAATGGACTGGAAAATTGTAGATGTCTCTGATTGTCCATTATCAAAAGGATTAACTTAAGGTAGAACAAAAACAAAGCAGGGTTACGAAACTAAGGAATCAAAAGAGGATCTTGGCAGCACATCAGAAGAATTTGACTTGTTCTGTTTAACAAAACAAAGACCAGAAAAAAGTATGAAGTTTTTATTTTATAAATACACTAGGAAAATATAAAATAGGAGAAAAGAGCTATATGATTTAAAAAGCAACAATGGTTAAAAAATATTCAACAACTAAAGATTATAAAACCTCAATGTCTGTATTTAAAAATGGTTTCTAACCATCTGAGCAGAGTTCACCAGTTGCAACTTTCCAGCTGGAGCCCTATGAACCGAGAGATCACAATTTTAGGAATTATATTGCCTAATGTGTCCAAATATTTGCATAATAAGTCAACAATAAAAGAAGAAAGAGGACTACATAGGGCTACTCTGAAGTAAGAATGAGATTAAGGGCCACTCTGATTTGATTAACTGTTTCTGTGCCAAGCCTATAGGATGAAGATGACTTGCCCAGGTGACCAGGTCAATCAAATGCAGAGAGCATGAAAGGATCAGTCCTGGCTCCCACCTACCTCCTTTTTAAGGCTCTCAGGCTAGAGCTGCTCAGGTTTGAAATCAAGCATTTCCTTTCTTAGCATACATCACTGAAAATACATTGCAAACTCTGACTATCCTTTCTTGCAGTTAATGTATTCCTTCTTCCAGATGCTACTGAGTCACAGCACTGTGTTCCATAGGACTAGTTTCAGTCTTTCCATTATTCTGAATATAAGATCCTGGCATCGGTCTGGAAGCAGAGGATCCCAATTTACTTACATTCTGATATGAGGTTCTTCCATGGAAACAATGTACAGAAATGTAAGTTAATTAGAGGAAAAAAAATCAATGTCTCTAGCATCTAAAGGGTGCTTAGAGTACAGATTCCAGCTTTTTGATAAAGCACAGTTTATTCTGATATGAATATTCTAGATATTGGATGAGTAGGATGAGATGTAAAATGGATGTCAGTTTTGGACCATCATGAGAAAAAAATAGAGAACAGAAGCTTTTCTAAGTATGAAACCTGAAAGGAAAGACATCAGATCAGGAGAGCTGCTAAAACCAGAAAGACAAATTCTACAAAAGCATTTGGAAGAAAATCACTAGTATCTGGTGACAGGTGAATCTGGTTATTGAAACAATACTGGAACAAAGAAGCCTTGCTGACCAAGTAAGCATAGAGACAGAAGCTTATTATTTGCAATGAGTAAAACAATGAGGGAAGTAATGATCATCAGATTAAAGGTAGTTTTAAAGGAAAGAGGCAGTAAACGGAAACATGCTCTCAGAATATGCTAAAGCTGCACTGGTCTAAAGTATGCAAACTGACAGCTAATGGGGTAAAAGCAAGAACAGAACCAAGGAATGTCTTAGTATTCATTGACTCCGAAGCCAGTTGTTTCAGGTAGTACTATGCAAGGCTGAAGAATTACATGGAGTTCTGGAAAAGCTTATTGCAAATGAAAACACTGTGTACAAATTCCCTGCAGTGCTTCAAGAACTACTGGAAAAGGAAGTAAGTGCTTCAACTCAGGAACAAGTCACCACTTTTTATCCTGCTCTTAAAGCAGACATGATGAATGTTATGTGCAAAGAAGAGCATAACATTGATGATCTCCATGTAAATGTCTCTATCTAGGCAGATGACATCATCACCAGCATGAATTCATATGAATGACCTAGGCACAGGACCTTGTGCCTGACTTTCTTGAACTTTATAAAGTTCACACAGGCCCGCTCCCCAAGCTTGTCAAGGTCCCTCTGAATGGCATCCCTTCCCTCCAGTGAATCAACTGCACTGCTCAGCTTGGTGTCGCCTGTAAACTTGCTGAGGGTGCACTCAGTCCCACTGCCTATGTCACTGATGAAGGTATTGAATAGTATTGGTCCCAGTACAGACCCTTGAGAGACACCATTTCTTACTGGTTTCCACTTGAATATTGAGCCATTAAGTAAAACTCTTTGGAAGCAGTGATCCATCCAGTTCCGTACCCATCTAACAGTCCATCCATCAAAACCATCTCTCTCCGATTTAGCAGCAAGAATGTTGTGGGGGACCATATCAAAGGTCTTACAGAAGTCTAGGTAAATGACATTGTAGTTCTTCCCTTGTCCTGTCCCCTGATGAAGACACTGCATCATAGAAGACCACTAGTTTAGTCAGGTGTGATTTGCCCTTGGTGAAACCATGTTGGCTGTCTCAAATCACCTCCCTGACTTCCATGTCTTCAAGGAGGATCTGCTCCCTCATCTTGCCAGGCACGGAGGTGAGGCTGACTGGTCAGTAGATCTCCATGGGCCTCCTTTTTACCGTTTTTAAAAATGGGCAAGATGTTTCCCTTTTTTCTAGTCACTGAGAACTTGGTTTGACAGCCATGATTTTTCAAATATGATGGAGAATGGCTTGGTAGCTACATCAGCCAATTCTTCAGGACCCTGGGCTGCATCTCATTGGGCCCCATGGACTTGTGTATGTTCTGGCTCCTCAGGTGGTCTTGAATTAGGTGACTTGAATTAGGTGAATTAGGGAGAATTAAGGTCTGTCTTAGTTCTTTTCAGGGCTGGACGAAGGCACTTGCTGACCACGTGTTGAAGGCCACTGGAAATCGAATATTTGCAATCCATTTCAATTTCCAACAAATTATATAATTTTAAAAACATGAAAAATAAGAAAATGGTTATCTACTGCATGATGACACTTAGCTGAGGGAAGTAGGTAGCTGTTTGCTACAAAACAGTTTGAAATGGGTCCACCTGTGAATTGCAGCCAAGATAAGAAAGCCCAAGCAAAGGTTTACTTTGATAAAAGTTAGCAAGACAACTCTTGATAAATGAAAACTCTTTTGGAATTAAAAGTTTATGTAACAGTCTAGATGAAATGTACCATAAATGGATTGAGTTTATTGAATTTTTAATATATTTTGGAGTAGGAGGATTGTGCATGACAGTAAAATTGATTGAAGAAAAAATTATGTGGGTAAATTTACTGTGTTAATGAACTTGAGCTATACCAGCAGTAATACCTTCTACTGGCCTATGTGCTGACCAGTCCCATTCATGACACATAGGCATTTGGCCTGGTCTTGCAGAAGCTTAAAAACTATACTGCTATAGTAAACTTCCATTTCATTTTTATCATAAAATATTGTGAATAAAGTAGAAAATATTTTTTATTACCTGTAATAATGTCTTACAATCTTCTATGGCTTTTTGGGTTAAACTCAAATAAACTAGAGCAAAGCATGAAGTAAGCAGAAATAAACTTTGTTGTTTTCAGTGGTCACTGTGACACTTCCCCAATCACAGATTTCCTCAGTGACAGCGGAAGTCTTTTCCAGAGGGGTTAGATTTTTTGGTCATGTCTCTAAGGACTAGCTGTGGTTTTTAAACACACATCAGATCCTCAGTTAATTTTCTATAAATTGAAATTGATTAAAAGATCCTGCAACAGGAAAGAGTACTCAGGAGAAACAGAGATAGAAAACAAACTGCATTTCCAGTCTAAGCACCTAAAAATCTGGGTTTAAGCCCAGAAGACATATATTTTGGTACCCCAGGGTGCTATTCTCACATCTTATTGCATCTTTTCCATTATAGCTTTCTCAGAGAAAGGGAGACTTCCTCCTTATTAAATGAGTTGAAGAGGGAGGAGGTTATATGACTTTTGTCTCTGGTGGTGAGTAAAAGCAAGGTACTTATTTATAAAATTGCTTACAGAATTCAGACACTAAAATGTGCTGTGTGGGATTAGAAGCACATATGTTAATGCAAGCAAATGAATGGGAATATGGAAGCATGTATTCAAATTGTGCCGACGGCTCTTAGCATTACATGGGAAATTATTAGTTAGAGATAAAAAATTAGAAATACACAAAAGAATTGAAAGTTTGGAAGATATATGCTGCATTGGACAGGAATAGGATCAGCCTGGAGGGAGGAATTAGTTTTAATTCTGGTATGGACCACGGGAAGTGTTAAGATGCACATGTATTCCCTAAATGTTATCTCCTACTGCCACTGCTGGAGGCATAACACTGGCTAGACAGACCACTGGTCTGACTCAGTAAGGTACTTCTGTTCTTACAACTGCTTAATTTTTCATTACTGGCTGCAACATGAAGTTTGGAAAAGTGCTAATGAAATCTGCCAGTAAAACAAAGCTGTCTGCCAATGCAGATTCAGAACGGGCTGACAAGAAAGATCTCGGTAACCTCAAGGATAGCAGCAACAGAAGCATCATCAAACTTATTAACAAAAGAATGAAAACTCATTAATATTTTGCTAAGGTTTTTTGCTTTAAACAATAGCTTGATACTGGGAAATTATAAAGTCATATAAAGACTCAAAAGGATGAGGCCATGAAAATGTAGAGGTTGTTATAGCAGAAGCATCTTCAATAGAAACAGGAACATATTAATGCCATCTTAGCTGTGCTTCTCAGAAATACTTTTTGAAACTCAGGACGCTTACTTTCCAGAAAGGTTCACCCACTTTGTATGGGTTTCAAGGAAGGGCTATTAGGGTGCTCAGAGGAACAGTGTGCTGATCTTATGAGAAGAGGCCAAAATTATCTCTAAACCCAGTCAGAGAAGACGATGGAGTGCTGTGTAGGAATACTAGCTTTAACCTAGCAAGCTTGGGTACTGTCAACAGTCCAACTGCAACAATAAATAGTTCAGTGTGGGCTAAATTACTGTCAAGATTACTACCCACACTCAAGCTATCCAATTAAAAGCTGCTCACATATCTCTGCTCTTCACCCTGGTCACAACAGCAACAGCAAGAAGGATAGGTATCAGGTTTTTCATAAGGGTGTCTTTTACAGTGACAACCTAAAGCAGCCTGGTTTGTTAGCTTAGTCAAATAAATACAAGTAAAAATAAAACTGGGAGGAGACAAGATTGCTTTCAAGAAATACAAAGCAAGCATCAGGAGGAGAACTTACCAATAGGAGCTATTTAACCTACCAGACTATCTCAGGAAAACAAAGAGACATTAAATGTCCATTAATATATTTAGCCTGAAAATCAGAAAAGATTTCTAATTAACCAACCCGTGAGACACTAGAAAGGGCTTTTAATCAGAACTGCGGGTCTAAAACCTAACAATTTTTAACATCAAGCTTGATTTGATTAAGAATAGGATTTGATGTTGAAGCTGCTTGCAATGCTCATAATCAAGAAAGTTTTGGATACTGTTATGACTAAAGCATGTAAAGATTGCATTACTGTGCAGTACTTACTTTGTCTTTCTTTAAACAAGAAACCATTTCTCTCTCTTTTACATCAAGGGTAAGGTGAACCCCATGCCTTGTTGCTAGTCTGTTCCTTTCAAGAGCTCAGACTGATGAATCCTCATGAGCAAGATTTTGGGTGCCTGTACAACGATCCATTTTCCCTTTAAATTTTTGTAAATTACATGGTACAAGTGAAATTTTCTGACAATTATAACTTCATTTCTCATTCAAATTCAAAGGATTAAAGAATGCAGATTTGTATTCATTCCCTTCCAGTCTGTGCATAAGCCTTTTATTTTAAAAATATTCTGCTGTTCTAAAGAGAAGAAAACAGAAAAATTCCTTCTTATTTACTGCAAATTGTGATATCTTATTAGGATCCCTGTTCAGCACCTCTCCAGATACCATTATGACCTTATTGTAGTATAAGTATCGTTGATCAAGAAACAGAAAACTGTCAAGTCTCTCTTAATGTGGGAAAGCACCTGCAGAACACAGATGTACAGAAGACAGACCTTATGTGCAAACTGCACTTTTTATTTATTTATTTATTTATTTACCTAACAGTGTTCGTACTTCCAGAGGAAAATTAATTTTCTTGTTCCCTACTACAATCAAACAGCAGAGGAAAATATTAGAATAAAAAAACAAAATTACTTTTTTATGTAAAGACTCACCATGTGTCATCTAATAGTTCCTTTCTACTACAGGGTCTACAAGATGAAGGAGATTAAGCTCTTTCAAATCAGCGACTGTTGCTCTGAATATTGGAATAGTGGAGGACACAATGCAATACTTCGAGCATATCACAGGAAAGAGATCAATACAGGCAATAAGCCAACCTTACTAAAACTGAAATAAATGTCAAAGTACCAACTTTGAGGTAAGGCAAGCATATATGTATATGCATGAGTATAGATGTAACATTTTCCTCTTGCATAAGTGTTAACAACTCAATCACTGCCTAGCAGAATGTCAGTGTAGCCCATCCAAAAAAAAAAAACAAACCAAAAAAAAAAACAAACCCAACAAACCAAAACAAACTAAATGGAAAAGGAAATTCAAGAGTTATTCAGAAAAAAGAAATGTGGTGGAGCCAGTTTCTGCTTTTAAACTAATAAAGCCACAAGGACTATGACCTCTTTCTGAGGGGAAATTAGATTTCATTTGAAAAAACTGCCCTCTGTACTATTCTGGATTTCTTTATACGGATTATCTTTGTGAGATAAAGTCATCTGTACCGTAACAGAGGATCATGTTCTCATTTACAATTATGCCTCTTTACACTGCTTAAAGAACCTTTCCCATTCACTGTAAGTTCCTTCTGTGCTGCCACAGATGTGTAAACAAGTCTAGCTGAAACTGGATGAGAATTAGGCTCAGTATATACGGAGGGAACAGAGCTATATGGGGGAAACCCAGACATGTGGATTGAAGAAATATAACTAAGAAAGAGCAGGAGAGCTAAGCCCAAAGGTGTTAACTCTGTGATTGCTGAATGGAGAACTTCAAGATAGCTGGATTTTTTGTTTTTTATTTTGTTTTATTGGTAAAGAAATACACAGAGCTGTAATATTTGTTTATTCTTCTGGTCTCTGTGGAATATGAATAAACAGGTGAGTTCCTGGGTTTTATAAGCCATAAAAATAAACTGGAAGAAAAAAGTCATTAATTGATCTAGGAGAAAAGAATAATAGACTGGGAGTCTGGCCTTTGGGACTTATCAGTCTCTGTTTCTGTATCAAACATCTAGGGAACGGGAAAGTATCTTTCATTTCAGGATAACATTTCACAAACTATTTTGGTCTTTGAGCTGTGCATTTCATCCAGCTGAGTGAATATTATTTGCAGCCAGCTGAGTAAGCTGTTACATTAGCTATAGTGAAATGGCTGATTTTGAGCCCTTAGAGTTGAGAAGGTCAATAGCAACAGGAAGAATTAATAGGCATAGGGCTTTTATAAAGTTCCACAAAGTTTAGCCTCCCCTCATTTGGCAATAATACTTGGTTTGAAGCTAGAATCTGCAAAGGCAAGGTAATTCTTGCCTTGGGTTGCTGTGACAACCTTAACACAGCTTCTGCGAACAACCTGAAATTGTATCCAAGAATACAATACAACTCCCAGCCAGACTTAAGGGTATGGGGAAGAAAAGGGACTATTAAAGGAGAGGGTGATTTTTATGGATTTTATTGTGTTTGCTAAGAAAATCTAGCAAATTTTTGAACAATAAAATATAGAATTTAATTTGCTTCAGTTTGGGTTTATTGATCTTTTTTTGTGTTACTATCTCAAGGTCTTCATTATCCTGGAAGGTTATGTCTACACCTAACCATTAGAATATTGAACTGGTAAACTCCACAGTTTGCCCTGAAGTCTTGGCTTAGTTACAGTGCAACTTGGTTCCATTTTATGTAAAATAAATGTATTTGATCGCTATGGAATTTAAAGCTTATCAAGGAAGAGGAGTGGAACAGAGAAGGAAAAAAGTGACTCCAAATTTAACCAAGATATTTGTGCAGATGAAGACGGTGGGAAATATTTCTGAGGCATTGCTGTTCCACTGTTTAGACCTGGCCAATGTTAACCTGAGAAAGGAAATTACAAGAACTCATAGGATTAAAATGACTCCCCTGTAGTCACATAGCTTCCACATAAAATTCAAGAAACTCGAGGGTGTGTTTGTCATTAAAATTACTATTTCAGTTTCAAATCCAGGCAAATCAGAAGAAATGACAAATCTTATATATATTTAGTGACTGTTTTTATTGAAGGATTAATACACCTGAACGTCTGAGAGTCCTACAGCATGTCAGACAAAATCCTACCAGATAAACTTATTATCAGTTATACTAACAATTCTGGAAGAGATTATACAAAAAGAAGCAACGGAGCCAGACTCTGTGTGTCATGAAGAAGTAAAAGCAGGCAGAGATTTTATTCATAATATTCATAAAATAGATTTCTTCATAAATCACCTTCTTTGGTACTTGGAAAGTGTTCTTCAGAGAAACTAAACACACAGACTTCACTTTGAGAGGATGAGGGCCTCATGAATGGATACTTTGAATGTAATTAGCCCGTTTTTTTTCCATTGACTTTGTTTGTTTCCATAAAGATGGATTGAATCCAGAAGGAAAAATATTGCAAGAATCCTCTCAAATGTCCTAAACAGATCTGTTCCCCCTGTTTTCATGGGTCTGCCTGCTATCCCACTGCCCCTTCACACACAGCATGCATAGAAATGCACTTCTGACTAAAAGGCTAAACAGTGAGATCATCATCAAAATAGCTGATTTAAAATGAACATTGCTGAAAAAAACCTATTATTACACATTTGCACCAGAAACCTAAGTTTGAAATTACACTTCTCTGACTAGAGAACAGAAGACTTACCATTCACCTTCTGTTTAATAAAAGCCAGCTAATCCTCAACCAGACTCCTTACCCTTCTTCATATTGGTTTGTTTTATTTCATATGGATTCAATGAACATAAAAGCAGAATCATAAAAATGTATGAGGGCAAACATGCTCACATACTGCAGTTGCACAGTAATGTGGGGTTTGTGATGTACTCCTGGATAAATAAGATATATTAAAAGGACTAAATGAATTAGCAAGATTAGCTTTGTTTATGAGAAACACTGTCACATATTTCATACAAAAGTGCATAGATAGTACTAGATTCATTTTGTAAGCCTATGATCTCCAGAAATCTGTACTGAATCCTTTCAGTTTCCTGATGGCAATTTCCCTTAATAATAGGCACTACAGATTTGCAGAAGCATTGTCATGATAATAAGCTCTATTTCAATGAACAGCAGTCTTGCTCAGGTAAAAAAAAGTTCTGAAAAAAATAGTAGGCATATTCTCAAACTATTTTCCAAATTTAAAAAGGCACTCTAAAGAAAATATTTTCAATTTCCAATGTCACAGACAGCTGAAGGCAAAATTTTTAAGGGGATTATTAAATGAATTTTTAGAAGCAGTTTTTATTAAATGCATTTTAATAAAAGTAAAATGAACTCTTTCTTTATAAAAGCTAAATATCAAAGTTCATCATTTTTGTGGAAGAGGTAAAAAGTCCATCCTGAGAAGGCAATTAAAGTTATTCAGTTTCATATGATCCTGAGGTGTTCCATCAGACAGCTGTTAATGATCTCACCAGGGACCGTGTGTAATTCTCTTTGTCCATCATTTTTAGAAGACTAGGTAATAAACACTCTCTTCTGTTTCTCCTCAGAGCTTCTGTGCTGGCTGCAGATATGTGAGAGAGGAATCAGAAAGGAAGAAGCTGGGAGAGAAGCTGCTCCTGTTTCTGGCTCATTGTGATATAAATATTGTCCAGAGGCTGTTGCTCCGCCGGTGCTAGAAGTTTCCTTCATCTCCTCCACTGTGGAAATAATGCTTTTACCTCAATACTTTGCAGATGGACCATTAATATTGAAGGAGTATTACCTTATAGAAGAACCCTGTCTTCAAAGAGCAGGTCTACGCAGCTCCTTGGTTCAGCAAGGTGCCTAGTCATGCTCCTGGCTTAAATGCATGGGTGACCTAATTATTCACTAATATCAGTCAGTGGCAGCAGTAAACAGCAACTGACACAGATGCTGACCGAGCACTGAGGTGAGGCTCTGATAACCTCTAGATTACAAATATCAAACTGTGACCACCTGTCCTGCTACTAGCATGAAAACATTAGAAAACAAAAACAATCCAGCAAACTGACAGCTTGAGGGAAGGTGGCTTGCTCTAAGTGTCTGCTTATTCAGCCTATATTGTGCCTGGTTAATGTGTCATATGTGGTCTTGATCAACAGCCAACAACATACCATTTGTTTAGCAGAACTGTTGCCCAGCACTCACTTTTTCTGTGATTTGTGGTGTGTGAAATGTAAAAGGAAGATTTTACTTGTTCTATGACACTATCTGAAGCTACAGGAACTGGCTAAAGATGAAATGCAGAGGACTTCCTACCCATAAGGTGAGTCTGAGGAAGGAGTGAGTACTCCAGAAAATGTTATGAATACAAGAAGAAACAAAATGCTGTCTCTGCAGCCCATTTTCAAGGAAGCAGGACAAAAGATGAGTCAATCTGAAGCCAGCATTCAGAAAACAGCAGTTGCTGTTTGGGTTGAATTCTTACCTCTAATGGTAAGACAAGAACTGAGGATCTTAGTTAAACTATTCTGAGTATTAGAAAGGTACTTACTGTAAAATATTGATATTATACACATCCATATGCTGTTCTTCTCAAGCACTCATTTACATTTTTATAACTGAAGCCAAATCGAAGATCTTGATGAAATAGGACTTTGCCTTGTTTATCTTTTTCTGGAGTTATAAATGAGTTCACATGAAATACAAATCCTTTTGGAACAGTGAGTCCAGGTGAAATTGTATAAGCACAAGCAAACATCATCCAAAGAGGCAGGGAACTCTTGCCTGCTGGATGTATGGCAGAGCTAGAGCATGCTGACCTTCCAAGGGGGCTGAAAATTGACCAAGTAATTTGTTGGAAGAAAATACTTACTGGGAAACATATATTTTTATGGCCTCATAAACTCATAACATGTCCTCAGGCTGCATCAGCAGAGGTTTAGATTGGATATTAGAAAAATTTTTTCCACTGCAAGAGTGGTCAGGCATAGGAACAGACTGCCCAGAGAGGTGGTGGAGTCACCATCCCTGGGGGTGTTCAAAAAATGTGTAGACGTGACACTTCAGGGCATGATTTAGGAGGCATGGTGGTGTTTGGTTGACAGTTGGACTTGATGATCCTAGAGGTCTTTTCCAACCTTTATGATTCTATGATTCTATGATTTTAAGTTATAGGATTTATTATTTATTTCCATTTTACTTTTCTACACATTTTTCCTTCATTTCCTCTTGATGCTACACTCCTAATATATTGGTAAAGACAAATAAGTGAATAGGTAGTATGTAAAATAATTCAATTAGCCTTAAATTGCTGCTGCTGTGTTTTGAATTGGCAGTACAGATTCCAAAGGTGTTTTCATTACAGAAATCCTGTAACCATATTATATCACCCATGCAGACAGCCCCTATTGTTTCATATGAAACGGTGTTCCCTTGTTCCTCTATCATCTGGTTACCAAAGTTTTTTAATTGTATCTGCTATTTGATAGAAGGGAGCATGATGTTTGAATGAGCAGAAAGAAGACAGGTTAAAAAATAAAGTCTTCTAAGAGCTGTAAACTGTTATTTATCATTCATTTAGCTTTAACAAAAGAGTACCTATCTAAATTATGATTATATATAAATTTTAGATCAGTGTATTATCTTCTTTTTTTTCTTTATTGGAAACACTGCAAACATTATAAAACATTAATAACTTTAAGCCAAATTCCCACTGACTTCAATTGGTCTACTCTGATGCAAACAGGCACAAGTAGACTGCAGGCTTGCAGAGTTGGGAGCTGAGCATGTAATCGGGTTAGAGAAATGGAAGACTGCTAGGCCTGATTAAGAACATTTGAATAAAATGTTGTCAGAAAATGCTGATGCATCAAACGTGAAATTTATTCTGTTAATGCGGAAGATTTCTCAATCTGAGGCAATGGAAGACTTTCACTAGAGAGAATATCACTGAATAGAAGTTTCCTCCTGAACAATCAGAGGACTTACCTAGGCCACAAATGATTGATGTTTACATCTCTTTTCTGCCTGATTTAAACTAAGAGGTGTTAGCTGCATCCCCAGCTAAGGACCAACTCTCTGAGTTGAATTTGCTAGAGATTTCATATGCTAACAAACTTACCTACACTTATTCCTGCACACAACCTTTATCCACAAATGCCACAATGGGTTCTGGGCTACATGTGATTGCTAGTGGTTGTGTATATCTGAATCCTTTTCAGTTAGCACAGTTGCCTCTCTCCTCTTTCCTGAGGAGCATTTATGGCAGGATGCAGCTCCACATCACATTTTCTTCAGCAACAAAGCCAACTAAAGTGAGCCTCAACCTTCACTACATGTTCCATAGTTTGCCAACTCTCTTTCTTGAACTTACCCTGGTTTTGAGGCCATGCCATAGAACAGGCCTGTGAAGCAATTCCCTTAAAACAAATTCTCACCAAAGAAAGGATGTCCCGCTCTGAGACTACGAGGCCATCATACTCCTCAGTCTTCAGTGATTATGCATTTAAACCAAAGAGCTGGTTGCAGGAAGAACCTGCATTTAGTCATGTACGAACCCCATCATTCTGCTTCAAAGATTATGTCACCATTTTATCTCTGCTCAGTGGACTATGCATTGAGAAGTATAAACTTTTAAAGTTATATACCTACATAAAGAGTGTACAGTTTTATATGCAGGTATAATTTTTATTTATATATTACTCCACTAAGTAATTATTAATTTGGGTCTTGGCCAATGCCTGAATCCTGATTGGTTTTTTTTTTTTTTTAACAGAATAGCTACCTGCTCCTACATGTGTCAGAGGAGAGTCAAAGCACTCCTGCTACAAACTAAATATTACATCACCACTCTCTTATCTAGTCTATTAAATAGAAAGCTTAGTGTTAACTGTAACAGTTCCTGCTGGTCCTGTGCATTATGATGGACAGAATTAAAGGAGTTTGACACCTCCTTATTAGTTGCCAAATCACAATGCCTTGTACTTGGATTAATTTTTAGATCTTTCACTATACTGTTTTGGAACCTGTTTGTTTTTAGAATCAGGCAAGTGTGCAAATTCAACAGTAGTTTGTCCACTTCACCTGAAAGCAGCGGTTATGTTTTCTTACCCTGAGCAACACTTTGTTTCTTTTTTGCATAACCTGTGATGGTAACAAATTGCATTAGTAATTTTCTACCATATTCAATATGAAAAAGAAAAATTAAGCTAATCAAATTTAGGTGTCCAACTTCATAAAAGACTTCAGCAAGCTTCAACTTTTCAACTATAATATAAATTGGAGGTATAAAGGCTCTTACCCTTTCAAAGGAAAGACATAAATATGCCTTGTTTACTGTCAGCATGCAATTCTCTCATTGAGTCAGTCCACTGTTAATTTTTTCTGAGAGCAACAGTCACAATTACAGCTTGCTTCAAATACTTAGTGGACTGAACAAGATAAATTGTTTAGAGTTGTTTGGACAAAAAGCTTATTCCATTCTCTCATAACTAATTCATAACAAAATAAGTTACAGAATTTAGTAATGTTTGGAGATAAATGTCTTAGCACAATGGGGAAAATGATACATTTAATCAGGTTTCCATTCTTGGAAGTAAATAAATACAGCATATTAATTTAAGTGTTAGGTTCCACTGAACACATTATTAAATATTGCCCTTTCACTTTTACACTCACAGGTTTTTTTTACTGTGAAAAAGAGATTAAATAACCATTTTGTTTTGTTCAATGTTTGTAAGACAAGACCAGAAAAGTAACAAATCTTGGGCACCACACTTTCAATAAAACTGTGAATAAACAGGAGAGTCCAGAGAAGTGCAGCAGTAGAAATGAAAGTCTAGAAAAGTAGGAAAGAATGAGAGAGTTGGGGTTATTTATTACAGCAATAAAAATCTGACTACTTAAAAAAAAAAACTTAAAATACATAAAAGGCTGTTCCAAAGAAGAACAGAGCAATTTGTTCTCCATATTCACCTTTCATAGAAGAAGAGGTAGTGGTCTGAAATTGCAACGCAGCAGATCAGAGAAAAAGTAGGGACAGTTGGGAGCTGAAGTAGATCAACTAAGGTGGTCATTGCACTTCCTAGAGGTGTCTTCAGGACCCAGTAAACTTCTGACATGAATGATGCTGAAGTCATTGAGCCTGCTGTGAGAGAAGGACTGCCGGGCTATACATATTTCAAGGTCTTTCCAAATTCTAGTCTTTCAATTGCTTCAGGTTATCTACACAGCAAAATCTAGCCAACTTGGATTTACCAGCAATAGTAAAGACATAGTGGTATGGACTTTATCAAAGCTTTATTTACCAAAGCTTGTGACTTTACAGCACATTCTGTATGACCTATCTAGTCCATTTTCCAACTGCCACATACTGCTGCTGTGTCTTCTACTTTTAATCATGGTTACTGGTCTAAGGCAATACAGGTTACAATTCCCTCTCACTTTCTGAGAAGGCCAACCTGAACTCTACTATTCTTATAAAAAGTATTTTTTTTAAATCTTGCACTTATACAGCTTCAGAGCTATAACTTGCAACTTCTGAGTATACCTGTTACTATTTGCACTCTTAGAAAAATGTCTTTCTGTGATACATTATATTACTTACAGTTTTCTGTGACAATTCTCAAAAAATCACCTCTCACAGACAAGATCTGCCATGAAGTCAGCATTTCTGGCGCATTCAACTTACCCAACTCCTCACAGTTCCCAAAGCAGAACACCCCCCAGCCAACAACAGCATTACATTAAAAAAAGAAAAGTTTTGAACCCCAGAGTCTCATCTATGCTTGCTTTAACAAATTTTCCCTCTTCTTGTTGCCATTAGGAATAGATTTCAGCTCACTCTGCCCTCTTCCATGGCTTCTGAGTTCCCCACTAAGTAGGGGTGATGGCACCCAACTGTTGACTAGCTTAAAGGCTGCTTAATATGTGGTAGGCGTGCATTTAATATATTTTTCAGCCTAAATTAGGTCAAAATAATCTCCTTGTAAAATGCTCTCCTCTCTCTGCTCCAGTATTCGCTTTCTAGCCTTTTTGTTAAAGCTGTGGGCTGGCAGGGCAGGGAATATGTTTCATGATGTCAGGAGAGAGCTAAACGAAGAGAACCAATTTTTTGCTTCTGCTGAGATTAACCCAAACAAAATTTCTCTTCAAGTCCCTGAATGAAAGTATATTAGGTACAAGACTAAGATGAAATTCAAACTGAAAAATGTAGTCACTTTTTTTTCTCAGGCTAATCTAGGTATTTTGCAGTCAATAAACTACAGAAGCAATACCAGAAGCCAAGGCCAGATCCAAGGATATACTTCTCCCAGCTGCCTCTTCTACCTATGAAAGACTCTCTTTTGCTCTTCAGGAATCTCCTGAATCTTCTGCACAGGAGCACAAATTCAGCACTCAGGGAGTGGGGAAGGGAAACGAGAGGAGTAAGAGTGTACCGAGGTCAAACCAGACTAAACCTGGTCACAAGGCAATTTTCATGTAGGTATAGATAAGAAGAGTGGGTCAGTTCCTGGGTGAGGGCTGTAACTAGAAGATGGGCAATATAAGAATTGGGAAATGTACTTTCTACCTCCACCACTTCTTAAAATTAAAAATTAAGTTAAATCCATTTCTTCTAGTTGTAGCATCTCTCTGAAAGACAAAGATCCTGGATGGCAAACTTGATTAAGGAGAAGGGCTAACTCTAGTGCCTAACCCTAAAGGAGAGGCACTTTTTGTTATTTATTTTTTTCCCTAAGGAAAGCATTGAACAAAGACATTCACTTGCCTGAAACGATCATTTTCCAAATTCAAGAAAGTCACAAGGAACATTTGTCTTTTCCATGACAGCGGTCTTTTATATATCCTATAAATATTGTAGTATTTCTATGAATGAAAGTATTAAATAATGCAAAATCAATAAAACTGCTTTGTCAACTTGTCAAAAAGAAAAATATAGGGAATGAAAGGGAACCACAATGGGAGAAAGAGAGTTCTGGTGGTTAAATAGCAGGAAAATCCTAACTTCTTGCTTTTAGGTTTGGATAAAAGGTTTTGAAAGCACCAAATGAAGGAACAGATTATGCCATATGTGGAGAAGCTTCTAGGAAATTCACATTTGTGGGACTGGAGCTGGGCAGAAGGAGGATGGAGAGACAGGAAGAGGTAAGACTCACATCTAACTTGCTCATGTGGCTATCTATCATTTAATTAATAAACTGCTTAAGAATATGGGGACTATTTACTTCAGTGGATTAAATGAGACTAACTATGACCAAAATGTGACCCTTAGCAGTACAAGACTATTTTTTGAAAATTATTTTGAAAAACATTACAAGAAATAAATTTTCCTCAAGAAAACTGTACAATTTCCTGCAGCAATGGCAGAAGCTCTCACACATACCACGACAGCAGCTGCCAGGGTTTAAACCACTGCATCACACACAGACCAGCTTTTCTCTGAGCCCAAGACATGACAGGGCTGCAATTAGTCAATGGCCTTTTCACACACTGGGCTTGAACCCTTGGAGGCAGCAGTAGGAGTTTTCACGGAAATTATCCAGTACAAACACAGCTTTCTGTTGCCATAGTAGATACAGAGCTTCTATCTTCCTAGCTGCAGACAAAGGAGAACAAATCATGTCCTATTATAATATTTATACTCTGAGGCAAACAGAAAAAATAACCTAATGTGTTTATACACATACAGCTAGCCTGGCTTATCTTGGAGTTTGCCAGGGATTTTTTCTTTTCCATGTATCAGTTTTGGTTTTTTCCACTGACTTTCAGTGCCTATGACAAGGGTTTATTAAACACACATGAGCGAGTTCTCTTTTGTATTAATAGACAGTTTTCATTTTGCAATAAACTGGTGAGTTCTTGTAATTTAGCCAAACATTTCATGTTTTCTAAAAAGATACAACAGACTTGGAAAGTTCACATTATAAGGAAAATAAATGTTTCTTGTTTATACTGCTGTATCTAGATACTGAGTAATATTGACTGATGTAGTAATTTCTTTATAGGGAAGCAGGACACCAATTATGCAGAATTTTATTGAGACCTTTGAGTTACTACTGCCTCTAACAGAAATGCTTTAACAGGTCTGGGAGGGGGTCCAGGCTACCAGGGGTTAATGCATGTTCTGAAACCACTAGTTTAGCTGATGATTTTGTTATATTGTGATGGTTTTGTTATATTGTGATGGTTTTCTGTACCTCATCGCACACACCTCAGATCTACCCATAGGAAAGAAGATAACCATGGGAAGGAACGGGGAAGTTTGCCATCCTTTCCTGACCTCAATATTTAAGTTTGGTGCAGCAAATATGATAATTTTACCATTACTTCAGACATGATGAGTAGTGTCTCCAAACCATTCATTTAAGTTGTCCTCCCACTCTCACCGCTCCTTGCTCTGCCTGTATGATGCAGAAACAAAAGAACAGAATATATGAGAGATTATATGCACAGTACCTTACTGGAACAAAAACATTACTCATCCCCTCTGGAGAGCTTGAGGACTCAGAGGAAGAAGACAGTAGCTTTCTTCTCTGTTCAGGATTTGTCTGAACTTTTAACCTGTGGTCTGTGAGGGAAGTGATGAGGTAGCTTCTGCAAAGACCATCACCAATATATATTAGAAAGGAAACCAACTTTTGCTCTTCCTCTGGAGCTGCACTCTTATTTAGTGTGCAGCTCTCTGCCCTGCCACAGGATATTTTATAAAGACAACATCATATCTGTGCCAGCACAAGGTACACAGAGCACTTTGTCTCATGGCTTGGTGAAGTGGTGCTCGTTGCCCTGAAGCAATCGTGCTGCTGAAGGCAGTAAAGAACAAAAAGCATGAGGCTAAAGCAGAGTGATTTCTTTATTTTTAATGCATATGCTAAAGAGCTGTTCTGATTATATTGCAGCCATTTACAAGAGTGGGTCAAATTCTTCAAGGAGCTTTAGGTCAAAAACTTCTTCAGACACATACAAAGATTGTCTCAATAGCCAAATAGTTAGGCCACTTTTTCAGTGTTTACAGACTGAGTGTCTGCACTTGAGGACCTGTAAACCACATCTTGCACCTCTGAGGAGAGTGGTTTAAATTAAGATAATTCTGGGTCTCGGTGCTCTCAGTGTCTTTTAGACCATGACCTGTTCTGTATTAGATAGTGGTGTTTTCACCAACACAGCGATGCTCCCTTTCTGGCCTGGTGGGGTGTGCAGGTAGGACACAGCACCTTAATCTTAGATACAGGGAGCTGTTGCATAGTTACACCCAGCTGAACAATGCAAAGAGAATAAAGGGACTGAAAGACTTCAACCTGACTTCAGACAAGGGGCTATGAAGGACTGAGTGTTATTCAGAGAGTGAGAGCCACCAAGCCCCTGCGTCACAGATGAGACACATGCAGTCCCTGTCCCTCAGCCTGCTGGCCCCAGCCTGGGTACCCTCACTGTGGGATGCAAGGGGAGGCAGCAGCCACTGATACTTTCTTCCAGCCCCCTCCAGGCAGCACTTTGTTAAACACAAAACCTTTTTTCCTTTCTGGTCTCTCTCTCTGGACAGAAATCCTGAAGTAGTTCAAACATGTGGTTTGAGCCAAATGTCTCCTACTCCCCTCCCCTTGCCTTTGTCCAGTTTAGCTGCCAAACTGAGAAAAGCACAAATATTTGCTCATCTTTCATTTTACACCTTGCCATCTACTTCTGCTTGGGCAATGTTCACAGAGCAGTATCCAATACCATCAGCAACAAGCTTTGCTGTTTAGCCACCATGGCTGAAATGCTTTCTGTTTGCTCAGATAAGAATGAGTTCTAAAGTGATCCTAAAGCAGGAGCAGCAGAAACTCTTTTCTTATTTCTCCCTCATTGAAGCATCCTCAAAGGCTTTATAAACAACCTGCTTTGTACATGAGGTTGAGACATTTGTCTACCTGTGATTTTTTGATTTATGTCACCAGAGGAAAGCACAGTCTGACAGGAGAAGGATGAAGAAGTAAAAGATTTTAGTCAAACTATCTACAGCTTTTCTGCTTGTTTGTTTTCTTTCACTGAGGTCTCAAACAGTTGAGGAGAAGAACTATATAACTAATCAAGACCCAACACTTCAAACAAAACCCATCTCAGATTTTTCAGGAGTTCAAAGGGTAAAAGAAAATAATACTGTGGAAGTTAAGAGGGAAAAAAAGGACAAGGTTTGGAGATTTTTCCATGATTAAGGGCATGAATATTTGCAAAATACCTGTAAGATCCATTAGCAAAATAACAGAAAACAACACAGTCAAAAAGCTCTGAAAAGTCAATATCATATCTCATGTATCCTTATATCGCATAGGGACCGTATTCTGCACTGACCTGCAACTCAAATGTTAATTTGCTACAGTAGGATTTTAACTAAATTCAGTTTCCCAGAGAAAATAAAGGTTATTTCAATACATTCAAATACATTTTAAAGTGTTAGGTTCTATAAAAATATATAACATCACATAACTTTTTTCAGCATCTTAATTTTTACAAAGATATTTAAGAAGCTTTCAAAAACAATCATTAAGATTTGACTCGTCTACCTTCTGTAGGACTGAAGGAGAGCACAGAGGCACCAGTGAGGCTAACAAACCACACTGGGTCATCTGAGCTGGAAAGGAAAAGTCTTATCTATCCCAGAAAATTTTTACAGATTTCAAACATTTCCTCTATCCCAAACTGGAAAAAAATAGTGAAATCTGCCTGAAGTTTACAACTGAAACTTTCACCTCAAAAAAGTGCTTTGGATTTAGCAATTTGCTTTCAATGAAACATTGATTTTCTTAATGGTTGGCTAGCTTAGATTTTACAATGAAAAGTTCTTTCTGACATCAAAAAACTTGGAATTTGGAAAATCTCAAAGAAGAAAATTTTTCAGTTTTGCACTTTTCTCAAATCTGTTTTCAAAGCATGGCATTTTGTCAAGTACCTCTGCCACTAACTTCCTCCTGGGGTGAGGCTTTGGAAGATACTAAGGAGCTTTTCAACTCATAGAATTTATGTTATTTTACACCTGTGTGATACTCATCCTTTTGGATCCCTCAGAGTTTGCCTGCTAACATAAAGAATTTATTTTGGTGCTTTATAATTTCTCACCATGCATTTGTACCTGTGCACTGATAAGAAATCCGAATAATTTCATCATACCAGAAGTGTGAACAAGGCACAACAAAAAAGTTCTCCAGGGCCACTTTATCAGTTTGTTAAAGCAGCATAATGAAAATGAAATATATAAAAAAGGTATAAAAATAAGTGTACAGAGAATATTAGCTTTACCCATTACACTGTGAGAGAGCTGGGTCAACAAAGCACTGATTAGCAGCATCAGACTCTCAGCAGAAAAAACAATGTGACTCGAAAGGACTTGCCAGCCTGGAGGAAACATTACTACTTTATGATAAATCTTGTAAACACAGGGAGCTGGTGAATATATTTTCTTGGGAGCAGCATATTCATGGACCATGTCATCAAGCCTGTTGCCTGGATTTAAATGTTTTTGTACAGTACAAATCAGTAAATCTTGAGAAGAGTAAAACATAAGATAGTAATGGGTAACACGGAGAGGCGTATATACACCTATCCTGTAAACCCTGTTCTGAGATTTCAGGACTCACACCCCTTCCAAAACAAAGTTTATGTGATACAGCCGTAACAGTTGAAGCATGCACCCCTGGATTGTAGCAGCAGTTGAGTCTTAGAATTATTGGTTTCAAGGAAATTTTGATAGCATTTCATTCCAGCTGTAAATGATTGCCGGTTACTAAAAGCACACACACACAGAAGACTAGATAATGTTCAGTTACAAAAATGAGAAACTGTACCAGCCATGTGGGTTGAATAACTCAGAACTAACTGCCCATGTTTGGAAACCACTCTTCCCACCACAGGGGAAAGGACAGGGATATTCCTCCTCTCTTCACTCTGGTGCCTGGGATAGAAGCTTTCATTTTGCCCATCAGAGGAGTTCAGGAAGGCTCAAATTGCCCACCTGGGCAAGGGCAGCAGGAGTACTGGGTGAACACAACCCCTTGCACCACCTCTCTTCCTAAATGCTTCAGTCAAAACCTAGACCTTAATATTTGTAGAGCACTTTGAAGATGAAGGTTGCCAAGGATAACCCTGCTAATTTCTTGAATGCTCCACTGGGGTGTTTTAATGTACAGTCTCCAGCTAATACTGACGAGCAGAGGTTGACTGACTTTCAAAAGGGAAGAAAATCTTCACCCTAGGTTTGCTCAAGCCAAGGGTAAACATTCTCACCCAGACCCCTCACTGTGTCGGTGATCCCCTTAGTACCTCTCCAAAATTACAAGTCCCAAGATCAAAGCTCAGTTTCTGCAGCACATGACTTTCAGGCCTCCATCTTTGGTGGAAATGCCACAGCCTTCTAGTCCTGCAAAGCCCAAGACAAGTGGATGTCTCAGAGGGTATACACAAAGCACTGTGCTGTAGCAGGAGCTGACTACCTAATCAACAGAGAAATCCCCCTGGAAAAGAAGGGATAGAAGAGCTTAGGCATCTTTTGTGGAATTCATAACCCAAATTCTGTTTTGAAGGCAGGCAATTCCAACCTATATGTGACTGTGACTGATATAACTAATTGGTCTTTCTAAAGCCTGCTCAAAAAGTGGCCTAAAGTCAAGGAGGAATCTGACTGGGAGGCACTGTGGTGTGGAAGGCGGTTTCCCCAGGATGAGGCTAGTCCCATACACCATCCATGGGGTGACCTCTCCAGTGCCCCCAGAGGTACGAAACTTGATTGTGTGCTGTGTACAGCAGCAAAATGGAGCTTGGTACTCATGTAGAATCTGGGAGGCCCTGATTTTGTTTAGTTCCTGGGGAAGGTCCAAGACCGCCTCTTGGCAGGAGAATTCCAAATTGTATAGGTTATTATAGGACAGAAAATATACACTCTCCACTCCGTGCTTAGAGGTTTTTTTTCCTTGCCTGGATTACTCAGACTTTAGACACTTCATAAGAGCTTTTGCCTCTGTAACCTAAAAATCACTAACACAAGCCCCATAACCTCGGTAGTTATGAGGGGACAGTCCTTAAGACATCTGCCTCACCAGCAACTTTACAGTCCCTAGACTTTCCTGACCATTTTTTTGTCATTCAATGAAACTAGATTTTTACCTCCCAGCTTATCTACAATCTAGTGATGCAGCACCTTCCTACAAAAATGGCTTTGACCAGACCAGAGTGTCAAAGATGGGACTCCTTCTTCTTGCAAACATGCTTAGAGAACATATTTAGAAGACAGACATCCCTCCCACTACTGAAACACTGCAATGACTGCTCTTGTGTTTTCTGTGGCACTAGATCCACTAGACAATCCTGAGGGAAATTTTAATCTACTAGCAGAGGAAGGAGAAAAGAGGTTGAATGATGATTTATTTCTGAATCTCAATCAAATTTTCTCAAAAGTAGCTCAGCATTGCTTAACTGTAGCATTGTTAAGCATGCACTGAAGAAGGGGCTGGGGAACTGCAGTGTCCAGAAGCTAAGCAACCCCACAGTGCAAGCACCTCTTGCATTGAGTAGCACAGATGAAGGTCTGAAGGGTGGCACTAAACTGCCTTTTCCAGAGCATGTCTATGTTCCTGCTGTTCTTCACTGCAGTCTACACTTCCAAATAACTTATGCTTCCTGTGACTGCTATTTTTTCCTTGAATTTGGGGATTTGCATGCAATTCAGAAATGGGAGAAGGGCTGCAACCTCCTGTTAGTACTGCTTGATGACACTCAAAATAACACGCTGTTGGAGATGATACACAGTCTCCCCATAGATACCTCTTGCCCTGTCTACAAGCAGCTTAATTTTTCAAATCTGTTATATTTACTACACTTCAGAAACATTCCAGATACTGAAAAAAATTAAATCATGGTGAGGAATAAGAGTGTGTTTTCTCATAGAGAGCCAAGAATGACAAAGTCACAGAGAGGATATTTTCGACATATAAGGATATGTTTTAGACATCTTTTCATACTCGTAAGTATTATCATAAGCAGCTGAAAGATTTGCTTAGATGTCCATGCTTCTGAGCTTTTAATAACAGCATCGTAAGAAGAAATTTCTCAGTGGCGGACTTATGGTTCATCATTTAGGAGAGAAGATAGCAGAAGACCTTGTGAATCATTGAGCACAATATCCTTTGACAGTGCCATCATATAATCCCAATCTCAACAGTTTAATGAGTCTGTAATATTTTATGTCATTAATCAATTTGTAATTAAGATTCGGAGTGTTTCTCCTTATTGATCCTCAGCCATATAAAGTCATCATATCATTCACATGTCTATTCCTCCAAAAGGTTTATGAAGCAAGTCTCAAATTGCCTAAAAGGTCACTAATAACTTACATACTGTTTAACTGCAAAGAGAAAATATTGATAATTAGTTAAACAAGCTTCTTGCACCTTCCCCATCAAATCTATAGGAGAGAAGCATAAGCTTTATTTCTGGCTAACCTCATCTCTCTAATAATAAACACTGAAACTTCCAATATCTTATTTAATTTGGGGAAGTAAAGATGCAAATGGAAGCAAATTCAGGACAGGGTAATTATATCTGCAGCCATCAATTTGAGATAAAAATCAGTCATTTAGGCTGCATCTAGCTGTAAGTCTCTCCAACAATCAAATAGGAATAAGGAAACGTAATGTTATTTCCCATGAAACATAAAAGGAAAAAAAACATACAAATGACTTAGATTTATAATATAACTGCAGAGAACACTGGAAGTAAATTATTCTTAACAAGGTAAGGTGACCTTAAGCAGCATATAGTATTTATAATCATTGTGCTCAAACTAGGTCTTATGTCCCATGTTTAAGAGCATTTTTCATTCATTTGCTCAGTGGTGACTCAGTCTGAGAAACAACTTCATTATCCTGACCACAGCATCGACAGGCAAATAGGGATAGATGCAATTACACTAAAGGAACAGGGATGCTTTCTCCTCAAGCTAGAAAAAGACCTCCTTCTTAAATCAAGCCATGCCTTCCAGTTAAAATGGAAGAGGAACAGGGAGGTTCCCACCACTTATTTAATGGCAGAATAATCCATACTGGAAAATCGCAATCTGACAACTACCAAGGCCCACATAGGACCACATTATCTGAAAATCATGGTTGGCAATGAGCAGTTGCTTGTCATAAAGTGTTTGTCTAGTGTTTGAAGTTCTTCTGAGTTTGGTTCAACAATTATTAGTTTCTCCATGGCATGTGGAAGCCCACAGTGTGGGGTCAGTTCCCGTGACACACTTTGACTTATATACTGAAGTTGCATCGCTAGAGCTACAAGTGTTTACAGTTCCAACAGTTAAGAAACAAAAATAAGTTTAAAGAAGCAATCTTTTATTTTGCATTACCGGCAAAGCGTACAAGGATATTAAACTGACATCAACAATCAGATTGAAAATGGTGTGCAAATAAAGCATTAAAAAGGAAGCAGAAGAACAGAGTATCTTGAGGAAAACAGGAGGGGAAGAGAATCTATATACAGATATCAAAAGAAAAGTTTTCCCATTAAAATGACCTTTGCACAGACTGTCCACATCAGTGTGACCAACTAATCTAGGCTGGTCAAAATAGCCATGAGTTAAAGACCCCTTGGGAATGTCTTTAGGACTTTAGAAGCAACACATGCAACTAGTAATTTTCTTGCATTTTTGTTGTTTTCTGGGACTTGAGATTTACCCATGTATTCTCCATCCTTGGAATCACATTAAAGAAAAAAAAAAAAAAAAAGAGTAGATGGCCTTCCTTGACCCTGCTCTGGAGCAGATGACATGACACAGAGGACATACCTACTACCACCTGTATAAGCAAAGGGAGCTCCTCCCTCCCTCCCTCCCTTCCTCCCTCCCTTCCTTCCTCCCTCCCTTCCTCCCTGCCTTCCTTCCTTTCTCCCTTCCCTCCCTCCCTCCCTCCCTCCATTAGTACTCTACCCATAGTTACACCATGTGAAAATAGACAAGGGCAGATTTAAAAGCTCATTGTGAGATTTAGCCCAGCCTGTTGCCAGTATAGTACCTGACCCATGGCTGTTGTGCAGGGAACAAGAAGCAAGCCACAGCTCCTTCAGCAGCACCAGAAACAGCCAGCCAGGGAAATGCTCAGCCTAACTTTGTCGGTACTGCCACAGCTACCCCCAGCACTCACCTTAGATGTGTTTGCTTTCCTTCATTGCTGGATCTTCCCTGATGGAGATGCAAGACCCAGGTGCAGCAAAAGACGCAGGAGAGGAAGATGCTCAGAGGGGCAGAATACCCTTGGGGGAGAAGGGATTTAAGATAGGAAGGTATCCATTGCTGTGGGATGGCACATTCTGGCATGAGCCAAGCAGGGACTCAGCAGCAGGAGAGGTTAGTAGCCAAGGGCTCCTGTGCAGAGGGTGCCACAGGACAATGCCGTGGAGCGGAGAAGGTAGGCAGTGATGGGAAGGTAGCCTCTGGAAGGGTAAGGTGGCTGACGTGAAAGGTTCAAGTCTCCTGAGAGGCTTCCAAGTGGAACCACAATCTGAGGCCAAACAGCTCTCCCCTCAGTCCCCATCTTCTTTTTTGTCAGTCTGAAATATTGAGCTTCAACCCTTAAGGCAGGAGATGCTTTCCTTCTCTGGGTTATGAATTTGGGATTATGTCCATGTGGGAGCACTCTGTGGAAGTCCTGCTACTGTGCACAAGATCCACAAGGGGCCACAGCTCAGACACCTCTGACTGATGTAACAGTAATTTCCTAAGGAGCTGCAAGGGGCTGATCAGAGTTATAAGGTCTCAAGTCTGCAAACAGACACAAGGGGAGACGCAGCTGTAGCTGCCCAGGAACAGGGTTTTCCAGTGGCAGCCACTCCTCAGGTGCCGGGTAATTTATTTCTTCCCTGAAGCAATAACGTCCTATTGGTCATTTGCCCCAGTAATACAGTGATATCATAAAATTTACAGATTTTTAGATGTTTTCCTGCAAGGAGCTGGATTCTGAGAGCTGCTCAAAACAGCTCATCAAGAAAACTTCTAGCAAGGGGAAATCCTTTGATGGCATGGGATTTTTAAAGCACGGGTTTTTCTCTTTTTTTTTTCTGCTGAAGTTACTACTTGTAACAAACAAGTAGGAAAAGTGGAAGGAGGAGGAGTACCATTACAGAGGAATGCACAGACAGCGCTGTCAGTGGGATGCTTTTGCACAGAGCCCCAATAGCTATTAAATATTTCCAGTAAATTTCCTCTTTAAATGATTACTCATTTTCTGAGAGATTCAGCTCTGAAAAGAGTGATTTCAAGACAGATATAAAATAAAAAATTACATATGTCAAAAGGCACAAGTCTTTAAAAAGTTAGACCAGGCACAAACCCTTTATTATTTTGTACATTTTTCTAGATTGTATATTTAATTGACCAAGCAATTTTATAGAATACAGCAGGAAAAAAAAAACAAACCCATTGACTTGGAAATGGAATAGAGTGATAAATACATTACTTTACACAATATAAATATTTTATGGAAAATTTATTGGTAGCCACCTGGAATTTATGCATACAAACTCAGTGTTTTTTCACAGTTCATCCTCACTCAGATTTATATGACCCAAGATGGTTTTTTGTAGTCAATATTTGCTTATTGTCCCAACAGCAAAAGTATTTTAAGCTTTATGAAGGGACTATGAAGACTTGGTCATCACAAATCTTAGAATACCATCTCATCAGCCACACCATGGCTATGTAAGGATTTGACAACAGGCATTGCAAACACTTTTGTGTTGGAAGTCAGAAACCTCACTGGTTAGTACAAAAATGTTCATTTGCATCAAGAATTTCCCTCAATATCAATGGGTACATCTTTTTTTCTCCCCTCATTTTACTGTTAAGTCTGTTGGTAGGCTGCCACAGAGCCATAGCCAGGAGCCTACAAACCTTATCTCTGAATGTTGTTAGCTTTGGATTAACAGGGATTTTTTCCAGACTCCTAAGGACTACTGAGCTTATCCGATCCTGCCCTGATCACTTTCTAGCAGTTGCTATTAGCTTTGTTTCTGCCCAAGAATAACTTCATGGCCAGTGAAGTAATTAAAATATCAAGCACATATTGTTGTTTGATATATAAAACCGCTTTAAGGTTTAGAGTGGCAAAATGACTGATGAAAGAAGACATGAGCCACCAGCTCTGTGCCAAAGCAAGTGCTTCTATTTAAAGAGCAGCAGTACAGCTCTGTCCCTGCTGACAGCACACACCGTTGCGTAAGTGAAGAGCCTCACAAGAAAATTTCAAGCACCAGAGGGCTTCGGACAGGATTAACAGATAATGAAAGTCCAACAAAATATTTGTGATAATCCAGCCTGATCCCTGGAGCTACAGGCCATATAATGAAAAAATTAACTGTTCCTACTGCAAGGTTTTGAGGACAAAGAATTGAGTTAAGCCAAAGAGTTTTAAACAGCTGCCCTCCTCTGACGTGTTTTGGTACAGGGATGCCGTACTTCAACATGATCTCTGTGAGCAGAGTAGGTGGGGTATAGCTCGTTAGTTCCTGCTTATGTAGTTTTAAAGTAAGATCTTCAAAAGCCTAAGAAATGCTGGCATTTAGATCTCTGAATGTAAAAGAAGTAGGTAGGATTTAGGCTCTTCAGAACTGTTGCCCGAGAAAAATAAAGGATTTTTGAAATTTCTCTGGGTCTTTTTAGGTCATTTTTTTACTTGAATGAAAGTTTTGGATATTGCTTTCTTATTCAAGTCAAGCTATTCTTTAAATTAGTCTCAATTTTAAAATACACAATTAACTTGAAAGCTTGAGTATTAAATGCCTCATATGCATCTATATGCAACATTTCATGACTTTCAATCATGGTTATGTCTGTCTTTTCCTGAGAGAAATGTATTATCTATCCTATTATCATTTTTCTATTGTCGCCCTGTAACTGCTGAACATCTGGGGGGAATGAGGTGAGACTTCATGGAAAGCTGAATGTTACAGAAGGGAAAAGTCAGTAAAATAAGAATCCTTGATGATATTCTCCATAATCCTTATGATAAAAAAGCAATATTAATGGCAAATTTTATCAGAATGTGTTTTATCTACTGTTCCAAATAGGGTACAGACAGAATGGACCAGTTTATGTGAACCTCCTGATGAAGGATTGGGTTTATTTGGGTTTTTTGTTTGTTTCTTTGCTGCCCCTGGGTTCATGAGCCTGGTTATTTACAACTGTCACATGTGGAAAGGCCACACAACAATCTGCAGTGCCAGGATTTTCCTTCAGAGGTTTTGCACTGTAATGCTGATGAAACCTGACTGTTCTCTTTGGGAAATCTGATGACGTGAAAGCCTGGGGTAGGTCTGTATCTGCAATACATTAGATCTTTCCAGGGCAAGTGAAATACATAAAAAATATAAAAGAGAACTTTCTCCTACAGGAGTTCCTACTGGTTTTATGTTTCAAGAAGCCAGCCTCAGCGAGCAGTTAATAACCTGCTTGTCAGCAAGAATAATTTAAAATTACTGAAGGCTTTTGCTTCTGCCACTTTCTGTTTTGCCCTCACTGTAATGTCTAAATACTGGTTTAGGCACTGCCGTAAGTGTAGTGAAAACTGCTCATGGAGCAGTAAAAATGGAGTTTTGGGACTTTGGTAAAAAGGATGGGGAATTCAACTGGGAAGGCTCAGGAAAGACTGAAAGGGCTTGGACAAAGGTAAAATTCTAAGACTGGGGAAAGGACCTGGAGTAAATGGAAGGACCCTGGGCACGTGGTGGAGGACAGGTATGTCCAGGCTGGGGGGAAGCTTGAGACAGGATACTGAGCAGGAAAGACAAAAGGAGACAGACACCTGCCCTCTCCCCATGCCCTTGCAAGGAGGACTCATGCCTGGGGGAGATGAAGTATGCATAGGACTTCAGCCATGCTCCCTCTACTTGCCTGCCTCACTCAGCGGTAGGACGATGGCAGCTGTGAGCAGTGGATGTGTTTGTTGTACTAATTTGGCAGGCTGAACACAGAACGCAGTGTGGGAACAGATGCTGCTTGCAGAAGGGGAAGCATTAATGAGAACTGTTTGTGGAAATACCATGTAGCCTTCTTCAGAGCCCTGTGCTGGAAAGGAGCTGCAATTTATCCTCCTCTTCCCAGCACAGGTGCATCTGGCCTATCAAGTCCAAATTTGCTTTATATTAATTAAGCTTCCTGGTACTTAAGAGGATAGTAAAAAAATACTATTCCAGTCCACATAACCACAAAACAAAACAATCCCAAATAACTTCTTAATCAAAGCCTTATAAGCCAGCACATTAACCCAGAAGTGAAAGCCAGACAAACACCTTTTCCTTAAAATTTGCAGTGTCAAAGTTTTCATCTAGACTACCTCTGTCATTGCATAGATTCAGATTACAAAACAAACTCAAAAATATTTTCTGTATATTATTGTATGATGTTTGTTTCTGAAATAAGTTTACAAATGGCCTTGTCACCTCTGCAACATATATAAAAGAAAAGAAAAAGTCAAACATGAACCAGCCTGCACTTCATGATTCAGTCCCACACAGATCTTATCTATCTTGATTTCTGGAGACATTTGGATAGGCATGCTATTGTTATTGTCATGCTGCTGATTATTATTATTATTATCACTACTACTAATAATAGACATGAACAAGTGGCTCCCAAAATCCTTCAGTGTGAAACCAAGTTTAGCAGTCTGAGTCTATCTTTCCTACTTGGAAAGGAAAATTAATGATACCAATCTTCTACAGTTCCTTAGAGGGATGCTCCCCTGACAATGCAAGCAGTGCCATCACTGCTCCTCCATCAAGTCCACTGTGCTCCTGCAAGGGCTTTGAGCCCTTGGCTGAAATAATTCCTCCCTTTCCAGCTCTTTCTCAACATCTACTCTACTGCCTCCTTCCCTCTCTGCTTTTCTGTTGCCGTTTTCTGCTTTGCCTCCAGTAGTTCACTGCATAAAAAACCCCCTTTTTTCTCTTTAAGTAAAATTCCTAGTGTGGAAAAATAAGCAAGTAAAGAAACTTCTTTAAAAAAGAAAGACTATTTGGACTAAAACTAAAAGTGTTCTACTATTAGAAGAAGGAATACTAAACTCAGCCTAGTTCTTCCAGACCCACAGCATGAATTGTTCTGCTCATATGCCAGTATTTAAGAACCTCACACTGAGATGGAACAGAAATAAATATGCAATAAAGAATAAGGAATCAACAAATGATAAGCAAAAAAGTCCCATTTGCAATATACATGTGGTATGGACTATGATATATAATTCAGCACAAAGAGATAGCAAAAAATAGCACTTAAAGTATTCCAAGATAATACTAATATATATGGTACCTACCCACAAAATGAGCCATTTATAGCATCAGTGAGTAACAAATGGACTGTATAATGAAATCATTATCTCATTAAAAATTGTCTAGTTAAAAAAGATCGAGACTTCCAAATTACAGACTTGTTCTGTGGGCGAAACCCACTAACTGCTCACTGCTATGAGAGTTAAAGGTTTCAGAGTCAGACAGCCAAGAAGAGAAGCCACTATCTTTTGTGAGGGCTTAGGAGTCAAGCAGTGGGAACTAACAAAGCTGGGGAATACAGGACAATGTACTAAAACAATCCTGAACAGCAAAAAAGCCTGCACTTAGCTAGAATACTAGCTAGAGTCCTTTAGACCCAGTGAAAAGGCACTCCAGTAATACTCTTCATGAGAGTCCACTTAGAGCGCATCCAGAGGTGTCTTTGTCAGACCAGACACAATCCTCCTCACCTGACTTTGACTATCTAGGAGTGCCCTGTGACCATTTCTCTGTGTTATATGGGCTCTCTCTGCATCCAAGGCACATCGTGGAGATGGTCAATCCCATCCAAAAAGATCTCGGGGGCAGTTCTTTCTTTCTGTTCACTACAGAGGGAAGCTAGACAATTCTCATTAAGATGGATACATTGAGGCAAGAGAAAATCCAGTTCGATACTAGATAAAAAATAATTCACAATCAGGGTGCTCATATATTGAAACAGAAGCACAGAAATGCTGTACAATCTTCACCCCTGGACACAGCCAAAAACAATAGAACAAAGCCCTGAGCAACTTAGTGCAACTTTGGAGTTTGCATTGTTTTGGGCAGAGTGGCTCCAGAGGCCCCTTCTAGGTTAAATTATTCTGTGATTGCATTAATTCTTTCTGCAGAACAGTTATATTATTTATCCACCACAGCTCCACATGACTTCTTGATTTTCTCTCCCTGGGCCATGCTGCGTCTTCCCTGCACACATCAAATTCTGAGAGAGCTCAGAGTCGTCTGGACGTGGAAGGAGACTTAACAAGGTTCAGCTCCCCTCCCCACCACACACATTTTGACAGCCATACATTCTCACCATTTTATATCTGTATTTTGGTGAAAATAAGGGAAATGTAATTGAATATTTTCAGCTACAGATAGCATAATCTTTATTTAAGCAGTACCTATTGGGTATACAATTCTGGAGGGGGTTTGGCAAGGGAAAACATATTAGCTGAATGTTTACTGTGCAATACAGCTGTAGCATTCAGAAACCAATAACCAAATGATACATATATGAATGCATTAAATTTTAAAAAACTATTATTTTCAAACATATTTACTTGCTCCCTTTAACAAAGAAACAGAAATAGGAAATTAGTGGAGGCATTTCTGCCTGAGCTGCCTGATAGGCAGTCCTCATTGTTTCTACAAACAAATAAATATGATAAATGTTGAAGAATGAGGTATCGCTTGGAGAATACGTCTTATGTACTCCTAATATTTCATGTCAGTCAGGTGTAATTATCTCCAGTTAAGTTGCTATTATGCAAAGTTTTAATATGTTTATTCAAGGTCTTGTATTTAAAGTACCAAAAAATGCTGCTCAACAAAAAACAGACTAAGAAAAGTGCAGTTCCAGAGTTAAACCACCTTGAAACTGCTGTAAACTGTGTGAGAGCAGACAGTGAATTCATGTGATGTGCTGTGACCTCAAAGAGGTTCTGTTCCACCTGTGGGGCTACTGAAAGTTTGTGTGTTAGTGTTCGTCCAAGCTAATTCAGTAGAGGTGATTATTAAAAGCAGTGCTAATTCCTGAACCAACTGTTAAAAACTATTGCATCAAGCTCATCCTCAGCTGTTGCTCTCTCTCTCTAGAGCTGTGTCCCAAGCCTTACTCAGGAGCAGCCTCTCCATCTTGTCCTCATGCCTCCATAACCAGGGCTCCGCTATGGTCTTGCTCCATGCTTCAGTACCAATCATTTGCATCCTTTATAGTAACAGAGAGAACAAGGGCCCTAGGTACAAATACTCTTAAACTTTAGAAATGTTAAAAGTATTATAATGGCAAGTCCTCCAAATCAGTCAGTATGTGCAAGTGACATCTTTATACACCATTTCCAAACACAGTAACTAAAACTCAAAGTAACTTTAAATTAGATAGCAGATCTTAAATTAAAAATGTATTAAACATTAGTCTATTACAGTTCAGGTACAAAAGCAGAGAAGTATTTCACTCTGCTTATGGGTAACTGTAAAAAATTCTAATAACTTATATTGAGCTTGCAAGATGATTTGGTTATGTTTTTCATTTTAGTAGAATTAAACTCCATGTGACCTATTAAATAGGCTAGGTAGAATTCCTGTAAGCATAAAAATTAATGTTGTGGGCATACTAGGGTTTGATCAGCTGAAATGCAATTATTATCTCAAATATAAACTATGTTTACTAGGCAGTACTCTTATGATGTTCAGCTATTGAATCTAGCATAGCAGTTCTAACCAAAACTGGTACAGATAATGTAACAGATAAGAAATAGCCTGATGAATTGAAATGACTTCACATCACAAGTGCCCAAATTACTTCTAGCAGAACGGACTGAGCTTCAGCCTACAAAACCTTCCCTACTATCCTTTTTTCTGGCACTCATTTTCCTGCCACGGGGACAGAAGGATATCCACCAAATAACAGTAACACAGGCACCCCTCTTACATGATGGTTCTGCAGTATATGTTTTGGTTCTCTGTGTAACACAAAGCTTGATAAATGTCCATCAGGCGATGAACAACATTTTGCTCATGACATCCACAGCTCTGGGTATGTCAAAGTACAAAGAAGGCTCGACTGCCTTTGAGGGTCACTGTAAAAATCCATGTGGTGTCACCTCAGCAAAATTTTGAGGATCACCACTCATTACATTATAGTACATTTCATAATAGTACTGGAATAATAATTTGTTAAATCCACACTATCCTTGTTATTTATGTATTTCTAAAGGTCAACATTAAATCTGAACAGAATATGGTCCCACCTAGTTATGGTGCATTTCAACTCTAGACACAGACTGTGACACACAAGGAACTAATTTAGACCTGTCCTGTAACCTGTACTAGCCAAATACTCCCCAGGGCACGGCTGCTTGAAGAATAGAACAGTCTTTAAGTTCATGTGCAGCTGTAGTTTGGCAGAAAAAGCAGGGAAACACAAACAAATCCTTCAGAGTTGTGCTTGGTCTTTTTCTGAAGATACATCTACCCAAAGTTCGAAGAAAGTTTGAATAGCCAGAAAATCTACAGGACAGGAACCACACAGAAAATAAAGACATTAGGAGCAGTGTCTAAGGTTGTAAACCTCTCAAGTCAAAAGGATTTTTCTGTTAGACAACCTTCACGATAAGGAAATCAATAAAGATCAGGCATGTGTTCTGCAGCATGGCATGTGGTCACACCAGAAGGTTTGCTCTCTGAAGTGTCTAGGTTCTAAATCCCACTTTGGGATTTACTTCCCTTCAGCTGAACAGAGGGAACCTTAAGCAAAGTGATCAGACACCATGGGAATCAAAATGAACAGCATTAGGTTCTGTAACATGAAATCTTCAAATGGAATGGTGTCAGATTCTTTAGACGGATAATTTACTCATCAAAAATTAAGACTTTTGTCAATTAAAGTCTGACTAGCTTTGATGTTAAAACATTAAAAAATACACTGTGAGAAAAAAAATCCACTCTCACTTTTTTTAAACTTTCAAAATTTACTTTCCAGTTGTTGTTCTTAAAAAAAAAAAAGGCTACTCTTAAAAACATATATTCCCAAAGTAAATAAAGTGGTTTATTTTAGGCCAAGCACAAGCCAAACAACAAAAAAAATACTGTTGTTCCAGCAAAACTAAAAATATTTCAGCTATTCACTTTGCTCTAAACTACAGAACTAGCATTTTCAAGCAGAAACAAGTTGGAAAGCACTGAAATTATGGAAAGCAGGTACTCTTGGGAAGGGGCAAATCAGCCCCAAGCAAATCAGCGAGGGGACCATGAACAAGATGGAGAGGAAATGCATGGCATCAAAATATCTTCCAGACAGACCCTGCCTGTGAGGTTCCACAGATGCCAGGGTGTTACTGAAAACTGTTTTTCTTGGCAGAACCGTTGACACTTTCCAAGGATGTACTTGATCCCGGCTGGATCCCAAAACTGCCATTTGCAGTGGCCTGCACCAGCAGTGGCAAGTGAGACACCAGTTTGGGTTGGTTTATTTTTTTAATAGAAATATGTATTTTTTTAAAATGAAAAGCACACTTTTCAAAGATTATGAAGGCAGCTTTAGGTTTGGTTTTTAATTTCAGAGGCAAAATTTCAGAGGACATGCCATCAGGAGGGTCAGAATCCAGGTCGACTAATCCATTCAAATGAACTTCAAACTGACAAGGATTTCACCACAATTAGAACATTTTGCAGATAAAACCAGGAAGAGCTCTTGCATCAGGAAGACCAGCCCTTCCCAAACCAGGCTACAGAATTTCATTTTTACTCTTGTGCTGGCCTCAAACATTTCTATTGATGGCACATCTTTTGTGCAGCTTCATTTTAACATTTATCATTGGTTTTTAAAATGCAAAATGAAGTAAAACCTGTTTTTCTAGAAGGCAAAAATGCAAAGTCTCGGAGAGGTTTTTATGGACTGAAGTTTATAAATGCAAAACTCATCTCTGGGAAAGCAGCATTTTGCCCCAAAACATCACTGTGCTGGTAAAAAAATGAAGGGGAAAAAATGTGAAGGACAATACAAACATTTTTCTATTTTTGAAAAAAATGCATTTATTTCTCTATTTGTATTTTACTTTCTACTCTATTTTATCACAAATGGTGGGGGTTTTTATGCTGCATATTTTACACACAGTCTTTTACCACATAGTAACAGTCAATGCATAGTTTTCAAGTCAGGGTGATAATGAGTTCTGCTGGCCAGTGTTGACCTTGTGTTATTGTACAACTTTTTGGTAGCAAGCATAAGCAAACCACAATTATATATTTCTTTACACCAGGTACTGACTACCCTTGTTGCCCTTCAGCAGTGGATCTTCGTTCTTTGGGTTACCGCAGTGACGCTGACATTGGTTTGCCCAGGAGCAAGAGGGTTTGACCCAAAGATTTTATGCCCATTGGAAAGAAACTGCATTCCCGAGGTGGGCTGCAGGCTGCACCATGGGCACCACTGTCAATCCTCGGCAGAGCAATCACTTCTTACTGGCCCTGCGGAGAAGACACCAGGCAAGGCTGGGAGCACTACCAGCACCAGCGCTGCAGTGGGTCAAGGAGAGCAGTGTGCTGTTCCCTTTCTCCTCCCACTCCCCACCCCTAAAATCCCATGCTCCAAAGATGAGAGTTGAAGAGAAAAGCATGTAACTGCACCGTTAAATATCACATTGTGATGTGTACAAACACAATTGGGGATGCTAGGGTGAAAAATAATAATAAATCAAGTCTGAGGCAAGCACCTGCCTCCAAAAGTTCAGCCCATGCAATGAAAGTTTGGAAAGCATCACCAATTAGGGATCTCTTCACAGTGGGCAGCTGATAGCTCCACTTTTCAAGGCTAGTCCCAGCACATGCATAACATTATTTCCTTCTGTCTGCTTGAGTATCTCTTAATTATAAGAACTGAAAGCCCCCTGGTTCTTGCATTATAGAAAAGTGTAATTAAGCATGCTTGAGGGTTCCCTGTACATTTTGCTATTCAATAAACCTTTTCATTGCAACTGAAGTCCTGATTGAGGTAGCCAAGGCAAGCTCTCATACTCCACGTGTTTTCCAAAATGTTGTCCACGGTCAACTCTCAACACTGCACTCCAATAGGCAGAAAGGGGGAGATTAGCCCTATGATTAGCACCTTAATTATCCCACTCTTCTGCAGCTTTCCACTGGTTTGCAGTAGCCTCAGTAGTGGAAGAATCCTGGAAATATCTGACAGTTCTCCTACATAAGGCTGTCTTATATTTTATAAGTGTATACAAAAAATTTATATAGCTAGTCTATATACAAGTATACATTACAAATGTTATATATGCATACACAGACTGTTGTCTATATAATTATCTCTTTATAGTTTAATATCCCATCCAAAGCCTCACTGTATATAAGAATTCAGAGAGGTGGGTTGTAATGTGTTGAAAGATTGACCACAGGTGTCATCATCATCCCTGCTGACGGCTGAAGGCCTCAGAGGAATTCTTCTCTGTCATTCTTCCCCTCTATCTTTCTCTCTCTCTTCTACCCATCTGTCCTTCCTTCCCAATTTTAAAAAAAAGAAAACCACAACCACACAAACAGAAAGAGAGAGAGAAAAAAAAAAATTAGCAGGTTGTACCCCAATTCAATCAAGTGAACCATGGGTCTAATAGAGCATGCACTGAATCCATGAACCTCCCACTGCTTTAGGGGAGAAATCTGCAGAACCTGGCCCTACTAACCCACATGCATGTGTGTGACAGGCCTGGGTCCTTTAGCAGTGCTCAGTGCACCCAAAGGAAACCACAAACCCAGTGCAGGACTCAAAATCAGGTGTCCATCATACAACCATTCAGTGGAACCAGTCCCAGCCTTGTCTAATTTTATATCAGTGAAACTGCGTCACAGTGCTCCAGAGAGGACAACGTGTTCCTTGTATTTTGCTAGAACAGGGCTGATGATTGTAAATTATTTTGGGGCACGTTTTCCCTTGGGTAAATGCACTCTCCAGTAATGTCCAATGTACTTGAGAATACACTTCTGCAGCTTGGCAAAACGAGCAGGAACACCAACTCACTCACCCATTATTGTATGTAAAACAGCTTTGTATTTGCAATTACTAGGAGAAGTGACAGGACAGTACCCGACTGGGAAAAGTGGAAGCTGCTGAGATTAATCAAGTGTTCCCATGGCAAGAACTATTCTGGAGTACATGCCAGGTTTGAAAAGAAAAATCCTTTGTGTTTTATTTGTTTGTTTGTTACCATACAATATGCGGTTTCCCTCCCTCTTCTTTCTGATTTTGACAAGCTGACAATCTGAAGAATGAAAGCTTAAAAGGTCTGCTTCCTCTAACACAAGTACATTTAGTGTTTACGATGTCAGGTTTAATTCTATAGTGAACACTAGCAAAATGATGAAAAATACATTTAATTTGTGGCTGAATAGAGGAAAAATTCCAACATAATAATTTTTAAACTGTAATTTAGAAAAAGAAAAACTGGGAATCCTTCAGGTACTGATAGCTTGGGAAAAAAAGATTATAAGACTTCCAAAACAGCAGTGCTGGTCAGATGAGTGCTGCCATGATAACACAGCCAGGGTTTATATTTTAGACCACTGCTTCTATAAAATTTTACGTAGTACTAGCACAGAGTTGAAAATGCTGCTTTGCTCATGACTGGCTGAAACTCTGACCTTGGATTCAGAAGAAACCTCTTCAAACAGTGTTAATATAGCAAAAAGGGACTTACTTCAAATCCATAAATTCATTGGGAAATAGCTGTAAAAATAGAGTATTTAAGGTCCAGCTAGCTAAACAATTGAAGCTGTGCCAGAAGTTGAATTTCCTCACAAAATGTTTTGATTGAAATAGTACCTACTGGTTGAGACAGACCCGAGATCCAAACATGGCAGATACCGTGCTTGAGTTTTTGAATCCCTAATATTTAAAATACTTAGTAGTGTGTTTCCTTCAAAATAACAAACATCACAATGAGAAAAGGTTAACAGGCTAAGACGCTGAGAGCATGAATTCCCAGTGAATCTGCCTGATTTTTTACAACCATGTACAAAAGGTCTGGGCCAGGTTTAGATCAGCATCAGCAGAACTTCAGCACCAGATGCCTCTTGCCCTTGGTGTGATCCTGCAGCTCCAAACTAAGTAGTATGAAGTGAGAATAAGGGAAGAGGGAAGGGAGCTGTGGTGTGGAGGGTACCACCTGTGTATCCCACCAAGAATGTCAGTATGACCTCAAAAGTTATACCAAAGCTCTTCAAAACCTGCCTGTTTGGGCACCACAAGAACAAAATCACTGAGATTGTGATATATCAATTCACACAGTCCTAGTGTCTTATATCCCTTTCAGCTGCTTTGCTCCATGCTGTAGCCCAAGGCACCACCAAACTCTCTTTGCAGTCCTGAGGCCTCTCGTTTCCCCTACCTCATGAAAAAAAAAGGCTCTTCTTTATGTTTCCCTCTTCAAAATGTGTGTTTGATTCATTCTAGGTAGAGGACTATCTGCAGTCTTGTCAGCAGTTTCCTTGGAGTTAATTTCTGGAATTAGGCAAAGTTACCTAACAGATTTAACCTCAAAAAATTTCTTCATAAATAGAGGTTCAGCTTTGTCAGGGAAGCATATAAAGGGATATAAAGTTTTTTGGCAAGGTATATTCTCTCACACACCTATTCCAGACATTTGAAGCTGGAGTAATCAGCCATATTTTATTTCCAAAGCATCATATGCATTTTAGTTTCCTTATTTATAAATTCTTTCTGCAGTTTAGTGCAGAATGAAGGCTGATAAAAACCTTTATTAGGTGACCGTCTCATTATATTTATTAAAGGTCTGGGTTTAAAAGCTCATATGACTGAAGGCTTGCTGCATATTTTCCTGCAGGGTGCAGATTGTGTTAATTTTAAGAGTAATTAGCAGATTACTGGAAGCTCAGCATGTGTACAAGAGGAGACTGGAGTTTATTTGCCAGAATCTTTAGAAGTGACTTATTCGTTCTTGAATCAGATCCAAACAGATCCTATATGAAGCATTTTATTGTAGATATTTATAATTTGCAGTGTGGCAGTGCCTAGAAATCTCAGTCAAGGACCAAGCTTTATACATATGTCACTGGAAGACAGCCCCTGACCTAAGGATCTACATGTTTCATTTAAAAAGTAAAGTAATAAAATTATTCCAAAGCACTTTCTAACAATTTTAAGAAATAAATCAATTCATTAAGGAGTGAAAGATTAGCCACACTTATTATTATTTTACTGGAAAGCACAATGTCTTCTGAATGTCAGAAGTCATTCATGGCATTTTATAACCTAAATAAGGTCTTGTCTTTTTGCCATTAAGTTCAAAGGCAGTTTTTACAGACAACAGCAAAAAGCAGAACATTTGTGAGTTTTAATTAGCTTAAATTGTCCAATTGCTGTCTAAAACAGACACTAAATTACCTAGATACCTACAGCATCATTTAATAACATTTGTGTTTAACAGAGCATTAAAAGGCTAGACATTTTCTACTGTTAGTCATTGCGTTTATTGCAACTGTACCTTTAGCAAAATATTAGACTGTATTTTGTGAAGTATTGTATTTTGCTGATGACTGCCAGTTGTTTTCTACTCATCCATAGAATAATTTGGAGGATGCATTTACAAGCTTATGTGACGCATTTGTGCGGCGGTAGAGGCCTTGTTCACTTACATCTATTTCTCATCGTACACAAATTTAAAGAAATTTTATGGGTGCCCTATTTAGGGCCCCTAGTACCAGCAACGCATTTCTTTAAGTGCATGCCTACTCAGATACCATCAGATGTGTGGAAAATAATAGAATGATCTGAATTATCAGTTATCAAAAAACTCTGTCAAAGTGTGGCTCTTGGGATCAGCTCAATCATGTACCACAGTATAAATGGAGTTTCCTCATTCTACTGTCTCTAAATTCAGGTACATAACAGTTAACAATAAAAACAGTGAAAAATAAAATTTTCTAAATATTCTCCCTTATCAGCTACCACAAAAAGGAAGGACTGATTCAACATAGGATTTCTTCTATTTAAAATCTTCTTTATCTTTCTGGATTTAGTACAAAGAAGCAGCCTACACAACGAACAGCAGTTATCGCAAAACACTTTGTACAAAATGTAAAATAATGAGAGCAATCTAGGATGGATACAGTGAGTCTTTCACAGACTAGTCTGCAAAAAATTTCTTATGTAGGGTGCATCTGAATGCATAGGAAAGGCTTAAGTTTAAAAATAGAAAAAGAAAGTTGAGAGTATGTTGAGAGAGGTAGGATGGAGATGACAACTGCAGTAATAAAGAAAGAGAAGTAGGACCACATGCTTTACAGGCAACAGCAGAAAACAAGAGTTAAAGGAGAGATGAGAAAATGAGTGTCACATTGCCTTGAAGACAATATTTCAAATCAGTATAAAAGAAGCCTCCTTCCAGCAAAACACTTAACCACATTCTTGGCTTGAAGGACACGGAAAGTGTCACTGAAGCCTATGAGCTGATGTCTCCAGCATGCAGTTTTCCAGGGTTCAGCTATACGCAGCCACCACTGTAGCAGCAGCAGCACAGACCCATATCTGGGCAAATAGTTATATTTACATTTCAGTTTTACCTTGGTGCCATTTACCTCAGTTTAAAGCATAAAGAGGGAAGTCAGTTGCTAAGTCTGACTAGCAGGGCTCAGCAGCAATCCCGCACACAGCACTGGCCATAGAGCTCAGGGGTTTTGCATGAGACAGGGACTACTCCCAACAGGCAGAAAGGGCAAGGCAGAAGAAACTTCATATAGACATGGGTTATGCCATGACACTTGCCTACATGGCCAGAGAGCATGCCTTGTCCTGTCTGATTTACTAATGTAAATGTGACCACTGCAGTACAGTGCAGAGATATCCAAATTAACTCTAATTTGCCAGCTCAGCTACGGGCCCGCTGCTGTGCTACCTTCTGTAGCTTAATGAGGGGGGAAAATTCTGGCACCGCAATATAAAGCATGGTATAGGTATATAGCATACACTGAGTTTATACTATGAATTTTCACCTTTTTGAGAAAGCAATTCTTCTTTCCTGCATAGAGCACAGCCCCATTGTATTTGAACAAGCCCTTTGGCCTTCTAGAATATCAAAAGGTCTAAGATTCTGCAAGTTTTAGTCCCTGTTTGCTTTTGGTTTTCTGATAATCCAGTATTTATAGTTCCTTTTACATTTCTTCTACTCAGAAACTAGTTGCAGCAATTCTAAAATAGAAAGCTCGATGGCAGCATTAGTGATGCTGTCTCTTACAGGGTTTATAAAGTCTGTTTCACTGTTTTGCCTCTTCTGCAGGTCTGCTGAAACAACGACTACGGTCCAAACACAAGCAAAACCTTGACAGTTTCTTTGAAGTTTCAAACCAGTTCTTGCACACAAAGAGTACAATTTGAGCATTTTCAGTGACAACAACAGCTATGCAGAAGAAGGTCTATTATCCTTGTTTTACCTAAGTCTTGGATGATATGCCATGATTTGTTTGCAGGGAGCTTTGCCAAGTTACTTAAATGATAGAGAACAAAATTAGACTTTGTTATTAAAGGTAATAACTCCAATGGACTCCAGACCTACTCAAGGACTGTATTTGGTTTATTTTACCCTTTACCCATTATATGTGTATTTTGCAAAAGCTGTGCTTCACGATAGGTGGACCCATATAATATAAAGTAAGTAGATATGATGATCTTCCAAGGAGATCAAAAGGCATGGTCATATCCATAGGATGACAAGCCCATGTTGGCACACCTTGCCTGTTCAGGTCAGCTGCTTTGGATTTTGTAGTACTCTAACAGACTCAAAGGGCTTTTCAGTAGGAACTAACTCATAGGAAGACCTCATCATGCATGCTGGCATACCTTGTATCACTAGCAAGTTATGTTGCCTGTTCATAAGGATTACACGATTGTTGGTTTTGTAGACTGATATTTCTTAGGAAGCTTTGTAAGTACGTGACTAGGAAGAACTCTTTTCAGAGGCTGCTGAGGTTTTAACTGATTTATGCTTCTTAAACTCACCTTTACAACGGTATGAGATTGTTTTGTTATTAAACTCAATTCAAAGAAAACAATTTTGGTTTGATTGAACACTGATAGGCTTTGAGGATCTCTCTTTCCTTGCATTTCTATTTAATGAGTGCATTATTTTAGTTAGAAGGAAGAGATTTACTTGGACTGGGAGAAAGAAATAAATACTATAAGTATATACAGGCTTTTTAGACAATCCCAATAAAAAAGCCCACATAGCAATTCTTAATGAATTTTTACAGACTATCTAGTAAAAAGGCAAAAAAAGCCAGTAAAACAAACAAACAAAAAAAGAATTCAAAGCTTCCCCAAAATTCTTTTTTCCTCCAGATTCATAGAGAGTGCTGACTTTCATAAGTTCTTTTAAAAATCAAAGCAAATTGTCTTTCTTTATATTTTACAAAATTCTAAAAATATTTAGGGAGGAAGAAGAAATCCACTTCACATTTCAGATGATGATTATAGTTTTCATTACCTCTCTTTTTTCTCACAATTTTCCAAACACAGATACAGGTTTTCAGCCAGGTCATTGTGTTCCTCAGAGTCCAATGTCCTGGTTCTGAGCTTCCCTTTCCAGGGCTCTGACCACATCTGTGTGGCACCAAGCCCAAGAGGCCATATCCTAACTCTTACCAAATATTATGCCAACATAAGATCACTGTGACTCTTACCAAATTAGATGGTTTGTCACATAAACCTCCTGGTGAGTGTTAAGTGTTAGTCTGTAAGTCTCAAGGGCAGCAGCTGTACTTTTCAGATGTGACCTTGGTGACTGTCAGGTTTGTGAAAACCAACAAGAGTGAAATCTTTCTGATCTTTGCTTATAGAGCAGTTGCTGGGTCTTGCTCTACAGAAGCCCTAGCTCTCAATGTAGCCTCAGCTCCGACTGATTGCCAAATTAACTTCCTTTCTTCTGCCGCATGACTGTCTTAAGAAATTGCCCGAGGAGAGGAAAAGAAATTACACAATATGATGATCAGTAAGTTAGTCACAATATTAGGTACCATCATTTTTTCCATTCCCATTGCCATCAATGGCAGGTTAGCCATTGCCTTGTTGAGCTGTGACTTATTGAGATCTAATTGTGCCAGTTCAGAAAGCCGAAGCTAGAGAGCACATTATTGTAGGAGAACACTGACATTTTACTTCTGTCTTTTACACCATTCAGGTTGCATAACAGTACACTTCTGCCCAGTCTCTCTGATACTTACAGCTCACAGCTTTGTCCTGCTGCTAGCAAGCAAGTCCATTCATATGCAAGTCTTATGGTGTTTACACAGTAGCAAAATAACTATCAAAATTATATCATTTTTGTCAGTTTATACTGTAAAGCTTGCCAGTTAGATTTTAATTCTTCATTTCTGGTGAACCCTGAACTTTTGCAAAAGTCTGAATAGCATTTAAGTCCTTATTTGCTTGCTTTGCCCAGCATCTTTTCACTTCACTGCCAGCAGGCACAAGATCAGTTGAGACACTTTGATGCCATCATATTTCCAGTTATTCCTACTAGACATAGTCTTCTTATGATTATTTTCCAAAGAAGTGAGTGATTTGGGAGACAGTTTGTTAGGCTGGTAGATGGTTGACTGAATTTAAAAAGCCAGAGGGCCTCAGTTGGCTATCCTATTTTAGGCTAAATTTCCAGGCAGCTCCAAGAAACCAGCAGCTGAGCAGGCTGCCTCACTGATCCCTTCGCTTTCCTCTAGCGTGTTCTTCTCACAAAATAGAACACTCTAATTGAAGCCACCTCCACCGTGGTTTATGCTACCATAGCACGTTCACAGTGTTCCTGGAGTGCATGCATTTGGTGACCTGAGCTCAGCTGATGCACAGCTACCCTCTCAGCCAAGGTGACCCCAGTGCCTATGACTGCGTTGATGCTAGTAGCAAGCTCTGCTTGAAGTTCCCATAAAGCAGTAGACTTCTCAGAAACCTCTGGCAGAAGCTGCAATATAGTAAGAGTTGATGCACTCAGCCTAATCACTATGGAACTGGTTTTCACCTTAGAAGAAATATTCCATACTCACAGTGAAAGACCTGCTTACAATGTATGACCCCCTCAACAAACAAAAAAAAAGACCTTTACACAGCAAGATTGAGACAATACTACTGTCCTTCTAGGTACACCATTAAAAGACATTGGTCTTTCAGCAGATGAAGCATCTCCAATAGTCCTTACCCTAAATTTATGCTTGGAAAGAGAAAGATTCATGAGACAAGATTGTTAACAACTTTGGGGGTTTTTGTTTCAGGCTGTTGTAGTTCCCATACGTGACCAGAGACTAACCAGCTGACAACACACTTCTAACTTTAGAGGGGCATCAGTTATTTCTTCCTTCTAAGTTTATCGCATGTCTAAGATATTTTGAGAATGATTATCCTGTTTAAATATCTTCTTATCTGTTATAAACTCACATAAATATTTAGTTTAAACAAACATCTTCAAAGTGTCTCCTTACAATCAGTAATGGAGACTTCCCAGAAAAATACAGCTGGATGTTTTGAAATCCAGCATGATGAACTGTGAAAATACAAACCAAAAATTGTTAACTGCACATTCTTACAAAGATGCATTTTTAAGGCAGTATTTTAATCCTCTGAAATATGAGCTGTTTATACTGCGACGACTCTGGTAGAATGTGCAGTCCTTGGTGGATGGCCGAATGCTGACCGATGATGGTTACAAGAAGAGATTTTAATTTTCAGCCTGCTAGAACAGAGACATCTGAAGGGGTAGGGGGTGAAGGATGAAAGGTAAGACTTATCTTGCTTTATTTTAGCTGTCTACAATTTATGTCTTCATCAGACCTGGTTCTCATCTGTTGTGTTCATGAAGCGTTCGGTCAGTGGAGCCTGGGGAATGGCTTGTCCTCCCCATAAGCAGGTGCCTACATTTGAACAGATGGATTTAATCTTGAATGCTGGTTCACTAAATGAGATCAGTGATATCTAAGCCTGCAACATGAATCTCCTCTTTAAATCATTGGCATTTTTATAATTTTTTAAGGAGAAGCAGGTTCCGTGATTTTCAACATGTGGAAAAAGTAGTTACTACTATGAAAACTTATTGTATTCCTTCTTAGAAAGAAGCATGGTTAAAGGGACATTAAGTAACTAAAATCTAAGTGTCATGCAAGATTATTTTAGATTCACTGCATCAATGAACATTTCTTTTCCCATGTTAAACAACTTCCAGAAATTATAATTTCTCATTCTTTGGCTTTTTTAAAGTTCACAAAAGGAATTTACTTGGAAAGAATGATTGGATAAAAATTTTTACCTCAGCAAAGTATATAGAATTTCTCTGACAATTGCAGAGTACAATGATGCATTACAAAAGTCACGATTAAGCAGAATGACCTAGAACAAGTTACATAACAGATGTTTCAGCTAGAATAGCATATGTATTATACATCTGACAAGTTTCTGTCTCTACAAATCAGTACTTGTTTGCAAAGCCACAGAGAAATAATGTCTTAGTATGCAAACGGATATACAAGGCAAAAGAAAATAGAAGATATTCAGGAAAAAATAAGACATTTGCTACATAATTTCAGCTGTTAGAGAAAAACTACAATTTCAAAATATAACAGATTGAAAGTGTTTTTACTCTTTGGATGCCATAAGCACCACCAGTGAGTAAATAGCAGGAAACATTTCAAGTCATTGCATTGAAATTTGTGTTTGCCAACAGCAAGGCACACTCTCGTGACCGCTACAGAGCATTCCTCCCAAGCAGGACATGCTGGGGCACGTGCTTGACCTCTTCCTGGGTGGCAGCTAAGACAATGCTGGAACGGCTCTGCAAGTCACCAGTAGATTTTGAAAAGTTACATGACCATACCTGCATTACTGCAAGTTCTCTCATGAGATCTGAGACAAGAAATCATCACAAATACCAGCAGAGCTACCAAAATAAATGTGAATGTTAGAAAGTTGTGTACGTTGTATGTCCATGCCAGTTGCTGATGACTAGCTCAATTAACTTCTGTGAGGTATATTGTCTTTACCACCACAGATGATTGCCTTTAGATTTATCACATGGTACTTAATGAGATGTAAAGCTTCTGCATCCCCTGCAATCTTTATCTACATCTGTTCCTGTTTGCAAGGGATAGGGATAGGACAATTTTTTTATTTTTGTGTAGAGGCACACAGAACAAGAACTGTACTACTATGAGCAGTCAGAGAAGTGATACTCAGAATGACACACATTGGATGTGTGGCCCACCACTATAGGTTGTGCAGGCCTCTTTTTATCCAATGCAGTTACTTTTCCTGCTTTCAAAACAAGATGTGCAGGTATCTGGATAGAGCTAATCACTGAGAAGTGTTCAGCTACAAGTACCTGATAGATACTTTCTGTACTGTAAGTACAGATCCCTTGCTTATCAGCTGATTGTTACATTAGCAAAATACTGCAAATCAAAAGGACAGCAGTTACGAAACCAGACAGAGCTAAGGAGTAGTTAGCATGAGAAAAAGAGATCATGAACATTTTTAGTCAGACCTCATTAGCAAGAAGTGTGAATTCTTCTTGCCCTTTGCATAGCCAAGGAAGTCTCATTACTGCTAATTTTCTGCAATGTGCTAATATATAAATCCATTCTAAACAGAACCTTGTATAGGACTTGCCCTTTCATGCTGATGGTGGGTTTCAGGGGTCTGAGAGGCATCACAGATGTAAAGTTTAAGCTTTAAACTGTATCAAGAGAGAGCAAGATACAGCTGGACCAAAGGCTTCTAACTAGGGCTAAGCACCCAATGAGAATGCATCCAGAATGGACAGTAGCTATGTCATTTCCATCCAAACACCTTATCTTTAACTAGCACTTTCTCCTGAGCAAACACCAGACTGGTCCTAACACAAGGTAGAGCCAACATCAACCTGCTTTGACTTGAGTCTCTTTGCTGCCACCCCAGGAGGCTGCTCCCACCATGCACTCCCACTTTATTTCCCCCAAGACTGCCTTCCATGCTGGATGACAGGAGGAGGAGATCCACATCACGTGCTTTCTAGAAATGTCAGTCCCAGACATAGGAGCCGTACATATCTTCACAGTATATCTCAGTGTTAAGCCAATTCTCCAGCTCTTTTGTGCTCAAAGAAAGAGGGATGACCAGTAACACCATGGCTACATCAAACATCAAAGTAGAAAACTGCCTTTAATTTCTCTCTCTATCAAGCTGCTACTAAGCTCCCTACCAAAGAAATCACTGGATCATGGCTGGAATGCTGAACAAACCCTAAAATCTGGAACTAGCAAATGGAAATAGTAAATATTTATGGTCATTATTCTATGAAGAAGTAAAAGTTATCCTGCTCAACTAGAAAATGCCAGATAAGAGAACCATAGCATGTCTACTTAAGTAACAGATATTTTGATAATAAATGTTGATATTAAAAAGACATCCAAATTAATGAATTTATATAAAGCTTCCAATGCCCGCTATTAGATGTTGCTAAAGTGATTGGAGCAAATGGAAGCAGATACCTGTCTGCCATACATCCAATATTAATACCCAGGATTTAATACCTACATCTAGTTTATTCAAAGACATATATATTTGTTTTAAATAATTACAAGCTCTTTTATTGTCTGGTTTTATCTTTTCTGAATTGCAATCAGAACAAGATCTGAGAGTACATCTGTTTTTTCAGGTTTGTTTTGCTTTTAATGTTATTATTTAGTAATTCAGCTAAGATGGCCTGAAATTAAATTTAACTAAAATCACATTAAATTGGAGCAACAATCACTAGACAGTATAAAAAAAGAGTTATGCTTGTCGGTTTTGCCTGAATAAACCAATTAAAGCAGCCTATTGAGATTAAGAGCAACTAAACAGATCTCTGGCATAAATACTGACTCTGCTGACTTTAAATGGGGGCTATGAATTTACCATGTTAGTATATACTATAGGATGGTGCAATGGGGAGTAAAACAGGGTATCATAAGCTTTGTAACATAGGTGACATCAGAAGAAAAATATTGTCTGTGTACCCCCTTCCCTACAGATCATGGCAACCGCAGCTATCAGTTCTTTTAACAGAAAATTAATTCCACCCCATTCACAGCTACATTATATGTTTACAAGGAAATCAAACATTGACCAACTTCATTTAAAGCAGGTCACACCCTCCCTTTATTTTTAATAATTTCAACAGCAAGAAGGCGTGCTCTCCTTGGTCATCAGCCATATTGGAGTGTGTGCTTACAGAAGGCTGATCTAGATACGAGTCCTATTTTCCTTATCTTTATCACAGCATGCCAGATTTAGCCTCTAAATGTGTAATCTTTTTTTCCTTTTTAATTTCCTCATTGTTTTCTTTTTAAAGCACCTTTTAAATATTGAGCATTGTGAAGTAATTGCCATAAAAGCACAACTTATTACTGGGTAGTTGAAATCAGATGTTTCTTCACTATTCCAGTGCAGCAGATTGCCAAACCAGCCCTGTTAGGATGAACAATTCTCCATGACTCCCTGGGGTTTGTTACCATGAAGCTAGACTGCACTGGGAAAGTACTGACAGATTTTTTACTTCTTTTCATGCAATTAAAAAAATGGAAACAAAGTGAACGAACACCACACAATCCCCTGCTCTCTCCAGAGAGCATCCCACAGAATGTTCTGCAGATGACTGGTGGCCCACAGAGCACAACTGAGGAGCTGCTGGAGGAGAGGTGGTTTTGTAATGAGCCTGCTTTGCTTGCAAGTGAGTTAAATGTGTATTTCAAAGCGCATTTTGCTACCACATATTTTACATTCCGTACAAAACTCACGTAGACTTTAATTAAAGTTTCAGCACTTAATAATACTTGTAAAATCACAATAATCCATGTGTTTTTCACATTCTACCAAGCCATAGAATCACATCATGGCATCTTAGGAGTAAATCCCAGGCCATCTAAAGAAGCAGTATGTTGATGTTTCCCAAATCAGAACACTAAACTGAAAAAGTACAATAGGCCTTTTTATTCTTAATATTGATCTAAATGTTATAAGACATAACAGTATTCAAACTTACTTATACACTATTTTTTACACTATACAACGTCATCATCTGGTTTACTTTTTTATAGAAATACAAAATAAAATTGGTTGCATTGCTGTTTAATAGAGATTGAAGTATTTTTGCACAAATAATCAGTCCGGGGATGACTATGTTATGTACTTTCTGATTGTGGATATAAACAGGCTGGAAATTATGTGACATATTATGCAGACAAGAAAAAAAAGGAGTAGTTAGACAAAAGGCATAGGCAGGGACTTTCGGTGTCCTGCATAGAGATACGCGCTCCTCTCTGGATAGGCTTCACAGTGTACATTTGTTTGAACACTACTTTTCCAAGAACAGCTCATTTGGCTAAAGAAACAACCCTTAAGATTTGGATTTTCTATTTTCTTCTTCCTTTCAACTCTTTTTTTTTTTTAAAAAAGGAAAATTTATTTGCCCCAGAGCTGTTTTAACTGCTGCCGTAATCCATAATCAAGCAATCAAGCTTCTGCAGCTCTAACAGTGAACTGACTGCAGCAACACTGAGTAATCTGATGCTTTATGAGAGCTGGTTTTTGCTTTCAGATATACAACATGCACATTTGATAAGCATGTTCCCTTTACTATACTGTTCCTTGGATGTAAAAGTCTTTAATTTATCTGCACTCTCAGATAACACCCAGAAGTAACAAGCAGAAGAACTGCTGGGCGGATGAGACTTTATAATACAATTTGTTATGAGTAATCCAGGGAATGATTTTAAAAGGGAAAAAGATAATCCAACAAATATACATAAGAAAATGTATTTGTTGGCTATCAGAGGTGGGTGAAAATATTTTTACTTTCATATGCCTTTTTCTTAATAAAACAACAGAATATCTCACTTGCTTTTATTCTTACTTGGGTTCAGTATAACTAGTGGTGGGGGGGTATTTTATGTTATTGCTTAATATTTATCATCACAGGCATTTATAGTCATAAGAATAAACATCTAATGCAGCATCAAGTTGTGAAAATTAAGAGGATTTCGCACGAGTGCACAATCCAAATCTCACTAGAGGAAATGTACAGGTCACAATGCACATTGAATCAGATTCATAATGAATGACCTGATGCACACTGAGGATACTGAACTCCATTTAGGACTTAAAAATACAGTGCAAAGCATTATATATATATGCATGTATATATATGACTTTAAGACTGCCAAAATATAGGTAAATTGTTATAGCCTGGTCATGATTATTTTTAGCTACATATGTTGCTAAATATGGCATGAAATCACATTAGTCAGGCAATTCAAGCAAATGTAATGGAACCATCTACCTTTAGGAAGAACAACTTTCTAATTATAAACAAGAAATTTCATTAAAATCAGCAACACTGAAATATTTGGTTTTAACCACAGAAAAATTGGAGTGATTTACCTGCCTTCATTCAAAGTTACTTTCCCAGCTGTGTACTTAACTGTGTTTATGTCATGTTTATTTTAGTAGAAGAAAGATTAATTTTTTAGACATTAATACAAGAAACAGTTTAGACTTAAAAGACCTTCCCAGGACTTCTGTTTAAAAAAGACAGAAAGTTACAGCTACAGGGCCTATGGACATACCAAAATGGTCTGAGGGTGGTGCCCCCAATGTAAGGACTGTAATGTATAAACTGAATAAACTTATAAAACATCAGATACGTATACATATACGTGTGGCAGAAATTTGTCTGTTGAATCAAAGAGCCCTTTAACAGATGAGATCTAACCAGATCTGAAAGCAGATGTAAGCAACATTCAGTTGTAAAATAAAGGCATTCTTAATAGTGAGAGTAATTTATTAATGAAACAAAATAATTGCATGTTTGAAGGTTTTGCATTTTTTTATTTCAGGGTGATAAGATTAAATAATGTACTATTTTATTTCAGGGTGATAAGATTAAATAATGTACTATTTTAAGAAAAAAACACAGAGATCATGACTTATTTTTTACTGTCTATTTTTTATTCTTTTATTTTTAGAATGACTGAAAAAAGGATCACCTCATCTAATTTCAGCTGCCTACAAGCTAGAAGTCTAGTCTCGTCTCATTTCTTACGCTCCCTTTATAGTTAGCATCACCTTCAGAAGAAGGTTCATCTTCCCTCTTCTGAAGAAATCACTGTTACTTTCAAACAAAGCCACTGTGCAATCCTGGGCCATCACATCAATAACCAAGGTTCTGCAACTTGCAAACCCCTGCCTAAAAAATTAAGTTTACATCTGCCAAAGCCAAGTTTTGTTTTTCCTAGATGTTTGGCCATTTTTTTCTCACTCATCCATTTACACTGTGGTTCTCTGTCACATCTTAAGCACCAACTCCCTCCAGAGGTTCAATAACATGCAAATGACTGCAAGGAGTAGTGGCAGCATGGAGCCATTGGCCATTACATAGGCTCAGGGGTATCAATGGACCTCGTGCTGTGAGTAGTGTTTTGGGGATGTCCACCATGCAGTATAAACTATTCCATAATCTTAAAACACAAGCTTGCTGATCTTGCTCTTCCAGTTCAGAACAATACGACTGAACAAGGTAGAGAGATTTGCCACATTATTGTAAAGAGTAGCACACGTTTAATAACACCGTCATTGTCCTTTTTTTCTTTTAATTTACTTCCCTGAGGTTAGACTCAGTTGTCATATCTGAAGTACTAATAAGAATGCCAAGAATCTTCCTACTAGCCAGTCAAAGACAATTAATGAACTCCTCAGGAAAAATAACCTATGAAAAAATACCAAAGTAAATCAAATGTCTGGCACTTTCCAACATAGTTTTCACAGATATCTTTATTTGGCTAATTCAGCTTTTTATTCATGAAGTCTTTAAGATCAAATATTGTTCCAGGAAGGCTTGTGATTTGCTGTAGAGAGGCTGAAATATGAAGATGTTTGTAGTATAACAGGCAATTAACCCACTGATCAGCATGAGCAAGAATAAAAGAGAAAAGCAATAAGCTGCAGAGTACAGCATGAGGCAGTTTTTCAGATACTTTCATGACCTCTAAAGGGACAATTTAGCATGGTAGTTGTTTACTGAATGACAGAGATACAATACCTTCAAAGTAATAAGACATAAAAATTATTTATTTGCTGTCATTTAAAACAGAAAAATTAAATTAAGTGGACAAAAATTGTGTCAATGACTGTATCAAAATAATTTAGCTAGCAAATTTTCCTCAGGGGTGCAGAAGAGATGAAATGATTGTCACTATCTATGTAAGTGTGCATATTTCTATACAGAAGTGGGAGAAAAGATAACACCTCCAGCTGGTTTTCTAATTAATGATTAACAGAGATTAGGATATGCCACTATATAAAATATGCTAAATTTCTTCCATGGACAGTTTTATTCTTTAGAAATTCCTGTTTCAAAATGTGAATCATTTGGAGCTCTTCCACTTTGGGAATTCAAGGCAGAGTAGTAGTTATGTATAAATCCATACCTTACCACTGACTTCCTTAGCCAGGCACGCTCCAAAGTGTTGAAAATCTAGAAATACCCAATTCCATCCTATTTCCAGTCTAAGGACAATGTAGCTTTGCTTTCTTCAAGTGCTGGGAAGTCAAATTTTAGGTGAAATAGCTACCTTTTATAAAAATGCTTCTGCCCAGGGAGCTGATATGAAGTAGTTCTTATGCTGTCAGTTGACAGCATATGGTCATATGCTCTTTTCCCGAAGTTGACAAGCTCTCACAGTAAACATCGTCTTCCTCAGTTGGAACCAGACAGTAAAACCATACGAAGGTACTGTGGTCTCTTTAAAACAAATTAGGATTATATATAAATCAAGTAAGGATGGATAGGTTCTTGCTACTTTATGAGAAAAATTATTTATTTTTAGATAGATTTCTTCAGAATACTAATATTCAAGCTTGTTTATTTGTTTATTTGTTCAATTATAGAGCAGAACATAAGTATTTATAGACAGAGGCACTGAAAACAACCAGTTTCTGGCAGACAAGATGTGACTGAACATGCCGCGTGAAGAGTTATAATATTAATTTTCTCAGTTTAATACAGCAACCCAAAGAGGCCATCTGCCTGTCATTTGCAAGCGTTTCATAAAACCTACTGAAGCATAGATGTGGATGGCGTGTTGGAACTGTGATAAAAGCCAGGAAAAAAAGTCATGTGTATTAATTATACTCATTCCTAATTGTTCATCTTTTAGGAAATAAACAATACTGTTTCTACTGAACATGAAATAAAATTGTTTAAAAATGCAGATGGGTGTGTGGGCACAATCACTCACTCACAGAATGCTTGAAGATATTCAAGCTTGACATGTGAGTCCCTTATCCAATTATTTGTTCTTCCTGCTCTTGGCTTATGGTAATTAAGAAAAAAATAAAGGACAAAACAGGCAGAAAGATTTACAGAAGATGATGTTTTATTAAGCAAGGCCAGCCTGATTATTGCAGCCTGACTATCATTTGGGCATGAGAGGAGCAGCAGAGGTAAGCACACCATATTGGTTCACTGGGATCACCAATGAAAAAGGAAGTACTCAGACAGAAAAACAAAATCAAGCCAACAGGAGAGCCAGTGTTCATGAGTCATATTAGCTCTTTGCTCCCCACGATTGTCTGTTGAACGAGTTTCAGGTCTGCATAAATACAAGGAGAAACTATATAAAGATACTTGCGCTTCTAATCCCAAACATATTATTTTTCTCTTGAGCTCTGAGTCTTTGTCATTTCTATTATATTACACTTATTCTGTTTTAGAGGCAACTAGCTCCCTTTCAGTGAACAAGGGTGGGTAATTAGCAGTACTGTCAAATTTATGTCTACCAGGGGCTTTAATTACCGTAGAGGAGGCCTAGTTTCTTTAGCAGGCAACCAGGTCTGGGACAGACTGTTGTGATCCAAGTCTTCTAGTACTTCATTATCAGATTCATATTATAGAAAGGAAAATGCTCCTAAACTTGACATCTCAACTGATTTCTGTTGCGTTGATTTCTATTTTATTTTTTACAGTATCACAGTCCCTCTTGAGCTGAATTAGTGTGGTCAAAACATTGCATAATCTGCTTTTTTACCTGTTTTCTGAAAAGGTGAGTCTACATTAGGTAGCTTTTTCCAGGGCCAGACAGATCTTTAGCCAACTAGTTGTGATCAGACCACTAGAAGACATACCAGAGACTGGGGTGATAGCTTCCCCTTTCTCTCCTAATAGCATTACTCAGCACCACTTTTGCCTGATAACCCCATTCACAGCACGTCTGGCTCAATCCCCAAATCAGACATTTTTTCTTATTAATTGATGACTGTTCACAATATGTTTTATACTATTCTGGTCTTGTCTCTTATTAGCAGAAGGAGTTTTGATTGAGTTTTGATCCAGAGAAGCATCTTTTACTTCAGTCTGTTACATTTGCAAATAGGACCCATTGTTGGAAATAGTTGTGCAGAATATTATCTGTGTGGAAGATTGTATTTCACGGTGCTGTCCACAGGCTCAGACATTGGCTAGCAATTACAGTTCTGCAGCACTACCAGGTGGAGGTAAACTATTTTAAAGGTGATCAAGTGTATGTATACATGATTATGTTGAGGCACTTAACGTGGTCCTGCTGATCAGCTGATCACTGATCCATGAATGAGTATGTGCATGTTCTTAGTTGTTCCAATGGCAAGGTAAAACATATTATTTCAGCATATACTAATTTTACTCCGTAAGATACTTTTTAAAATGTGTGAAGGACCCAAAACTACATTCAGTCTTTCCCAATGTCATGGTTTAGCCCTAGTCAGCAACTAAGCACCACACAGCCACTTGCTCACTCCTCCCTGGTGGGATGGGGGAGAGAAACAGAAGAGTAAAAGCAAGAAAACTTGTGAGTTGAGATAAAGACAGTTTAATAGGTAAAGCAAAAGCTATGCATGCAAGCAAAGCAAAACAAGAAATTCACTCACTCCTTCCCATGGGCAGGCAGGTGTTCAGCCATCTCCAGGAAAGCAGGGCTCCATCATGTGTAATGGTTACACAGGGAGACAAACGCCATAATCCAAACATGTCCCCCTCTTCCTTCTTCCCCCAGCTTTATATACTGAGCATTATGTCATATGGTATGGAATATCCCTTTGGTCAGTTGGGATCAGCTGTCCTGGCTGTGTCCCCTCCCAGCTTCTTGTGCACCCGGCAGAGCATGGGGAGCTGAAGAAGTCCTTGACTAGTGTGAGCACTACTGAGCAACAACTAAACCATCTCTGCATTATCAACACTCTTTTCAGCACAAATCAAAAACATAGCCCCATACTAGCTACTATGAAGAAAATTAACTTTATCCCAGACAAAGCCAGGACACCCAAGAACTAATATCCCAAAACAAAGCAAGAACCCACTTCTTCTAAGTTACTACCTACATGCTGTCAGCTAGTTCCTTCCCAGTTTTATTTAAAGATTACCAACCTCTAAGCTCATTGCAGACAGGAGATACTATAAGGAAAGTCTTTTGGAGCATTCCCAGAAACAAGATTAAAAGAGGTGGCCCAGTCTAGGATTGATCCATGCCATTGATGTACAGCATACAGCGGTTTTCAGACTGCAAGCCTTCAGGAGTGGGCTACATCTTTGTCACAATGCTGGAGATCAAGAATGCAAACGCTCATATAACCATACAGAATTTGATGGCTCCTGCTCTACTGTTAATGGCAGTCTCACTGTCTGCCAAATTTAAAGCTTTCTAATGAGATAAATGTTTCTGGAAAATGTTCTGTGAGATAAAATTATAACATATTGTTCCACCTGATTCACCTCCCATGGCTTTTTCCTAGGCAAACAGAAATGCAAGGTATTTTAGAAACTTTCAAAGGATGATAAACTTATACCAATTTTCAAGGAAAAAATCCTTTTGATCAAATCCAACATTCACAGCACCTATTTCATAAGCTGAGACACTGTGCGTGCAATGCAGGTAGCCTAAAGAGTTGCAAGATGAACAGCGTTGAAACGTATGCTATTTTTATTTCCAGCTCATTTAAGTCTTCCATGGCTATTAATAGGACTGAGCAAAATACTCCTAATTTATTGCCATTACTAGTAGACAATACAGCCTAAATATTTATTACATACATAGCAATCTATGTAATACCTGACAGACGTTGCCTAACAACTTTCCAAATTCGAAAACAAATAAATATGAGTCTACACTAGCACGTATTCAGGGTCTACATCAATGCAGAAGGTGCATTAGTGTACAATTAAGACAAGATTTTGGTTATGAAGATTAAACTTCACCATTCCCGCTCTTAACTGTGGCTCTGTTAAGTGGTAAAAATAGAAAGGTATCAGATGACAAGTCTTGACTAATTTTCCCAGGAAAGATTATAAAAACGAAGAAAGCTGTTTTTCTTAAGGGAGAGGATTTTTGTTTTAGATATGTATCTCGCTCAATTTGAACAGCTTTTCTGGAAATTTTAAGTTACCTGTCTTTCCACCCTTAGTAGCATTTCCTATTGCAAATGTGATAGAATTCTGTCACTTTTCTCCTCCTGTTTTCCTAAAGCTTAGGACACTGAACTCTTGAGAGGCCCACTGTCTTCCTTTTCCCCTAAAAAGTTAAAAATGTTTCTCCTGATACAAAGACACTCTCAAACAAGGAGTGCTTTATCTATGATCAATAATATGTCAGAATATTTTGCTGACAAGATATTTAGCAAATTTTCCACCCCATTTTAGTATTACAAAGACAGGGGAAGCAAACTTTCATCTTGCAGATGGATAAAAGCTCAGTTTTTAACTCCTACTTTTCCCTACTAGGGCTCTAGCTAGAACAGCTTTCATTTTCGGATCGGCTCTGTATTTGCCCTCTTAACTGGCTTTACAACCCTACCTTAAGAACTATAGAGCAATAGTTCCCAGCTTTCTCACAATGTATCTCACTTCCCATGCTTTATCTTCTTCCTCATTCCCCCTCTCATTCCTCATTCCCAGACTCACAGCTTGGACTCCAGCCCAAACCGTTTCAATCCAGGGCAGAGATCTCCTCCCACAGTGTATACAAAGGGCAAAGAGACCAGGGCAGAAGAAATCCTGCAGCACTGACCGTATGCTGCAGGGTCTTGCCCAGCTTGTCATACAGCACATATGTACAGAAAAGCCTAACTGGTGGAGAGGCTACTTCCAGCTTCTGGTTGAAGGAACCCCTGTAGATAGCCCTGCAGAGGCTTCCTGCTCTGGATCTCCATACCTCTGTCATATGTAGAATGTTTCCAGGAGGAAAAAACAGAAGCCTTGAGGAACTCAGTGAAAAAGACACAAACATTTCAAAATCCCATGTACTACAGTGTTCAGTTCCCAGCACAGAAATGCTCCATTGGCAAGAATGTTACAGATGGTCAAGCATTTATACTTTTTTGTTGATCAAAATATTTTACAATTGTAAACGAATGTAAACATTTCTTCAGAAAGAGATAACAATCTTTTTAATACTTTCATTCTCTTCATATAGAGCTACTGCAATTCATGCTGCAATCAGCATATATCTTTAGCCAACTGAAAACTCTTTACTTTTTTGGTGTGTAATCTATACATACCATACAGCATTCTCCTGGAGAAACTGGCCGCTCATGGCTTGGATGGGCATACTCTTCACTGGGTAAAAAACTGGATGGCCAAGCCCAAAAACTTGCAGTGAAAGGAGTTAAATCCAGCTGGTGGTGTTCCCCATGGCCCAGTTTTAGGGCCAGTTATGTTTTATATCTTTATCAGTGATCTGGATGAGGGGATTGAGTGCATGACAAACACGTTGAACCATACAGTCTTCCTACTTTATGTTTAGACAACCGAACATCCCTCTGATGCAGCAACAAACTTATTCTCCCCAGTGGTTCATGAACTGCATACTGAATAATAAATAACACAAAAGAATGCCAAGGTCTTTACTCAGGAAATTATTTATTTACAGAGATGCTGCAGATGCAGAGGTGGCTGAAGTCAAGCTGCGTATATATAGTCAGATTTTCTTGTACTACCTTTGAAGGACTTCTTTGTGCAATCTCTCTTCTGAGTTCCCTCTTGCCTTGTCTGTATTTTTTCCATACAGCTGAACACGTGCTCACTCAAAAAGCAGGCTGCCATGAAGTGTTTCTCCTGATTCAGCCAAGCCCAGCCTTAGTCAACACTACCTGTCTGTCTCTGAGCTTTAGGGCTGTAGATATTTTGGTCTGAATTCAATTTCCCAAATACCCACATATCTAAAGGGACACCTGGCCACAACACCCTGCAGATTGGTTCCTGTCTTCTAACATATTTTAGCTTTACTATTTCCAGTCTACCACCAGCCTACTTCTGGGTTATGGTTGGTTGCATCAGCTAGAAAGCAAAGGAGGGCTGAGAACAAGTAACAAATATTCTCCATCATACAAGCACAGGTTTCCCTCTGTAATTAACTTCCTTGCCATCAGCAGCCCACAGTCCAGAGGTGCTGGAGATGCATTTGTCCACACTCTAGAGCACACATCCCTTGCTGCAGGCTCTACTTCAGGGCTCAGAAGATAAAGTTTTGTTATACTTAAGCCAATCTCACAGCCTACTCTTACTCTGTACACCTCCATCTCATTTTCCCAGTGCACTGGTGCTTGTCTGACTTCCCAGTAATTCAGTTCAGCTCACTGAAACAGCAGCCTTTGGAAGCAGCAGACTTTTTTGACTCTGGGTTAATTTGCTGATGGCTTGAGAAATTAACCCAGCTTTCAGAGGGCTGGACAAGCACTAGACCCAACTGGAGGGAAGCAGCAGAGGCATACAGCCAGATGGGTGAGGAAGGAGGGACACCACAATCTCTGTAAAAGCAGTTAACAGGTAAGTTGGTGATAAGATGCCACACCTTAAGGGGCTTCTCATTCTCCTCTTGCAACTTTCACCTCTTTTGGAAGTAAGGGAGAGTTTATAATAAAGGTCCCTTCCTCAAATATTTTATCTTCATGCAAGAACGACATAGGAACAAAATTTTCTGCCAGAGGAGATTGTTCACCTTGCTATCTGGATGAATTACAGAATTTTGTGCATACTTAAGATACAAATGATCCTCTACTAGCCTTTGAGAAAAAAAAATCACCATTATATGTCTACTGTACACTAGAATTTAAGCAGAAATGGGCATTTCTAGTCAAATGATTATATGCAGTATTTTACCAGCAACTGAATTCAATCCATAATTCAATCTACAAAATCCACACACCTATTTTTAGATTAATATTTGAAATTAATAATGGTTGGTCAAAGAGCACATACCAAGAGACAAACTTTCAAGACCCCCATCCATCTTGCAGTGTATCAGTCTTGCGTTACTTAGAATGAAAACTACACTGCCTGGCCTAGGTTGCTTTACCATTTTTTTGGTAGACTCTTAACAGATTAATATTGTCAGTGTTACTAATAAACTGTAATGCTCCTCTACTTTTATTTAAATATGGTTTTGGTTAATTATAGTTTCTATTTCATAAATATGTTTAAAAAATTTAAAATTATGATGACAGTTATTAAGATGCAATAAAAACTAAAAATCATTAATTAATAAGTAGCCATGTTTACAGCATCAAAGAGCCATTCCCCATTTCCTGGATCAAGGGTGCTTTTTGAACTTGGTACAGAATCAGTGGCAAAATACCTTTAATCTTTTATACGAAATTCAGCTTCATAAAGATGATACAGTTCCATGTAACTGATTAAGAAGCTGAATCACGGTAATCGACAAAACACTAATAGTTCTCATTTTTCCAATCAGCATCAATTTCCTTTTCTCTGCATAAAAGCTCACATTTTGTTTCATTTCTGATTTTGTTTATCACAGTCTTTTGTCATTATTCAGAGGGGGTTTCTATAGCACAGACAAGTGTCCAGAAAGATCCCGTATGGAAAATTCTCAAGCAGTTCCAGTGTAATTAGGTTAAAAAAAAATTAAATGTGTATTTCATTCCATGGAAAATGCAAATGTTCAAAAAACATGCAAGAAACATGTAATTACATTAGAAGGACTATTCTTTTGAAAGCAATGGTGAGGAAACAATGTTGGCGTAGGTGAATGAATTGAATCAACTGCTTATTCTTCATTCTGAAGCACATCCATAATTTTCTCTCAGGTCTTATCATAAAATATAGCACTAATTTAAACAATAATTGCATTAATCTCTCTGTGTTATTAATACGTATATTGGAAAAAATATTAATTGCATATATTACTTGGAAGACAATTGCTAGCTATTCTCTATCAATGCTTTCATAATTTACTTACTATCAAACAAACTTTAGATGATGGCTGGATTAAATCTACTGAGAACACTGCCAAGATGTGGAAAGACCCCCAAAAATATTGCACAGAAGGAACAGCCAAAGTTTGAAGTTATATAGCAGTTTGCAAAGAGATGGGTCGAGAAAGTGCTTGCCACTATTCCAAATATAAAGGACTAAAATGCCAAAAAACCAGAAGAGGAAAACACTGCTCTGCCCCTAGTTACTACCCATCAGTCATACCAACCATAACAAATTTTAGTCATCAAAGTAGTACAAGTTTGCAGGAATTTTAAAGAAAGTTGAATGTGATAGAATATATTGCCTAATTTTCTAGTACAGGAAGTGACTAAAAAGTGAAATCATTTTTTTCAGGGCATTGTCTTACTGCCCATTATTATCTTATTTGGCTGAAGAACCAAAAGTCAAGAAAGATATAAATCTTGTATTCTTCTTCCAGTTCAGAAATAAAAATCAGATGGAGAGGATCTATTAATTCTACATCTTCAGGAGACTTGGTCATCTCCTGATTCAGTTACACCATTAAGCACAGCCAGTATTTCTTCCATATGACAGAGCAATTTAAGCACGTGATATTTTTATTGCTTTTATTAAAGAAGTGAAGAAGGATTTCTAATTCAATAGAAAGGAAATCTGGTTTGCGTGTAAGTGGATCCTAAGTTCCATTTAAATGCAGCTTGCCACAAATTCCAAGATACACATTAGTTAATTAGTAATCAAGAAATATATTATTTACATTTTTCAATGTTGAAAACACTTAAAAAACATTTATAAATACATGTAACACTGTAAAAGTTGTTCAACTTAAAGAGATTTTGTCCTTTGTATGTCAAGGTGAATCTTCAAGTGTAAAGGATAAACTTAACTAAAAGTCAGGATTCAAATGAGTTGTATTAGGCATGCTATCATACAGAACCTTAACTGAAATGTAAATGCGCAAAAAATGTTTGAAACAAATACTTAATTTAAGTTTTTCTGGTTACTGATTTAATTGTGATTTATGATCAGTGAATTAAATGGCTTAGATTAAATTTGATTAACAGGCATAGGGCAGACAAAGGCTGAAGTGTGTATTGTGATAACAGAACTTATCACTAGACCAGATCTGAAAGTGAAACAAGCACACTTTTCTCTAAGAATCCAAATATTGAACTGCTGTAGTGTAAATATTAGACAATGTCCTCACATTGAATAAAAATAACCTTTTCTTCACCTTTGAATAAAACACTGACTTTCCAAACAAGTAATCAAATAAATTAAATAATTGAGAATTGTGTTCTTGTTTCCAGTTGCAATGTTATGATAAAACTGTAAAAAGACAAATTAATTATTCTTTTGGTTGTGGATTAGTTAAAACGTGCCCTACAATCTTCTGGACTTCAATGTCAGTAGGTCATCAAATGCTCCAGTTTGTTGGCGATTAAACCAGTGACATCACCATAGCCTTTTTCTAATCACACAAATAATGTAATCAGTAAAGTCCTGGATTACACTTCTTCCTAAAAGTAAGCAATCTGCTGTTCTAATTCTGGCTTGCACTAAGCTTGAATCAAATTATATGCATGTTAGACATATCCAGGATAAACACACAATTTCAGAATCAAAAGAATTTCTCACAATTACATGTTCCGCTCTTTTTCGGAAAGACTCAGTCTCAGGAATTTTTATTGCTCCTAAGCAAAGCTAGATCAATTTTTAATTAATCATAAAACAGAAATAGCCTTTTTATTTATTACACGCAAAAAGGGCTTTTTGTTCCTACTCAAACACACTCAACCTTGAAGCTAAATTCCTAAACAGAGATGGCTTATTGAGTCATGTGTTGGCATGATGCAGCAGAAAAGCATAATAATGGATTTTGACATGGGTTTTTGTCAGGGTCATGCTGAATTCCTAGCACCTTGGAAGGCCTCCATCTTCCACACCTATCTGAAAAATGCCTATGTTAAAGACGTAACCAGATCCAATGACAAAAAGAAACCATACCTAATCAAGATGAAAAAAACCCCTAGCAGTTACTATGGGTAGGATGAGTAAATATTGAAACAAACTGTCATGAGAAGCGGTGGACACTCCATTTCTTACTGTTGAATGCATTGCTGGAAAACACATCTTACAAGCAATTTTTATTTCAGGGATACCTGCGTGAATCTCTCTGCTCGTTTGCATAGACAACACAAGAAGGCACCGCAGTCCCTTCTTTCCTTGAAGTGTATGTCCTAAAGAAATAGTTGAGTTTTGAGTGTCACAGAAATGGTCCTGCCACTGGTTCTGCCCCTTTTAAGTGTAATGGTTTTCATTTACATCACCATATTTGATTGGGCATTATGTGCATGTCTGTGTTCTTGGAAATGTAGTATTGATTGATAATAATTTCGATGATGGTAAATATTAGTTTTAAACTTTGGAAATTGACATTTGATTAGTAGATATTTAAAATCGAGGTTTCTAAAAAAACGTTTATCTTGCATTAAAAAGGAGGCCTGTAAAGCTCATTTAATTTATAAGTATTTGGTTAAACATCATTTCACTTCAGAACAGAGACACGAAAGTGAGCCCTACTCAGGAAGGAGATAGTACTAGTTTGTGTGCTGTGTTCAGGCTTTACTTTCCAGAATTTTTACCTCTTAATACATGTAAAATGAATTAAATCACTTTATTAACCTTCAAGGAATAAATTGTCATTGCAACATGGCACACATGGTTCAAAAACCCTTTAGAAGTTACATGTCTCACCTCAAAGCAGAAGCAGCTATTACCTCAATCTAGGCAAGAAGTGGTGAGGAAAAAGACAATAAATATGTATACTTCTGGTTTTCCCATTTGCTTGAGGCCATTTAGAAGGTCTGTCATTATCCATCTCTGTCCTGCATATTTTCACCTGTGAAATGACAATAGTCATAGACCTATCTTCATAAAGCTCTTGCAAATCTGTGCATAGATACTGATATATAAGACCTAAGCAACATCACTTTTATACTGCTCTTCAACTAACTCTTGAAAGGAACAAATGCTGAGCTGTGCGAATCAAACAGCATTTTAAAAAAATTAAACAATCAATTCTTTTCTAATCCTTTCATCCCCAAAAGTTCCAAAACTACACTGAATGGTCCCCACATCTTGCACAAAACACAGTACTTGCAAAGCACTTCACCCTCTCTGACTGCCCATGAGAAGGTAACCCAGCTTTGTCACAAAAGCGATGCCTTTGCAGTATTTTCTTTATGACTTGACTGTGAAGAGTTGAGGGCATTTCCCCAGTCAAGGGTTTTCAAGTTTCTTCACTTCAGCTTTCCCCGTGTTGTTTTCCTTTCCCGGGGGTAGTTGGCCCTAAAAGTGTCATTACCTGAAAGTGGATCTTTTCCCCAAGGGGAAGGCAGATCCTCCCACCTTACTTGAACCTTGCATGGCTCCAGAGGGACTTTCCTGGCTTCACATAACTCTTATGAAAGTTGGTTGGAGAACTCTCTAACCTAGAAGAAAAGGGCTTCAAAGATGAAACAAGGCAATCTAATGCTACAACAACCATTTCGCTATCAGAAATGATCCATCAGTCATATCCGCAATTTTTTTGTGACTGTAGAGGAAAAGGGTTTTTTAGGTTATAAGCGCTTATAAAGCGCATAAATGTCATTGTGAATTAAGCGTTTCAGAGCAACAATTTACTACCACACAGCATACTAAATAGTTTGGAATGAGTGTACTGTTCCCAGGCCAGACACAAACTCCTTAAAAGCAGAACTGTGTGTTCACACGAAGTCCAGCAAAGCCTCAGGTCAGAGGTCAGAGTTCAGAGCTGCAGAAAGCTGCTAGAATTGTATTTAACCATAGTGGGTAGCTCACTATAAGACATCACTGTGGCTTAAATTTGATATATCACTTTTACATTGCATAGCCCTTACTGCCTTAGAAAACTTGCTTAAAGAATCTGTGTTAATGAAACCCACACAAGAAAAATCTATATTCTTCACCTTGCGCTTTCAAAGGGAAGCTTGGCAAGGTTGTTTTTCCTGTTTTGTGTTTGTCCATTTAGACTCTATGTGGAAGCATGGGCAAAAAAAGCAAAAATCACAAATACAAAAGAAGGCTGCCATTTTGTACAATATCTGACAAATGACTTTGTGCTGCTGATCCCACACACCAGATGGCATACTGCCATAACCAATACTGGTGCTGACATAAATATTGTCCATACTTGCAAATTTTAATTATTTTTGGATGCAAGACACATACACGTTCTTTTTTATCTAGGAGGCTTTGTCATACAACTTTGAAACAAGCAAATACCACTAATCAAAATATTGCTCTAGATTTTCAAACATTCTTAATTACTTTGTATAACTGGGATAGAGACAAAACTAGCTTTACTTACCCTTGTTTCTCTTTTTGCAATGTGGGGTGAATTTTACTTTTTAAAAAAAATCTTTGATAACTTGCTGTTCTTTGTGATATTCTGGGTTGATATGAGAATAAATTGTAAAGCTGATTTCCCTGAGAACCTCGAGTTCTGCCAAGTTAAATCCTCAGGCTGAGTGGGGCAGCTATTAGGAGCAAGAAGTGGCTCTTTTACCCGGTGGTGGCATACAGAGCCAGTCTTAGCTGAACGAAAGCTTAGTTTCCAGTAAGATCTCCTTCCCATTAGATTAAAAACACATAAATGGGGGGAAGGGAGAGAAGGCAGAGGAAAAAGTACATTTTTGGCTGCAGCAAGAATGAGGAGAACACAGACGAGAACTCTGTAACTCCAGACAGATGCTGTAGGCTATCTGTACACTTCATTTTATACAAGAGACTGTCTCATAGAAAATTGCTGTCAGAAAGCTCACAGAAAGCTGCCATACACTGCCAACATCTAAACTGAAATTAACAGTTTTACCCAATGTTACTAAGCAGCTTTGAGTGATTCTGAGGTTTCCTGCTCAGGAGAAAACTTATCGATCATACCTACACGGGTATGGAGATACAGGTTTTCTCAGCTTGGACAAGCTGAAGTGCAACATGGGAATGGGTTGTTCAGAGAGGCTGGAACTAGGCAAGACCCTGAGAAACCCCATCTGACTTCAAAGTTGCATCTGATTTGAGCAGGGATGTTGGACCAGATGACTTCCAGCAGTTTCTTTCTAAGTATTCCATGATTCCCTGACTTTTTTTATAAATGTGTTTCAGCAGAGTTTCTGATTCACACTAGTTGAGACACAATATCACCCAGAAACAAGCTTACCTATGTTCAGTTTATAACCTTTCTCTGTGCATGTTTACAATAGTCATCAGTTATGGTATTGCCTACAATTTTTTCCATTATCATTTTCCTCTCACACCCACCTCTGTTAACTTCTGTTAACACAGGCAATACCAGATATTCATTTACCTATTTCTTTTTTCTAGATATATTTCATGATGTTTCAGAAATGCCTGACACTTCTTTATCAAACATCAGCTGAGGCAGATAGCCAGTGTGGAATATTTTTGCTCCAGCTGTGAAATTTTCACAAGGTTATAAGCAACCAAAAATGGGGACTTACAATGGGAAGTATTCAGCGCCCTCAACAAAATATGGTGCTACCAGCCCTTCCAAAATTAATCCCTTGGTTCTGCTTGAGAATTGATATGACAAATTTATAATCTGGACCACAAGTTTACATCTGAACATACTTGCTCTCTAACATCAAGTACCCACCAGGCACATACCATCCGTCCAAACCAAACTGAAAATCAAGTCTGTCTAAACCAAAATTTTGACATGCCTTCATCTATATAGAAATCCCTGAATGGGAATGTGCATGTCTCACAAGCACCGGCTCAGCTCAGGTGATGTGAGCCTTTACAGGAGCTTTGTCAAACATACCATACATATTTTTGTCTAACATACCAAATTATATGTCCTTCAGAAACAACGGGACTATTCCTCCACAGTTGTGACAGGATTCAGAAGAGTGTGAGAAAAGTAGATGACCGCTGGAAACTCACCACCAGAGGTGAATAGGCAAGGTTTGAAAATAGGGTGAGTATTAACTGTATCCTCCCAGTTTCCCACCCGAAACATCTGTAGAAATGCAAAGATGAAATCATCCTGCAGCTACCGACAGCACTAACCAAACTAAGGAATAAAAAGCATAGATGACCCAATAGCCTGAGAGAAACTATTCATACATACTACCTGGGGGCATTCTTTGATGCTTGGCTGGGTCCAAGCCATGGGTCACATCACAAAATTCACAAGCAACAAAAGGATAAAGGAAACGTGCTGGTACTGACTGTTCAAGACGACAAAGGTAGCAAAGATGAAACAGACAGGGTTGTTCCAATATAAAAAACCAGCTGAGTCTCAACATTTAGTTCTACAAGTTAGGAAAATTCCCCTCTGCATTTCAATCACCAAAAAAGGAAGTACTAGTAAAAACAGACTCAGATTGTTACTTGGATCTTAATCTTACCATTGTCTCCACCCACACCAGCCTTCATGACATCCTACTGAATGCAAACATGAATACAGAAATCAGCACTAGAAAATACAGAGAGAGAGGTATTAATGGATTTATGTGAGGCCAAGAATAACCAGAAAAGACACCCGAATTGTCATCTCCTTGCAGCTTCTCCCAATGTGTACGATCATAACTATTGTAGTGATGCCAGAAAAACAGGGAGCTATATTTAAACACCAAAGAAGGTATTTGGAGTTTAAAATGCTAATCATATTTACGCAGAAAGGGAAGGAAACCTCAGAAAAACAGACATATGAATTTTATTAGCTTATTTGTGTTTATTAAAAGCAGATGTTCTCTGTAGCCAAAAGAACAGGAGCTTACAGCAACAGAAAAGCAGACTTAGCTGGTTAAAGCACAGCAGTTATTTTACCTCACCATGTGTTGTTTTTCAAGCTTCTAGCCGTCAGATGTCTGCCGGAAAAACACAGTCATCTGTGAGGGCACAGAGAGTTGATCAAATAATAAACGCTTTGTCTGATAAAAACTCATATAGTTCTAGGGACAAAAGAGCAAAACTCCTTCTGCAGGTTAAAATGGCATTTTATTTCCACTGCTTGGAACCTAGGCTTCTTATTTAAAGTATTTTACTTAATAATCTAAATGAAATATTGAATTGATTTTTTTTCTGTTTCCTTGAACACAGTAGTTCATACAATAATAAACTTATGAAAAATCAGCTGAAGGCAGAGCTGACATTCTTCTGACATCAAAATTTGCTGCTTGATAAATCTCTTCCCTCTGGTTACTTACTGACATGAACAATAGAGATCTGTGTGTCCTGGGTGAAAAAAAATAAAATAAAATGGTAGCTTAGATACTATAATAATCTTAGGCAGCCTCAGATTTTGCATTTTAAATTTGCGGTAGATCTGAAAAGCCTTATAGCCAAAAATATTGTCTGAGAAAGGAAAAGATAAAATCAGTTCAGGGAACAGTGATAACGATGGGTTGAGTTTACCTGAATGAATAATGGATGGAGGGATGTCCATTCTGCCCTGCATTTTTAAAGCTTTTTGAAGTGAGCAGGTCAGAAGATTCTAAAGAGTCATTTACAAGAATTATCCAATACCTTTTTAACTTCAGTAATACTCACCAATGTAACTCTGTTTAGCCTCTTGTCAATTAGATCAGCCGTAAATGAGGCTATACTGGCTCCTACGGGAAAGTACCTGCTGAAATCAATTATACAATATGTACATAACCATTAACACAGCTGACTACAGTCCTCCACGTTTAAAGGCACAAATGACAGAGACAATGCACTGGATCTCCCACTTTTCCTTCTTCGGGGCCTGGGCACTGTAATTCTATGCTCAGCTGTTCTGTTTCTAACATGGTGCCTCAAGTAAATGAGGCTTATGCAGACAGGCTGTCTGTCTCTGTAGCTGTCTGTCTCGCCAGGAGCTTGGACTTTCAGCCAAAGTTACAGAGGAGTGGAAGTCTCAGATATAATGGTAGACATACAAGCTTCATAAAAATAATCACCTGGGTAAAGGAGAAGTAACAAGCAAATGTTCTGACTGTGGGAAGAAAAACTGAGCAAGAGAACTTTTTATCTTTACTAGAAATTCCATCTGGACAGGACACCTAGCTGATGCTCCAGTCATATGAAAATCTTCAACTGGAGCTTGTAATCAAGTGCGAAACACAAAGATAAAAAAGTTTTCTTGTTTCAGGATTTGAAAGAACTAATTGCTTTTTCAGCACATTGAAATGAGAATAGAAACGAACCAGGAGGCAGAGAGGGTCAGTCTCTACCATATGCTCTTCCACGCTACCAAACATTTCTGCTTTGCTTAACATTACTGCAGGTCATGACTACAGCAATGGCTTGTGGAAGCTTTCAATTGCAGCAGGGTTTTTTGCACAAGATCAAAAGAGGCTTCTCTGCTTTATTTGCTGGGTAATCATTTTTCAAAATACTCTTTTCCTCCACTTTAAAATTGGTCTCAGGTTGTAGACTTGTCAAGTTTTTTCCAGCTACATTTGAAGTTCAAAGGACAAGCTGTTTTGAAATATTTTGAGATCATTCTGAATATGTTAATTTTTCTCAGTTCTCCATTTTTCAGAACCCAAGCACTCGGGTGCCATCAGCCATCCAGATACCACAGGTGTATTGGAAATAAATCTTTATTAGCAGAGACCATAACCTCAACTGAGTACATCCATAAGGAAATACAATACATTCTTGAAATTTACTCTTAATAAAAATTTATTCATTTATATACAGGCATTAACTGCTATATTGAAACAGGGGTACTATCAAGTCCACAATTTGGTCTCATAACTCTTGCCAGGTCATATGCCTCAAAACATAGTCAAATTTTAAAAACGTAGTTATTTCAATGAATCTTCCCCTTTGTACCAATAACAGGGTTTAAAGGGGACTCTCAAGCATCCCTTACTATAAAACTCAGCCCAGAACAGATGTTGATACTGACTTTTACCTCAGTACAAAACAAAAGCCAGGAGAGCAGGACAGGGAATTCCTGTTTCTGCAAACATAAATAAACTTCAGAGCAAACTGTGCTGAACAACATTGCGATCATTTCAGTCCTGAAATCTAAAGATCAGGAAGAAGAAGACAAAGGTTCTCTGCAAAACCTGAAATGGGTCAGATGCACGTTCAGTGTGAGAGGCCACCCCAGCACCACTGCAGGCACTGTAAACGCGAAGGCAATACATGGCCATTAGGGAGACATGTTGCTGCGTTGGACCTTGTTGGTTTATGGCTGTAACAGAAAGAATGAGCAGCAAGCAATACTGAACAGGATTTTGCGTGTAAATGAAATTCTACCCTTACAGTAACCCTTGCTGATTTCAAGATGCATGGTTATAAATAATGGGCAATGTGTCCTTTTATTTCCAGCTCATAGACTGACAAAAGAAATAAGCAGGGAAGCTGCATTCACATCCAGGATCACAGCGCCTGTTCCCAACAGATTCTTTCCTTATAACCTTTTTTTTTTTTTTCCAAAAGTGACTAATGATAATGGATGGTTGTGTTCATCCCTGTTGTTAGTTGAAGCAAAGTCAGAGCAGTTTCAGCCCGGATTAATATGGATCATAAAAGCCTTTGCAAAGTAAGTGTTTTTCACCAACGTAATATACAATTGTCTTTCCTTCCTACAGAGTTTTCCTACATTATTTGGCAACTGCTTGCTAAATGCCAGTAGTAAAATATCTGCTTTAAAAAGGACACTGGCTGGGCAGGAAGGCATCATAGCAATTGTTAGGAGCTTCAGTTTGTTGCTTTATAAAAGGTAAAAATATAACATTAGGTCACATCTCCTAAAGAGTATTTCTGTTGCCTTGCAGCCATAATGCATTATCGTGAGGAGTTATAGATCTGTAACCACCTTTCGCAGGAATTTGCGTGCAGAAAATAATTTTGCCTTTGCAGATGTGTAACTACCTCCCCATCCCAAAGCAAATTCACAGCGCTGTTCTACTAGACCTAGTGTCTTTGTATCAGCCTGGAGGGTCCTACGACACCATGCTCTGGGGTTCCACTCACTGGTCACAGAATGGCGGCCCACGTCTGGGACCTTGAGTCACATGAGGAGAAAGAGATGCAGAGGAAGGCTGCAGATGGAGACTGATCTTCTAGACAGGCTTTTTTATTACTTTTATTTGTTCTTCTTTTTTCTATGCAGTGCACCACCTCCTCGCTCTCTCCCACTCTATGAGTCCAGGCATCAGGCCCATTCACCTGACAGACCATGTTTAAGACTGACCATTCATGATCTTCCGTATCCAGCATGTGGGGTCTTGGAGTGGGATAGAAAATGTGCAGAAGCTCCATGAAAAGTATGAGGGGGAGCAAGAGGTAGGAGCCAATTAAATGAGTCACACAGTTAATATGAGACACCTCACAAAACCTCTTCAATCTCCTACCACTGCTGCATATCCACAAAATGGGTTTGCACTACACCTCCTGAGAAATATAGCCACTTAAGTGCTGTATCCATGATCAGTTAAAGTCAAGAGGGTGAGATCGCCCATCTTCCTTTTCCTTATGCCTGATATTGCAAATCTAGAGATTATTCACAAATACTTCATATATTGCCTCGGGGTAGTATTCAAATTTTAATAGAAAATCCACTTGCATGTTCTCTCTTTAGAAGTTATTCTAGAGTTACTGCAGTAACTCACTACAGCCCTTTATACTACAAAATTAATCTGGTGTTCTAAAAAGCTTTCCTGCTTTTATTTTGGCTATATGAGAGACACATGGTGTCTCAAGAAGTAAGTAATACCTGACTGCATACAAAATCACCTTTTTAAGCCCATCAGCAAGGTTTATTTGCATGAAGAACTGCATTTTAAAAGTTAGGTTACCTACCTGTTATCATAGAAAAGCTATCATACTGCTTTAAAAGAGACTGCTCAAGGCCATGGCAAATTACTTTCCCAATTGTTCTTACTATTAAAGGCTAAATTCACTGAACCAATAACTTTCTGTTAATTTGTATCATTTTCTCAAGTGCTGCCTTTGGAATAGAAAATGAAAATAAATTATCCTCCAGTGCTTAAGAATGCCTTTCTTGCATATAAATGTATAAATGTGCTCCAAAGACTTGAAACCTGCTAAACAATGTCTTTGGGTGTATTTGAGATCTGCAAACTCTAAGACTTAAGGACCCTAAAAATCCACAAGAACACACAAGCCACCAACACTTACCTCTATTGTTTCCAAACTTCTAGATTTCAATGGCCAATCTAGCTTAAACTAAGAATGCATCTCAGCATGATCATTTACTTTTCATTAACACATACAAAACACACCTGTGGATGGTGAATACCTTGGTTCAAGCTCTTTAAGTGTTTTAGAAATCATCCAGGACATAAACTGCATGTTCTCTAAGTTATATACAAACTTGATGGCACGAGCACACAGCAAGGAGACCCTTAACATGAATCAATTTGATTAACAGAGACACTTAAGATGCATCTGCTGGTCTTTTTCCCATCTTTGTTCTTACAAAATCCTTGAGATAACAAAGACTTCAGAAAGCAACAACAAATATGCCAAGCTGAGGAGCTGACATTTTAGGTAGTAAGGAGGCATTCAAATGGAGAAAGAACAAGAAGTAGGGGCTAAATCAATAAATATAAGTAGTAAAAAGCTTTTATCCTGAAGTATACTCACCCCTAATGAGAACCTCAACTTAATGTTAGCCACTCTGGCTCCCTGTTCAATAGTACTTACAGGCTGGTGGCAGTTCTGAGGACAAAATGGGGAAAGTTGGCACTGGTGTACAAGTGGTACTCCACAGCTCTTTGAACATGTCCTCCAGACCTTCAGATCTATAAAACTGAAAACAAGGAGCAACAAAATAGGTTTAAGTGACAGAGAGGAAGAAAAGGTAGTTCTGAATGTCTAAGGATGGGGAGAGAGGAACCTCTTGCCCAGGTAGGGAGTGAGTACAATCTTCATACATTCCACACATAGGGTTAAAGAATCACACTTATTTTCTTTCTCTTCAGTCTAATGAATAGCATTTATTCCCATGTGGGGGTATAAAGGAACTTTTCAGCAGGGAAAAAAAGAAGAAAAGGGCTGAGCCCTTGGAGACTGAGCAGCCTGGTGAGCAGTGTCCTGATGGAACAGGGGAGCTGGGCTTAAGGCCCAGCCTCAAACTGCTCAGAAAACAGAGTTGAAAAAAGTGATTCCAACTCTCAGGTGACAGTCCTGCTCATCATCTGATATACACCAAGAGTTTTAAAACCCAAGCCTGCCAGACCTGCCAGACCTGCCTTTTGTTCTCTTCATCCCCTAGGGCACTGCAGGATTTGACCCTGAGTTCCCCAGACAGGACAGCAGTCATGTTCTGCTTCAGGGCATGCTAAAAGCCTTAGAGCCTTGACAGGACCAAGCATTTGTGCTTGTGTCTCACACTGAAACTGAGACAGGAACCTTGGACCCAGTGTTCTCTGCTAAGGGGCTTGGTCCACTAGGTATTGTCAAGCTGTTTGGCGTAGACTTTATTCAAAATACAGTGTCAGATACCACTTCCTTCTAAAAAATGGCTGGGGAAGGAGGAGATACTCTTCCTCCTAGGCACTCACAAATCAGTATTTAAGTCCTTGTGCAGCTTGCTTCCCTGCCTTCCTCTGCAGGTTCAGAGTTCATGCACGCAGGACTGCAGCCCACATCTCCCAGCTCACCGAAGTACCCTAACCTCCAGGCTGGAATTGCACTGAAACAGAATTAATTCAGGACCGAGAGAGAGGAATCACAAAAAGAAAGGTGGCTTTCTAATCCTTTCTAATGATGTTCTCTAATGGCTATAATGTACATAGTCAGACCTTAAACTGGAGACTGGAAATCCTTCCTCCTGTGTGAGCACTATGGCAGAAAACCCTTGCCTTTGCCAGAAGCAGAGTGTAAGAGGAAAGGTGGAAAATATGCCTTTCTGTCAGTACCTCCATGACTCCACCTAATTAGACCCTAGCGCAACAGTTACATTGCTTGCTCATAAAGGGACTGTAAATTTCCTGAACCCAAGGTGAATAAGGATCCTGCTTCTGGGGGGGGAAAAAAAAAAAAAAAAAAAAGAGTCCTTTAATGATCAATTTAGTGATATAACTGTAATAAAAATTGCTGTTTTACTGAGAAGGGTTCTTCCTAAATATACTGAGGCATTTCTGCATTTGTGGGGGCTTTCAAGAGCACAAGAGAAATACTGTTATTAAAAGACCTTCTCAAGCCCGATCAGTCTGGCGCTGCACAGGACATGAAAACAAGAACCGAAAAGCTTTCACTCCAATAGATAGTTTGGTACAGGGGCAGGGGAACACAGGCAGGACCCTGAGGGTTTTGGAAGAAGGAGACAGCTATCAGCAATTCTCTGCAACAAAAATCTCTACTGGTGATGCCAGAAACCTTACATTTGTAGAGATTATAAAGAGAAAGGTTTCATGTCCTAATTAATGTTCTGTCAGCTTCCCACAGCTTGTGCCCATGTATGATCAACAAAGATTTTGGACAGGTACTGTTTTCACATCCATATGATCTGGTAGAAGAAAGCTAATTACCAATTGTTCCCATCCAAATTAGATTTTAAAAAAACAATATTCCTTGTAATTTAGTATGGAACAAGTGACAAAAGCACCTTTATGTTGTGAAATAGCGCAATGAATGAGATCACATCATGCCATGAGCAAACTTGTCAACATTCAGTGGGAACAAAGAATTGCTGGGCTTATAACCAGCTGTTTCCAGACTTACAAGAATCCTGTGGTTCTGAACTCCTTTAAGACTGTTCGATGCATCCCTTGATCATGATTTCACTGCAAAGGCTGCTTATTGGCAGATGGCCTCTATCTGTAAGCTGAGCAGCTCCTGTAAGGATCATCACAACTCCCATCAATTTCTTGAGCATCTGGGCCCTGAGATCTCCAACATAAAAAGCAAATCAGCATTAACAAGAAAAAAAAATTGGAAAACAAAATTCTTGTTGCTTGAAGTATTAGACACTTCACTGTGATTTGGGTCCTGCCTTCCCCAAATAATTTTCACTTGGAATCTAAATAAGCCGGCAACAAGCAGTACTGTCACTTTGCACCTACTAGTCCTCCACACTTACCGAAGTCTGAACAAACTGCAATTAAAATTGTTAGTATTTAAAAACGGGTTTAGTTTACAGAAAGTGTGCAAAATGCTCACAAATGGACAGCTACTCCCTATGCCACTACAGACAGAATTTTAATTCCATAAGTAGGTCTTTAAGAAGAATTCAGGCCCAACACTTTTCATTTTGATAGCAGGGAAAGGAGACTAAAAGAGTTATTATCGTCTTCCTCAGACTGTATTGGCGATGTGATCAACTTAAATTTCACTCAATATTTTGATACATCGAGGCAACTAGAAGAGTTTAATGGTTTAGTCTAAATGAAGACAACAAGCGTCTTTAAACAAATGAATATTCCAATGGAGGGTCTGAACCCAATCAATGTGGAATCAATAACCTCGGGATTAAAATTACTTCACTGGTGTGTCATCCAAATGCACAAAAATGAAGAAACTCCACACAAGATGATGAATAAAAAGTTGAATTTTTATTATAAGGTAGTGCTCAAAAAATCTTTGAAATCTATAGCAATATCACCCACAGCTCACCAGGCTGTATTGAATTACATCCTTAACAGACAACTTGTACCATACTAAAGAATTTTAGTTTGCCTGTAGCATGAATTTTAGGGCAAGAAGGAACCTTTGAGCATTGTGTGTAGCCACGAACCCTCATATTAAAAGTCACTTTGCTATGTGCCCTTGGAAGAAAAGTGTGATTTACAGCAGCTTTAATACATGAGCCCGTTTGCTGAGAATTATTCTATAAACTGTATGTCTGGATGGCAATAAATCCACAATCTCTGTTATTTGCTAAACTAGTCCTTGTGCGGTTTCAGTCTCTAAATGCAGGGTACTCTAAATTATGGTGGAAATGTAGTGAGAAACTTTGCCGGGGGAGGTTAAGATCAGTGAGTAACGAAGCGAAGGGTGTTTTCAGGCTTTCAGCGGCAGCTTTGCCTCTTCCTGACCCGGTCGTGCTTCCCCACTTGCAGCAGCTCTCCCACAGATCCCACAGTCAAGACAAGCCGGCTACATGACAATTAATTTTAGATAACCCCTTGTGTCACTTGATAGACTCCTTGTTTTCATCAAAGCCCCGTTTACTGCGGAGCCTCCGTGGGTTTTGATCATTTAATTAACTGGAGGACCGTTTTCCAGAGCTAACGCAATGCCGTTTAAATTTATCTGCCCCTTGTGAACACCCTGCGGTTCCATCTCTGCGCACGGGGAGTTTTGTTGCGTTTAACGGGGACCGCATCTTCTGCTGCGCCCCCTCCAGACCCCCGCAAAGCCAGCCTCCCCGGTGGGGGCTGCAGAGCCGGGCCGCCTGCCCCCCGCCGCGGAGCTGCCGGGCGGCCTCGGGGCTGCTCTGCACCGGAGGGGCCGAGCCCGGGCGGGCGGGGGAGGCTGCCCTCGCTCGGCGGGGGCAGCGGGGCGGTGAGGAGCGGGGCGGAGCAGCGGGGACTCCTCCGGGAGCGGCCCGCCGGGGAGGCGCGGGGCGGAGCGGGGGCAGGCGGCCAGCTCCTCCCCCGGGGCACCGGCGGCTCCGTCCCGCTGCCGCGGAAGCCCCCGGGAGCGGGCGGGGAGTGGGTGGGGGGGGAGCGGCATCGGGTCCGGCGCTGCGCGGCGGGGGGGACCGGGAGGGCGGAGGCAGGAAGGGATTAAAAACCCCGTCGCCGCTGTGAGCGAGAGCCGCCTGCCTTCCCTCCTCCGCCGCCGCCGGTAGCGGGGTCCGGGCCTCTGCTCCATCCCCGGGGGCAGCGGGCCAGCACCGCCTGCGCCCGCGGGGGAGCGCAGCGGAGCCGCTGCCGCGCTCCCGGCGGCCGCCAACTTCCCCCGGCGGCGGAGGGGAGCGGAGCGGAGCGGAGCATGCGGGGCTGGGGCTGGCGGCGGCGCCGGGGACGGCATCGCGCTCCCCGGACATGAAGCGGCCGCCGGGAGCTCCAGGTAACGCTGCCCGGCGGGGTGAGGGAGCAGACATCCCCCCTCCCCGGGGATGGGGCTATGGCGGGCGGGGTCCGGAGGGGCAGGAGCCGGGGCTGAGAGGGGCCGCCGGAGCCGGGGAGCTTCGCTTGGGCGGGCTCAGAGCCCCCCGCCTCCGGCGGCGAGCGCAGCCCGGCAGCGGGCGGGGGAGACCCGGTCCCAGCCTCGGCCGCGGAGTGGAGCGGCTGTGGCCGGGCCTGCCCGGGGACGGCGATCAGAGACCCCTCGGGGGGGTGCTTGGTTTGGCGGGGGACGGCGCGGTGCCGGGGGGTGCCCCCGGACCGACGCCGGTTCAGCCCGCCCGGCCGCCGGGCTCGCCGAAAGTTTGCCCTCCGCCGACCGCCGTTGGGGATCGCGGGGCTGCAGCGGGCAGCCCCCGTGGGGAGGCTGCCAGGAGCCCTCCCCCATCTCAGGCAAAGGGGTTTCTCTGAAGTTTAGCCCGTCAGAGCAGCTTTTGGAGGCGGTGAGGATCCTACGCTGGGCAACTAAACTTTCGTGAAATCTGGCATTGCTTGGAGACTGGTTACTGATACTGTAACAGGCACTGCCGCTTATCATTCCATTTTTTTCCTAATTATTTGCCGATCTCCTTAGCAACTGAAATCATTTGCAAGGTTTAAGCTGTGGTGCAGCTTGTTTTACAAAGTAACACGGCAAAAGGAATGAATTTTTTTTTTCACTGATGCCTATTTCCTTTGTACTCTCTCAAGAGGGATAAGAGCTTCAGAGTGTTGACTTTATGTAGCTGGCACTGCCATGGACTGCTGATGATTAGTCCAACTCAGGCTCTGTGGTACGTCACCCAGTTGCTCATCTGTGTCTCAGTTTTCTTTAAGCCAAGTGAGTAATCATGGGTGCAAAAAATAAATAAATAAATCTGTCTTCCGAGAAATTCAGTCTTTAGTGAGGGATGAGTGGGAGAAGCTAGTTTTAGCTAGCTAGGGCTACTAGGGCAAATTCAACTCTGTTGAGCGCTATTGAGGTCTGGCCAGGTGCTGACCTCAGGATCAGCTTGCTGCAGAGGTGATGTAAAGCCATTTTTTCAGCACTGTTAGGTCCTGCATCAAACAGAGCTTAGCCCAGTTCAGGGGTTTAGTCCCGTGTATCAAGACATCACCCAGATGTATCTCACCAACAGCCTCTGCTCTCTGATCCATCATGTCACTAAATCTCATGGATTATGATGGCTGGGTAATCCAGATCTGCTCAGTAGAAATGCTGAGCACATCTGTCAGGCAGGTTTGGTGCAGAGAGTGCATTTCCCACCCAGGAGTGCTAAAAGCAGAGTTGAGCCTGGAGACTGGAGTGAGGTGGCCACTATGGGGATATCATCTCCAACAGCATCCTACATGCACACAAGGAATGGAAGTTTATGCAGACCTTCCTTATAAGTGTAATGTTTTTAAAGATTAATTATGTAAGATGCCATTAGTCTGATTGTAATTAATGGCTCTATCAGGTACTTAAGCAGGATTCATAAAGTTAGGACTTAAAGCATGAATAACTGTATAATATTGTTGTTATAAATTAATAAAACCCCATTCTAACAGTCCCTTTTTATTCTTAGTTCATGAAGAAAGCTTTTTCAAATGCCATGCAAATAAAAAAAAAAGAAGGGCTATGAGGAAATATTAACACCTGAGCCATCTCTGTTTCTGTTCATGTATTATTACATTTAAGTAATACAGCCCTGATTCATCTGATACGAGACCAACTGTGTGAGCATTGGAAGTCAATGGGAAGGTGCAAAGGTGCATGAGTGAGGAGGGCTGGCGAGACTGGGGGACAGAGGAGTCAAAGGGGAGAGTCACAGGAGATGTGGCAAAAGGGAAGGAGCTAGGAGATGTAGAAATGGTGTGGATCTTCTGGAGGGTGGACTGAAATCTTTAATATTTTCTAGTGTTTGAGCTCTCTAGAGGCTCACCAGTGTTCCTGTTGTAGTACAGGGAGATACTGAGGGTAGTACAGAGAGGTTACGTGCAAATATTTGCATTTTCACTGTGCAGAAAGTGCCAGCCAGATGTGGGACTATTTGCATCACCAACGTACAGGAATATGTTATTCTTACTGTAAAGTATTTATCAATCCAGTTTGTTTAATGTTGAAAAGACTAATGGTAGCATTTGCAAAAGCATTCAGGTGACTTGTGATCTCCAGTTCAATTCACTGCTTCAATTAAGAGATGTGCCAGATAAGGATTTTTTAGCAAAGTCTCAAATGAACTAGGAGAGACAGCAATAAGCCTGAAGGTACTTACAGAAGAGAAAGCTGGTGTAGAGATTATTAATGTAGCATTAGTGGGAGAGAGAGACCAGAGGAAGTGGAAATGAGTGTTTAGGACGTAAGTTGATCTTGCAGTGATAACTGATGGTAAGGATGTTACGGTTGCCTGGCATTCCCCTTTTACATAAGCAGCTTTAGGTGCTCATAACTTAAAAACAAACAAAAAACGGCAACAAACACACCATTTAAAAGATCAAAACCAAGAGCCGAATCCTCCACTTCTCTAGGAGTTGATCTGTTTTAGTCAACTGAGCTGTTCCTGACAACAGAGGATAGTCCCTATGATATGAGGATATATGCTGCGTTTCTTCTCAAACAATTAAGAAGCATGTGCACCATTACTGCACAGATGATTCATCTCAGGGAGTACTTTGTTTTTGGCAGTGAACTTAAAATACCACACTTTTAACAGCACAAAGCAATTATTACTTTGAAAAGAATTCAAATACAAAACTCCTAACCATGCCCTTTAGTTTACTATAAATCAAAAAAGCTATTTACCCAGCTCATTCAGAAATAATGGTGAAGTACTTAGCCAGAGTCTGTTGGCACATGTTAGCTGATAGTATTTAATAGCAATATCTCTTTTGAGAAAATACGGAATATTGAAGTTTGTAAAATAGTCGTTTCTAAGACCTGAAATGATGTTATTGGGATGAAACAAAGTACCACTTTTTAATATAAGGCTGACTGTAGGCTTTGTTCTTCCTTGCCACAGAACACATACATGTTACTAACCCAGAAATGTTCATGCAGTCATTTTGAAGAAGTTAAAATGATCACATGGGTTATAAATATTTATATTGAGCATGCTTGGCTTTGCAGACTATCCTGTGTAATTTATGCAGAAGTTTTGGGGAACACAGGTTGAGGGGCAAGTTGCAGCTCAACAGCCCCTCTCTCCAACAGGGCGAAGAACCTGTTGGGAATGTAAGCACTGCACTGTGAGTTGGGCATGGCAAGGAAGGCTTCTGCTTGTCAGGGTACTCTCAAAATAGCCTTGTGTGGCCCATGGTACATTTATGATGTCTGTAATTTGGATTTGCCTCACCAGGCAAGGCAAGTTATCTGAAACAGTTCTCATTTGTCAACTTCAACGAGCTTGGGAAATGCACAACCTAGTTTACAGCCCTTGCAGAGTGTTTTTGCTCCTTAGAATTCAAAGGTATTATGCTGATTTACACCAGCCACTGATCCGCCCTTGGGATTTGGTTGCAGACTAGCTCAGAGTACCTGGTGAGGTAGTTGTTGGTATGGACAGAAACAAACGTGCAAGGCTATTTAGTGTATTAAACTTGGTAACCCATCCAAAACCGAGCATTGACCTATTATGTCTCATTTGGAGTATCTCCTGGATCGCAGTTATATTCAAAACAGCAGCTGATTTTTGAAAGTGCCATTCGTCTTTTTGCAAGTGCAGTTACATTAAAAATTCGGCTGCATAGGTTGCAAAATCAGGCATTCAGGTATTAGTGGGAAAGGTAACCTATGCAACAGCAGTTTGTCTTCCATTTTGTGGGTGCTTTATAATTCAGTCATTATGCACATGGTTTTATGGTATGCAGTTTTCAGATACCTTGCTTCATGCAATAAACTAACTAAATGAGCAGTTATTAAATTCTTTTTTTCATCTGTCAGTGTGTTTCTGTTGTGCCTTATGTACTGCATGCCATGCAACTCCACACCGCGGTGCAGATTTCCTGATGGTCATTTCTGTAATCTTTTCATAGGTTTCATCCTCTAGAAGAACTGGTGTCTCTTAATTGTTGTCATAAAAGACTAGCTAGCTAGCAAAACAGACTAAGTTAAGTGCTTAGGACTGGTTAAAAAAAAAATTCCTCTGGGCTCGTAACTTCCCACTGAAAACCCCCTGCATTTAGATACTTCAGTAGGATCTTAAAAGCCTAGAAAACTTTATGAATCTTGATACTAAGCTTTTATTCTAATCAATTAATTTATTTTTACAATATTCCTATAGTTGAGATCATGTTGCTATATCCCTTTTATAGACAGGGAAGCAAAGAGGAGCCTTTATAGCCAGAAATGGCAGCTAGAGTCATAGCATTTTGACTCTCATCTCAGCACTTCTTGAGATCAGTTCTTCCCAAACTTAATACACAGAGGTTCCTTATTTTCTAAGTGTCAAGCTGGTGACTGCAATGTGTTCTTTATCTTCTAACAGTCACCAGTGCACATAGTTTGCCTCATCTCACAGGAATTCTGTGACAGAGGCTAGGATATGCTCCAGTTCTCAGAAATAGGCATTTACCGACCTCTTGATGTAATCACCCTTTATTTATCCTGTTCTTCCTCAGATCTTGTGCACAGAGTTAGGAAAGGTTTTGGGGGAAAAAAATTAAGCAATCACGTAGCTACAGGCTGTATATAAAATTTAAAATGGCACAGAAAACATTAATTCTGACAGTTTAATTTTTGAGCACTTTACTTGGCAGTCTTGTCATTCTTTTAATATAGTTTTTGGCTTTAAATGTTTGTATTTCCAATGTATATGTACATTCATGTGAAAGGTGAATCCTGCTGCCTTCATATTTCTTCTTTGAATGGGTCATTAGAAGGTTCAGCTCTTTAGATTCACAGCACATACTCTACCACTTGACTTATGAGTAGAAGATCCATCAGGAGAAGACAGCAGCCTGCCAGATTAGCAGAGGGTTAGAGAGGAGGGGAATAAGGAACTGAGAGGGAGTGCAAATTAGCACATTTCACATATATTAATTAATTGCATAGATAATCTTAGATTCATAAGTAGCAGATCCAAATTGTCTGGAGAAGTGTGTTCTAAGGTTCACCTCCTGAAACATTTGCCTCTCTTCTGCTTAACCCTGTTCTTGCCCTTTACACCCTCCCCATTTGCTTTTCCGGCCTCATATGCCTTAACCCACTTCTGCATCCTCAAACTACCTCCTCCTCAGTTGCTTCATTGGTAACAATGATGATGCTCTATTCACATCCTCCTCCCATGGTTTTGCCCTTCATACCCAATGCATCTTTTATCCTCCTTTTACCTCTCTCCCCTTTGGCTGTTTCTCTGCCCTGCTGTCCCCCACCCTTTAGGTCTTGATTTTAATGTTTTTGGACTCAAGACTCATCCTTTCTTCATCCATCTCACCTCATCAGAGAATATAACTTATCCTTTCATTCTTCTCCTTTCCACTTGAGGTTGCCTCTTTCTCCTCCTCCCCGCTGCCTGCAGGCAGTCTCCCAGCTCCTGGCCATATCCGCTATCAGCAGCGCAGAGCAGACATTGCGGGGTTTGTCCTGCTCAGATACTGTGTCAATGGGTAGGTGAGATTACAGAAATGAGTATGAGGTTAATAAGCGGGGGCTGAATACCACGTTTGAGCTATGAAGGGGTGGGATAATCAATGCATGTGGATTCCCCTGGGAATGTACTGACAAACTCGTTAACAAGTATCCAGGGAGAGCAAGAGTGAACAGAAATGTTCATTACTTTGCTAAGTGTGTGTACATTTTCTTAAGAGATGGCAAAAAGCATGTCCCTGGGCACAGAATGACCCCTGCCAAATGTTACATCCCTGCTTCAAAGCATAGTGACACTAAAATATTCTCAGAAAAGGGTATGGTTGGTTTTGCTCTTACTATTTAAGTATGAGCAAAATATTTTTACCTTTATTAAGTTTTGAGAAACGGCTGACTCATTCTTACTGAAAGTTCCCGAAACTTGTGCCTGAGGCAGGCACCAGGCATAGAAAATTTCTTCCTCAACAGTTACTTTGGCAAAGGTAGAAGTAGCAGAATACAAAATATTCCAATTGGGCATCTTGAATAACTTCAAAAATAGGCTGTTGCTACCTGAACTATCAGTTACTGAATTTTTTTTTAAAAATAAATAAATTCATATGACATTTAAAGCTAAGTAGTCTGAGAAAATCCTTTGCTTGAAAATGTGTGACATTTTCTGATTGGGAAGAAACACATGTTGTAACTTCTCCCCACTAGACAAGAAAATAGCTTTTCTGGATGAGGCTTTTTCTTTCCTGTACCAGGAGTTTTCTATCTAGGTTGGTTTGGAAGCAGGTGGAGGACGCCATTGCCCAGTCATGTTCCATGGAGGAACATTTCTGATTTTTTTTTTTTATCAACTGTCAGAAATAGCATTTCTTGGTCCAAGACTGAAGAGCAGTTGCATTGTTTTCTGAAGAGAAAAAAATATTATATCTGTAGTATGAATATTTACACAGGGGTGCAAAATTTTATGTTTACATAAAAACAATGTTAAGCTTACATCACCTAAGAACAACTAGATTTTATAATTAACTAAATAAAACATTAAGGATTCATTCCCTGTGTTTTTCAAAAGGCATGTGTAAGAAATCAGGCAGGGTATGAATCGTAAATGTTAACGTGCTGTATCCCTCTTTTGACAGCCATTAGTGCAAAGCTAACTGCACATAAAATCTGTGGCAAGGAGCACTGGGAGACGGCTAAGAGACAGTGACAATGTCTTTAAACTGGCGGACAGTTCCTACTCAACTTGGAGTTTTTAAAGTGAGCTGCAAGGGACTGGCATGTCTCTTGGTCTTCACAGTGAGTGTTTGTGGCAGTGCCCCGGGGATGTGTCCAACAGCCTGCATCTGTGCCAGTGATATCGTAAGCTGCACCAATAAGAACCTCTCTCGAGTGCCAGGAAATCTTTATAAATGTATGAAAAGGCTGGATCTGAGTTATAACAGAATTGGGTTTCTGGAGCCTGAATGGGTCCCAGCACTGTTTGAGAAACTGAACACTTTAATAATCAATCATAATAGCATTAGCAGCATTATCACTGGAAGCTTTTCCACAACCCCAAATCTGAAGTACCTAGACTTGTCATCCAACAGCCTGAAGACGCTGGGCAGCCCTGTGTTTCAGGAGCTAAGGGCGCTGGAGGTTCTCCTGCTGTACAACAATCAGATAACACAGATAGAGTCTTCAGCCTTCGGAGGATTGTACAGATTGCAGAAACTGTACTTAAGCTATAATTTTCTCTCGCATTTCCCGCTGGACTTGTACACTGGAAAACATAAGCTGACAGACCTTGTGTTGCTGGACATTTCCTTTAATCACATCCAGTCGATGCCTATTCAGCGCCTGAGTTCAGTGCCGGCTAAACATCTTAGTGGAATTCATCTTCATGGCAACCCGTTTTATTGTGACTGTACGCTGTACTCCATGCTAATCTTCTGGTATCAAAGGCACTTCAGCTCAGTGGTGGACTTCAAAAACGAGTACACCTGTTTGTTGCAATCAGACCCAAGAGGTTACAATAAACTGCCTTTGCTGCATGACAACTTTCTGAATTGCTCTGAAAGCACCGTCAACAGCTCTTTCCAAGCCTTCGGGTTTATTCACGATGCCCAGGTTGGTGAGAGGCTGATTGTACACTGTGACAGCAGAATCAGCGATGCAGGCACGCACTTTGTTTGGGTTACTCCGGACAATAGGTTGCTGGAGCCAGACAGGGAGACTGGCAACTTTAAGGTGTTTCGTAACGGCAGCCTGGAGATAACAGATGCCCAGCTAGAGGACTCAGGGCTGTATTCCTGCATTGCAATAAATAAGAAAAGACTATTAAATGAAACCATAGAGGTTAGAATAAATGTTAGCAATTTCACAGTGAACAGGTCCCACGCTCATGAAGCATTTAATACAGCTTTTACCACCCTTGCTGCCTGTGTAGCCAGTATTGTTTTAGTACTGCTGTATCTCTATCTGACCCCCTGTCCGTGTCAATGCAAGGCGAAAAGGAGGAAGAGGAAGCTGAACCAAAGCAGTGCCCACTCATCCATACTGAATTCCACACCGCCGCAAGAGCTGCCAGCCGATGAGAAGAAGGCTAGCACTGGTAAACGGGTGGTTTTCCTGGAACCCGTGCACGAACCAAAACACAGTCAGAACGGGAAAGTAAAACTGTTTCCTAATGACAATATCATTGCTGAGAGCATCTTAAAAACTACTCGAACAAAATCTGACTCCGATTCTGTCAACTCCGTGTTCTCGGACACACCTTTCATGCCATCAACTTAGTTTGCTGCCTGTGTTTGTATTGTGCAGTTACATCTCTGAATACCTCTTTTGCTTGTAGCAACCATCAGGAAAAACAAATAAAAAGAAAGAAAAATGTTTTAAAAAAGTATCTATTGTCAGTCCTTGAACTGCGTCTCCTCTCTTTGTGACTGCAGGGCCATGCGACAGTGATATCTTGTTTGGGAAAAGCAGAAAACGTGGCATTAATGTGAATTCCTTCAATGCAAGTTTAGCCTTGGCTTTTACTCTCTGGTCCATACACAGCAATTTCTCATGCATGTTTAGAGGCACTTTCAGTGCACGCAGCTGACTCGGAAGAGGCTGACCCCTATAAAACACTCTCAGTCACGCTGATAACTCAGCTCCTCTGCAGTAAGCACAGAAGAAAACTCAGACGGCTACTGAGAGAAATGCCCAGGCTTCCTGTAATTCCTTACATAGGCTCATAAAATCTTTGCATTAAAATCACTAGGGGAAAAAGTAATGAGTCTTCTTGGAGTGATCAGAACAAAAAGATTCAATTTGCCACCAGGATGACTAGCGGCACTGGATAAATGTTTATGACCTTCAACTGATAATGTGTTTGCCAGGAACTGCTTGAAAACTTTAAATGGGGGGCATTGTACTAATGTTATTCAAAATTTAGTCATAGGATTAATCACAAAAAGTGAAGTCTTTATACATATTGACACATAATGAGAGAAGTAAAAGTTAACACATTACTTTTGCAATTGCCTTAGACGAGGAATGAAAGTTGCCATTCATGAGGACTCAAACTCATCAGCAGTAGCTCATTAAGCTGCAGTAACTGGATTGATTGTAATCAGTAGTCTTAACCTCTGCCGCTCGCTGTACACTTGGCATCACATGTGGTGAACAAGCCTGCCACCTTCACCATGGCTCCTGCTTCATCTCAGGGTTGGGTGGCTTCTCTTCAGAGCTAACTTCACAAAATAGGGAGGATATGTCAGTCCTTTCAGTGGCACATGGTTCCAGCAGTCTCATAAAAGTTGCTTCCTGAAGATTTTTCTTAAAAGAGGAAATACAGTATTTGGACAAATTCATTAAAATACTGACTTTATGCACGGTGAATTCAGAAAGCTTTTCTCTAGACTTGGCTCGTCTTGTATGTGCTGCTTCCTTCCTTGCCTAAATGTATCATTAAGTTTATGAACCTGCGAAGGCTGGCCTGGACTGCTCGTGCAACACAGGTTGCAGAAAGTGTTGTGTTATTTCAATGAGCATACTGTTATGTTTGCTATTTCTTTGTCTGTTCTATTTGCCTTTTTTTTTTTTTTTAAAAAGCTTATTCACATTGGGACTGGGCTGGACTTTGCCAGTCTTCCTCACATTGATTAGTGCCAACTTCAAAGGAGTTTTGCAAGGAATTACACCTTACCACAGAAGAGTAATTGGAGCATGTCTGTCTCATTCTATCTTTGGGGAATATACTGAAAGGGTAAAGGATAAACAAAATCAGAATCAAAGGGCTACATGGTATGGCAACTATAATTTGGTTTTGAGAGGCTTATTGTAACAGCCACTTGCTGTTTTTTTATTATTTCCTTTGAGAGGCATGTCGTCATGCTAAAGCTTGTATCTGGCTGAGCCAAAGCTGTCAACAATTGATTTGCTATGGAGAAGTCCTTGTGTACCTAATCGTTTGAAAGCAAGCTATCTGGAAAACAGATTAGATCAGGAAACAGTGTTGCTGTGATGTGCACAAATTATGTGAAATTAGAAAACTGCTGGAGATTTTCATTTAGATATTCAGGGAAAGAGAAGATTAAAATTCTTTTTCTAGGCAGAGGATAAATATTTAGGAGAGAAAGATCACAAGGGGTTTGGGTCTTTTATTTGTACATTTTTGTTGTGTAAATTTAAAAATAGCACCTGCTATCAAGCAGGTCAGTGTCCTTTCATAAAGCTCTTTCTCTCTTTTATCCATATGCATGCATTAAAACAAAATCCATATGTTTATATACAAGGTGTGATGGAAAACCAGTGATTGTCTTTGCTGAAATCAGTGATATAGTTGGGTCATCTGTCAATGAGGCAAAGGCCTGGCTCCTTCCTTCTCAAAGATTTTTTTTATTTAAAAGATTTAATTAAGCCGCATGACCTGGGACTGTGCCACATGTGTGGTGAGTGGGTATCCTCCATGTTGTGCAAGGAGGCGATCAGTGACCCAGAGCCAAAGGGCTGAAACGGTGGTGGGGCAGAGTGGGAAACGGAGAGGCAAATACTCGCATGGAAGGTTATACAGATCGGTTACAGCTCTGGGCAGATAATATGCTCTGTTGTCATACATGAGGTTGATTGACCCAGATTTTGATGTTTACAAGAGCGCTGATGGTCAGTGCCGTATTGGGCTGGAAAAGAAACAGGCTGTTGTTCGTGCAGCTGAGAGGCACACATACACATCTCCTTAGCAGCTACGGCTGAGCAGATGCACACCACTGCTGTTCACAGTGCAAGCCAGTGACACCATGTCTTGAACTGACCGTGCACTTTAAAACTGCATGGTAGTCCTAAATAAAAAATGTAGAGATCCTGCAGCCTGCCTTCCACAGGGCTTGCTGTCCTGCAGCAAGAGTGTGGGGATTTGTGGGATCAGAGTAATCCTACCAGATAACTACAGAAGCCGAGCATTGCTCTAAACAGCAGATATTTAGTGTGATTATTAGCTAGCTGTACTTTAGTGACTGCTTCAAAGTGTTCAGAGTTGTAACTGTGATTATGAACAAGGTGGTAAAACCAAAGCTTTTGAAGGAACCATTGGCTTGTTTGCCGCTTCTTTACATTATCACAGTCGCATGAATTCAGTAGGTGCAACTTTAATAAAGATTTTTAAAGCCATTACTGCGTATATATAGCACCAACACCACAAATCTACAATCCCATTCCTCTCCTTGGAAGGCTGTGGAAAGCTGATGCAGCTCAGCTGTTCCTCCCTTCCAACTGCAATGCAAGCCCCCCAAGGGCTCTGAGCCAACATTGCCATCCTGCTCCATGGTCACATGGCACCCTGGGTGGTCACAAGGGGTTGCCCAGATGCTGCACCAGCAGCTCCAGTGTGGTCCACCTTCCCAGTGAACCTGCAGCCACCATGTCTTCCCCGTTAGTCTGTGCCCTAGATTACACACTGCTGTTTCCAGCAACTACCAAAGAGCTGAATGACATATCTATTACAGGGTGAGCTAGGTTCTGCAAGGTGTTGAGTGCTCTGGCACCAGTTCAGCCATGCTCTTAAAACAGGTTTGCAGTAAGGCAGAGGTACCAACACAGAGGCAAGAATTCTCTGGTTGGGCATGGGCTTACGTACTGCCTCTGCAAGATGCCTGGAATGAGATATTCCCCATGCAGCTCATATAATCCCAGGTGAGTTTTGTCCCCCCTTGTCTTCTTTCCAGTTCCTGAGACTTTGCCAAACAAGGCTCTAACCTGTAGCTAAACACTATGTCTTTTTGTGGTTCTCCTTTAAACCTAACTCCTCCACCACTTGAATGGCGGTGAACAGCTTTCCTCTTACTCAAGGGCCTGTTGCATCAGTTGCAGCTGCCTCACAGATCAAAAATAAGGGTAATGGCCACAGACAGCTCTGGGAGATCATGTCCTTGCCTCTGTATTTCCAGTACTTCACATGCCTACAAGGCATAAGCTTTTGTGGAATGCTTTGGAAACCAGTCGTGTGAGGCCAGCACAAAACCTCTCAGGCCAGTCCTGAGTGTAGCAGCAGCAACTGCACAACTGCATTGTCCCCATATCACCCACCTGCAGTGGCAGGTGAGAGGGAAGGCTGCTAGTCATCTCTCCTGACCTAAAAGTGTCTGACTGCGACCACCTCACTGTTGATGAACACATACAATGGCTGACTCCACCTCAAACACACTGAGCAACTTCCAACCAAGCTGGAAGCTGAGGGTGAACTGAAGTGCTTTCCTGATATCAGCCATTAATCTGCTGTTGCTTATGACAGCCAGTGCCATGTCCTTTTAGCGCAGGTGTTCACCTCAGCTTGTTAGACAAATAGTGCTCTGGGTCAGTAATATATCTATCTGCTTAGCATTGCTTCTTTGAAAAGTCAGATTTCCGAGGACTGCTCATGACAGTGTCAAAGGACTAATGGAATATATAGCTCGTTCTTCTGAACAAGCAAAACCCTAGGGTCAAGTTGTGATTAAACCATAAACTTTAATTTAGGATAGCACAAGATAATTTCTTCCTTAGACTAAATCAACTGCCTTCACAGTGCTTTTATTTCTCGACTGCAGCATATTCCTAATAACCTTTGATATCTCTGAACTGGGTGAGAACAAACCAGCCTTTATGGGCCAAAGCATGCTATTGTGGTCATCTCTAAAGTAATGCAGAAGTGACAGTCCCCTGTGGACTACAGCCACTGACCATCCCACCCAGCACACACTTCTGCTCTCTTTATCGAGGCTGAGCCGTCACCATTTGGCCGTGGCAGGTGCAGGGACTGTTTCCAGACTCTTCCTTCATAGTTCTCTCTGTCAAGACTGACTTCCTGGAGATGGTTTCTGGATGCACTGTAATGTTGCTGAAAGGGATCCTTTTAATTGATTAGTTAAAACAGCTACTTCCAAATGGCTTCTAAATGATGAGAACTGGCATTGGTAAATAGTAGCTTTTGAGAAGACAGGAGACCAATTTCATTTACAACCTGAGAAATGTAGATTTTACTGTCTTTCTTTTTGGTCTTTCTGGTAAACAGTACTTGAATCATTATATATATAGAGAAAGAGAGTGCATATTTAAGGCATTCTTCCTCTGTTTTCTTTTATGTCTTTCCATTTGTCCACCAGGACTCAGATGTGGATAAGAGTAGAGATTTGAGGATGAAGGGGATAAGAGCAAGAAATAATTTTGGCCAAAGTTCACTTCGTGTTTTAAAAAAAGGCTAATATCTGAGCTCTTGCCTGGAGTGGGTACATGATAAAGACTTAAAAAATGAAACACTTTATACATTTACCTAAACCTGGAATTCATGGGTGTTCTGCAGGGTCTGGGTGTTAGCAGAGTTCTGACAGTAATGCAGGTGTAAAAGTGATCCATACAAAAATCAAAGTGTAAGAGAATTAGTGTTTGGTTTTGAAGAAGAGATAACCCAAACTTGCTGAAGAGATCATATCATAGGTAAAAGGATCATGCCTCTCTGCCTTACTTGATAGAAAGCTCTATTTTCAATATTAACTAACGGAACAGACGCAGTGGATAAATTATTTTTCTTTTGACTTACTGGTTTATGCTCTCATTATGTTAGGTGGATTTTTTTCTCTTATATAAACCTATTTTCCTTTCCTTTGCAGAATAACTTAATTAACGGGAATAATAATGTCTCATTTAGTTCTCCTAATTCAGTCTACATTTGGTAGGGGAGGAGAGGATGGTCTAGACTGATACAATCAATTTGATGACACCTAGATATCAGGAAAAGTTAGTTGTGAATTCAAGTGTTTTCTTTGATCAAAAATCAGAATCACAGAATCATTCAGGTTGGAAAAGACTTTTAAGTTCATCGAGTCCAACCGTATCCAACAGAATTCAGCACGAGATTATCCAGGCATAGACCTGTAGGTTGTTTTAATTTAACTGAAATTTTCTGTCTCATTTGACTAATTTAAAATGGCATATTTCAAGCCTTTTATTTTTTTAAAGGAGAAAGACCATTCATGCAACTTCTTGCATCAACTTAACTAAATTGCTTTAGAAACTATTACTAATGTGAAACAACTCTGTTAGCATAAAGCAGCTCTGGTTTACAAAGAGGCTGTCCTGTTTGTATGAATATTTCTGATGACAGCCCAGGATCAACTGTAAGTATTTCCTTGGCAAGATAGAGCCAAATTGCATCATACAGACCTTTCCTAGACAAGTGGGAAGATGTTTTCTTTAATCAGATTAGCTCAATCAACAAACTCAATTGAAATCCTCATCCAGCCCTTGCCACAGATCGTCTTTTGAATTCAGTGACTTTATTTGCACTTTTGAGCATCAGAGACTGCTATGGCATATATCCCTGACAGGAACATCAGGACAATTGAAGAGTGGTGGTGAGGGAGTGAACATGTTTGCTTGAGAGCTGCCTAATACAGTACACTGCCAATTTTTCTCCTCAAGGGTTAACGGCCCTAAAACCAAAATGCTCACCAGGACCAAAAGAACCTTAGACACCCTCTCCAGAGGGGGGTGGAGGCTCTGACATCTGCTCTTTCCACAGAGCACAGAGCCTCAGCAAGTGCAAACACTGCCCTTTGCATAAGACAAAATGTCCTTTCACAGAAATGAAAGGATTTCTAGCACTTTCCCTGGTAGCTGAGGTGCTGTCAGCAATAATATGCCACAAAATAAATTAGCTCAGATAAGCACTGCTGTTGCCTGGAGCAGCTCAATTAGCCTTTTGCACTTGGAGCAGAGGGTTTTACAGCACTAGGTAGAGCCTCAGATCAGGCTACATCTGACTTTTGTCCTCTTTGCTCTTTTTACCTGTCACAAGAATCACTGAAAAGCATTGGTTTTGTTATGCTTTTTTACAAGAGTATTTAGAACATACAAAATCTTGAGCCTTTACCCAGGCAGTCCACTGTTGCCTAAGTGTTGGTGGAAGAGAAACAAAGCTTTTCTCCTTGGTTTTAGTGCCAGAAGGTTCTTTCTGATTTAAGCCATGGAAGCAACAGTGTGGATAGGCTGTTACTACTAACACGCTCAGGTATGTCAGTCCTGGATATGGCTCCTGCTGAAGGAGATATTTTGCAAAAGAGCAGCGGGTATACTTGCTGCTCTGACATTATTTTTTTTTAAAAGCAGAAATTACTATACTCGAGCTATCGTCTTAAATAATTTCAAGCCCTATTTTTTTTAAAGTAACATTCATGAGGGCAAGTGAGTGGCATTTGTAATTGCAATCCAATCGGTAATTCTGTGATTCTGTAATTTCTCTTTAATGAGAAAACTTTCCCTCGATTTTATCTCCTCTCCTTTCCTTTTTGTTCATATGCTAAAAAGGTAGTTGATCTATTATTCAATACGTGTGCCTCCCTTCTCTGTTTATTTTCAAGCACAGATAATCACTGCATACAATTTAAGCAAAGCAATTGTGTTCAGTGAATGGCCTCTATGATCCATATGTTCTGCAGAGATAAGCCGATTTGTTGAGTATGCCATTCTGTATATCATTTCACATTTTAAAAGTATATTTAGACATGCTGCTATTATTGTTTCTACATTTGTGGTATATAATTTTCATAAAATTTCCTTCCCATTACAGAAGAGGAATACAGTAAAATGTCAGAAATCATTGCATTTACTAGAAACAGTCATTTTTGTCCTTTAACACTGTAATGTTTTTGTTTTTTAACAGTCCCACCTATTAATTCACACCTAATGCAGAGTCAGTCTGGCTTTCAACAACACCTGCTTCATACCAGTTGTGAAAACAGGGTTCTTCCCTTCACCTAGCAAGGAGAACACTTTTTTTTATTAATAGCAGTACTTTATCCCACATCCACAAGGTCTTTCAAAAAATTTGATCCTAGGCAGAGTCTGTGTTGGGTTTAAAAAATGTTACAGGTATGTAGAAGCTATATTCTCATCATTTTTTCCCCAAGAATTTTGTTATAGGGTTAGCACTGTGGCTGTTGGCATTATCATTTTTTATTAAAGAAAATTGGTTTTCATTGGTGATCCATCTGCAAAATTGCCGTTGCAAAGTGCTGTTTGCTCTATGCAGACTGCTTGTGATGAATCCCCAACTCAATCATGTGCCTGTCATCTTGTGTAAGTGCCCGAGAGTGATAAGAATGCACATGGCCAGTTCTCCAGCATGGCCAGAGCCTGCTCCTTTTATACTCATCGGGGAGAATTTGTTGGAAAGCACACCAGAAGAATCAATGTGCTGTGTACTTGGCACATTCGTGGTGCTTTATAATTGCTTCATAATAAAGAAATGCGATAGAAGGTAGTTTTAAAATTCTTATCATCACGGTGAATAAAAAGGTTATAAAGCTACCCTGTCATTACTGTGCCATTTTCATATTCTTCAAAAGTATAAGTAAATCTCTCCCTCTCCAATATATACAATAGTATCAAATTAGGCCTATACAAAATACAGTACTCCCTGGGAATAACTCAGAGTTATATTTCCTGTAGCTCTCCTACAGGTCTTGCTCAGTAAAGCATAACTTGCAAAATTTGTGTTCATCTACTACAAAGAATCATGGACTATGCTAGTTTTCGTTGTCAGCGCCGATATGTCCCCAGCTGTATTATGCAGGATGCATTTCATAGTGATGACATGTGGGAGGGGGGGGCCTTTTTCTCATCAAAACAGCGTTCAAAAAGCAGAGCGAGGTCTGGGGCTCAGAGGCAGGGCTGTTTTATTGCCGCCCAGAAGTGATGAGCTTCTCTTGTGGAGAGCACAGTCTGCTCCCTGCATTGGCCATGCAATTTGTTAAAAATAGAAACACTGTAGAGGGAAATTTTTGCCAGATGAAAGATACTATCCTTCCAGTTAAAGATAAGAAAATAACATGCAAGAGTCAAATAAAACCAAAAGCAGTACCTGGACCTTGGTAGGAGCTCAGGCTTTTGAAAATATATTAAACCTTCATACTGTCTTAATGATTTCTTCCTGCATAGAGAACTGTTGTTTCAATAATGCAGGTGCAGATCGTTCATCCCAGAAATGAGAAGACCTTACCATGGACAGAAAACAAGTACTTTCTGGTTATCATTAACCATCATCATGTCCTAAGTTCAGGCGACTTTGCTAATGCTAAATGATGGTAAAACTAATCCATGATCTTCCTAAGAGGCAGTGGACAATTGGATTGATTTGTCAGGATGGCGCAGGACTAGTGACCTGGGTATTTCCTTAAGTTTTTTTGTGCTTTTGAGTAGATCTCTTACTATCTTCAAGCTGTCACTTGTAAAAATAAATAACTTATGGGAGAGATGCTGAAAACTTGTCATTGAAGTAGGAGTGCTTAGGATTTTTATATTTTCTCTATAGAAAATCAAGGAACTAACTTAATTGTGCCCAAAAGACACAATGTAACATTTTCTTCTTTAAAGATATATTCACTAAAGTGTGTGACATTGCAACAGGATACGTGTGCTGCTGTCAGCTTTGCCAATTAATATTGCACCCTTGTAGTGGGAGGAGAAGAATTGTCACAGTAAGAGGGGGAAATGCATGTACATCTCTGGAGACTAAATATACAAGATGAGGATGGCTTTATATGGTTTCCCAAACAGCCAGTGTGGGAACTCATGTTCTCATGGAAGCTAGAAGAAACACAGGTCTTCTGGCTGCTAACTGTGCCTGGATGGACCAACAGCAGCTGTCACCAGAATGGACAGATGCCACAAAATTCAGGTATTCCTATAGACTGATACAAAGCAAAGTAGGATTAACCTTATCTTTCTGATAAGGAATGTTTCTTTTTCCCAAAGCTTGTGAGAGGAGTTTGACCAGACTTATAGGACCTGAAAAAGCAGCTTCATGTATGTATAGGAAGCTGTAAGCTACAATTTATGACTATTGATAACCACTCTGGAAATACAGTGTAATGGTATTTTGGTAAGGCCTACTTTAAAATCTGTCTCTGAGCATCTTTGTGGAGGTTGATTTATCAATAGCTGCAAAACATTTTGATTTCTTGTGAGAGGAAGCATTATAGTAGCCCGTATTATATTAGGATCTTTCCATACTGTGGATGCTTTTTGAATGTCTTTCTGCAGCACAGTGTCCATTGTGCTTCAGGGAGAAAATACTTCCACAAGTAGGTACTTATCAATATACAATGTGTGTGTCTTCAAATATATGATGACATTACTTGCTGACTATAACATTTTCACACAAGTACTCCCAGACTGTAGCCTACTGCCATCTGCTTAGGTTGAAGAGAAATAGTTTCCTCCAGAGCATGATTTAGAGCTTCAGAAAGCCTTTCCCTCTACACTGAACACACAGGAAAACTAGGGAGACTATGTGGTTGAACGTACACTAGCCTGTGGGAATGCTGCCATAACGGACCATTTGAGTCTAACTCTGAATCCCTTCAAAAGGCCATGCTCTCAGCTGTGGAAAGTGTTTTTCTGTAACATTCACGCTGAAAAACTCCCCAAAAACTGACACAAGAAGCCAATCCTTGAAGTCGAGATGCATGCTGTAGTAGTGAGAAAGGAGCCTCGCTGATCAGTGAAGATTCAATGCCAGCTGACCTCTCCAGCGTGCCAGAAATGCTGGTTTTGTCTGTAAGGTTTCAAAGCCTCTCGTTGCTGAGAAAGTTGTTATCACTGACTGCTCCATGGAGGAGCACTGGCATATTACTGACATTAGTCTGCTGACACAACTCAAGTTCAGGCTTTGCTTTCTGCCAACTCTACTTCCTTCCGTGAATAATAGCAGAATCTGGAAGTTTTTGTGGTTTTTTTTTTCACATCTTGTTTTTACTTAGTTTCTACATGAATTCATGAACATAAGCCAGACTTGACTGCACTGCCCATGTGCAACCTCTTTTCCCTTTATCTCCTCTTCTTTATATCTTATGGGCATTGCTCATGGGGATTGCTTATGGCCAGGCTGAGGTTGTGATCTGCACCCAGCAAGAGGTTCAAGGAGGATACAAGAGGTCCAAAGAGGTGTTTTTAACCTTGTGGAGTCCCTTCAAAGGTGAATAGTTTGGAAATATCCAGGTAAGGTCTGACAACATAGGACACATACTCTCGATCTATGCCAAAGTCTAAAACTGTCTTTTGATATTCAAAGCAGGGTTTCTTGAATGTTTCAAAAATCCTCTGAGACTGTCAGTAATCTTTACATGAACAATATATATAAATATGCTGTCTCTGTGGGCAATTTTAATTTGGGTAGCTGAAGCACAAAGCCACTGCAGTTTCCTATCATTTCCAATTTAAGAATATCAGTAAGAAAACCCTCCAATTTAGTCACCCACAAACTAGCAGTAGCAACATTAATGAGGCTGTTAAAGCTAGAAGAGAATTGAGCTAAATTTTAGAAGGGACAATAAAAGAATCACAGAGATCAGTAAAAAGAAGTGTGACTTGAGTCTCTGAAGTAGGTAATCTAAGATAGAGATAGAGCACATCAGGAAACGTAAGAATTGGTGATAGGAGCTACATCAAATGCACAATGGTAAATTTACAGGAGACAAAAAACTGGGAGCGAAGTGCATTACAACTGCACCAAGACCTGCACAAGAACCTAAAATAAAAAGGAGGCATACAAAAAGTAGAAATAAGGAACATAATTTAAAAGGAATTGAGAAAGTTCAGGTGGTTACGGTGTTAACATTAGTTCGGAACATAAAGGCAGCAAAAATATGCAAGGTACAATAAGTACATGAGGAGCAAAAGAAGGGCAAATTAAAGGTTCATTGCTTAACAAGCAATGCACTGAGCACTGAAGAGTTCACTGTCTTCACACAAAAAGATTAATTTCTGATCAGCTACTTAACCACATTAAATTTAATGTGAAGATAGGAACATAGCCAGAATAGGGAGAAATTAAGTTATAAAATGTCTGGATAAGCTAAGTGTAACTGGAGTCATCAGGGCCTGATGACATTCAACTTCACTTGTTTAAAGGAATAGGAAGAAATCTCTGAAATATTTACTGTTTTCTTTGAAAAGTCACAGAACATGAGTGGGTCCCAGATAATGCAAGAAAAGCAAATACAGCCCATACCTTTTAAAAAACAAACAGGGAAATATAGATTATTCAGTGAAATGCCTATCCCTGGAATGATTCTGGAACAAGTGGTTAGATAACCAGTTTATAAGTGCCTGGAGCATACTAAGATGGTAAAGACAGCTGACAGATTTGACAAGAACAAATTGTATTGACCCTGCTCACTGCTGACAAGTTAACTGGCCTTGGCTGGATAATAGGAACAGCTTTTTGGCCACCTGGACAGTGAAACAATGGGACAGACTATTGACTGACGCTGTTGCATCTTTTTTTTCTTTTTTTTGCTAGAGAATTTTTCAAAACAAGTTAGGCACACACCGTCTGGGAATGGTGTAGGCATCTTTGATCTTTCATCAGTGTAGGGTGTTGGACCTGAGGAGCTGCAAGATCTTTTCCAGCCCTATAGTGTTATCTAGGCAACATTTGTTTGGGTCCCCCTTGCCCCATGACTTGTGTTGCATGTTTCCTGCCCTGGATGCAGGTTACTGAAGATTGTCTGGGATTACATACAAACTCTTTTATTCAAAAGTGACCTGAAATTGAAATGGTTCATGTGTGCTTCGTCTTCCTTTGGAAATTTTAGCAGAAAACAAGCAACCTTTTTCCCCAGAAGTTTAGTTTGGTTTTGCTCCTTAGGATCATATAAATGGTACTTCTAAAATCTGCCCTTTCCCAAAAGTACCTCTGAAATAGATGTCATACACAGGATGATGAATGAATTAGTTGGGGGACAAACTGTGGTCACTCCACTGTAGAAGTGAATGTAATTTTGTCATTAAACTGTCTCCCACTGAACACTAGCGTGTTGGGAAAATCTTGGGCCATACTATATTACTTGTGAAGCAGCTCCACAAACAAAGTGTCATCTGGGTTCACTTTTCAAATATTTCCAAGTCACTGAACAAGATATTGCCTTAGCTGTGAGTGTTGATCATTGTAGATGAATCTTCCTCTGTTTCATAGTTTCTCTCAGTGCAGGCAGGTTTAACTTGGCCTTGGAGAACGGAGATGGGAAAACTCAGATACTCCTGGGACCTCTAGTAAGGCTGGGGTTTGCTTTGCAGTGCATGCAGCCCAGCATGAAAGAGTGCAAGGCATGGTCAGTGTGATGGCTGGCATGATTTAGTATTACTCAGCAGGAGGAATTTGTGCTGTCTGGGCTGGACTTCAGAAAATGAGAGAGGTCTGTTACCACAGAGTGCCCAAAAAGGAACGTCCCTCTCCTCCCCCCACTCCAAATTTATGTGACTGTAACAAGTTTAAAAGACAATGTTGTCTTTGAAAGGCAGGGTTGCCTTCACTGTGTGTAATACATTTCATTTGACTGTCTACTATTTTGCAGTGAAAATAGTAGATATTTCTTCAGGTAATAAAATACTTCATCCCCAAATGGTGGCAATCCTTTCACATTTCTGATATCACTTCCACTAAAAGGAGACATTAATCTGCAAGGGTGAGCAAGGCAGAGCTACCTCACTACAGTTATCTCCTTACCACTTTTTCTGCCTGGCATTTTTTGGGATCCAGCGTCTTTAGGAAAAATGGAAGATATTAAAATATCCTTAATAAGTTGCATATATAAGGATTCAGACCTATTGAAAGTATGTTTTGCTGGTTATCATTTAACAAAAACAAAATTATAGTCTGAACAAGCTTGTGATGTTAAACACATCTTAAAACACAATCTGTCTGTAGTATTTTATTAAAATAATGAGACCTTATTAAAAGCTAATTGCCACATTTCATTTTAGAGTGGGAGCTCTTAAAGAATACAAGATATATATTAGCCTTGTACAGATTTAGGGCTTGATTGTTCTCTTTCAGATGGTTGCATCAGAAGAAACTATTAAACATAATAAAGTGACAATAAACTAGACTGAGAGCAGAATTAGGGCCTGCAGTGCAATCAGTAACCTTCTGAGATCCTCACAGCAATGCAGCAGTGACGGAGCTTTGCAAAGCTAATAACATACTTCTTAATTTTTACCCCGAATATGAGATCCGGCTGAGAAACTTTGCATTTCCCACATTATTTATATTCTATTATACTGAAGTATTCAGGACATATTCAGTCACTGGAAGCATAAGACTGGGTTCCTTAATAAACTACGTACTGGATGGAATTAAAAAAAAGACACAGAGTTATCAGCATTCAGCTGAACAACGTCTTTTTATGTAACATGATGTTTTCCATCCTTTACATTGCAGACACTCGGCATTTGTGATGCTCTGAGATACCTTTGCAGAAAGCTGCACAGGGGAATGGTATATGATAAAGTCAACCCTGGAGAGCACACAATGGTGCCAACTAAAGCGATTCTATTTTGGTCTAGGCTTCTCTTTTGTCCCATACTAGAATAGCAATTCTATTTTAAGCACCGAATGAGCCTTTATCCTGAGACTATCCTGTATCTTGAGATTATCTGTGTGTCTTCAGGCAGAGTTACTGAGTTCATCTGTGCCTTGATTTCCCACAGATAAAACATGGAGAAGGTAAATGAGCTAATTCACAGTGGCACCATGGGCATAAAAAATTACTCAGGACTGTCAGAAGTCTGGGAACTCTGGCAGGTCTGGGAGCACCAGCTTTGGAAGTGTACACACGCCCTCAGCTTGATTCATCATGACTCATCCAAGGCCAAAGTAGGACCCAGCCTCAGTGTTTTCCACCCTCTGCTGCTTGTCTTCCCAATCCAAGTGCAAGAAGAGACATCCAGAAGAGCTGCTTCCTGGTGTCAGGTAGATGGCTGGAAAGTTTTGCTATGGATAATTTTTTTTAATTTTCTGTACATTTTGTAAAGAAATAAACTTATTTTAAAAACAGTAATTTTTTTCCAATTTCTCTTGAGAATGTGAGACTGTTGCAGAAAAGGGTAACAGTTTCCTCAGGTTAAATATGATGCCGGACTCAGATCCTGTTTGCATCAGTAGAGTCAAATAAATTCATTTCAGGGCACGCAGGTGTAACTGAGACCAGGTTCCAGGCTTTCATAAGTAATCCATGATCCTGTGGCTGAAAGTCACCTACATTTATGCACATTGGGTACGTCTTTCCGGCAGAGAACTCATCCTGTGAGGGATGTTTTGGTTCACTGAGCAGCATTTCATAAAATATTACAACTGCCTCTTGTATTTTGCAGGTGCAATCTCCATTCTATTATCTTTTATCCTACACATTACTCTGAAAGAGTTACATGTGGAGAAAAATCTCATCAGTAGCCTGCCACAATGATACACTATTTGCGATCGATGTAATGGGTGCATTGATTAAGTTCTCTGTGGAGTTCACAACTCCATGTCATCTTTCTGAACAGTAGATTTTTGCCTTTACATCTCTGATGTAGCCAAGATGTGTAAAAATTGATGTAGACTGACAACTTCTTATTAGTTACACTTCTGAAGAGTCTCAAGTGGATAAGCTGTTCCTCCCCAAGTCAGTTGTGAGTTATACTCACTAATTGACTCAAATCTGCCTGGGTTAGGTAGTAGTGTATTAATAACCAAGGGCAAATGGTGGCTAGAGCAAGTGCTTTGGAGTCACATCATGTCAAAACCATTTTCATTAAAGCCACCTGCTATCATTGTATTTCCTCAAGCTGGAATCCTTAAATAATAAGAAAACATGTTTCAGAACCATTCCCAATTCTCTGCTCTGTCAAGTGACTGTCAGAGCTCTTGCTGTGAGCTGGAAGCTGGGGTCGCCATCTTCCTGCATGAGAAAAAGGGCAGCCCGCAGCTCTCCAGTGCCCAGAGAGAGACCTGCATGCCACTCTCCTGGCAGCCATCAAAGCAGACATGGAGAAGGGGGACAGAAACAGGTTGGGAGAAAGAGGTAGGAATGCAAAAAGGAATGAGAGCAACAAACGAAGAAATCAAGAATAAAGCTACCATGAGACAAGGAGAGGAAATATATAAACACAAGTCTGTGAGGTCAGAAAATGTGCTGTGCAAAGGCATTGCTCAAGTCTGAGCTAGGCTATTTGTGGGCCACAGGAATCTCCAGAGAAACTGTTTGAGATGGCTGAAAGCCCACTGGAGCGTGGGTCTTGTTCTGCTGCGCTGGCTCACTCATCACACCAGTGTCCAAAAAGGAGCCATTCTTGTGTTGTCTGGATGCACTCCGCATGAATTTAAATAATTATGATCATTTCTTTTTATTTAAGAACACTTTATTGTGATAATTTCAAAATAATTTGAAAATATATAATACTACAGACAGGAAACACAGATTTCATGCTACCCTGTTATACACAAGCTCTGAACATAGCAATTTAACTGAAAATAAACAAACCTGAAAATCTGTATTTCTGTATAGCTAGCAGAAAACCATTTTAATGCTATCTTGACAATTTTAATGGGTTATTTTTTCCCGTTACAATTTATTTACCTTTTGATACATTATTGGGAAAAATCTGTTCTTTGTAACACTTCCAAAAGAAAATTATTCTCTAGAAAATTCTTCAGCCACCTTTATTAAAGTTAACCTCCTGTAACTGCAGTCAAAACTTAACAGCTAAAATAAAATACATTCTCAAAGGAATGTCTGAAGCTGTGAGGGATATGGATCAGAAACGAAATGCTTCATAATGATTTCACCTCTAACTGATCTGTTTCCACAACGAGAGGAAAAGCTGAATAAAAGACCATTTATAGAAATAAGAGGAGGGAAGGTGAGTAAATAAACCAGAAGTAAAATTTTAGGACAATTATTTTGTGTAAAGCAGGTATTTGAATTACCATATTGAGTTACGTGAACATTTTTGTTCATAGTCAGAAGGCTTTAGTGACTGCAATAGGAACAGGACATAAAAAGAAAAGATCTCCAGGAGCACTACTATGGAACAGAAATGGGAGCAGACGGCCAGAGTTTGTATAAACAGTTTCATGTGTAACATGTTTTATTTTTAAGGAGTGATGTTAGCGATATATTTCGATATGAATACCTGTAACATTTAAGTATTCGAGGCCTCCTTAAAAAAGTATGGTTTTGAAACATTGAAATCTCTTCCTGTCAGCGTGGACTGCTTATTCTTATACCCTGTTCCAGATAATAAAAATACTTGGCAAGACCTGGTATTTCAAGCACAAGCAACAGTAATGGACAACTGGCTTCTGGCCTGGAGCTGAAGAACATGAAGGTTGCACATGTCTGCCACCAGGTACATAGGCATTCCCCAGGAATACCCATGAACCTTTAGCAAGATAATCTGGGATAGTGCATGCCAAATTAGTCTCCTTATCCTTTCTTTAAAAACATTACACATTTTTTCTAAGATTTTGAGGACATCCCTGAAATGGAGAAACTTTTCATTGTCCCCTGTATATTATTTTTTCTCTCTGCAAACAAACTTCCCCTAAACAATACGCTCCGTTCATGAGGATGCAGACTGACTGAGATTTCAGTACGGGCTGAGTTACAAGTGTGTAAACCTAGAGTAACAGCTGCACAGTCAGTGATGTTGCTTTAGACTCAGGCTGGTTCAGCTGAGACTAGATTCCAGCCAAAATGTCTACATGCACAGAAGATGTAGGTCTCCTTGCAAAGCACTGCTATTGCACAGATGAGGAATGTGTGAATTGGAGGCTAATTCTGTGGGATTCCTCTGTGGCACAGTGTGTCGGGCATTCAAATAGTTAACTTATGACTATTTGCTGTGGCTGCACTGTGACACTTAAGGCAAATATCAATCATTTTTTCTGAAAATCTGGAGGGAAAAAACACATGAGTGATGAGAGGAGATCATATTGTTTACAAAATGCTGTCTCCTCTCTGAGCCACATCCTTGTGATTTCAGCTAAGGTCAAATTTTACGGATGAAGTATTACCCTTCTGAAAAGTGTCTGCCGTATGTGTCTTGAGATCTGGAATTTACAAAGAAATTGGCTTAGCTTAGTCCCTCAAAAGATTTATCTTTTCAGACAATGTAGGCCATGTGCACAGGATGGAGAACCGCGCTCTGGGATGTGGTTATCTGGAAAGGATTTGAAGATCAGGGGAGAAAATTACTCAAGCTGAGGTCCCAAAGCAATGTGCTAACATGATTCTTACCTTTGCAAATGGGAATCCCAAGTAGGAGCAGGAGAGTATGTTACTTTGTGGGAAGAGCGTCCACTTGTGGTGCCCACTCTTTGAAAGAAGTGTTAAGAAACTCAGGGGACTTCAATGAAGAATAACATATCAGACTAGGGAAGAGGAGGAAGGAAGGGAAAACAATCTTTAAAGGCTGATTCCAGCAGCTTAGTATGTTTAGTTTAATGAAGCAAAGGTCAGGAATGACATGAGCACATGTCAGAGAAGAATTTATTCCACCTGACCTTAGCTGATCTAGTGTCATCTAGTGTAAGCCACCTCTTCCAGGCCCTCTCTGTAGATGGGAAAAGAAAGTATCATCACCCCAGGATGTTTTTGCTCCAGCATAAAATAAATGTCCCAGGCAGCTTGGATAAATCATTATCTGTCCCCATGGGCTACTGGGAAAAACTAAATGATTTGTTCAGACTAGGCACCTGATTCTGAGACAAGAGCATTAGGAAGAGATTAATCCCGACATGCACTGCACAGGAGCAAAGCTATGCAATAGCTCAGTGGAGTAGACCAGGGTTTAACAAGAACTATCAGCTAATATTTGAAGCTAGACTAATTCAGGCTATAAATAAAGAGCTTTAAAATCAGTATAAATATAATTAACAGCTGGATTGATTTACTAGAAAACGCAGTAGATCCTTCATGACTTATTTTAAAAGAGATTTATTGGTTTTTTCCATAAAATACTTGAGCTCAAAAAATTAATTTCAGAGAAGTCCTACATCTCACATTACTTTATTAGTGGGATTCAACTGTCCTAAGTTAGGGATCTAAAAATATATCATTCACATTTAAACGCAGCATCTCAGGCTGAAGTGCTTTCATTATTCACAAAAAATAGGTGCCTCTGGAGGGTGATACATTTAATCCTAAAAACAGGGCAGAGAAATTGTTTACCAGAAGCACCTGTTTTCTTCCCATTGTTTTTAAAGGGTGCACTGGGCAATTCAACTCGACATAGGACATTTAACTTCTTGCCATCCTATCCAAGTGAGATGGTTCTTGCATTAGATGGTGTCTCCTAGCCTGACAACTCATGAAGCTCTGACCAAAGTGATGTGCAGTGCTTAAACATCCAGTCCAAGTCTGTACGTATTTCTTCTCACTAATGCAGATCTTGACATAAAATATCAAATTCCATCAGCTTCCCTGAGCATATCACTGTCTTCCAGTGTTTTTATATGTATGTATTAACTATTAAAATATAATTCTGTTCAGTTACATGACTATGTAGGAACAGCAATGTTTTATTCATTTATTTGTTTCCAATGCCCATTCTAAGCAACATTAAATTATTTCCGCTTATTTTTATGGAAAATAGAAGAACTAAGCTATTCCCAGTTTTCTACTCTAGAAAGTCCAGCAAAGCAGGATAAGAAGAACATTTTTATTAATGTATTCTCAGCTGAGGGAGTTCATCTGAAGAATCATTAAGCCTCAGTCATAATAACATGAGGACAAAATAATGGCTATATATTCCCAAGCCACCATTAGAAAGGCATTTTTTTCCACTTCTACCCTGAATAATTTGAGAAGAAAGACACTTAGAAACAATACTGTCCCCATCCTAGACCTTGTCATCTATTTTTCAGTCCTTTGTTCAAAGGGAATCTGAAATGCCATTGCTCATTTATATCTCACATTAATGCATTCGAACAAAATTTCCCTCTCCACACTCCATGTGTTTAAAGGTATGTTTCTCATACATGCTTTTAAAGGCATGAAAAAAACTCAAAATGCTCTCTTGTGCAAAAAAGGCATTGACAGCAGATGCTTCTTCCAACTCTTGACTAATAACAAAATGACCCTCTCTGAAGTCTCCAAATAGCCCTTCGTCTTCATTAAATGCAAAAGTGGTTTCAGAGTTCTCCTTCTCACAGGCTTTAGGCTCACGCAATGAATCAGTCCCAAAGGTGAATGTGAAAAACTGCAAATTCCCCCCCACCATCAGCACCAGTCTGTCTTTCCTACAGAGAACCTCAGAGAGGAGGATTGTGTTTTGCAGGGAGAAGCAGCAGTCTGTGCAGCAGAACCACATTTATCCCTCTGCCAAAGTGCTTTATGCATCTGCAGTGCAAGGGCCAGATTTGCCTTCGCATGCCAATTTTTCAAAAGAAAAGCCTCAGCTTTCCAGATCAGTGGTAGAATATTTTTCAGCAAATCAGGCAGACAAGCAGATCAGATACACTTCCATCTCTACTGGGCCTGGACATAAACCTTAAAAAAATCCCATTTTGCAAAAACTTCTGTGACAAATTATAGCATCTATCCACCATAAGACAAGAAACCCTAAATACTGGGAGAATTGTGTCAGAGACACTCTGTTATGAGCTCTTTCAAAGTCCTGCTGACATACACAACTCTTTACAGGGAAATTGTCACTTTTAAGTATATAGTCACATGTACCCTGAGCAAATCACCAGAGTAGTCAGTCTGTGAGCAGATCAGCACAAGAGCTGAGGGCACCATGTCTTCAGGGCCAGGCCGTGCTTGTGCTCTATGGGACAAGTGACAGCAACAAGGCCATGGAAAGTGACCCTACTAGCCCCAGTCCCTATGGGTGTATGGTGCATTGCCAATCGCAGAAGCCGAGCAAGAGAGAAGCAGGGAAGCATACCCACAGTGAGATTCAGCAGATAACCATAGCCGTCTCTTTGGCTGGTATCTACATCTGAACCAGTTATCTAGATTTCCTTCATAGCTAGTGAACAAAAGCACTTGTCCAATACAAGTCATATGTTACGTGCCCTAGATGGATCTGCTGGCTACAAAGTGCATCCCTATGACTAGCTCGGATGTAGACACCTGTATTACAGAGATCTACCCTTCTGTGAAACCTATCCCAGAGAAAATGTCTGACAGTGCAAAGATACCAGGGGACAAAACTACCTATGTGAGAAACATCTGGTTCCTCTTTTATCCTGTGTGCAGTATTATGGCTAAAACACGCTGTGTGACCTCTTCACAGATGGAGGAGAAGGCTTAATTGTGCTGCAACAGATATAGCTCCTTGATTTGAGGCTTGTCCACAGGATCAGACTTTGGCACTGAGCTTTCATGGGGTACATTCACTCATAACTGCATAATACTACAGGGAAGTGTTCACACTAAAAACCACAGATGTTCATCACGAATTGTGGTTTCACCAACCACAACATATTACAGAAATACACAATGTCATTAGATTGCAGAAAAGTCTCAGTATCCCAGAGATGTTGAAGGTTCTGATGGTGGAGGATTTTCCAAACTGTAGAGCCCTGGAAGCCTCAGCTGTTGCCTAAACTTTACTGTTCTACTACTTCTCTTTTCATCTGATTTGCTCAAAGATGGCAGCTGACAAAAATGTCAGTTCCTTTCAGTTGCTTCCAGAGTCTGGAGAAATACATGCTGTGTGGAAATGCTTTACTGCTCTCTAAAGTACAACAATACCAATTATAATTTCTTTTTTATTATTATTTGTGAAAAAAAATTCAAGAGGAAAACCTGTTTTATTCCATGTCCATCAAGAGCAAGATCTGAAGAGACCAGACTTCCTAGAAACAAGAAATCCCAAGCCTGGGTTATCTCTAAGCCAAATGTATCTGAAAGAATCCTCCAGAAGAATAGAATCAAAAGAGGAGGAGTAAAGGCTCACTGCCACAAGAAGTAATTTCCATGAGCAATCTGTTACTTGTTCTTAAACAAGTACCATAAAATTGGTTGTGTCTCTCTTTCAAGGAAAGTAACAACCAGAAGACCGTTTCATGCTTTTAAGTGAAATTCATTTGTTAGGCAATTCTTTGCAGCTTAGTGGACCAACAGTCTTAATTTTGATTTTACTTCTATTCTTTATCCCCGCTTCAAATAATAAAAGACTCATCAGTTTTCCACTGTAAACTATTGATATCAGCTACATTAGCATAACGTACTACAGCTCTGGCTAGCCTTTCTGTAAAATGTCATACATGCATTCTTTGCCAGCATTGGATTTGGCAGAGAAGCAGAACAGGCAAAGAATGAAGTAGGTAGGTACTGGAAATATGCCACTCTGTCAATATTCCAGAGTCCCATCCACTAGCATAGGTGACCCTCTTGGACTGCAATCCATTTTTAGAAGCACGTAGTTCCTAGAACCCAGCTTCTGGGTATTCTATTAATATAAAAAAGAAGTTCCTTGAAAACAGAAAAGTTAACAAAGTTGACCAGGAATTTCTATAGGCAGAGATAAACAGCTGCAGAAATGTGGCAAAGGCAGCAGGTATCTTCTTCAACTGCAAGACCACCACCCTCAGGGGACCATAGCAAAGGAGTATGGAAGGCCTAGCACACTCACTGGAGAAAGCCAGTGTACCTTCCTTTCCAAGATAGCACAGATGCCTCTGATTTCAGCAGAAACCTGCCTAATTGCTGGAGGGAAGTAGTCAGCCCTTTTTTCCTCATCTGCTGCCCTGGAGGAAACAGCGATTGCATCTCCAGAACCCTCAAAGACTGGCAGAGGAGCAGTTGGGAGCACAGCCCATGGCATGCTGAGCTGTCCAGCAGCCTCCTCATGTGCTCTCCCGGACACACTCTTACCAATGGTTGGGGTTGCCATCCAGATGGACCACAAATCTGGACTTAAAAATGGCCACAGGTTAGCACTTGGGAGGAAACACTGACTTATACTCTCTGTTTATTCGTGGGATAAAATTATTTTCTTTTCTAGTTATTTCTGCATCTCACACTTCTCACGGCCTCTATAGAAATGTTTTCCAGCTATGCGATACCATCAGTAGGCAGGGTTACCCCACTCATTATACTTGCTTTATCAGTTAGTTCTAGCACAGATGGAAAGTCAGCAATGTCACAGGATTTGCATACGGCTTGCTCTTCAAGCTTAGCCTCTAATAGAATAACAAAATGACTGACATACAAGAACTGATTAGAGGGAACATGAGAATATAGCCACCAAATGCACAGGCACGCACTGCAATTTGATAGAGGCCAAAAGTCACAGTGCGGTGCAGTACCGAGTTCATATGATTCACATCTAATTCAATGACATCTCTTACCCACAGGCAAGTTAGAATCGTGCCACAAGAATTTCCTGTCGTTTCTTTCTTTTCCTCTCAATAAACTCCAAGACCTATTTAATACTCCAGCTACACTGGGGACCATGCTTTTAAACAGCTTTTAAATAGCCTACCCATTCTCAAAGCAAAGATTTTCAGCCTTCCCATGCCATGAACTGATGTTACAGAAATGTCACCTTTCTCATAGTCTCGGCACCTCCTGCTTGTCCAGCTACAAAGACCAGGAAGGAATAATGTGGGCTCATTAACTCTCTTTCCAACTCTTATCTGAAAAAACAGTCACTAAGCCAAAGTAAAAAGCAACATACATTCTTGATGCACAGAGCATACTGCTGATCTAGTGCTGGTGAAATGTTGTTTCCTAGGAGCTGAGCAACCCCGTCATTACACCAGAATTTTCTAAGTGTCATTTTTTAATAGCTCTTGAATGACTCTTATCACAAATATTCACTCAATCAAGCTATTAGATTCTGAAACCAGAAAATCAGTATTTTCTAGATGTGTTACTGTATTTTGTGTTGAGAGGTTTTTAAACAAGCATTTCTGATTTCGCTGCATCTAGAAACATCTGCTGTTGTGTCATGTCCAGTAACATGCTTTGACTATCATGCCTCATTTGCAGCAACCTAATATTCAGAATTGAAATAAAAAGCAGAAAAACAGCATATATTTGAAAGTCTTCTTGGGTTCTACAACAGCATTTTCATGTTTCCTCCAGTCCTTGCTAATTGACAGTTTCTCAGTTCTCAAGAAAAGCCCGTGTCTTTCAACTTACAATGATCCCCCCTTTTAATATTAAATGCATTTCAGGTATAACACTGTCAATTTAGACACCATGGCCAGATTCAAATAACCTGATTTCCACATACCTACCCTGTGTCTATGGTATCCTACTGACCAGACAAGAAGGGCAAACAACAATATCTGTGCAGAGGGACAGAAGAGACATTTGGGCTTTGTGAATGCAAACCCAGGTGTAAATATTGACGCAGGATGAGATACTGTAAACAGGTAAGTTAATGACACACTTGTGCCGATTCCTCAGGGTTGATTCCTTTGTTATTTAATATTATGGTTATCTCAATGATTCAAATCTCATTACTGCTAGCAATGGCTGTTACTAACTTGCTGTTGCCTTACCACATGATGTGCTTTGCTACAGTACTGGGACAAAGATTTACCATATCTAATTTAAATGTTCATTATCTATCTAGTCTAAGCTACTCAGGTAGGCTTTTCCATAAGCAGTGAAGTATATATAAAATATGTATCTAAGTATCTTTGCAAAACTTGCTCTGTGAAGGTGTCAGTTTCTCTTCCCTTATATGAAAGAAGCTAAATGACTGTCTTTGTTAGTCTGCTTCCCCTGTGTGCTCCTAATTTAGCTTGGACAGCTAGAGTTAGGCAAGACAGATTCCATACTAAAACATTAAATCGCCTTTTAGTGTTATATTCAGTGACCTGTTATAAGTAGTACATGTAACATAATTTCCTTCCTATTTTCTTTGAAAACTAATTATTCTAAGCCATTTGTTGCTTGGGTAATTCATACCTTGACATTTGTGTTTCAGAGCTGTGCCACCTTAGTGAAGCGATGCAAACAATCATGTCAGGTCCAGAGGCATATTCTGTGATTCTAAGACAGAGACAGCAAAAATACACATTAACCAACTTTTCACATGAAGGCCACAGGAAAATACAGAGCAAACAGCTGGTCAGAAAAATCGCTCCAAAAGGTGGGACCGACACCAGCCTGATTAGCCACATTCTTACTCATTCAGCTCCTCTTGCCGATAACACGAATTCAGACTATGATTATGTAAGAAAAGGTTTCACAGTATATTTATTTCCAGAGTCCCTTTATTGCAAGGATTTCTTTGATTTTGTCTAGTGGTCCCAGTTTCACCACTGAGTAGGACACGGAATATTTGTAGCTATGTAGATAGCAAGGATCCCTGCTACGTCCCTCTTCTGCTAAACCTTCATCATTAAAAGGATGAAAGGCATACCAAACCAGTGTCTGGCCAAAGCTCAGTTCACTTCTCCAGCCCCATTCTTCACTCCAGACAGCTAAGGGGGCACTTGAGTCATCAAGCAGCATGCACAGGTGGCCTGTGAACACAGTACGTCTAGCAAAAAGATTGCCACACCTGGGCTCCTAAAAACCACAATAATAATGTGGCACAGGAGGAAAGCAAGAGAGATTGATGTCATCACTGCTCCCCGTAACGGCAGAAAATGAACTATGTCCTGTGCCCAGCTGGTTGCTGTGTCAGGCAGGTCTGGGTCATGTTGGGGATGTCTGGGATGGAGATACACTCAATAACTCAAAGAAAGACCCTGCTGGGAAGGGGTCCTCTGGGACACTAAGGCACCATTGTTATGCCCAAAAAATACTTCCTCCAAGTAATTAATAAGCATTATTTAGTGTCATGGTTTTGGCTGTGATAGAGTTAATTCTCTTCACTGTAGCTGGTATAGTAATATATATAACATTATATTTCCATTATAATAATCAACTGCATTAATAATTAAACTTTATTGACATTCCTATTTAATGCAAATACTACAGGAAAGATTACACAGTTGAGATTTTTGCATGCCTGGATAGTTCTATCCAGGACAACTTTACAACTATCTTGTCTCAAACTAGGCCCTAATGCAATTATTTTTTATAAAACAATTATTGTATTACTTTAAGAGGCATAGCTGTAAGAAAAGATTAAGGCAATCCTAGGTCTATAAGATGTGGGGTGACTTGGCCCTCCGGTCTTTCTGCAAGATCTTACCCTGCATTACAAATATATAACTCCTGTTGCAAATACCAGAGTTAAACATGCTCTTTGTAAACTCTGCAGCAGTTGGACCACGGAAAGGTCAAGCATGTGTGCAGTGGGTCTTACTGAAAGGTCACAAGAGATGCAAACATGAGTCACCTTTAGCATGGTCCACACCATTTCTCCCTTTGGAAAATGGGGACTAAATCCCTCTGGCCAAACCTCTCTTCCTCCTCCCTGAGTGCAGAGAGAGCAGGACGAGAGGTCAGTGCACTTCACTGGCGGCTCTCCCCACAGGGCAGCGCTCCAAGAGGCGCCTTCTGCCAGTACAGGCTGCGAGGAGGTTTGCACAGCACACCTGGGTCACGGTGGGTCCACAAATACATTACAGGAGTAGCCAGTCTATTTTCCTTAATCCCTTTTCTGGTTTTATTTAGATATTTCTTCTGTATACTTCTTTATTCAAAACATGTATGATACCTACATTCACCGAGGCTCTCAAAGACAAATACATTCTAACACATTAATATGGAATGACAGCGGGTTTACATTTACTGTATTTTATCTCATCCTCTGCAGTTAATTATGCCTCAGATTAAAACCCCTAAAATCTAACACATAGGTTTAAGAGTAGTAATAATAAACACATAGGTAACTGCTTCAGGATTGAGACCTAGCTGTCCATTGATCATATTTTTTGAAGCATGGAGGAATGCCCCCAAGCACTGCACATCAGTGCATAAATAAAATTATAAAATCAAAATAAATTTAGAAATATTTTTCCAAATATTATTTGAGTTGGTGAATTCCAGGAAATTTCACTTTGCTGTTAGAGTTCAGTACTGTACCTTTTAAATCTGCTTATTATTTTTAATAACTGCGTGCTTGAGGATGGGATCTATAGGACTCCCTGGCCAACAGGCTGCTGAAGTCAGCCCTTTCACTCTATTTAAGCAAAAGTACCTGGAATTAATGACAAGTTATTTGGGGGCCATCAAGCCAAACAGTTTATATGGGGTAAACAGCTGCTGAACCAGAGCTGAGCCTAGATGCCTGTATGATCGGGTGACCCAGGCACCACACGCCTCACTCCCAGCTGGTCCCTGTCCATGGCCGGAGTCACCATCTCAGCATAGCCATGGCCCAGGGCTGCTGCCGCCAGGACATTCACCTAGCAAAGCCATGCTAACCCTACAGTCAGGTATCACCTTCTGCCTCCTGCTCTGCCTGGTGAAAAGACCACTCACTTCATCAGATTTATTGTCCCTCCTGTCTGGCAATCACCACCTTGCCAGCTCTGCCAAAGCAGTTTGTGCAAAGCACTTCTTTATTCCATGCATTTCTTAATCCATTTCTTTGCTCCAGAAGAGGTCTGTCAGGCCAAGGCAAACCACCCTTTAGAAATGCTGAAGCTCAGAGCAGCGGAGCAGGGAACACCCACACAAATTGCACTGCTGGTGGGAATGAGGTCAGGCACCTGCATCGCCAAACAACACAGCTCCACACTGATGGGAAAGCCCACCAAAAGCCCAGAGAGGGAAAGTCTAACATCTAGGAAGGTCTTCTGTTACTGAAAGCACTCTTCGCAAAGCATATTTTGTGTTTGTTTTACTGGAAATACTTGATGAGAGAAAATGCCTTTGAAAACAGCTGGTGCTTTCTGGTCTGTTTAATCCTGCTCAGTGCTCAGTAAGTACCCTTCCTTATGAGCCAATTGTTTGTGCACCTACCTGAAGATTAAGATTTATGTGAACAATTTTGTATTGACTGCCTTTTTAAGGTAGATAGAATTCAATAAAATATCTAAGTATATATTGCACAATAGTATATATAAAATAAACTAGAATGGTTGCATTGAATCACAGAAAGTTATAGAAATAGGCAAAAAATCAGCCCCACGCTGTTAATTAAAGAACCTCACCAATAAACCAAGAAGGAGAAAAAATCACATTTGTATAAAATTTGTTTGAATCGCAACAAGCAACAGTGTACAATGGACAAATTTATCATATTTCCAAAGAGAATATATTCCAGACTAGCAGTTTATCTATTAACTAAGGCAGGGCACTCGAGAGATTGGAAAGAAAAGGCTTTTTTTTTTCTCTGAGGATGTAGTGGAACCTTTCTAGCCTCCTCCAAGCCTGGAGGTTGGGCAGAAGGCAGCTGAACTGGAGATGACCTTTTGCCCCTCCATCCCTGCAATCTCCCAGTGCCTCCACTGTGCTGTTCCTGCCCCCACCTCCAGCTGCACGCACAGGAGCGGTGGTGAGCACCAGGGGTGGGCCTCAGCCATGGCTATACACCTCAGTGTCATCTCACTGCCCACTGGTGGCAGAAGAGGTATTTGTCCTTATGGCCCACATCCAGCCAAGAAACACGCAGCTACCACATGGGGCTTACGAGTCAGCTGGAGATGGATTTTCATTTCATTACACTAGATGGAAAACCAAGCTATTCCTATGAGTTCTCTTCAGCAGCAGAGACAGCTACCCCACATGCAATCACAGCTAGACAAATTTTTTATTGAATAAGGCCCTCAAAGATAAACAACTTTGCTATTAGTGCAGTGCAATAAAAATAAAACTGATGGCAAATGGTTGCCAATGCCAACGTGTCTTGTTCAAGCAAACACAGGGAATGGCGGAGAGACACAACAAGTGTAAAACAAAAATTGGTGGAAATGAACAATACTTTGGATTTGCCACTACCTTACAGACTCCTTTAACTATGGGAAAGCCGAGATAGTTGGAGATTTATCCCTTTCTGCTTCCTCCTCTCTAAATATTTTGTTTAGATGTACACAACAGCCTTTACATACAAAATAAAAACCTTGAATAAAGTAAAAAATTTGAACATAGAAGGCTAGAAATATGAAATAGAAGTATAGCATAATATGCCTCCTGCACACAAAAGGAAATAATAGAGAAAAGTCTATTGTTATTGTAAGAGTTTATTATTGTCATCTAAAACACTAGGGATGTGTTTTTGAATCATATTGTCCAATTGTTTGGACATATATTTTAAGCAACAGGCCTGAGATTAGAGCAGAATGGAAAAATAACTATTTTTGCAAGCACCTCATGCAAACAAAGACTAGCTCCATTGAAGGGCAGCATCTTTTATTGATTTATTTTATATTTCATTGAAAGCAAAATCCACTTACCGTTGTTAGTAAGGAGATAGTAAAAGACAAGAATATATGATTTAATCTTCGTGTGTGTGCCTATGAACATTTAAGTGCTGATTTTATTTCAGCGTTTTACCATCAGCTGTCTCAATATCCCAGCAAGACATGGTCAGCCCAGCCAAAAGCTGCCTGTGATATGAATTGTGAGGAGTTCCAGCCTAACAACACCCTGCATAACAACACATTTTCTTTTCTCAGTTTTAAAATGGCTTATTTCCAATTCCACAGTAAGTTGCCTCATTCTTCTACTACAGAGTTGGGTAGGAGTGCTATTCTTGTACCACACGTTACATAATTTTGTCAAATCTCTTCTTTAAATAAGATCGGTCCTACTCTTTTCAGAATCTACCACCTTCGTTTTCAGCTTTAATTACATCTGTCAAACAACTTTCTAGATATTGATCAAAGATCTCTTTAGAGCAGCTTTTCTGCCTGTAACTCCAGCTTCCAGCACTGAGGAGAGGAAAAGCATGTGAGGAGATCTAGGAGCGCTGCTCCTTTATTTCCCTCCTCCTCACCCCTCCCAGCTTTGTGGGGGGGAAATCCCATCAAAATATCCTAGTTACTCCGCTGCCTTATTTATTTATGAGAACAGAGCAAGACTTAGAGGGTCCCTCCTTGCACTGCTGCCGTCTGACATCTGTGCAGTGCCATCCACAGAAGTGGTACCCTGTGAGGATGCTATCAACCCTAGGCTGCGGCAGGGAACATTACAGCCCACTTCCAGCTTCAGACCCCTCCCCACCAGGGAAAAGGATTTACTGTCAAGAGATGAGTCAGAAATTTGTGGCAAATGGTGTGTTTGCTCATATGTCAATGATAAAAAATCAATGATACAGATAAAACAATGAAGGAATGAGAATGTGAGGCAGATAATTAGGTGTAGAAGAAAGACAAGACCCATATTGTGAAAAGTAAAGAGAAAACAAATATTACCGAGAACTGCTCATTTCTCACAAAGCACTGTACATTCTTACCATCCCTCTTTCATTGAAATCTGTTCAGGCGATATAGAACCCCAGACCACCTGCAAACTGTGTGTTATGCCTGGCAGCTGCCAGTTGTCTTGAGGACTCAACTTGGCGAACGTCAGAGCAGGGTCAGTGCCACTGTTTGCTGAAACAAGGTCTCTGCTGGTTGACTTTCTACTCCATAGTTGAATAAAGGGCAGGAGTGCCTGGAAGTCCCCACTACACCAAGGGGTATTAGTGCAATTTCCCAAACCAGGATGATGCTCTAGATGGGGCAAAACTGTTGAGAAAAAAACTAATATCTTTCAAGAAGGGTTTTCATAAAATCAGGGTTTTTTCTGTAAAATTTTGGTGGTGATGTTTTGGTTTGGTTTTTTTTTTTCCCCTTCCCAGTGCTACCCCCAAATCCTGCAAAAGCTGGAAAGGATGACTGACTCCATCCTTCCTCTCCCAGTTATGCTTTCCTCATCTCAGGGGTTTTTCTTCTTTTATTTTTTTACCACTACTAAAAAAAGTGAATTTAATTAAGGCAAAACTTCAAGATAAAATTGCTAATCACCTTGTTAGGGAAAATTAGCAATTACTGAAAAAAACTTCTCTTTCTTTTTCCCTTAAAGAAGACAGGACTGCTTATGTTACAGCTGTACCAGTGAATCATTACCACTTCCTTTTTAAGTTGCCTTCACAATCATTGCAACTGTTTTTCCTACCATACACTGGGTCACTAGCAGGGTTTATGGTGAAATCTTCTGTGCCTTTTCCCCTTCCCAATTATCAGTCTGAGTGTAGCCTGTTTTATTCTTCATGATAATATGAAATGTTACCACATAATATGAGCAGCTAAGAAAATAGCGTGTTTTAGTTTTTTAATTCATTAGCAACTACAAAATGTAGTATTTTCTAGCCTCATTAAAAACTAAAACTTTTGAAAATGTTGCAGAATCGAGGGGTTGAATTATTTCTAGCTGGAGAGGATATTTTCTTCTTTTTTTACAGAAACATCATAAATCAATGTGCTTTCCATGGTGTCCATTTAAAACAATGTACTGATTTTGATGAAATCAAAGGAGAAAAAAAATCATTTCAGTTTGGAAAGTGAAGCATTTTACTTTGAAAAACGTTGACATTAACCATTGTGACAAATGGTTTTGATTATTGTTTCAAAACTGCAAAATAAAAAAAAAAAGTTCACAAAATATCTCAGTATCTTTTTAGTTTCACTCTTTTTTCCCCAGGTAATTTTTCTACGTTTTTCACTCAAAACATGCCCTATAACTCTGTATATTCTTATCCATAGAAATTTTTTGTTTTTTTCAGACCTCCTCTTTGCTGATCTCTTATAGCTCTTGGCTGTTGAGAGAAGCAGAGAGTAGATATGGATGCCAAATAAAAAGCATGGGCTCAATAACCTTACCAAAAAAACCTAATTAAAATTGTTTTCTAACCTTCACCCAGCACTGTTTTTGGTAAGACAGTGATAAAAGAAAACAAAATTAAGCTGGTGCTAGTCCCAAATATGTTTTTACGCTAGAGCACTGGTATCAGTTCCTCAAATGAGGTGACTGTGGTTTGAAAAGTCTATCGTCTGTGACAGAAGCTTTTTGTCTTTTCTATCCTAGGAGAAATATTTTTCCCCAATGCTTCATTCTTCAAACACCCAAAAAATTATATTATGCTTTTTTGTCAAGTTATAAATGTATTACAATTGACATTCTGCCAGAGAGAACTTTAAACCCCATACATCTTAAATATAGCTCAAACTCTTTACCTCTCTCAAATAATTTTGACTCTGTGGGCTATCAGGTCTATTTGTCTTTTGTTTTCCTAGGTGATCTTGCATCTATATCGTCAGGTCTCATAATGAGGGGTCAGAGCAGACATTAAGAAGTTCTACTTAAAACTCAGACTTTCTGCTATGAAACCTGTCCTGCTGCCACACCCACAAGCCTATCTGCTTTTTATCCAGAGAAATGCAATCTTTGCAAACTGCCACAGAAGCCTGTTTCAAGAAATGCCCAGAAACAGCATTTTTTTAAGGAGCTTGGGAATAACCCTGTAGGCCTCTCAGAGTAGGCTTGGAAGGTGATTTCGAAGATCACAGCAAGGTACAATCAAGGGCATCTGAAAGACATCTGTAAAAGAAAATGCCTGCATTAGAATATTTTTTTTTCCATTTCTGCACCTGGTTATAACAGCAATATCCCAGTAAAATCAATGGAGTTTAACAAAAGAATTAGACTAGAGCATTTTGAATAAAATAGTGCATACTTCAGTAATATGTGAGAGAGATTGAAAGCATCAGTACATTTCTGAACATATAAATGTGAGCGCTCTACCTTTAACAGGCTACACTTTGCATTTAAATTATATTATCCACTTCAGTACTTTGGGCCTGATTCCTCTTTTGTCTGTTTTTATTCAATGAGATCACTTGAATAAAAATACAGTTTCGGTGACACTGGAAAGTATTGTGAATTTCTATTCATTTTGCAGAATTTTGATGTCAGAACAAAACTTATTTCTCCAGGTGTTTTCAATGCAAAAAAACTGAGAAAAAACCCTTGATAAGACTTTAATAAGAGCAGACTCTTGTTCCTTGTTACTCCCCATAGCAGCATCTTTTTTGTGATTGCAAGTTCTTGCTGGTTTTCTTGGTTTATTGTCTGTAGCCCTATTATCTTTACAGAAGCTACAGATTTCATTAACTTGGCGTATAAGACTTATCTCTTCTTATTTTTTTAAGTTGTCTGTGTGTAAATATTACTGTCCCTGGGGAAGAGTGGAATTGCTTGTGTTGAATTTAGTGCATCCATAACTCCTTCAGCTTTTTATTGGAACAAATACAGAGGTAAAATTCATCTTTCAAGGCCTTTACTGCCTGACCAGGCTGGAAGGAGAGGGCATGGGGCAGGGGGATCCTCCTCATGTAATTTTCCCTCTGCTCTCTTTTCTTTTTCTCTTGTAGTTGTTGCTTCGCTTTCTCCTACTTTTTCCAGGCAGCTGGCCATGGTTGGAGGCAAACATTCTCCTGGTGCTCCGAGAAAGCAAACAAAACGTATCAAGCTCTTGGCTAGTGCAGTTTCTGCTCCCATCAGGGCTGAGAAGGGCGTGACTTTGGGGCTTTATAGTGCTCCGTGGCCTTGGTTCACCTCATCGCATCCTCCAGGCGAGTGCATTTCAGCCATGCCACAGGGGTGATGCTGCCCCCAGGGAGGAGGTCTCCCCTGAGCTCTGAGAATGCGGCTGAGTGCCTGGAGCAGGAGGCAGCTCTCCCTGTGCTCCCAGTGTAACTAAGGGAGGGGGTCAGGCTCTTCCACACAGGAAGGTGTCACAGCATCTCAGCTGGAAACCTGCGGTGAACTGCTGTCCCAAGGCTCAGGCACTGCCTGATGAGACGGGGTGCCCAAGGACACCAGGGACTGGACACCCACAGCCAATCTTCCCCTGTGGGGAACACGGTTTCATTTGGGTACCTATATTTTGACCTAACCACTGCTTTTAATCTTGATATAACATTCCAAAACTGTGTTTGCCAGCTCCTTTGTTTCAATACATGCCACACACAACACCAGGGGCTGTTTTTAAGGGGCAATCTGAGAGTTCTGGGTAGTTTGGTAACACTTAGACTAGGCAGATAACCTACAGGCATGTTGCACTCTTTGGGTGCAAAGTCCCAAGTGGTTTTTTTAATGTGTCTTTAGTGAGAAAAGGTTGAAGGAATTGGAGGAGTTGTTCAGCTTGGAGAAGACAAGACTGAGGAGGGAATGGCAGCAGTCTTGCAAAGTGTGCAAGACCCTTGAGAGGGGAAGTGAATTAACTCTGCTCAGTGACCACTGTGGCAAGAAGACACGTTAATAGGATTCTAGGGCCAACTGTAGCCAAGGTTTCATTTAGCTATCAAGAAACTCTTTCTAATACTGGGGATCATTAGCCACTGGAAACATTGCCAGGAACAATTTAGGTACAGTTAACTCCATCTAGGGAGAAAGAGACAGACTACACAACCTCTGAAGATCCTCTTTTACTATTAATTCATTTGGACTAGGCATTATGGCTTTTAATGTACAGGGGTTCAGACTGGATGTCTGTTCTGTCTGTTCTGGTCTTTGGCTTTATTTAACTGTGCAAATTAAGAAATCTGTTTCTCAGTCTGTAATTCAACTTAAAACCTGTTTCAAACCCTCATGCCTGTGCAAACCACAGCAGCACCAAGGCTGCTCAACCAGAGCCTGTCCTGGGTCTTGTTGAATCACAGAAACAGCGGCAGAAGCACAAAAGGACAGAAACTGGAGATGATTTTGTCTAACCCCCCTGCTCAAGCAGAGTTACCTAGAGCAGGGTGCCCAGGACTGTGTCCAGACAGCTTTGGAATATCTCCAGGAACGGCGACTCCACAATATCCCTGGGCAACCTGTGCCAGAGGTTGACCACCCTCCCAGTAGAAAGGTGTTTTCTTGCATTCAGAGGGAACCTCCTGTGTTTCATTTTGTGCCCATTACCTCTAGTACTGTCACTGCACACCTCTGAGATTAGTCTGGCTCCCTCTTCTTTATTCTCTCCCATCGCATATTTATACACATTGATAAGATCTCCCTGGAGCCATCTTATCTTGAGGTTTAACAGTCTCAGCTCTCTCAGCCTCTCCTCCTGTGTCAGATGCTCCCATCCCTTCATGCTCTTTTGCCGGACTTGGCTCCAGTATATCCATGTCTCCCTTGTACTTGGGAACCCAGCACTGGACCCAGTACTCCAGGCATGTCTCACCAGTGCCTGAGATAGTGACAATGACAGAAATCATCAAGACATGTAAAGTGGATCCAAAGTTCAAGGAAAGACTAATTTGTATGAGGCTGCCACAAGTGTCCTGCTTACTGCATGGGATCAATCAACAAGATTTAGCTGTGATGATATCATGTTTCTAAAGATACCTTCCTGTAGCTGAATATGTTATCATTCATTAGTCTGAAGAGAGTGAGAGAAACCTCACTGTTATTTCAGAAAACTTTCTCTTTTCTGAGAATACAATTTATTATTATTATTATTATTTTATTAAACAACCTTCCTGTATTTTCCTAAACTTCACAGGGGTATTATTAAAAAAACCCAAAACACTTAACAGACCGCTGTTACTTGAAAAAGAAATCTTGCTCCTCATCTGATATTGAATGAACCATACAATCAGCCACTAAACTGCAGTATCTTGCCCAGGGATATTTTATATTGTATATAATACCTCACTGCAAGAACACCTTCCTCTTCTGCATCTTACTAATGCACTAGATGTCCACAGAGATTTTTTAGGAGTTAGTAAACTGCTTACCATTGAAATGACAAAATGAGTTCCTAAATTATGAGAGCTGGTTGCAAAAGAATACACAACAGTTCCCAAAGAACAGGAAGAGGATCCCAAAAGCATAGAAGCTTACAGCAAGGAAGTCCTTTAGACAATCCCTTGTTTAAAGTAGACAGGAATGTTTAATTTTCTCACAAGGAGAAAATATTTTTCATGCTGTCAACCTAACATACGAGCTATAAAAATAATAGATATTCTGTCATCCTATCTGGTTTTGCCCTAAAACACAAGGGATTTAAGAAGAAAGTTACTTGGAACTAAGCCACATGTTTGGTATGAACATCCCTCAAGACCCAAAACATGTTTATGAAATAAATCCAGAAGGAATTAAAATACTATAGAGTATTTTCTAATTCCATTTATGCCCTCTTGAAAAAAAAAAATGTTCTGAATTACTGCTCATTCAAACCACTCCTCAACAGGAAAGCTTTATTATTTTGAAAAAAGAGCATTCACCCATAAAACAAAAACAATATCTGCAGTAGGAGATTAAACAAGATTAAGCTACTCCCTGAAGAGTGATAAATTATTTACCAGAGCCCTCTTTCTCTATCCTTCCACTTTCCTCTTGTGTCACCCTCCTTGCATGCCTTGTGTCCCAGCTCAGGTGCTGGTAGGAGCACACTCATCACTCCTGGAGGGATGCTGGCAAACTGGATTGAGAAAGTCCCCAAAAGCCAACCCACAAAGCTGCTCAGGACATGGAAATGTGTTACCCTTGACTGAAAGCCCTCTATGCAGGCTTTCCTCAGGCAGCAGCCCACACAGTTCCTCCAGAGACCCCATAGCTGCAGAAGGGTAATATGCTCCTGCGAGTCCAAGGAGTCCCAAGCTGGGAAAGGGACCTCCTTTGGAATAACTGAACTCTATCCAGTTATTCCTGGGAGCTGCAATTTCTCTCAAGTCCCTGTTTGCCTCGGCAGCTGCTGGCTGCGTATGCTTTTCTCTCTCAAGAGCTGCAGCTACCACAGATCTGCAGCTCTGTTCCTGGTAATTTAGCAAAAACAGATGCGAGATTTACATGACCATGTTCACAGGGCAGGTGGGATTCATCTTGCCAAAAGCTAGAGATATATAGTATACAACCCATGTAGTCATCTAGACTTCCATTGTAGTTAAAGGAGAGGAATGCATACTTCTCAGGTATGAGCTACATGATGTATTTTAGTCATCTACATTAAGATGAAGTGAAAATTTCTTAGAAGTGACTTTTTTTCCTTCACTTACCGAAGGAGTTCAGGTGACTAAGTCAGATGCTAAAAAGTTATCTGAAATTAATCTTATCCATTCTATCTTGCTGGTGGGTTAACAAGTCTTTATAGACAATAAACATGGTGGCTGCTCACATATACATTATTATCTTCCATATCACTGTTAATGAGGAAAAGATTTGCCTAAAAAAACCGCAAGGGGACGTTCAATCTTTAGCATTCATTCATCCATTATCAATAATCACAATCACTAGCCTGGCAGCCATGCATTTGTCTGAAACATTATTTCTTACACAAATGTGTAATTCATTTCTGGAAAGGCAAAATTAAGCCTGAGGGGAAATACATAGCTTATGCCTCATTTGTATCTAGTGACAGCCCTCCAAAAGACAGGGCTGTGTACGCACAGTGCATTAAGTGGATAACAGAGGTCACTTTGAACAGCTACTTGTTACTCTGGGCTGAAAGGGCCACTGGTATTATGCAGATCATTTCAAGCAAATGCCAGTAGAGCCAGTCTAAACTGCACTGTTTCCTTATATGTTACAGGCAAAGTATTTTAGGAAGGTTTCTGGCAATTTTAGCATTTTATTATTGGAACCCATTTTGCCCTCTGTGGATTGTGGAGTCAGCTGCTCTTGCTATCATCCATCAAATTATATAGGTTTCAGCAAAACCTATAAAACTCACGGTGACATTTTTGTATTTCAGTGCTCAACACTTCAGACTCTTCCAGGCAAGGAGTGAGTGAAATCTTGGTCCGAATGACACACTGTCTTTTCATATGATCCAGCTTTCAGTTTCAGTCCCGAAAGGGCTGCCAAAAATTTAACATCATTTTACACCTCTCTATCTAAATGTCCAGAGACCACAGCATGTGGGATGGCAGGCCTGTTTAATAAAGGTGTTATGGAAAAGCAAATAGGGAGAGGAACAAAAGGAAAACTTTCTAGACTTATTTTTAAACTTTGCATGTTTCTGGACATGTTCAAAGGTCCAGGTGTTACTCTTGACTGCAAGGATGTAGAGCACAAGGAAGTGCTCTTCTGGTGGAATGACTGAAGGCACAGAAGTTCTCTGCTCAGACACATCCACAAATACAGAGCAGAGCAGTGTGCCCACCCACCGTGTTCAGCTCTACAAGGAGAAAGAAACATTGCTCTAAAGGAGCCTTTTCTTGTTTCTTAAAGTATTCACCCTGCCCATACCTCACAATCAACTGCAAGGGGAACCAAGCTACTTCACTCTTCCACACCAAAAGACAAGCTATGGAAGTAAGGTTTGAGGTAAGGCTTAACATAAGGCAAACATCTTCATAGGGAGTGGTATGAAATCAAAAGCCTCTTGTGCACAGACAGTGAGTCTACTACATCTATCTCTGACTCATAAAGTAGAAAGGACATGGGTTAAATCCAGGTGCAGCATGCTGAGAGATACCTTCTTCACCAAACTCCAGAAAGTCATGCTCTTCCCTTGGGGGTAGAAGTTACTTGGTGATGCTACCCTTCAAGGTATCTTCTTCCCCACATTCTTATTTTCATGTGATTGTATTGACCCTACACATTTCATTGGTAATAACAAACCCAGAAATTGCAAGAATTCTGGAAAACACGTTCACTTTTGTTTATAGTCTTTTCAAAAATGCCAACTTCCGAAGCCAATCTGTTAAGGTGGACATCAGGGCCCTCTAGTGGCTTGGGAGAGGGGAAATTATGAAAGAGGAATGGCAATGAAATCTTTCAAAAACTCAGTAACATTTCCTACAGCTTTCGAATCAAAACATGAAGCATAAGCAGAGTTCCTCCATCACTTCCAGGAGAATCAAAAGTCTTCATTTGCCCATGTTCCTACTTTGCTCTTCCACTCAACTTTTATTTTGTGAAGTAGGACTAAACTGGACATTGCACATTGCCATCATTTTTCCAAAGCCAAAGGCTGACTGTGATCCTAACATAAATCCTAAACTCCTCCTGTCATGGGGAAAGGCATTCCCAGGCTGCCGCATATATGGCAAGCCTGTTAATTGTATGACCTGTCAAAGCTTGTGCACCAAGAGTGGGACACAAAATTAGCTTCCATCTTATTCTGCTTAAGTGCAGTGACTTTTTTGCACAGTGCTCATTTACAGCACAACTCTTCTGGTTCCTGTCTTATTCTAGAACTCCAATACCTGGGAAACAGGTCAGTGGGCACTTTGAACCTCTGACTGCTATGAATGAAGATGTCTCAGCCATAAGGTTGCACTACAGCCAGGGGAGCAGCACTCTTCATTACCTCAGCCCTGGAGGGAGGCTGCAGCAGGCCAACACTGTGTCTCCTCAAATGTCACATGGCCTGAGGATTGTCTCAGGCTTTGCAAAGAGGCTGCAGCTGAACCCCAAAACCATATTCAGCAGTAAAGTGAGAGGCCACTCAAGTGTTTTCTCTTAAAAATGCCATGCTATTTTGTGAGAAATTTGGATAGCTGACCGTTCAAGGATTTTGGAAGCCAGATTAAAGATTTCTGAAATCTCTTTAAACACCTCAAACTGTTGTAAAACAGTAGGAAGAAGACTTAGAAATACTCAGTGAGCCTCAGGTAATTCCCATGGAGGTAATTTCAGTTTTGCTAACCCAAAAAGTTTGAAATTCCGGTTAAAAGTCTTCTGCTGCATAATCGTAAGATTTTTCTTAAAACCTTGACAGTGTAGGAAAGGCAGTATGGGTTTCTTTTTGCCTAACTTCTGGTCTTCAGGTTTCAGTATAGCACTTTTTGTATAAAATTTTATTTAGATCACAGCTAGAAACTTATTTTTATGTAAAATTGGAGATTACCACAGACGTCTTAGAGGCCCAGAGGCAAGCATCTTCTAGGCAGGACTTGCAATAAAATCACAATTGGCAGCACAGCAATTTACTGCTGCTGTCATGCTTATAAACGTCTAGTGTGGATAACCTCAGGTGTTTTTTTAATCAAGGGAAATTTCATGCCAGATCATTGTCCACTTTCAGAAGAGATTCGAGAGACCATGCAGGCCAAGATACAAAAAAGAGAGGTCATGTTTGTGTTTAGTTTATAGGCTGTACCAAGGCTGCTTTCAGTAAGTGTTTAGGTATCCAAGGGGCAGGTACTTACGGAGACTCCAAAAGCCCTGTTGTGGTCACTGCAAAAGGGAAGGGTCAGGTATGAACACAGAAATATCTTCAGCTGATCAACACTGTGATTGTTCATTAATCATTATAAGCTCTTGAGACCCAAAGATTTGGTAGGCGTGACCCCATTTAAAGTTGGTGCCCTCTCTCCTCTCTCGTGAAAGCGTGATTTCATGACTTGGCGATGCTGCAGAGAGGATGCTGACTTTAGCAAGCTGCAGATGACAGCAGACAATACATCTGTCCAACACAACAGCATGTCAAAAAAAGATACCTCACCCCTGGAAGAAGTCTAGCTGCATGAGCACAGTGTTTTGTTGTGTTAAATAGCTGAGAGGAGGCCAGTGCTGTGGTAGGACAGCAATACTGCCTCTGGTAACATTTACCTATGCTGAGCATAGCATCAGGCTGATCTTCACACCTGAAGTCTGAATCAGCAGCACAGGTCTTCCACTGGAATAAAAAAAATGTTTCTTTAAATGCATCTCCTGTTCAAAGCCTAGTTTCCTTTTTGTCTTTTTTTTTTTTCTTAACTTCTCTCTGCTGATTTCACACTAATTATCGCCTTTACATAGATAATAAAGCGTAAGGGCTCATCCAGACTTGAAAGTTAAAGCAGATTTATGCTGAGCATGAATTTGCATGACCACAATAGCTTTTTCTGAATAATTTCCTGTCTGGACAGTCCCACTGCTATTATAAAGTACAGGGAAGAATCCCCAAGTCTCTCTTGAGCATCGCCTCAGACCACAGTTAAACCAACTCAGCCTACCTCTTGTGGGCACTTGGGGAAAGAGTCTCCAAGTGCCCCGGCCTCCTTTCTTGAATGAGACGTGGCTGAGAAAAAAAGGGCAGTGGCCAGACCACTGAAAATGCCTGAAATATTGTGTGGGGTTCTCAGGGCTGCGGTTCCCCAGCGCCTTCAGCACCAATGGTGGCAGCTGTTCTCCACCTCCCATCACACTCCACTCCTCTCCTGAGCAAAACCCAAACAAAGCAGAAGATGTAACCTATGTATCTTATATTTGGCCTGCAATCTGAATGCATTTTTCCTCCCACATGCTGTCATACTGAATTAACAGTTCATCTGTAAGTCCTTTTTCCCTTCTACTCTGATAGATCATTGTTTCTAAATGACCAAGATGGAATAAAATGTACCATGAAGAGCCCAAAAGGATCAAATTAGTGGAGAGTGGATTAAATGTGCAACATTTTCCATTTCTCTAACACTCACAGAGGAAGAAATGAATCTATAGGATATTAGAAAATGTTGCACTAATTGACATTTCAACCTGCCTGTGACATTTTCTTTTGAAGTCATCCATTAAATCACAACATGCCTGGTCAGTACCTGTAGGAATGCATTGTATTGTCACAGCACTTCAAGTACTTCATACAGAGTACGCTACAAGTAAAATTACTCCATCTGCTTACAATCTTATTCAGTATTGTCTCATATTTTTTCCAAGACCCTAGTTGCCTTAGTTTCACAAAAAGATGCTGTGGTAATTATTCTAATAGGAGACCTATAAATGCTATGCTTTCGTTTTGCACTTCTCAAAGGTGCTCATGGCATTTAAAATTAAAACTATTCAAGTACAAAATCAAAGAAGAGAGAAAACTTAGTAAGTAGGAGACACGATTACTAAGTAATTGGTATATTTTTGAATAATGTCCACTCTGTGTTTGAAATTCTGGTTCAGAGCCCGTTGAAGTAAATGGGAATTCTCCCTTTGAGTTTCTGTTTCTTTTCTCTCTTCAAGAATCCTTGTCCAATATATCTAGTATCTGGTCAATGGTCTGGTGTTTTTAAAATTTTCTCGGTTTCTAAAAGCAAAATAATTTTTACTCTGCTAAGCTCACTACACAGCTTCTTCGGATGTGGTTTCCTGGTAGTTTCCGAGCTTCAGCTCATCTGCAACACTCTGCTGGAAACCTTAGCCCAAAGTGTAGCTGCAACCAAAACATAAGAATGTTATGGGAATTAAATGCAAAATAGCTCAAAAATATATTTATGCGTCACTATGCATTCATTGGACTAGGGTATCTGCCACACTGGACAAATGTCTGTCAACCTGTCTGTCAGTAAGAAGTAAGAAGGTACTGATTATACATGAAGTGTGGAGAGAGACCATAAGAGGAATCAAAGATGAAGAAGACCTCCGTGGGAGGGAAAAATGGGAGAGCTTTCTTTAGAACAAATTTAACAGAGGCATTAAAAATACGCAATAGTCAGGCAAAAAGTGAACCAGGCTTTCCTGCTTGCTCTTATTTATAATATAAAGACTTGGGAAACTCCAGAGGAATGTTACAATTTACAATGGACAAAGAGAAATATTGGGGGGGGGGGGTTTATGCATTATTTAGTGCTTGAATTCTTTGTCAAAGGACCATAGATAGCTGCCTTAGCAGATTAGGGCAGGGGAGTGGGGAAAGGATTAGCTAACAGTTCTGGTAAAGAGAACTTTCCAAGATACTTGCGAAAAGTTGTTAAGAAAGCGATAGAAGGGCTTATGTCTCAGGACATAAAGCAACTTCTAATTTTTGTGGGAAGAACAGCTACCTTAATGGGAAGTTTTCTCTTTATTACCCGGTGTCTTGCTCCTTTCTGTAAAGGATGTGGCATGAGTTGGCACCAGGGCCAGAATTCTGGTGAAGATGTCCACACTGGGATCTTCTAATAGGGAACCATGACCCCTACAACATCAGGGACTGAGGTCCTCACACAAGTACAAGGTAATCCTGAGTGTGAATCTTCACATCACCCCTCTAAAATAAAGAGATGGGAACCTGAAGCACAAAGACTGAATGAATTATCCAAAACCACCAAAATATCTTCTGCAGAGTGCTGAAAGGCTGTCTTACAGCTCAGGCCCTCAGATCCCAGCCTTCTGGTTCATATGTGTCCACTGCACTGAACAGAGGCAGTAGCTGCAGCCAAGCTGAACATCAGTGTGCTCCACAGGAGGTGTTACACTCCCCTAGTCATCCAGACTGGGGACCTCTGTATCACTTCTCTGCCCAAGCACCCATGTGTCCTGTCTGCACTGTCAGGGTAAGTCCAGCAAGCGCACCTTCACCCAGAAATTGGGCAGCTCAGGCATATCCCCTGAGAAACAGGTCTGTATCACTTGCAACACAGAGATGTTTGCACATGCACAATACAGCTGATACACTGGATTTACATTGTGAATTTCAGAATACAGAGGACCAGGCCTTCCAGCTTCCTTAAATCGGTCCTGGAGCAGGAATCTGGCCTGGACTTCTCAACTGTTATGTTAATATCTCTGTTGTTGGAATATCTGTTTCCCAATGTTTCTTAAATAGGTGGTTGTTCTCAGCATGGAAATAGTTTCACTAAAAGGAACACGGGGCAACGCAAACACTTAAGAACTCTCAACGCAAGCTGCATTTCTCCTGTGGTTACATTTTCTTTACTCAGTGAAGATATTTGTTTTCTTTCACTCCACGTGTAGTTACCTAATTTGGTTTACTGTTCTCTTATTGTGCACCACTTCCACAAAAAAAAGAAATGAGAGCCTTACGTGGGATACTTTTTCTCTCTTTGGTCATCTGTCAATCACTCTGAGACTTAGGCTTGTCCTCCAAACCTTCATAAATAAATAATGAGCATGTAAGGTGAAAAAAAAATAAATTGGTCTGTGTTTAAAAAGTGTTTACCAATATACCTTGCCCAGTGGTATTTCAGCTGAGGATTCTCTTTCCTCTCATTTCTCCATCCGATGGTGTTTTCCTGACAGCTATCTAGGAACTATATGACTCACAATTCAAGAATAGAGACTTTTGAAAATTAAAGAGAAATAGGAAATGTCTTATTGCAGACGCATGGATTTTAATTGTTTCCGCAGGGTTAAGACCTTGGAATACAGACACATGCACATACAAGCATAATTTAAAGTTTTTGAACAAACCACCAGTCCTATGTTTTGTGCCAGGAATGTAGACTGGAGCAGAGAGATTACAAACCTGAATGCGTGACTAAAAATATACGTACAGATGGGAGGGTATTAGAATCCATGTTGCTTATTTTAGAACAGATGGAGACTATGCTGTATTACAAGTAATATTTTGGGAAAATACTAAGCTGTGCAAGTCCCAAATTAAAGTGCAAATACAACAAAGCAGGCAGTATTTTTATGTCAGTAATCAGATGCTTTTAGAGGCAATATGTTTAAAAAAGAAAAAAAAAAAGGAAGAAGGAAAAAAACAGCTGAACCACATAAATAGTCCTGGTGATTTCTCACAGGGGCTTAAGCTTTGCCAGAATAAGGACCTTAATCACCAGTTCACTCCTTGTAATTAATAAGAGAGCCTAATCTACTTTTTTTCCCTTTCAAAACCACTGTTCACTGACTTAGAGCTTTCTTATCAGCATTACAGGTTGATTTTACGGCACTCAGACTGATATAATTACATTAAGATGGGAAAAAAATCACAAATAATTATTTGGCCAAATGTTACGAAAAACTTCCTGACAATGTGCTCTTTGATGATTATAAAATAATTCCTCATTGGGAGAAGTGGGAACAGCTCCTCTTGGGACTAATTTGTCGTGAGTCTAAGAAATAAATGATGTAATAGGTTACTGCTCCCTCCCTGTGACTCAGCAGTTGCAATTTCAAACTGAGCTTCAGTGTGGAGTGCTGTAGAAGTATGTGAGCTCTCCAAAGATTTTATAACAAGCTCTGACAGAAACCAAGCTATAGCAGAATGAAGAGCACAGATCTGTTTTGGCCTAAAACAAAGTAAAATCACTTTTGAGCTAAGGCCAACAGTTTAAGCTGGGCAAATTCTGGTGTTTGTTGCTTAATGGAGGCATTAAGAATAAGTAGTTCAAGTTGCTTGCCTACCTGTCTTCTTGGGAAGAGTAACTCAGATTTCCGAACTACCTAAAGCAACGGAATATAATGGGAAAAACCTGACAAAATTAGCAGAGGATTTCCAAAGCTCCTCTCAGATAACAGAACAGATGTAATTTCTGTTTTCTTCCACCACCTCTCCCTTCAGCCAGGTGACTCTGACCATCTGCATGATTACAGCTTTTTTCTCCTGCCAACAACAGTACTTAGCTCTAAGCCACTAAAAGGTTAGAAGATACAGCTCAAGGATGCACCAGCCCATATGACTTCTTTTCTTTCTGTCCACCTGGTTTTTATTCTCTGTTAAAGGAAAAGAGATGTAGCAAATATTTTTGTAGTGATTCCAGAGTTTTGGTGTCACAACATAAGCAGCTGGTAGGGGATGTACTCTGTCAAAACTTAGAGTATTTGACTTCTATTCAGTCAGCTCACAGAGTAATGCAAGCACCTTGGAAAGATCCTCCAGAACTGATGCACCACATTCTGCTCCTCCAAGATGAGAAAGAATGTAAGAAGACAATGACAGACATAATTCAGTATAGACATACTGAATTTGACAGCTCCCTGGCCATTTTTAACTGAGATAAGCTAATGATGACTGAGTTATAATATAAAGAGAATTCTTCTTTCTTGTAGACTTTTGGCTAGCATACACTAGCTTCACACTGAATATATTTCCAGTCTTGAAGTTTTGTACCACAAAAGCGATCCCTGGCTCTAGCTGCGGTTGTGTCTGTTCCCTACAGGTAACGGGTACAGCAGTTTTGTTTTACTGCTTTGTCTTCACCAAACCATGGCTGCCACCTCAATAGCTTCTGGGGACACTGAGCTCTCAGCCACCAAACCGAATGCAGATACAGGCAAGATACCTTGGAAGTATAAAGTACCTTGTTCTTCTATCTTCTGCAGTTTCAGTGGCATGGACAGCTGTCTGAGACATCTTCATTATCTAGGGCTAGATAAAGGTTCATTCGTTAATCAAATACTCTGTAAAATATATGTGACCCAAAAATTACTGTGAAACACAGAAGATTTTTCAGAAGCAAATGAAGAATATTAGTGGCAAAATGGAGGAACATAATGCAAGGGAGCGATAGTAAAGGAAGCATCTTAACAGTGACTAATCAACATATCAAATAAAAGCTAAAAGATAGGTGTCAGCATTAAACATTAAAAACACTTTCTGCTTTACAAATACTTTTTAGCTAAAAAAAAGTGCTTTCATTATTTAATATGTTGTTATTATTGGCATTATTTAAAAAAAGTGCATTTGAAAATAATAAATATACTTAGCTGGTAGCTTTTTTTATATGACTGGTTTTGAATTGTCCGTATTGATAGATGAGCTTAGTCATATATCGGAAATACCTTTAAAATTTAATAAACTTCAACCTAAGCAATAATCTAAAAATATACAAAAATAAATTATAGGACTCAAAGGAAATATTTTCTTTTTGTTCTAATTTCCATATGACTATTTTCTCTCAGGTGGAATACAAGTCAAATAAAACTAACAAAGGTCAGAGTTTCACTTGTTACCTTTCAATTTCAATCCTCTGTGAACATGTTATGATTTGCAAACCTCAGAAGCATTTACGAACAATATAGTAGGAAGTTACTGACAGTTCACTGTAAAATTAAACATGGTTATTTGAATTTCTAAGAAAACCTCTAAGTTTTCCTCTCTACTGGCTTGAAATTACACAAATCCAAGACATCAGAATCAAGTCAGTCCATGCTTTTTCTGAGTTTGATGGGGTGGGACCGGTCCCATTTTATCAATCTCTCTGCTGCTATATCTAAACTCGCATTTAAACTCCTTGTCAAATGGAGCTTTCAGAGCAGAGCTGGAAGGACAGATTTCCATATTCCTACTCCAGTGCTGAGCAATACAAGCCCACATATCTCCAGAGGAAAAAAAAGGAAAACCTGTTGGCCCATTCTCATTTTAATAAGGAGCTTGATAACTTCCTCAAATATCACTGCATAAATATTTCTACATATTTACTATAACAGGCAGCAAATGTATTGTTTCCTATTTGTTGGGGGAGATAGCTGTGCCACACACAGCAGCTATATTTGCTACCAATTCCTGCTGTCACCAGCTTTTCCAGCTGTGCTTTGCCAGGATCTTGCCTAAGGGTCCTTAGGTTTTAATATAATGTACTCTCTTGTTAGTACTGTCTTTTGTAAATTAAGGTATTTCTGATGGTGCTACATCAGTGCCACAAGCAAAGACTATTTTCCATCCATCACCACGTTCCTTTTGTTCCTTCCAGGAAGAAGTCATGCCTGTGTTGAAACCATTTTTTTCTCAACATAATATTTTGGGCATTGTACTTATCCTGGCTTTTTTCCCTGCAGGACCTTCTCAGTACCCAAGAAATTATTTGGACTGAAAAGGACCAAGGGGGAGCATGCCACAGCCACTCTTCTGTTAACACAAGGTCTGCAAGCCACTGCTGTCAGCCCTGCAACTAAGTGTACTTACTGTACTACACATCAGCCAAAGCTATATCTACTTTGCCTATATGACTAACAAACAAATTTAAACTGTCAGTAGTATTTCTGAAAGATTCCTATCCTTCAGGATGGTTCAGGCTCCTCAAAAATTGTCCTCATTCTGCTGTTGACACTGTCACTTGCTGTTCCAGCCTTTCTCACTACCATTTAATTGCCCCTTTTAAAAGAACTAAAACTAGCGAAGTAGTCGTTTTTGCATAAAAACCTGCAGAGTAAACGAACTGACCCTATTAACTGAGTTTGCCACAGAAGTGACATTTTCCCCACTACATTATAGCACTTCTTTCCCAGAATGGCTCTTCTAAGCTTCTCTCTTTCCCGTCCTGTTCCTTAGTGAGTGTTTGCCATGACAGAAGTAGCTTCATACAACAGATCACAGGTATTTAGCATCCATTTCCATTCACAGGCTCAGCTGTACTATTTGTGAAGCCAGCCTCCTGTCCCAGCCACTGCCACAGTCGGGGTGAGAAAATTAAGTTCTGCAGCCAATGAAAATTGTTGTTTGTCCCTTTGAGTACAAAGAGATAAAACAAGTGTCTCTCCCCAGTTTTCCTTTCCCTGTGGAGCTTCACATCTGAGACCTTTCTCAAAGCCAACTTTTCCCAAAGCAAGGTTCTTTTCTTCTCTCTTGTAATTTGTTCTTTCTTTATTTAAATCAGAAATGACTGGCTGATCAAAATTGCTTTAAGTCCTTAGTGGTTTGTGTGGCTGTGCATGCTGCCAGCACAGCTATTGAAACTCCGGGGACTTCAGCTTATGACAAAGGCTTCAGACTGTGACTGGCTGGCTATGCCGGGACTCTGGGCTCCATGTAAGAGTCGTTTGTCTCTTCCCAACAACCAATAAATAGTACCCAAGTGATTACTAGCTGTAACAATAGTCCATGTTGCTATCACATTTAAAGGAATAAAGGGCATGAGAGTTATAGAAGGGAAAATATTCTTAGCTGTACTCTTATGCTAGAGTGAAATAAAACTCAGGCATTACATGCAAGTGTCACCCACACCCTGAAATGCTTTTTCACCACTTTGCCAACATCTCTAACTGCAAGTGATGGATTGCTGGTTATGCCTCAACCCAGTCTTCCTCCCCAGACATCTTATCCTTCTTCAGACTGGTCAATTGAAGCCCTTGGCTGGGATGAGGTTCCTGTCTCACAGCAGCTCAGTGGGGAGATGATGAGCTGTCCCTCAGCAGCACTCTCAGGCTTTGCAGAGAAGTGGTATTTTCCCTTTGCAGTGTTGCTTCCAGCAGTCAATGTATCAGTGTGTTACTGGGTGGCTGCCATGACCCCAACAGCCCACCTGTGCTGCCCAAAGAGGTTTGTGAACTCATGAAAACAAGAAGGTTTTGTGGAACAGAGTAAACAAGCATCTGCCAGAAGCTCCGGAGTTTTCACTGATACTCCCGTGACATGCCTGCTCACTGAAGACCCATTGTCATACAGACAATGCCCTCTGAAGTGCCATTCAGGTTCCACTCTTTGAGATTCCCTGATACTTGTATAAAAATAGATAGTTTTGTTCTCATGCCCTCACAAAAGACCAGGGTAACACTGAAAGCAATAAGGCCTAAGGTGGTGAGCAGCAAGTGGGTCTGTATAGCAGTTCTCCTGTGGAGTCCAAAACTTGTCCACACCCTGAGCCAGTCTCTGCTCCTGGAGAACCAAGTGCAAAGAATGAATGTTAATGATCATTGAGCAGAAGGTATGGACTGTCTTCTGCTAATAATTACCAAAATCAACTAGCCGAAAAATTAGCTCATGGTTGTGTTCTGGACATCTCTGGATATTTCTTTTCACTGAAATTATGAAATATGATGTAAAATTAGGGGGTTTTATAAACCACTAGATGGCAAACTAGCAGTGTGATACACATCAGGCTTCCTATCACGGAGATGTCTGATTAGGCATATTTTTAAAAACACAGGCTTTCTGTATGAAAATAAACAGTGGTTTGATGTGGTGCATGCTGATATAAACCAAAGAATACTTCAGCTTTCATGTTTCAAATTAATTTATGATGCTTTAAGGCTGGACAATACAGATCTTGTTGGAATCACAAAAGATTTCTAGGGCGAACATTTCACATGGCCTTTGCTTTCCCTCTTGATTGCCCACAGCCACACACCTACAGCTTCCTTGCCTGGGGATGAATGTCAAACAACGTTGTAGTAGTTTCGTCTAGAAATAAGTTGGGGAGATTGAACAAGACTATCTATCACAAGGCCCTTGAAGAGGGGCTGTAACACCAAACTGAGATGTGTGGAAATGCTTGAGGAGCGCAGCCAGGCTCTTCCCAGTGTATACATTTTGTAGGAGTTCTAGCAGCCAGAACAGCACTCAGTCAGAATAAACTTTAACCCTTTAGATAACATACAAGCATTTCTTTCAAATCTAACAGCCCTGGGAGCAGTGAAACCATGAGGAAGCTCCATGGGCAAAGCCATTATTTAATATTTCATTTCCTCTCCACCAGCGTCTGCTTGTAATCAAAGCTGCTGGAGAGTCATTTAAATTGGCTTTTTATCCCTGCAAAGGATTTTTTACAATAAATGCAGGAAGATGTCTTCTCTGTCCCCCTGGCCAGGACCAGGGCTTGGCAGCGCTGGAGGGGCAGCTGCCCCACATGCCTCTGGGACCAGAGACAGCTATGGGGACAAGCGTGGCAGGTTTCACAGCCATGACTGTTAAAGCTGCTGCTGCTGCTGCAACCACTTCCTGGGGAGGTCTGCAGGGACAGAGCAATTAGAAAAAGTCCACTAAAGAGAGCAGAAAGGCACCAAAAGGTCTCTCAAGAGCTCCTAGTCATTTTCCCCATTGCTAAAATGAAGTCAGCTAAGAGTGTAATTGCTAAGAGTTGGCTTTCTAGCTCAGAAAATCTCTAAATTACAAAATGAGCACTGGAAATACAGAATGCTCCATAGCCCTACTGAAATGCGTGGAAAATTGGGAAGAGAGAATGTGCTCACTCAAGCCAAAATGCAACCCCATAGTGACTCAAGAACTGAACAGAGTGGATGCTGGGAGAAAAGCAGGTCGCTTGACTTGTTCACACATATTTAGTCCCTTGTATTTGATTTATATCAGGAGGTGAAGATGATGATGGAAGCAGGTATTCCCTGGACATAAGTGAGGGTCTGCAGACTATGAACAGAGAAGCTTTGCTTTCCTGTGCACCAAAGAGTCAAAACCCAGAGATCACTCTTCTTGTCACAGACCCCAGCCTGTTTTTCCATACCTACCAGGACCAAACTTCCTGAGCTGTCTGAGGACCACATCTATGAACAAATCCTTTTGAGTTATCTGCCTGACATCACTTCACAGACAGAGCAGTTATTCCCCAACCCTTATTTTAGTTACAAGCTGCACAAGAACCCCAGTGCCCACATGTCCCAGTATCTGTCCGGACTTTTATACAGTGCTGTTTTCAGGGACTAATTTCCATTATTTCAGCTGTCACCAAACACATATTGACTCAAGATCTTCTGCAGAACAGGGTTTCAGCAGGCTTCCTGTTTGTCTTGGACAAAAGACACCAAACCCCAGCATTCAGAAATTGCCCTATGGCTCTCTTCATAACAGCAAAAGTATAAAATATTGTATTATTGTTGTTAATATTATTACTCTTGAAAGTGCTTATTTCAGTTTTCTTTTTATTCACATCTGGAGGATCAAGGCAAAAGCAATAGACGTGCACAAGTTTTTGGGTATGCACTTTTATTTGAATGTATTGCAGTGTCTGGACTGCAAGAAAACTGCTCAGAAGTAAGCCACAGCATTTGCTTGTGATGCATTTTTTTCTGCTTAGCCTGTTTATTTAAGTCTTAGTTCATCAAGACTAGGTCTTACACTGCAGAATAAATGCTTTTTTTATGAACTAGGCCCTCCACTGTGTTTAATAAGTACTTAAAGACTTGAACTAGGCAGTTATTGAAGGCTGCTGTGGGAAGATTCCCATGCCTGTTTTACCTAAGCCTGAGCTCTGGAAAGCTGCGAGGGCTGGGGGTACATGGGGTGATGGGAAGAGGTTAGGGAGACAGTGCTGTGGTCCACCCCTGCCTCCAGCCAGCAGAAGCAGTGGCTGCAGCAATCTCTGCTCTCTCCATTTTGCACCCATTCTCAGCCCTCTGTTTTGCTCCCATCCCTTTCTTTTCAGTAACAGAAGCACCTTAGGCCCTGCCAAGCTCTCATCCTTCACCCATGAGGCAGGACAACCATTGCTTTACATGTGTTTCAGAGGGCACTAGAGCTGAGTCAAGTTGTCACATACACCCAAATAACAGACTATGTTAACTGAGCTTCAGTTGTGTTTCTGAAAGCAATGTGATTTTGACACCTTTAAAACACAGGAAAGTCTGTAATTAGCAGAGGGTTTTTCCTAGTAGTTACATTAACCTTTAGTGGAATGTTACTCAACCCATCATGATGTTATTTTTATGGTCCCATACCAAAATATGCTGCTGTAGGATTGCGAACTTCTCTTGGACAGTGGAAAATTCCACATCCTTGCATAAATCCTAGAAGTCCCTTGCTCTGGTTGAGTGCCACCATGCACTGTGCCTGGTAAGGTTTTGCAAACAATGGCCTCACTCGCTGGAGGGAATCCAGCCCCGCTTGTAGCATTTTCAGTCATACTTTCCCTGCCCAATGAATGAAGAATGAAAAATGCAACTATTCACAGAAGCAGTTTTGTCAGATAGTAATGACCCAAGTACTAATTTAACAGAGTTTGTCACATGATATGTTCTGTATATTGTTATTTTCCATAAGGTTTGTTTGTTTCCATGTTTTCCAAACACAGAAATATATATAGGGTTCAACAGAGCTCTAGAAATGTACAGAGAAAAGAGTGGTCATGACTACGGCAGAAAACTACTAACCTGGATAAATATGCAAACATTCCTTATAAAAATCCAATGAAGAGATTAACTGCACAAATACACAAAAGTTCATGAGAGATGATCTGGCACCACAGAGTCTTCCTTTGCTCATTTAATCTAATTAAGTTCATTCCATATAACAGTAATTTATGATGCAGTAAAAGTACCACTGTAACTAGGCTTAGTTCAAATACTAGTAAAAATTTCATGAGTGCAGTTATGACAACAGAATAAGACCTCATAATAAGCCAAGTGGCTAAGGCACCAGAAAAGTTATTTTTATTAAAAATAAATCAGTAAGAAATAAAACTTTCTACAGTTTTGCCTAATTTTCTTTCAGTATTCTTAAAATTGTGATCCTGATGCAGATCTGTGAGTAAGAGAAAGAAATATTAGCTGAAATAGACCTGTAAACTGCTGAGAGTGGAACTAACCTTTGGTGACTCAGGTCACCAAGCTTTGGGGACATTGATTTATCTTGGCCTCAGTTCCCTACCAGCTAAATGAGTGTATATCTTCCTTTTCTGCAGCCTCCTTTTGTGGAGTCCTGCCACCAAAATATTCTTGTGGCAGCAGGTTAGTCTGCTGTAGACCTCTGGGTTGGGGTGTTGGCAGGACTTCCAAGTGCCACCATACTCCTGTGATTGCTATGTCAAAGTAGAAATAGAGTTTCTTCATAATGTTCATACCAGCATCATTCTGCTGCTGTTTTCTCTTTTACAAATGCACACATTTGTGAAGCCTCCCACTCTAGGTGTGTAGCACAGTCCTGCTTCAAGGCCAGGTGGCCCAGTCCAAGCACCCAGAGCTGAGTATATGGGTTCAAATGCTGCCAAGGGAGGGAGGATGGGCAGCTGCCCACCGAACTGGGGTTTCCTCTGATAACTAGGATACAGGGACTGTACAAAGTGATGCACCTGGTCACTTACATGCTTCGTTTCTCAGCACAACCAAAGGACTTTTGTCACACATCACCTGGTCCACGAATAAAAACACCACTTTCAATTAACAGATTTCATGAGCGATGATGTAGCTCACCTTGCAGACATCTTCATCATGAGGATCCAAAATTGATTAACATGAATCCCATGCTAAACATCCTAACTTCCAGAAACCCACCCACTTCTGTAGGAGTTACAATCCAATACAAAAAATCTGAGGTTATTCAACAGCTTTTTGAATTTTTGTTTTTAAGAAATCACAAACTCATAGTCTTCTGCTTCAAAGTCATGATGAGTTCAACACTTGAAAGTTCCAGGACGGCAGTTCACATTCCTCCTGTGTAGTCACGCTCCTTGAGACGGAAAGGACCTCATACTGCCTCCATTTCTGAGACAAAAAAAAGGCTGTTCTGTGCTATGATGACTATACGGTTCAGGAGTGGGGAGCTGTGGGGCGTTCCCATGCTGTGGTATGCCTGGGCCATCAGATGACAGCTTCCACCTGGAGCACTTCTTATATCCTTATATATTTCTGCAAACTGACAGTTTTCTCCACCAGACTGGGTATGTACAAGGATGTTCTCTGAGGTTAATTTTAGCTCCAGAGGAAACTCCTTCCACAGCCAACAGAAGGAGGTAGACTTCTACAGAAACCAAGTCAAAACATCTAAATTACAGTCACTTCTGGGGCCCTAAATTGGCCTTAACCAGACCGTGGACAGTGGGTAAGGAGACTGGCTTCATGAGGCTGAAGGTGGTTTCTCACCTCTGTGGAATCAGGTCTTTAAAAGAGCAGTAGTCTTTGTTCTATTTATCAGGATTGTGTCTACCAAACCAGAGACCCAGGCATCTGTAGCCCTCAACTGAGCTGTTGTCTAGGGCAAAAAAAGCAGCAGACTGAGCTGTCATCAACAACTGTGAGCAGAAACAATATGAGCAGTAACTTCTTCCCTAAAGCTTCCATCACTAAAGAAATGGTATCCACTATGGTCAACCATAGGGGACCTCTTCTTGCATTTCCAGAAGGCTGAACCCATTTTGGAATGGTTTTGGTGAAGACTGTGTATTTCTTACCACTGTAATTAATCAAATCCTTTTTAAAACTTAAAAAGACCCCAAGTCAACTGAAGATTAGATAAGATAGCTAGATAAAGTACTTTCATTTCTTGTGAATATTTTCTCAGAAGAACAAACTTGAATCCACAGCACTTAAAGTCTGGAAACTTCCAAAGCAAAAACAAATGAGTGTGTGGTGCGGCTGAGCTTCTGCAGGACACCTCGCTGCCCAAAATTATCTATTTAATGTTCTTACAGAATTTGGTAGAGCAGTTTATCTTTAGATTCTAGCTTTATATGAAAATGGCAAATCTTCACCTAAAGCTACCTCACAGAAAACCTTCAGAAGACCATGATATTTGCAGAATTTCTGTACAATACTATAGGATACACACTGTTACATCAGCACCCATTGCAAGGCTGGAGACATGGTTTTGTAGTATCCTTTGTTTTCCATATCTACAAAAGTTTTACTGTGACTGTAGAGGGCATTGGACTTCGTTGTTTATATATAATAATACCATGCATAAATAACATCAAGGCTAGAAAAGGGCAGCCATGGGATAAATTTGGGCTTGGCAGAAGAACAGGAAAGTTCATTTCAGATAAGCCTGGCCGATAATAATAAATCTTTGCACAAGGTTCATATGAGGCCTTTTCTTGTCTTTCCTTCATCTTTTCTAGGAGTGAGAAAACATCATGTTTTAACTCCTCTAACACTTCCTGGAGTAAATGGAGTTCCAACATACATGCCTAGCTCCTTTTCATGCTCAATTTTTTGCTTTCTTTATACTTCAAAATAGTGTGGAAGGAGTCCGTCAGCACCACAGTGTCACCTAAACCTGTTTGCATATAAAAACATTTTAGTCAGTTTATCACTCAGGATATTTGCATCAAGATCATAAAATAAGTGTCATTATTCCACTTAACAGCCACAAGGATACAAACTTCATCTTCTCCAATTATGTTTTACTTCTGGCCAAAAAGATTTAAAACTTTTTCCTATAGGCCCTAGTTGTTCAAGACATACCAGGGAGCACTAAAATTTTACAGCCTTGTTTAAAATACAGTACCACTACTCTCTCTGGTTAGTCTTCAAAATCTAATCACCATCTAGTATGACTGCAAAAGACACAGTAAAAGTATTCTTTAAAATTTTTCCGAACATTCTAACAGAACAGCATTAGGTGGTAAATTTGCTTGTGTTGCCAAAATACTGAACTTCACTGCTAAAATAGGTATTTTGAAATAGATCATGGGATCTCTTACTGCCTGTGGAAATAAATGCTTATTTGATTGTCAGTAGATTTTTAAACAGAGTTACTGACGTCCTCTTTAACGCACCACACAACCCTCATACACTTGTGGTGGCTTTCAGCCTTTTATTTTGGTGCTATGCTGTCCATGTGCAAACACACCTGACTCTGCATTTGAGCAAGAGCCTGCTCAGACAGCTCTGCATTGTCTCCTTGTCCACTCCAAGGTCAGAGCCCTCAAGTCGGTCTTGCAGCTTGTTTCAGTTTCAGTGCCAAAGCTGCCTGGCTGCCTTGGAGGACAAGGAAGCCAAAACCACAACTGTCTCTGTCTGCTCACACCAATGTAGCTGTAGCCTCATCTGTATCAGGGCTTCTAAAGAGAAATTCATATGGAAAATATATATATCAAAAAAGCAAAACTTGAATGGTTTTTTTCCCCCAGGATATTTCTTATTCAGCATTATCTTCTTTAACGTTTACTAAAAATAAACATTAACTTTTGGTGTGACTAGTTAGATGTTTAATATTAGTATCTTTCTCAACAGCATAGTTTTTCAACAAAGTCAAAACTTACCACTGAAAATATTAGTGAAAAAAGACATATATTTCTGAAGATTTTTTACAGTTTTAAGAAAGAAAAAAAAAGTTTTTTTTTTTCAACAGAAGAAAATCAGAATTGCCATGATCTTCATTAAAGAAACAATGAAAATCCAGAAATCATAGCAAAAAATGAGTAGGGATCAACTTTGAACATCCTTAGATACTATTGACTAAGAAATTAGTTGAAACAGTCCTTTTCCTGTTTCATACTGAACCTTATTTACAGCCCAGACCTTGCTAGGAAATACCAAAGTTCCCCCAGTTTTGTCCACTTTTGCCACCAGTCCTGTGTTTATGTGTTGGTTATTGTTGAGACACCATATGGCAGGTATTGCACACCTCCTGATGGACTACAGAAGTAGGCAGGAATCATTAGGACCTCAGAGGCAGCAAAGCAAGAAATGTGGCCATGGGAAGAAGGGCTGCAGAGCTTCTGTGTAGACTCCCAGTGTTGGAAACATCACCAGCACAGCTGCCAAGAGGTAGCTGCCCACAAAAGCACATGCTAAATGGATCCTTATCTCTTCATTCTACCATGAACAATTATTTGTTTTCTCTTCATCTGTGTTTTTTTCTCCATCCTAGGACTCATTCAGCTCTTTTAAAAAGACAATCCTTGGACAGGATTCAGATTCAAGCTGCTTTTTTTTTTTCCTCCAGACAAAGCCTTTTTATAATTGTGCAGGCATTACATAAGATTCCTTTTTTCTAAATTTTCACTCAAGTCAAATCTCTCTGTATTGTATAATTAGGCTGCATTTCCACTTCAGACAAACCCTGAGAGTATAACTCCCTAGCACTCAAAAGTGAAGGGAGGATGCTACCATTACTTATGGAGAATCAGACCACAATTATACCTTAGGGCTTGAATGCCTAGGCCAGCTGAATTACATAAATAGCTTTAGATAAATAATCAACATTGGCCTAGATCTGCTGAGTGAAATGTGCAGTGCCAGGTAAAAGAAGGTAAGCAGAGATTAACCATTTCTAGCTTGGCTCATCCAAAGTTTGCATGTTTTCACCAGCCACCTCTGTATAGTGGGAAACTGAGTTCAGTCCATCGTATGTAATTGCATTCCTGGTTTGGAGAATGGACTAGTAAGCATCCGCACTGAATGTACTTGATCTTGCTGCACTTTCTCTTTCGAGATGGAACCTCTCAGAAACCTGAGGATAAAAAGGGGTACAAAAAGGCCTAAAATGCATCATTATAACAATGATGTGTCCCAGCAATAGCCTCTTTCCCTGATCATGTACAGTACTGCATGTTATAGTGGCAGCAGCAGGAAAGGAAAATATCAGAAGAGCCCAAAAACTACCCCTGTACTCCTGTGTGACCCCCTAGTATGAGGCTGCTGTCCTGGTGCTCAGCATGCAACACTAGCCTAACAACTGATGTATTGGTGAGTGTAGCACTCAGGATATAACGTTTTTGAGACATCACTTTTTTTTTCCCCAGAGAGGAAACCATACATTTTACTATCACATGAAAGACAGCAATCTCCTGCTTTTTTTAGGTTTGTTTTTTTAAAGCAACAGGTTTTCTAATGGCTTGCACAAATACAAACTAGGTTATTCACATGCTTCTGAGAATATTCTTGTTCTTTTCTAAGTCACTTGTTTATTAAATGGCATAGGAACGTCTCAGAATTATTGAAGTTCAAAAGACATAGAAAGATTAGAAAAAGCCATTCCTCAAACTGAGTTTTCAGTTCATGTAAACTCCAGTGCTATAATTTTAGCAATTTAAATTAAAATATATTTTGAAAAAAAATATTCCTTTATTGTCAAAAGCACCTCATTCAGCTCCTCCAACTAGGTGATAGCATGTCTGTTCATGTAGTTGTTAAACTAAGGCCACAAGGAACTGTTAGACATACAGAAAATAACAACTTATCTTTGATAAAAGCCGTGTTTCCAAGAGAACTATCCAGTCATGAAGGTCACAACAGGTGAGGAATCCACCACTTCCTATGGCAGATTAATCCCAACAGTCATCAACAATATAAGTATGTGTCTGCCATTTCAGGTTCTTACTGAATACAGGGATAAACTTTTTCCCTGTGAGGACAGATTGGAGCAGGTTGCCCAGGAGAGTTGTGTTCTCCATCCCTGCACATTTTTAAGACCTGACTGGACAAAGCCCTGAGCAACCTAGTCTAAGCTCAGAGGTGATGCTCCTTTGAGTAGGAGGTTGGACTAGTGACCACCTGAGGACCCTTCCAGTCTGAATTATCCTGTGATCTTATGACACTATAATCCCAAAATTAATTTGCCTATCTCCAGTTTCCAGGCACTAGTCTTAATTAGGCCTTCATGGGCTACCAAGCTTGGCTCTGCTGAATTATATCTCCTTGGAGCGCTCACCCCCTGGCCACCAAGGAACCAGAAAACAAGTGTGACAGAGTGCTTAGCCTCCCTGCTGTGAAACTTTGGCTTGTTTAGCAAATCCAGCCTCCAAGGAGTTCCCCACTCCTGGCTGTGCAGCAGGAGATCTACAGGCTCGCAAGCTGCCTGCTAGTGAGCCTTGGGAAAAGCTCTCAGCTGCATCACAGAACCGCCCAGAGCCACAGACCTTGGCCTTTCTTCATTCACCACCAGGCAGGCTAGCAGAAATATTTTTGACTGAAAAAAACACACCACAATTTCCAGGCTGCCCCTATGCCTAACCACAAGCAACTGATCACAAAAATATTTGATTATATAGTTTTATTATCAAAGTTGACTAGATATCAAAGCTAACTCAGACCAGAATTAAGAATAAGGGGCTCTTATCAAGGCATGATAGATGATCACAGTAATACATGATGTTCTTTCTTATTATAATAGAAATGGCAAGTAAGTTTTGCAGTTGGGATGGTAGAATTGTTTCCCACATGGAATAAAATAATATACATTTCAGGTCTTTTGTTAAGAATTAAAACAGAATTCAAAATAAGGGATTTTTTTTTCATTTAGGAAACTAGAAAAAATCATAGTAGAAAAAGGGGAAAAGACATGAGAAAAGTTAATATGTTCTCTTTTATCTGTAACAGACATTCTTTACTGTTTTGGAGGCAGCAATTAGTGTAAGTAAATTAAGTTGAGAGTTTAATAAGATTTTTAAGAAGTCAGGAAGGCTGGAAAGAGACAAATAAGTCTAGACAAAATATCCCTTTTTAATATGGTTATTCATGCCACCTATGAAGGATGTGACTGGTGGTGATCTGTAATAATTTTAGCATGGTACAGAGTCTTTCATTTGAATGAAAGTCCTCAGACATTTGAATTTAGGGTGGATAATAGTCCCTCTTATTCTGGAAGTGTGTTTAATGCGTTGAAACTAGTTTGAAGAGATAAATTGTCCCAGCTGCCATTTTTTCTGCAGATTCTTTTTAGGTTTGGACATTGTCCCAAGATATTCAGGAAACTCCACTCAGGAAGTGGGAGGAAAATCTGATTACACTTAAAACACTTACTGTAGTCAATGCTTTGCACTACTTTGATTACTACTGGGTTAACTTCTGCATTTCCTGCTGAGAGTTCGGTAGAGCATTCCATGCAGCTATCACAAGGTACGGATTTTCAGTATAAATTTTTACATTTCAGTCATGGAGAAACACGAAGTAGAAGCTGCTCTACATCATCCAGGATGAGATCAGAAGTGCCATAGAAACAGGAAGCTGACATATCTTTGCCAGAAGACATGGATCAAAATCTGATCAGGAAAAACACCGAGTAAAGTAAATATGAAGAATTTATTAACCTACTTCTTCCCACCCCATTTCAGTGGTTTGATCCATCATTTCAAAAGAAGCGCCATCATTAATTTGGAAATTTTGTGACCCCTCAGTAACATTTTAGGCTGAAGATCATAATCCCAGATTACAACACAGTGCTTACCTGATTGGATCTCTCAAAAAGAAGTGAGTGTCTCCTAGGCCAGAATGACAATTCTTATTCCTGTTCTTCACTTGTAGGTTTACAAGATGCATCTCACAGTATGACATGAAAAAGATTCAAGGGAGAAGAGCTGGAATATGGCTGTCATATGGACACAAGATTCTGTTCTTAGTCTTTCATGATCCCTTCAAATGCTTTGCAGGATACAGCAGGCAAACTGGATTTCATATAGAAAATACTGATTCACCTCAAGCCAGACAGAAAATACATCCCTTTTTGCTTTCAGCCAGTGAGTTACCATGGGTATCCCTGAAGAGCTTTGTGCTTCATACAGTGCTACAATACTATACCACTGACACGACGATGCAAATAGCAAATGATAACAGAAGAGTAGGTACTGTGGGCATGCCATCCAGCCACAAAACCCTACCCACCCCACAAAGAAACCAAGAAAAACCCAAACAACCTCAAAATCAATATTTTGCCCCTAAATGGAAAACTTAAAAGATCACTCTTGAAAACAGGAAACTAATTCTATGTATTGAATCAGAAGGCATTTTGGCCACATGTTAATTCCTGATGGGTTGGACTCCTAAATAAAATATAAACCACAAAAATCTCATTAAAGCAGGAACAAGAATGGTATGTCTCATTTATCCTCCTTTTATATTGCTGATGGGCACTTAATCATTTCCTTGTTTTCTAGAACTGAAGGCTATAGGATCTTGAATTCTTTTTGCTGACTTTCTCCTGGTGTGTGAATAATGCTTTTTCATTGCTTGACTTAATTATTAAAGAGTTTTCACTGAGGCTGTTTAAAATCTTACTTCTTCAGTCTATCTCATCACTATTGTCAGGACAGGAGAGATGGCTTTGGCAGCAATCTTAAATAAGACGGAAGAGGCAACAGAAAAGGTTTATTCACAGGGCTTTGCCATTAATCTGACTCCTTTTAAAAGCCAGTAAATATTGCCCTGTAGTGGATTTGCTGCTGAGGCTTACAGGGTATCACGCAAGGCAAAGCACATACAGTAAGTAAGGTGACACGTATGAGGCAGCATCTTACCTGGATCATATAGCTTCTCAACATGACATTCAGATTTTATAATTTTTGTAAAGTGCATATCAAGTGCTGATCTGGAACACGTCTTTTATTCAGACAAGACTGCTTCATCTCAAGATCTGTGCAAAGCTCCACAGTTATGGTCACAAGAACCACTAAAGACCCAAAACCCAACTTTGACCTCCCCTGCCTCCCACCACTATCACAAAGGAACAGACAAATTTTACAGGTCACAGAGAAACAAAACCAAGAGCTCAGCAGAAGTCCAGGAACATGGCAAAACAACGTACAGTTTTAGCCTCAGTTCCAACACCATGCTATGGCCAATGTTTTCCAGTTCAGGCCACAAGCTTCCAGGGTGCTGAGCAAAAAGCCAGGAACTGAAAACTCACCTGCAGAGGTAGCTACTTAAAATAACCAAGGCTTCAAGAGAAATTTTCAGGCCGACATATTTTGAGATCCTCTGGATGAAACTAAGGAGCATACACAGAACATGAAAGGTATGAGATGCTCCTGAAAATCATCACCTCTTTTTCTTTTGAACACAGTCTGTAGATCTACGCATGGGGAAATCAAAGCTGTGCAATGTAAAAGGGCAAAAAATTTTGAAGTTAAAATTTAGCACAGGATTTGGTCAGCAAAAAGGAATATTACACAAATCAGGCATATGAACTGGTATTCAAGGAGCCTGTGTCCCAACACGAAGGGACTGGTTAACACTGATAATAAGATGCTAAGACTATGAGGGAGTTAAGGTGGCAGGTATCATTGTTTCTGCATGATAAACCAATGACCCAGCAGGCTAGCAGCACCAATGAACAAACTTTTTTAGCACATGGTTCTACTCTTCCTAGTGCTCTGGCATTGCGGTAATCAGTGCAAAGGCTGCATGGGTACTAAGCTCTTGTGTGGTCCTCAGCCTTACCCTCCTCCAAACTGGGAACCAGGCAGAGGACAAGACAGGGCTGAGATGGTCTCTTTTCATTGATTCAGAAGTGCCTGAAGGAACGCAGCAGAACAGTGGCTCTCAGTGAGCATCTGCAGCCCTTTCCTCCTCAAAATGTTGTGTGATGATGCTTCCAGCAAAATTAAGGGTATAGCAAGTCAACCCATTCAGGGTACCGGATATAGCTATATGCTCTGGTACTTCATGTCTGTACTACAGCCAGTGCAGAAACACCTTTCTTGCCCAACAGTGTGAACTAAGATCTATCTCCTTGTATTTAAATCATATGAATTCTTGGAAACCAGTGTTGTTTCTGAGTCATCTTATGTTCCAATTGGGCTCAAACAAGAGTAGACAAGCAGAGATATAATGACTCATTACTCAGATTTGAGGAATGTCTGCATTAGAGTGACAAACAAAACACAACCCTAATGACTGTTATTTACTCTCCTTACTCTCACCAACCATGTGAGCAGGAATAAAATTCAGATGCTAATTCTCAACTCATGTGAGTCATGTTTTCTTACAATATTCATAGAATGATAAAGCCATAGAATGGTTTGGGTTGAAAGGGAGCTTTAGAAGTCATCTAGTCAAATCTCCCCTGAAACGAGCGGGAACATCTTCAACTAGTTCAGGTTGCTCAGAGCCCCGTCCAACCTGATCTTGAATGTTTCCAGGGATGGGGTATCTACCACGTCTCTGGGCAACCTGTTCCAGTGTTTCACCACCCTCACTGTAAAAATTTTTTCCTTATATCCAGGCTAAATCTACCCTCCTTTAGTTTAAAACCATTACCCCTTGTCCTGTCACAACAGGCCTTGCTAAAGAGGTCGCCCCCATCTTTCCTAGAGTCCCCCTTTAAGTACTGGAAGGCCACAAAGGTCTCCCCACAGCCTTCTCTTCTCCATGCTGAACCACCCCAACTCTCTCAGCTTGTCCTCATAGGAGAGGTGCTCCAGCCCTCAGAACATTTTTGTTGCCCTTCTCTGGACCCAGTCCTACAGTTCCATGTCCTTCCTGTGCTGAGGGCTCCAGAGCTGGACACAACACTCTGGGTGGGGTCTCACTAGAGCGGAGTAGAGGGACAGAATCACCTCCCTCGACCTGCCTCGACCTGGTCATGTTTCTTTTGATGCAGCCCAGCATATGGTTGGCTTTCTGGGCTGCAAGCGCATATTGTTGGCTCATGTCCAGCCTTTTGTCCACCAGTAGCCCCAGGTCCTTTTCCACAGGGCTGCTTTCAATCCCTTCATCCTCCAGCCCATATTGATCCCAGGGGTTGCCCCAACCCAGGTGCAGGATGTTGAGTTTGGCCTTGTTGAACCTCATGAGGTTCTCAAAGGCCCACCTCTCCAGCTTGTCTAGGTCTCTTTGGATGACATCCCATCCTTCTGGTGTGTCAACGGCACCACTCAGCTTGGTGTCATCTGCAAACTTGCTGAGGGTGCACTCGATCCCACTGCCTATGTCACTGATGAAGATATTAAACAGTACTAGTCCCAGTACAGACCCTTAAGGGACACCACTTGTCACTGATCTCCATCTGGATTTCGAGCCATTGACCACTACCCTCTGGATGCCACCATCCAACCAATTCCTCATCCACCGAACAGTCCACCTATCAAATCCATATCTCTCCAGTTTAGAGAGAAGGACGCTGCGGGGGACCATGTCAAAAGCCTTAAAGAAGTCCCGATAGGTGGCATCCTTAGCTATATCCACTGATGTAGCCACTCCATCATAGAAGGACACTAGGCTGGTCAGGCAGGACTTGCCCTTGCTGAAACCATGCTGGCTGTATCAAATCACCTCCCTGTACTCTGTGTGCCTTATCATAGCTTCTTTTTTTTTTTCCCCCTACTTCTCCCTTTGGCACACCAGTGCAAAAATTGCTGCTTAGAAAGGAAGGGGAAGAAGGGCAGTTGAAAATAATTGATGGAAAGGACTTGTTCTTCAAATTTGAATGGAAAGGCTAAGTTTCATGGTTAAATTACCTAAATCTGCTAATACATAAGTATTACTGTCAAAAATAAGGACGAGGAAAGGGGACTCCAACTATCTTTTCTTTAGCAATCCGGGTTTTGGAAAGCCTAACTTTACTTAACAGAAAAAAACCGTCTTACTTTAACCACCCTTACTGAGCCAAATACAGTTCTCTTTAACAGATTTATTTTATCCTTCCACACCCCCATTTTCTCAACTCAGAGCTTAAACTCTGATACCTTTATGCACGCTGAATGGCCTTAAGCACTCATACCTATTTCAGTGAGCCTTTGAGAAGAAACCTCTGTGTCAGCTAAGGTTTCTAAAACTGGCCATGCATGAAAATTTTTTTGTGAAGCAGAGTCATTAGGCTGGATCTCATTACATACCAATAAGACTGTCAGTTCATTGCTGTTTTTACAGAGGTTTTCCAGTTGTGTCATACCGACCCTTTAAACATTGCTTCAAAGTTCCAGCTCAAAATGAAGTCCACAGACACAAAGTAAGATCTTCATCCAGATGGCATTTACTTTCAGTATGGACGCTAAAAGGTTCATCTAAAAAGCACAGAATTAGGGAAAACACATTATTTATAATTTTGTGGTCTAAATTTTAAAAAAAAAGTGTCTGTTTTAGGCTCTGAAACATAAAGGGTCATGTTCATTACCTAGAAACGACCCTTATAAATTTTGAAGACAAGAGAACAAGTCTCTATGTATCTTTATCAGGCACACAGTAAGCCTCCTTTTGGACTGAAAGAGCTGGGAAGATTAGATGTTGGTGCTATTCTTTTACATATGTTTCAATAACAAGTTCATTTTGGTCATCTATGCTATATCTATACTTGTAGTTAAGGTTGACCTTATAGTTGCCCCAAGCCTTCTGTGTTTTAATCCCAGGATTTGTGCCCAAACACACATGTGTCTTAACACTAAAATTTCCACTGAGCTCCCAAGAACAAAATGAACTTCTGCTATTTGCCTCTTACTTAGCATTTTTTGCAGGATATCTTGAATTTACTGATGAAGTGCCCAGCCTTACAAAAGGAATTCATCCAGAACAAAACCTATACTTCTTTATCTTTGTCTGAAAGACAAAGATATTTTTCCACCCAATTATTAGAAAGAAAATTCATCATACTGTCATTTTTGCTGGTAAAAGAATTTTCAATATTTGTCCAAATTTGTGACAAACTTCGCCCCTTTTACTGAACTAATTTTGGAAGATTTTTCCATTTTCAGTTCTAAAGAATCTTCACTCCTGCTAGACATAATACATTTCTGAAGATGTTTAGAATATTTGTTCAAATATAGAAATTTTGAAAGTGTTCAGTTGGCATCTGTGGTTCCAAAAGTGTCCTACAATGTTAGTTCTGCATTACCTTTTTTCTCTGAACCGATCAGAAGAAAATCAAAGTCAAGACAGTTTTCACAGGTGGTACCAAATGTATTGTTAGAAGTAATAGCTGTTTGACATCGGAATTTTGCACTTTTGCCCTATGGCAGTCTTGAGTAATAACCCAAGCTGGTGAGCAATTCTGCTGTCTCATTTCACAAAAGCAAAGATTCGGAGAGTCACGATACCACAGCACCATGATATTCAAAAGTCTTTACAGCTACCCTGGAGCAAAATTTTCAGTGGCATGATTGAAGGTAAATAATTCTTTGGCAAAATATTCTGGCTAAATTTGTTTCGTGCACATTCATGCCAGCTGAGAGAAAGAAAACACATTGAGCGGTGGGTCAAATGTTAGGTTAGAACAAATACGGACGTGGTCTGAAAAATTGCACATAAAATCTCTTACCCAACAGGTAAATCCTTAAGGTTTTACTGGGTGTGTAGGACCAAGAGAAGATCAGGAAATTGACTCCATATTGGACAATGGATGCTTCCTTTGACCTGCCAAAATCTTTCCTGTTACCATGCTGAAAGAAACCTAGTACTTTTTTTTTATTAGGTTTTATTTTTTATTTTATTAGATTTATTAGATTTTAATTAGTGAGGAAACTAAAAGTATTGGATTACCAGAACTAAAACTACAAAATATTAAGCACTTTTCAGAAAGATTTACAAATATTATAGATAGTCTTTAGTTCTGAAGAGGGCAAAGTCTAATGACACTGCCAAAGGAAAAGGAGCCTCCTTGTCTTGTGATTGTTGGAAAGATTAAAGCTGGAAAGCAACACTGCTGTCACAAGCCACGTCCACCAAAGATGACAAAGAAAATCCAGAGCACCAGCGTGATGGGAAAGAGAGAAAGAAATCATAGATCGCGTCAGAAAGGCACAATGGAAATTGCCTTCACCTTCTTTTGTGTATCTTCTGCTCCACTCCTCACTTCCTATCAGTAAGACAGTGTTCTGCTTTACATTCTTCATATATCATCTTTATTAATAAATTATTTTTAAAGTTATCATTAATTAGGGATGAGTCATGTTTGCATAAGATCTCTTGAATGAATCCTTTGCTCATTTCTCCTTCCTTGCAATTGCCATGACTTACAAAGTTTGATTACTTGCTTCTTATACATTTTTTGTTCACAATTAGAAGTTTGTCTCAAAGCAAAATTTAAGTCTGAAATGTAATATGACAGTACATCCCACCCTACCTTAAGTAACCACAAGACACAACTAATTTGGTTTCTTTATTTAAGATGATTTATGAATGTGGACACCCTTCATCTGAAAGCTGTCATAACTTTGCAGATTATGCTGGCAGTGCTGCATTATCAGGGGCACCAATCTTTCAACTAAGCCAAAACCAAACTGCAGGCTTAGAGTTAATTAAGAATTAGCTAAAATTTACTCATATTTTTGAAACTTTTGAAATTAAAAATTCATCAAAAACTCAGCAAGCTAAAAACTCAGCACTTGTTCAAATAATTCTATTTGGTTTAAGACTTATTTATGAAAAACAGAAAACAAAAACCTTTATTAAAAGTTTATAGAAAATTTAGTTTCTGTAATTCAACTTATTCCTTTCAGATACTTATTTTCAGATTTCAGGAATCTTTTGAACCACTCTAATAGAAAGAAAAAAAAAAAAAAGCCAAACCTAACAGTTTTAAAGGTACATGGGTTAAAAGGAGAAAGAAGGGGGGAAAAAAACAAATTCAGATTAATTTTCTGCTTTCGGAACATTTCATGATATTTAGATGATCCTTAACTCCAAAAGAGAAATTATGCCTCACAAAAATATGTATTTTAATGGGATAGTGATAACAGAATAGAAACAGAAATCCAAAAACCATTCTGCATTCCTAAATACTTCTCACAGAGAATGAAGTAACTAACTTCTTGCTCATATTGGCTTGTTGGAACGTAAAGCCAGTAGGTCTTTTTCCAAGAGTAAGCTGTCATTTAGAGAGCAAAACTTGATGGTTAAACTGTATGTTATCTAACAGCCCAGGCTCCCATTTCATTACAGCTCCCCAAAGAAAACACTCAAGTTTGTCAGCATTCCAACAAGAGTCTTTAAACACAGAAGTTCATGAACTTACAGGACAGCAGAATCAAAAAAGTTAAAAAACTACATACCCCAAAAAAAACCTATCATGAAGTGAAGACAAACCAACCTGATGACTCTTGTGTCCAGTTTAGAACAGTAGATAAAGCAAATTCTGAGAAAAAAAAAAAAAAATATGATGAACGCTGCTGTTTTGTCGTGGAAAATTTTGTAGAAAAACATTAGTGCATCATATTTCATTTGGACAAAACTGGAGATTTCTGCCCTCTCCTGTCAGTCTGACTTGGTCTGTATGTTCACCTTCTCCCCCCTCTGTCGGATTAGTTGTTCCATAAGGGCAATAGAAAAGGAAACACATAAAGCTTAATTACATTAAAAATCATATCATATTGAATTTAGGGATGGAAGATATATTTAATATTATTGTACACTTTACAACTATTTTAAAATTTTAAAAAATGTTGCAAGGGATGAGTTAATATTTACCTTCAAGAAAAAGAAAGTGTGCATACTGTTCAAAAGTTATTTTCTCAAGAAAGACTTCTGAAATTCTTTAAGTGCACGCAGTCCTTTAGTAAGCTTTGCCTCAACATCTGCTAAGGACCTTGAAAATCTTCCCTTAACATTTTTCATGCAGAATTTGAACAACCTTTCTTTCTTCACTCTTCCTTAGTTCAGGTTTCTTAATCTCTGTAGTCTCCTCCTTGCCTTTGGAACAGGAGCAGCTATACTCCACTCTCTGGCCTGCCTCACATGAAGTCAGACAAGACAATCTTCAGGCCTAAAAGTCCTACGAACAAGGCTCTCCTCTGTAATGTTCTCCCACATAATTCTGAGTTTGCAAAATTAATTGTCTACTGTCAGTAGAGACCAAATTTCAAACACAATTTCAAACTCAAGATTGCGCATCCTCAGTTTTTCTTTGCTTCTTTGCCACACTTGCCTCTGAGCAGATTTCTAGGAAGAACAGGATATGATTGACATTTTATTAGCCATCTTTCACTATAAAATTTCCTTGGGGAAGTAATGGAAATGATAGTGACTGGTACAAACTAAAAAGGGTCAGAACACAAGCCACTGGCTTCAGCTGGGGAATCTGCAAAAAAAAAAAGTTTTATTCTGATACCACTGGTGAAAAGAGATTAACTTTCCTATAGCATTGTCTAGAAATAGTCTAAGACTCCCTACTGCCAAATCCTTAAACTAAAGAGTAAAAAAATCAGTCAGATGGTGGGACAACTTCTCTCCAAAGGCAAATGGCATACATTAACCTCTATGAGGTTTTGCACAGCTATGCCAACAGAGAGGGAGGTGCAGGTTGTCTTACTAAATTTTAAGTAACTCAATGGTGTGGCTGACGCACATACTCTTCAGAGGTCTGTGGCCTCCGAAGTTTTTATAATTTTATCCTCCAAGGTTCAAATCATGCCCAACCCCAGATCTGGTAAACATTCCTGAAAATGTGTGTGGAAGGCGTGAGTGTGGCCTCCAGGATTTTCAGGTCTCCTTGATTCCAGCAATATGTTTACCCTGCTTAAGGAGGCTTCTGGCTTTTTGGCTTTAATGTTTCATCTCCTGCAAAGGAGATGAAGCAAAGCTTTCCTTCATCCTGCTTTATTTTATCATGTCTTTGGTTGTTGCACATTTTGTAATGAAACAAACCGATTGCAACAGCCATAGCATTTGATGAATCTTCTCAGGACCTTGAAATTTCTGCAACATATTGATTTTTATGAATGACTGTCCTCAAAGCATCTCCCTCCATATTCTTCACTGTACTCAGATAATAAGAAGACCGGACAAGGTGATTTCTTGGAAACATCTAGGATCCACTGTACTTAGAAACAGTCTTGCAGAAGCAGTCCAATGAGACAGCTCTGTAAATATTTATTGTGATTAAATTTCCTTTTTCCCTGCCCACCATATTTTGTGTTTATTATAATTATTATTGAAGATCTCTGCAAAAAATATAAGTATTATTGCTTACAATTTTTTACACTAAATATTTCCACATCCCTTAAGTCACGCTGGAGGTATTCTCAAGGCCTTTCTAAGCAACCATAAGGAGAGTTGTACAGTGACGGTTTATGGTGGAACTAATGGAGCATGGTTGTTTTACTTGATACAGCTAAATAAACACCTTCAAAGAAAAAAAGAAAACCAACACCACCACCACCCCTTCAAAGGGAACCTTATTTTAATGCTCTAGGAGGTAATGTAAGTCCCCAAATATCAAGCCTCTAAAAGCTTCTTAACATATTCCACATTTCTTCTGAGTGATTAATTTATTGAAGTAAGGGAACAGCACAGTGAAAATGTTGGCACTGTCCAAAACTGTTACTGTGGTAATTTGCCCTGGCCCAGATACAGATAGCATTTCTAGGCAGAAGAGAGGAGAAAACACAGAAAAGCAGGGGAGGCTGTGCAGCAGCAGCAGCAGCAGCAGCAGCCCCAGCACTCTGGGAGAAGGGACTGAATGTGGGAGGTGAGGAAGAGCCCCCATGTTGGATTCACGCAGTGGCAGGAGGCTGTGGGCAGTGGTGAAGAGGTGGCCCTGCTGTGCTGCGTGGGAATGTGGTGACAGAAGGCAGCAGGAGAAGCTGTGTCTCCCACAAGAGAACAAAGCATTTATGTATGTAAAGCCTGAACACAAAAAGAAATTGAAACCACAGTTTAGGAATGCTTCAGGATGAAAGACCTAACTTTGCCATTTGGAGGGGGGCTAAGTCCCAGCAATAAAATCCTCAGGCGCTAAAAATCTAACATCTGGACTTGTCAAAAATTTCTTATTTGGCACCCAAGAGAACATGAAAATAGGCCTAAAGAAAAAAAATTAAATGGAGGGGGAGGGCAGGAGGGGGAACTCAATCTCAGAATCACAGTCCGCAAGACCAGATGTTCCATAATAAACTCTGCAAGTCAAGACAAAGAGATGTTGGAATATGATGCAAGAATTGGAATGAATTATCAGCTTTGTAGATATCATTTCAACATGCAAATCATGGAAAAGAAGATGGGAACAATAGGACTGCTGAAGTCTCCCTAAGATTAGAGACTAACGAACAAGAGCTGAAAGCAGAAATAGTAGAGAAATGTGTCAATGCACTGAAGGAAAATGAACTGTGTATTCATTTACATGTCCAATGCAGCATAGCACAAGGACAAGTCATTTTAACCCCAAAAGATCAGTGAAACATTCAGATCTTAAGAAGTGTGATTCATTGGAATGCCATAGAAAAAGAAAGCACCCCGTAATTGGCTTAGAATGGATCAAAAGTTCTCATTTCCACCAAAGGCAAGAGTTGGAGAAGAGGAGGGGACTAAGCAGGCCAAGAAATAGTCTGTAATGTCTTGTAGAGGGCAGTGAAGCTCTCACTAGAATAGATCTGGAAAAGACTGTCCATGTCTCCAGGAAAGTGCCCCTCATCCTGAAGCTACAAGGTAAGCAGCAGAGATTCCTGCTTTGGGATATCACAGCATGGAGGAAAAGTGGAGGAAGATTTACACTGTCTGAAGTGAATTGCTGTCCAAAAGCAACTCCTTCACTGACCAGATAAAGAACATAAGGCCCCTGAGTACTCTGCTTTATAGCTAAGGTAGCTACTTTGGGTAGCCCAAAAAGTTGAATGCCTGCAGCATGTCCCCCCACCTTCCGTGGACATCCAGGCTAGTTAGATGGTATGGCAAAGGCAGCTCCTTCATCATTTGAAAAGGCAGCATATACAACTTCATGGACCATTAAGCCCATTCTTGGTGTTTTCTTTTGATGCCTTTGAGAACCGCAGCAGGACTGAGCATGTCAAAAACAGAGGCAGAGGAATGCCTATTTTCTGGCTCCTATTTGAGTTTAGTTTTGACTTAGATGCCAAATTGTTCAGACCATTTAGGAAGATGATTCAGAAATGTGCAAAGGTATTATTCTAGGTCATCCAGACAAAATATAAGGTGATCACATTTCTTACTCATCCCAGAAGTCAGGCAGCAGCTGAGCAGCGTCATCACACATTTTGGACAAAAGCACCTAAATTCTGTCTAGTCAATTACTGGAATTAGGCCTGACACAAAAAGGGAACATTTTCAGCTTTCAACAAAGGCAGAAATGCTGGGACAGATGATCAATGTCTGTGGTTTTTCCATGCCTTATGCATCAGCACGGGTCTGATGGGTGGGTTAAGAAAATAATAGATCATACTTGTTTTCATTCAGCACCTCCTTTGGGAGACACTGTCTGCATCTCAAATAGCAAATGCAGTCTGTGGAAATTCCTGAGCCCTGTATCTATTTCCCTGCTGTTAAGACTGGAGACCGGTGAGAAACCAAGCTATAAAAGGTAGAGAGGAAAATGTTGATTTTCCTGTCCTCAATTTGAAACAAGGTCAGAACAGAGCTGGAAAGTGCACTCACATCTAAGGTCTTCAAAGATCTCCCACATCCAACTGTTTCGACATAGTCACTGTCTGCGTCTCAGCCCATGGTCTCAGTTGGTTCAGCTCCAGGTGTTTCACCAAAAGCCACAAGATTTCTCAGTATTTATATGTTAAACAGCTCAATGTGTTAAAGTTTACATAGATGACATTTTGATCTGAATGTGTGTTTATACAGCAAAAAGCATGACAGATGGCTCAGAACAACTTGGGAAAAAGCCCAGCCTGATGGGTTAATGCTAAATAAACAAGACAAGAAGTTAAGTTTAGGCAAATGAAAGAGGGGAGGAAAAGTTGATAGAAGAAGATATGCAATGAGGGGCTGCCTGTCCCTGCAGCACTGAAAGGAACAAAGTTTCCTTGGAAAGATAAAGTACCCCAGGAAAATACATCTAATCGGGCTGCCTCAGTCAACAACCTGCAAGCACTACAGGACAAAAATGTCTGAAAAGCAGGAGGTAGAAGTGATGGCCAAATGCCTGAGACACATTACAGATGCTAACAAGGGCTGAGCACCAATGCATTCACACAGAAAAGAAGGGCCTGCTTGAGTCAGGCCTATAGAGGCCTTGTGTACTTATTATGGGAAGCGTAATCACAAGACAGGCTTAGGGTGACAGTAACAAATCATACAGCTTTTATTCTGGAGCTGGCTTGTGTCCTGCTGGTCCAGAACTTGAGCACATTGCATTGGCAGCGTTCTGCAGTTCAGCACTTAGATACTGCAGGCAATGCCAGCATTTCTTTTTAAGCAGAACAGACCTAAAGTGCATAACAATATATTACTAAAATATTATCCTCATTTTAAACATGGACTGTAGATGTCACTGTGCTATAGGAAGACATGCATTAGCAGTAATTATCCAATGCAGTAATATTAGGACAGCAGTTTATACAACCCATCCACCTGAATTTCCAGACTAGATTTTCCAGGCTAGACTGCAGAGGGGTTCTCTCTTTTCCTACCATGGAAACCGGGCCACTGCCCAGCTGAGACTGCAAAAGCAGCAAAGCCAGCAGGAGGGCGAACCAGATGGAAGCTGACTTCAGACACACTGCAGGGGCTGGGAGACCAGCCTCCCCTTCGGCAACTGTTTAGGGATGCTGCTGTTTAGTATCTAAAGCTCTCAACTAAAACAGGTAGCTGCTGGGTACTTAATGAGCAGATATACTATAAACATAGTAGTCTTCTGGGTGCCTTAAAGAATTTAGTGTCCAAACTGCCTGATTTCTCCTGACTCTGACACCAAAAAGAACAGGAAAGAAAAGATGTGTTTGTGATCTGGAGCACAGGCAGACTTAGCCTAAGTGTCCTCTGCAGATTGATATGTGACTGCAGCACAAACAGACCTTCGTCATCCATGCGGGTGCCAGTAGCAACATCACTGTTAGCCAGGTCTGGGGTGCAGTCTATGCATACTGCATCCTGCAAGATTTCCAGTCTAGCCTGGAGCTTATGGTCTGGCATTTCAATTGGTTTCAGCATCAGCAAAATGAAAGCTGTCCCAGGTCTGCCTACAGGCCCTGCAATCGTAGTCTTTCAGTGGACATAGTCCTGCTGATTCATCTGAAGTTGCATACTGAGTCTTATTTGGGATATTTGATATGGGTAGGCCTGAGCAATGGAAAGGCAGCATGTTCAGCAGCACATTTGCTACCAGATTGTCTATCTGTACAAAGAACGATTAATTTTACCCCTACACTGTCTTCCCAAAGTCTCCCATAACAGATAGTTGTCTTGGCTGAAATCCACTTCGCTGGCAATATTAGCACGTGGACACAGCACTGCTCTTGGACAGCATATCCAGATAACCGATGGATATTGTCCTGGAAGGAACCCATGGAACAAGGTAGACAACAAAAGATGCAACAAAAAACACAATGCACTGTGGCCTGGGGTAGCAAGCAAGGATCCAGGTTTGGGTTGTCAGGGAGACAGCATGAAGGAACTCTTCAAGTCAACATCACTGTGGTCCCCATGTGGTATAGCTCTGGTGTTGCTAGTAGCTATGGGACAGTTTGAAGTGTATTGAAACTTGTGCTCATGACTGACACATTCTGTTGCTGTACTGTTGTCCTGGAGGGAACATTTGGGCAACACAGGGTGACCAGCCCCAGCCCATGCCTGAGTAATTTGGCATATAATTTTTGCCCTATGCTGGCACATAAACCCCACTCCCATTTTCCTCTGGAGTCATGCTGCAATAGGAAAACACAACGTGGCGGAATTTCTCTCATCATAGATCTTTTTAATTTCCTTTACTTCTTCCTCTTCTGTGTGGACTACAGATGCTTTATTCCCTGACGTCCTTAGTGTCATGCAGTACATCCAGGGCAACATCTACAACAGCTGGACCACTTCTGTTGCTTTTCAGTCCCCAGTAACAGTTGAGATTGGCTGAATCTGTCTGTATTTACTTCATGACAGGAAAGCACACACACCAGGATGGAGACCAGACCTTAACTGGACATGGTGGGTGGTGGAGTTGTCAGATGTACACTGCACCACAGTCCTTAGACAGAGGGTCCCAGGACTGAGATATGAAGAGATTAAAAGATAGGATGAAGCAATGGTAGTTGATGCTGGACTTGATTTCCACTGGAAACTGGTTCAGTTGCTGAATGCTTGTTCAAGAGCAAAGTGTGATGAGATTTGGACACTGTGAATCCAATTCTTCTCTTGAGGGTGCTAATAGGGAGAAACATATCTTAATTTCCGTTTGTACCAGTGGGACAAGACAATGAGACTTAGGGGTCAGAATCTCACTTGCCCTAAGTCAGTGTTGTTGATATGTCAATCTTGACCCACTTTGGCTTTTATCTACTTAGCTCCTGGCCATGGTGCCAGCTCAACTGCAACAGCCCAAAACTCAGAAGAAAACATCACAACATAGGCTGCCTAAACAAGCCCTGCCAGCCTGCTACTGCCACTCAGCCTGGTTCAAACTAGCATTATACCTGTGCTAGGATACTGCAGTCATTCCTGCAGCTGGTGTTTAGATGTAGTAGTAGTGCAATCTAAAGGCTTTATTATGTTAGACTTGGTATCAACCTCCTTTTACTGTCATCGTGTTTGGTGTTGGAGTTAAATATGGAGACATGTGGACACTTGTAGTATAGACTGCATCTGGGATGGGGGGGGGAACAGTAAAAAGGGACATTTCTATAGAAATACAACCTTCTGGGCAATATTTTTCAGACAATTCTGCATAAAGTTCTGCATCCCTTTTTTAATGGCACTGCATTGACTGGTGGTAACCTTGGATTGTTCATTAACCACAGACTTCTGTCCTGCTGTTGACCTGTTATACTGCAATTGCAGTGGTGCATGTGTGGTCTCCAGAGAGTCCCTCTGTGGGGAAAACAAAATCACAGAAGTGTCTCCCATCCATCTTGATTGTTATTGTGAGCAGAAGTCTGGGTTTGTTTCCACTGACTCATGGCTGCCTCTGGAAACTCTGAACAAATGCAGCTGCTGAGCAGTCTTTTGAGCTGCTTGGTTGCAGGTTGATAATAATTGCTATCAGAGATCTAAGGAATACATATCTTTTATGCAGAATTCATATGCAATATGTTTAGTAGCCCAAGGGAGAGATTTCTGCCCAGTGATTTTCTGTGCGTATCTGCTCACTTATCTCCTTTTTTGCATACCTATTGCTGTTACCAAGTCCTATTTCCCCTGAAAAAAGAAATGAGGGAATATCAGCAAAGCCGCAGAACCAGATCACTCTTTGACACTGTGTCATTCATGGAGGGAGGAAAAAGAATCACAGCTGTAATTCTGCTATTTGTTTGTTTAGTTGTACCTGTAAAAATCAAAAGCAGAGCAACTGCTGATCCCAGAGAGTCAGCAGTGCTATGAAACCAGATAGCTCTGTGCTGACAACACTGATAGGTGAGTTAGTGCTGTTACCTTTCTTTTGAAGCCTCACATAGTGTCAGATGCTCCTTCATCCTTCTGGGACAAAAAACAGAACTAAAGGGTCATTCCTCTAACACAATATCTGCGTCTTTGCCACTGGTAAACATTTGCTATGAAATACCAATGTAAGCCAAAACACAAAGGGGTGTCAGGAAGAAGAACCCTCGGCAGTGTAATTTTGGTTTCTTGTATTATTACAAAGTTCATTCAATTTCTTTAATTTTTGCTAATTTTATATTAAACATTATGGATATAAAAGATGAACTTATGTTACCCGTGTTATTCTAATCTTGGCTTCATTTTCAAAAGAAAATTTGTCTCTGTAACCATGCAATTGCTGTAGAATTTAATTGACATGTAACTAAAGTACTGCCTCTTGGTCATACGTTGCCATTATACAGCCCTTAACTCAGCTACAGTCATGACTTAACTACATTGACTAATCCAGTAGCGATTACAAGCTAAAATTCAAATAGCACAATTTGAAGGCACTTCATGCAACAAGTATGAAGTAGAAAGGGCATAAAGAAGGATGCTCTTAGCCCCATAAGTGTTGCAATTCCTTTTTTCATTTTCAGGGACAGGAAAATTCTGCCCCAGAAAACCCCACCACAGAGAGGTGGTTTTGCATGCTCAGAAATATAGGGTGCAGCTTTAACAGTCTTAGCTGCACATGCAGATGAGCACCAGAGCACAGCACAGCACACAGCAAAGCAGTGTTTCCACCCAGGATAGATTAACTGGTGTGTAAGCATTAACCTGTTTGCATCAAGTCACTGTGGAGCCTCTCAGCTCACAACTGAGGAATATGAGATGGGATTTTCAGCATGTTTTACTAGTTTCAGCTATTGATGGGAAGGGGATCCAAGGAGTTTTGAGCTTCCCACTGCATCGTTGGCAAAACAAATTTAAGACACCAGGAGGGTTTGGATCATCCCCAAAAACATCACTCTGGGCTTGCACAGAGAGCAGAACAGGGCTTGGCAGAACCACTGAGGAAAGAGATGGATGACTTGCTTGCCAGGTCAAACCCAAGCCTCCTCCAGTTCTGTGATGTTGCAGCCTGTCAGGTAAAATGAGGCAGAAAACTATGGCTACGACAAGACATCTAAAGTATAATGAAAAACTGGAAGAAGTTAACATAGATAAAATAATGCGTCATTCAGATGTTAGTCCTTTTGGACACAAAGTGAGTTACTGTGTTAGTTATACATTCCTGTGAGTTAATGGACACCAGCTTATGAGCCAGCCACAAGTGTTTGAGTATGGAGATGGGGCTCCTTTAAACCAGCACCTCAGTGACTTTTGCAAACTGCAGTACCACAAAAGGTTGCATACATTCATCTGACTAGCTTTATAAAGAGCTAAACAATTTTAGTGTTGCCTTTCCATCTAGTAAAACAGTATGTTTTAGAGCCACAAGAATAAACTTGACCTCTTCTTCCACAAGCTAGTAACTAAAGAGATAATCTCCGGTGGGCTCCTTCCTACCACTTGTGTTTTTAAGCCCTGTCATGTGTAACAGTTTGCTGTAAGCTTAGTGAAATCAAAGTGCAGTATGTGCTGTCTTCCACCAATCCCTGGCAATATTGCCAAGAAACTTAGCAATTCTTTTCTCAACCTGGAGCGTGAAAAATAAAAGACACTAAATTTCTATACTGGCCTGCACAGTAAATGCTTAATATTAGAAAGAGAGCAGTTATAAAATGCCATCCAGCTGTCCATCACTTACATTTTCATTCAGAAACCCTAATTCTCCAAAGTAATATTTGGTGGGATTTTGTTGCATACATATCCGTTCAGAATGTACGTCTATCAACTGTATCATCTCATAGTCTGATCAAGGCTGCTTAGACTATGAGGCACATTAGACTTCAGTGATGTAGCTAATGTACAAAACTTCACCAAGGGGTGCAGTAGTACCAGCTCATTACAAGATCATTCAGCTTCAATATAAATTTTATAGAAGTAAATCATAACATGAAACCAATGGCTTTTATTGCTGGCTTGACAGCAGAAAATTATTAATAGGTAAACCACAGCTTCTGAATACCTATAGAATATGGAGTCCTAATAACAAAAAAGTGCCAAGTTATTTAAAAATTCAGTAAAGTTCATTAAAGATTAGACATGGATGTGTTATTCTACCTTTAGTAATTTTTCTAGTTGGTCTTCCATTATAAACTTTACTGTCTGTGCCCACGGAATGCTGAAAGTCACCATCTTTCAGGACTAGAATGGCTTTGGTCTTTAATCAGAAGAGGACACAAGTCCTGGCAAATTACACATGATGGTGATAATAGTACTTTCTGTGAGACACTTGGGCCTCACAAAGAAGGTCTGGATGCAGCTTGTGTACCTGTGCATGCAGCAGTTTGAAAGAGCTGCCCCCTGGGGCAGCAAGCAAGGTCAAGTCAGCAAATCTGTGTTGCAGTCACCTAGCTAGAAGACTGAAGATGAAGGAGGTATCAGATGCAGCTTCTTTGGATTGCTGGCCAGGACTATCTTCTCCCTTATGTATAACATCTTTATAGAAGGAAAGTGGTAACGGAGAGCCACCAGGCCTGGGGTACTTCCCATGGAGGTTGGGGCTCCCAGCACAGCACCACCAGGGTGCTTGGCACACAGCAGAGGGACAGCACGACCACACAGGGCATGATGGAAATACATTATGGTCAGGGACAGGTTGTGATTTCACAGAATCCCAGGTTGGAAGGGACCTCAGGGATCATCTAGTCCAACCTTTCTCGGAAGAGCACAGTCTAGACAAGATGGCCCAGCACCCTGTCCAGACGACTCTTAAAGGTGTCCAACGTGGCCGAGTCAACAACTTCCCTGGGGAGATTATTCCAATGGGTGACTGTCCTCACTGTGAAAAACTTCCCTCTGGTGCCCAGTCGGAAGCTCCCCACGAGCAACTTGTGTCCATTCCCCCTTGTCCTCTCCATGGGACTCTGTGTAAAAAGGGAGTCTCCATCTTCTTTGTAGCTACCCCTTAAGCACTGGTACATGGGGATGAGATCCCCTCTGAGGCTCCTTTTCTCAAGGCTGAACAAACCCAGCTCTCCCAGCCTATCCTTATATGGCAGGCTTTCCAGTCCTCTGATCATCTTGGTGGCCCTTCTCTGGACCCCTTCCAGCCTGTCCACATCTTTTTTGTATAGTGGGGACCAGAACTGTGCACAGTACTCCAGGTGTGGCCTGACAAGGGCTGAGTAGAGTGGGATAATTTCAACAGGTCTTGTAACTGAAGTAGGTCAATCTGTTTTTCAGTGAAAGCAGGAACTATAACGTTTCTTTCCAAAACTGAGCAGATGATGCAAGAATCCAGTAATTAGACCGTGCAGCTAAGATATATGAGACCTCATTCAGCTGTCTTCTCCCTTTTGAAGGATTTTAGCCTCTGTGCCACTTTCACAGACGCTGCAAAATTTGAAGGCTTAGGTGTATAGTTTGTCATTGCTTTTAAAATGAAGATGCAATATGGACAGGTTAAGGGCTGATTTTGCTTGAAGCTAACAGGAGCTGGCAGTCCCAGTCACAGGGTCTGTCAGTGTGTAAGCTGACACCAGCCTCCAGAAGGAAAACAGCTGTCCTGGTCTTGGCTGGGGTAGAGTTAATTTTCTTCACTGTAGCTGGTATAGTATGTTTCAGATTGTGTATAAGAATAGTGTTGATGGCACACTGATGTTTTAGTTGTTGTTAAGTAGCTGCTAAGTGTTGCTAAGCAGTGCTTACACTAGTCAAGGACTTTTCCAGGTTCCCATGCTCTGCCAGGGGCACAAGAAGCCGGGACGGGATGGGGCACAGCCAAGACAGCTGACCCAAACTGGCCAATGGGATATTCCATATCATATGACATTATGCCCAGTATAGTAACTGAGGGGACGTTTGGAGTGATGGCGTTCATCTCCCCAAGTAACCATTATGTGTGATGGAGCTCTGCTTTCCTGGAGGTGGCTGAGCACCTGCCTGCCCATGGGGAGGAGTGAATGAATTCCTTGTTTTGCTTTGCTTGCGTGCACAGCTTGTTTTCATTATATTATTATCGTTATTATTACTGTTTTCCTTTACCTATTAAACTGTTCTTATCTCAACCCATGAGTTTTCTCACTTTTACCCTTCTGATTCTCTCCCCCATCCTGCAGGGTTGGGGGGAGTGAGTGAGTGGCTGTGTGGTGTTTAGTTGCTGACTGGGGCTAAACCATGGCAACAGCTCAGAAGGAAATTGTGTTGCTTCAGAAAAGCAGTTTTCTGTTAAAAGTCTGGTTTTCTTTTAATCAAAAATAAACTTTTTGTGGACTTCACAACTCATTATCAATTGGATAGCCCACAGATAAACTGCAACTCAGCTAAATAGAAATAGCTTCTGGCATCACTACACCAAACAGGCATGACAACAGACAGGATGGGAAGGAGGACTTCCTTCCTTGGCAAGCCAATAAAACTGCATAATGTGAACATGGGCTGAAGTGAAAACATCTCATCTCTGGAGGTTTCTCCACTCATGCATGGTCATCCTTTCCTCACAGAGCAAGTGCTCCAGCTCCTTAACCAGCCTGGGGCTCCTCCACTTAACTCACTCAAGCTTATTGAGGTCCTTCTTGTGCTGGGTTAGAGTTGGGGAGAACTGGATACAGTATTCTGAATGTGGTGTGATAAATCACATCTCCCAGTCTACTGGCTGTGTCCATTTGTGCCACCCAGGAGGCTGCTGGCCACCCTTGCTGCCAGGGCACATGGCTGCCCCATGCTCCGTTGCTCACCCAGGCCCCAGGGCGCAGCTCCCCAGCCAGTCCCGCCCTAATCTAGGCTGCTGCAGGGGCGCTTCCTTCCCAGGGACAGCACTGGGCATTTCTCCTTTGACATAGTGTCCATTGTCACTGTCTGTTAGATAAATGGTTGAACTGTAGAACCATAAATGACAGGACCGGATTGAAAGTTTTGTCTAAATTGCTTCACATCAACATCCTTTTCCCCTTATATTATTTATGAATAACAACATAAACCTGTTAAAGTAATTCCAGATTTATTAGAAATAACTAGCAGAAATCTGTTTCTATGTTTATAAACACTGATTAATTTCTCTGTACATACATATACTTTCCTAACTGCCTTCAATTTCTTTGAAGCAGCACATTAGCAATACAGCCAGCATGCCAGAGCGTGTGACCTTCCTCTTTGTCATACCTAACAAATGTATCAGTGGTAGAAGAGCCCTTCAGCCTCCCAAAAGTGGTGCAGAAAGAGCCCTTCTCCAGGACTTTGTGATTGCAGTCTTACTTTCCATAGCACAGGTTTAGAGAAATTGAAGTCTGTTTTCCATTGCCTTCTACTAATCCCTGCAAGACCTTCTCAAATCCCAGCTATGCTTTTCCAGAGCTAGGTGGTGTGGTCTCTGTATCTCTTCATACCACAATAAGGTCTCAGACACTACTTTCTGAAGGGTAGTGATCTTAGCTGGCATAAGTTCAGTCTTTTCCCGGACAAATGAGAAAAAAAAGACAGTGACTAAACTTCTGAATGATGCTAACCAAACTCAGTCCCCACAGACATCTCACTAAAATTCCTTTGAAAATGTGGCATGGGCAAAGGTGTCTCTTCAGCAAATCCTGCCTGGCATCTCCTCGAATACTGAATATTGCTAGCAAGTATGTCTTAAATGGCAAGATCTCCATTTGGAAAGAGTAAAGTTATTACATGAAAGGAAGGTCAAATATTTAAAATTCTATACACTCAGAATGAGGCTCTACCTAGTCTGGAATCAGAGATGTCAGCTTAAGAAAATCTGATTAAAAACAAAGCAATTAAACAGTGTTTCTTTCACAAGAACACTTCCCTTACTAGTAGTTTCCAGTTTAGGAACATATTTAGATGGAGTTTACATTTGGATCAGGGTACTTAACAGGCACTGATGAACCTCTTAGTCATTAATTTGTCATTATTAAGTCATTTTTATTTGTGGTTTCTGTAACTTCCTATTGGAATGAGTTCCACAGATTAAGTATGCTTTAAATTTGTTAAAAAATATTTACCCATTACATTAATACATAACCCCACTGTTCACGGTAAAATGAAAATAAAACTTCTCCATAAAAGAGAAGCATAATCTTATGCTGCAATAATATTGTAACCTTTTCCTCCTTTTTATCATGCAGATAACTGTCTGTGTTTTATAATGCTAAAAATGGAAAAGGTGGCAGTGAGTGTCTAATTCCTATCAGGTAGCTCTCTTTTATGCCTAATACAGCACACTAGCATGTTTGTATCTTTCTAGTTGGAAAGCGTCCATTATGAGAGGCATCCAGATAGAAGAGGGGCTTGTAGTCAACTCACTGGCAGCTGTGGGCAGCCAGTGGCCAAGCAAGGGATTAACCTGCTGCATAAGCAGCAAAGACCCTGGCAGGTCACCACCCACTTGCAGATGCAGCAGCAAGCTGAAGCTGCTGAATTACCCCTCTAAATGCAGCACAGCTCAAAAGCAGCTGACTTGTGTCCATATCTGGCTTAGATCTGGAAGCAATTTTATGTACCACAGACTCTGATAAACATCCTGCAGAAGCTCAGCCAGATACTATTTCCCCACCCCAATGGTTTTCCAGGGAACTCTCACCAGTTCCTTATCTTTTCTGCTCCAAGCAGCTGACCTGACTCAAAGGGATGGTCAGGGCTGGGACACCCCAGCGCCAGGTGATTCAATGCAGGGTGGGCATGTCCACAGGATCCCATCCAGGTGTGCGTGGCAGTGACCCATCACAGCCATGCAGGGACACCTCGTGGCTCCCACCAAGCTACTGCTGCCTGCTGCAGAGCAGTACCCACCGCACCCCATCCAGCTGGAAACACTCAAGCATCTTCTGGCGCACACACAGTCTGGACTTAAGCATTTCCATTAAGCAGGAGATGCCCATTCCCTGTGCAGTGAGTAGGTGGCTGTACACGCTCCCATCAGAAAGGTCATGCTCAAACCATTCAAAAAGAGCTGAAGACAGAAATTTTCATCTTAGTGCTTGGGCCTTCTGCCACTGACTTCTGGGGTGGGCTTTCGCTTGTTCTGTAAACCTCAGCTGGACCTGGAGAATCAAGGCAAATCTGAAGAAAATATATTTCAGAAATGGTAAGACTATAAAATGGCCGTTTCTGGCAGTTATTACGTTGTGCGCACAAGATTGTATCATTTAAGGTACTTCTAAGTTGTGACAGTGAAAAACCTGTCTTTCAAAGACCTGTAATTTGCTTGGAATAAACAGAATACCAGTTTATAAAATAAACCGGTGGAACCAAACAGCCAATTTTTAGTTCAGGCACTGACTCAGGCAGTCTGTGAAGATTTCTCGATCCTACTCAATCCAGACTGCAGACAGAACTTCTCCTGGCTTGCTGAGCCCTGCTCTTTTCTCTTTTTGCAGTATGTGTGGTTTATTGTTATTTCAAATGTTTTTTGTTAAATATTGAGAACACTGAGATGGTTTTCTTCCCACTGGCACATGACACATAGCAGTTAAATCTGCTAAAAGGAATGTGTACATACTGTGAGCAATCCAAATGAGGCCAGTGACAGAAGTAAGGGGGAGTGTGTAAAATATATACACAAAAAGTTAATGAACAGTGATGTTAATTGAATTATTGCACTAATTAGAATGAAAAGCAAGCCAAGAAAAAGTGATCAGAAGAACCAGAGGTTAGTTACCGTTGTTATTTTCTAGAGTCCTGTTAAACATTCACATGAAAATAAAGTGACCATAACTTCAATTGAGCAACTCTTCTTGTACGAGACCACAAACTCCTGCATCCATTAAAGAAAACAAGTTGATTTTTCTTAGGGATGGACCAAAAGAGCCAAGGGCACTAAGGGTCTGGGCATGTTCCTGTGTCCATCATTCTATGTGCACGTCTTGTCATCCTGGTACTGGTAGTCTCCACAGGCAGCACACGGCTGTGCCTTGCATGCAAAAGTGTTTAATTGCCTGGCACAGGTCTGGAAGATGGGTCAGCACTTTATCTGGGGACTCAGCAGAGCTGAGCGTAGGAGCCTGGTACTCAATCCAGCTCACTATCACTGTCATACAGCCTAGGCACATCCTGATGTTGTGTGGTCTTTAGCTGATAAAAGCTTCAAAGCTTGCCCTTGACGTAGATGAATATTACCACAGTTTCAGGAGTAAAGCAAAAAGGCAAAGGATGGGCTTTGTTTGAGAGGAAGCTGATGGCTGAGATAAGATCAGAACAGGGATTTTCTGCAGGAGTGGTGCCCATTTTCACCGTTTCAGAAAGATTTTCAGCTCTGAGGGCAGCTCTGGGCTTGATCTGCCAGGCTGTCCTTCTTTCCTCACTGCTTGGGTCTTACATCACTGCTTGAGCCAATTATTAAAATTGCAATGCCAGAAGGAAAATTTTTAAAATAATCTTCTGGATTTTCGTATTCTTTATGTCTTTGGATGGGAGGAAAGATAATGAAAGTACCAGACACAGATGCATTATTCAGCAAAGTGACTGCTACATCATAGAGGCCCATGCCAAGATTTGTGAACCACAATGGAAATAAGTGGATGTAGATCCACTTAGGCTGTGTTTCCTGAGCATACTTGGTTACCATCCCAGACCATTACCATTCCACAGGACATAGCAATGATAGTTGTCCTACAAGTCTAACTATCTGTAAGTAATAAAAGTTTGTATTTTAAGGATTGCAGGACTGATCCGATGGAAACCACAAGTCTATTTGGTTTCTCTTGTAAGTACTGCCAGAAAGCAGGAAGGAACTGAGGATACCTCAGTAGGAAATTAGAACTCCAACTTATCTCTGCTGATCCAGCATAGCTTGTCTCTAGACAAGACAGGGTTTCCTCATGAGATCACAGGGAGCTTGTGAAAAGTCTAGTAATAAATGTGGGTACTTTTCAATAAACCTTTTATATAAGAGCAAGGAGGGCAGAAACACCACTAGCTGCCCGGTGAAATAATAGCATTAATTATTTTGTGGTAAATCGCATCAAATCTAAAGGCCAGTTTTATCAATGAGATTTTTTTCTGCATTCAGTGCAGTGATTTATTGCATCCTTTTACAACATGAGTCCCTTAGTCTTGGTTCATGTGCAGTATGTTTTAGTTTTAATGAATGCTTAGGTAAATCTGGAATTCTCCAACTAGCTGGTATTAAAAACACCTTTTTAACTTTCACAAATAAAGTTTCTGAAAATGTTGTCTGTGCTCAGGTAAAGAGGTCAACTTATAATGGCCATGTCCCAATCTGAAAAAGTAAGTCCACTGATAGTTTTCAAATAACTGATCATAATGGTAATTTTGAAAAGTCCACAGATATCCTATTACCATCACACAAGTAATGAGAGTATTCTTAACATCCCTGTGTCTTTTTGGTGTAAACACATTCCTGGACAACAGAAAAATACAGAACGTATTTATGTCTTTGCTCTGAACTCAGGGCATTAGGACATAACTAGCACAACAGTTTACAAATGTTACCCTTCCCACTGTGGCCAAAGAGATTCTATTAGAAGCCATGCTGAGAATAGCAGCAATTTGGCCAGTGTCGTGGTTTAGCTTCAGTCAGCAACCAAGCACCTCACATCCACTTGCTCACTCCCTGCCTCAGTAGGATGGGGGAGAGAATCAGAAGATTCTTGCAAAAGCAAGAAAACTTGTGGGTTGAGATAGGACCAGTTTAATACTTAAAACAAAATAATAATAGTAATAAAGGGAATAATAATAATAATAATAATAATAATAATGATAACAACGATAATGTTGTGTTGAAAAGGAAAATAACAGAGAGAGAAATGAAACCCAGGGGGAAAAAATGAATGATGCAAACGCTCACCACATGCCGACCGATGCTGCCGGTCCCCGAGCCGCGATCGCTGCTTTCCTCAGCCAACTCGTCCCAGTTAATATACTGGACATGACATCATATGATATGGAATATCGCTTTGGCCAGTTTGGATCAGCTTCCTTGGCTGTGCCCCCTCCCCGCCCAGCTTCTTGTGCCCCTGGAAGAGCATGAGAAGTTGGAAAAGCCCTTAATATATGCACTACTTAGCAACAACTAAAACATCAGTGTGTTATCAACGTTATTCTCACACTAAATCCAAAACAGCACTGTACCAGCTACAGTGAAGAAAATTAACTCTATCCCAGCCAAAACCATGACAGCCAGTCACAAGTTATATTTAGTTTGGTGCTAAATATAGGAGTTATAACCTATTTGGTGTTCCAGGCTGAGCAGGCAAAATGGTTAAATGTTTTATCATCCAAATCATTACTAAGAGATTTCCATTTAGCACCATTTACTTCTGGTATTTCCATGTGAAAATGAAAAAAATCTTCATTTCCAATAGATTTGGATGAGTTTGGTTGTTTTATTTTCTATGTGCCGTCTAGATTTGAATCTATATCGGTATAAATATAGGTGTCTAATATCCTTTTCCCAAGTTTACAAGGCTACTTACCTCTTTAGGCTGTAATGTAGTCAATCATATTGTCTTTTTGCTTATATTAATTCATTATGTATGATTAACCTTTGTAAAGAAATAATTTGTAATTGAATTGGCATTACAGAAGCCGAGTGTAGAAAAAATTGGCAAAGTGCCCGTTTTAGTATATTAATTCTGCCAAGCAAGTTGATAATAAGATTGAACTGGATTTGAAAGATTAGAGAGACTTGGCTTGGAAGGACATGACAGTTAGTTCCATCCAGTTTTTTTCAGCTGTTTAAAGAGAACCGGTATTTGGATTTTTGTCTGTACTTTTGTGATGAACTCTTTCCATAATCTTCTCCTGTGGAGAAAAGGGTGCCAAAATTAAAAATTAAATAGAAATAGCTGATGATTTATTTCCATTAGCTTTGGATGCTGAAACTGATCCACACAGTCCCAAGGTTTATTAACTCAGAAGCTTATGTGTCGGGGCCTGCCGGATAACTGATCGGGTGACCTACATGCTGTGAGAGCATATTCAGACCGCTCAACTTTAAAAGTTTTTGTTTTATGCTGCAGGCTATAGACAGAGGAACTTGGCAAAATTAAATCAAAGGGGTCAGTGAGAGCTGCCTTCTTGCTTCTTTCACGGATTTTGCAGAAACTTTTTCTGCCCGTTTTAACTGCATGATAGATTGCACAAATGGTTGAAAATTTAAGCAACTGCCCACAGAAAGAAGTAACTACAAAAAAGAGACAAACAAAACCCTGATGCAATCAGCAGCCTTCTCAGGCCATCAGGTTTGTCTCTTTGATGGATGATCAAGCTCTGTTTGCAGCTTCTACTGCTTGTTTCATATTTATCATTCATAAATCAAAAAGTCTTGGCAAATTCAAATGTATCTGCAATGTTGTTAAGACAGAACGAAATCACTTTTTATGTTTGTTTGTTTTGAGCCATGATATTATAAGACATTGTGTGAACCTCATTAAAAATACCTTGCTGTTATTCCATGATTGCACCTTTATATGCCTGTATCTTATCTCTGCACCTGTGAGATACCAGTTAAACATTTCTGTAAAAAGCCCAAAGCAAAGCATGAAAACAAAGAACCAGAGCTATTAGTCCAGTACATCCAGACATACAGCTGAGATGGATCAGACATTTTTAGTTAAAGGTTTGGGGATAGAAATCGTGGAAAGCTATTTCATCATGGTATTTGTTGTCCAGATACTTCTTAAGGTGAAGATTTTGTTTGACTCTTCTAACAACTAGAGCCAGGTAAACGAGCCTGGAAATTCATGTTTGTTTTGGGGTCTTCTGAGGGCAGATGGCTGGAATAAAACTTCCAGCAGAGGTTGGATGTTATTCCATGAAAGCTTCATGCTCTGCACAGCATGAAAGAAAACTGATGCTTCCTTTTAACAATCAAAATCTTGTGAAGATGGCGAAAATCAGCTCTGTGTCTTGAAACTAGGAGTAAGTTACTGTAATTGCTTTCAAGACATTGTTATCTTGCAGAAGGAGGACTAGGTTCCCTGCCTCCCACCTTCTCCAGGCCTTTGTTGGTTGTAATTAGAGCAACGCTTTAAGCAGGTATCGCCCAGCAGAAATATCTCCTTCTAACATGGTAGGGAAATTCAGTAAATCTGGATGGTGACAGCAGAGAAGAAAGGAGTCAGGAGTTCTGGGAGCTGCTGGATAATCTGTCTCTTTCCTCTTTCAGATGCTGCATAATGCTCCTGCCCCTTCCCCTGCAAGGCAGATGAGCCAGGTGTGTGTGGGAAGGAGAAGAAACCTGAACTACAGCAGTCAACATCCTGAGATGTGGAGGTGTGGAAAGGAGCCCACACAGCAGCTGTGTTTTCCCTCCAGGAGCTTCAGAGAGCCCTGGTCCTTTCTGCCAGCCCCGCGTCCTGGCACAATCCAGCCCAGGGTTCACTGCTATCGCACAGCCGGGTTCCCACCAAGCAAAGCAGGGCAAGCTTAGCACATTCGCTACCTTTTCTCTGCCCAGCTGACCGGACCCAAAGCCAAGCAGACTGGAGGGAACATATACACCCTGTTGTAAGCTGCACCTAGGGACATGAATCAGGCATTCCCTTCTCCCAGCTGTGGCAAAGGGGCTGTAAACTCCCACAAGAGTGAAAAAAACATGGCCAACAGGGCAGTAATGTTGTAAAGCTCCTTTGCCAGACCTGCCAGAGCCATCAATATTGTTTTATAACTAGCTTTCTTGTCTCCAGAAAACATATTTGGTAACCAAGGGTTGTGGTATGCTCCAGCTGTGGTGTTGGTTGCAGGTGTCACCCCTGTACAGGCCTCTTTGAGGTTTCCTTAGGTGAGGCATGACTAAATTTCTGGACCAGACAAATTACCCAGCTACTAGAGGACAGAGGACAGGACAAGGGCAAAGGACAAAGCAAAAGGTCTTTCTGTTTCCTTTGGGCTTCTAGCACAAAGAAGGTACAAGGTCAATGTATTTTGCCACCTTCCTCTAATACGTACTGAATTTACAAAAGATAGGCCACAAAAAGGTGACTTACAAATAGAGTTTAATGATCCTCATTTCGGTCATGGACAGATTTTGCAATCATAATGAATCTTAAAACGGATTAATATATCTGCTGTTCAAGATAGAGCAGAACTGTAGAAAAAGGTACAAAATATTTTATTCATAAGTCTAGCAAGGCTGGGAACTCAATCCGATTGACCATGCTGACCTACTTTTCATGAATACCTGATCTCACACAGCCGTGTTGGCTGCCTCAAAACTGATAGTACAATAGGCGAACATGCTTTCCTGGCCACTTCCAAGTGGAGAGCTAAGCATCATTTTTAGCTCCAGAGGTTTTTTCTTTGTGTTTTATTTGAATTCATTGCAGTGATAGAATTATTTTTCCTTTATTTTTAGTATCTGCTTTTGGTCAGACTTGCTGGCTTAGTACTTGCTGAGTGTAAAAAGTTTTCAGCATGAAGCATTAAAATAATGTTGTCTTTCTTGTGGCCTGGAATTGTAGCTATATTATCATCACTACAAATAATTTACAGAACATGCTTGTTCTCTGTATTATAAAACCATGTCCTGTCCACGATATACTTTTCTGTTGCAGATTTCATATACTGCAATTCAATATCCTAAAGTGGAAATTTCCAATTAATTAAGTCCTTTTCACATTAATTTATGGATACTCAAATTACTGCCACTTATTTGAAACTGTTACAAAATGGACTTTGATATTCTACAGACATTTGTAGAAAAGATGAAACTGATTTTGGCATTTTTCTCCATTTTTTTTACATTCTTTTAAGTAATAGGGTTTTTTCTGTATGTTTATTCCTCACTGAAACATAGCACTCTCCCTCTTTTTTTAAGAGCAGCATGCTACGTGTTACATGCGCTAATGAATTGGCATTTATAAAGCAGAATATATACCGTATCTAAGACGACTGCTGTGAAAATGCCTGAGTTGCTGCACTCTCTAAATAGAGCACAATTATGGCATACGGTTGGAGTGCTTTTATCTGTAATGCCACTGCTGGAAATTTAACTGTGTATGTGACCTGAATATTTAGAGCTCAATGGAAAATTCCATAAATGTAGTGTAGCTTCAGAGCACCTAACAGCTGCTACAAATATTATACCCATTATACACCATTGCCAAATGATACATATGAAGCTCCTTTCCCATCCTGGGTGTATAGTGTCACTTGTATCAATGCAGTATTTTAAAAGTCCCTTTGAAAAATGCAATGACTTTAGGTGCTAAGTAGCTTGCAGAATAATTCAGTGGTAGCTTTTCCTGTCTGTATATTCATACTCCTTCCTGGCTGTATGCAGTTAATGTTCAAACCCAAAAATGCAAGAAGAAACTATATCATATGTAGACCACACTTACTATGTGCTTTTATTTGCTTAGTTTGATATACATGCTAAAAGCCACTGCCTAGCTAAGCAAACACAAAAAGAGAGAAAGCAGCTCTTCACAGTCTTAGAAGGTTTCTTATTAGAGTGGGACAGAGCAGAGGTGTAATATATCCATGGATGCTCCCTTTCACTCTAACTTACTGCAGGAATACACTAAAACCCCACAGCATCGTTGCAGTAGGAACTGCAGAAACAACAAATAAGAAAGGTTAGAAGCACAAAAGAGACAGTTTGCGAAGCATTATGTTTGAAAAAGTGCAGACTGGATTCCTAACTGATGATTCTTCCTGCCTCCTACTTATAGTGTGGTTCCTCTTGCTTTTATGTTCTTGGAACATGTTAAAAGACTCTTTGCTGTAGAGAGGATAAAAGTGCTAAATGTGGTGCACCCAGCTGCCATTGACAACCTGCTGCCGTAGCACTGCACCGGCTGTGTAAAGGCACAGGGAAGGAGAGGAAGTGTTAGCTGACATCCACCTAGGTGTTCATGAGTGCCTGGCCCATTCTCAGTAACACAGAGGTGTCAAAGTTTGTGCAGAAGTAATGGCAGTCTACCTAAAACCAAGCTCTGTGTGGAAAAGTAATTTCTCTGTGGAGGGGTAGATTGGGTTTGCATGGCAAGGTTTGGGTAGTGGGGGGGCTACAGGGTTGGCTTCTGTGAGAAGCTGCTAGAAGCTTCCCCCATGTCCTATAGAGCCAATGCCAGCCGGCTCCAAGATGAACCAGCTGCTGGCCAAGGCTGAGCCCATCAGCAACAGTGGTAGAGCCCCTGGGATAACATATTCCCCTGCAGCCTATGATGAAGACCACAGTGAGGCAGGCTGTCCCCCTGCAACCCATGGAGATCAGCAGTGGAACAGATATCCACCTGCAGCCCTTGGAGGACCCCACGCTGGAGCAGGTGGATGCCCAAAGGAGGCTGTGACCCCATGGGAGGCCCACACAGGAGCAGGCTCCTGGCAGGACCTGTGGCCCTGTGGAAAGAGGAGCCCACGCTGGAGCAGGTTTGCTGGCAGGACTTGTGACCACATGGAGGACCCATGCTGGAGCAGTCTGTTCCTGAAGGGCTGCACCCATGGCAGGGATCCATACTGGAGCACCTGGAGCAGTTTGTGAAGAACTGCAGCTATGGGAAGGACTCACACTGGAGAAGTTCATGGAGGCCTGTCTCCCATGGAAGGGACCCCACGATGGAGCAGGGGAAGAGTGTGAGGAGTCCTCCTCTGAGGAGGAAGGAGAGGCAGAGACAATGTGTGATGAACTGACCACAACCCCCATTCCCCTTCCCCCCACGCCGCTGTGGGGGAGAAGGTGGAGAAAATCAGGAATGAAGTTAAGCCCAGAAAGAAGGGAGGGGTGGGGGAAGGTGTTTTTCAGATTTAGTTTTTATTTCTCATTATCCTACTCTGATTTGATTAGTAATAAATTAAGTTAAATTAATTTCCCCAAGTCAAGTCTGTTTTGCTCATGAGGGTAATTGGTGAGTGGTCTCTCCCTGTCCTTATCTTGACCCACAAGCCTTTTGTTATATTTTCGCTCCCCTGTCCAGCTAAGGAGGGGAGTCCTGGAGCAGCTTTGGTGGGCACCTGGAGTCCAGCCAGGGCCAACCCATCTCGAGGGGACACAGAAATGTTACAAATTCCATCCCTTTGCCCTCGGCTGAGCAGGACCAACACTGCCCACTTCAGTCCTGACAGTGCTTGTCCAGATTGGTTTCATGGTCTTCAATAGACACCACCATGTCTCGAGGCCATCTTATCCAGCACTACCCTGTCCGTGCCCTTATAAAATATTTTTTACTCCTAATGTCTAACTTGAATCTTTCTTACTGCAGTACATGCCCATCACTACTCGTCCTAAAGCAGCAGAAACAGAGAACAGATTATTCCCTTCCTCACTGCAATATTGCCTCTGCACATTGCTCCTCACAGTAACCCCTCGTTAGTATTAATAAGAATCACCTCCTCCATCCATGCAACAGCAGGAAGAGGATATTGAATGTGAGGCTCTGTCAGCAAAAATGGGAGACAGAGAAAGAGAGAAGAACTAACCAGCTGTCTAAATCAGGGCAATGGCAATCTGCCCCTCATAAATTGCACAGCAATCAGCATACTAGGACATGCAGAAGTAGAGCTAAGATTAATCCTTGCTTCTATAAGGGTGTTGCAATTCATGAGGATTTCCACAAGGAAACAGTCCTTGAGAACTCTCGAGCACATGAGACCCTTCTGAGGCTCAGCTTTAGGGAAGGCATTTATACAGGCCAGATTTGTTACAAGCACTTACAAGTGAACACTTTTAGGAAGATCTATCTTAGCCAAATCCTGTTAAATTAATAAGACTTTAAGGCAAACTCATGTTTAAAATAGATGATGAAAATTATTTTATTTATTGCTTTACAGTTTAATACTGTGACCAACTCAGATTGCAATAAGATTACATCAGATAATCACACCATTGAAGCCTCTGCTCTATTTTCCCTAACCCTGGCTTCTTTTGAATAATGCAGAGGCATCAGAGCAGGTTAATGTCACTGTCTGTCTCTGTTGTTGTAATATTTTGCATCTTCTCCAGGACTCCACCAAATTCTCTAACTGACCACAAATGTCAAGTTCCATTTCAAAGATCAGAATCACAACAAAGGTAGCATTTAGAGAGCACCGTCCCCCACAGCCCTGTCAAAATAATGTAGTCACATCCAAGCACCTTGTGGAGAACGGGTAATTCAGCCAAAGGTGAATTTGACCTCAAAAATTTTAATTGGCAGAAGATATAAATTTTCTGAGTCCTAAATGAGAAACATGTTTGCGGTTATGGCAGGGATGTTTAACCAAAAGGATTTGGGGGGAAAAATCGCTGTTTTTTAATATAGCAAATACTCTCTAGCACTGAAGACCCAAAATATGCCTGAGCCCCCCAGATATGATTTGTAATTGCCCTCATGCTCTCAGTAGCTTTCTCAGTTCTGTAAAGTGAATTACACAATGTCATTAAAACTAAAGCAATTCATCCAACTCGGTGAAGCCGCATGTAATTAAAATGCAGTGGTAATGCCTTCATGCAGGAACTTACTTGTTGTCATCCCTCCTTCAGGAGAGAAGAGTATGCTCACGTACTGACAGGGAGAAGCATTCACCTCATTGCACGCAGGACGTGCTGCTGGTGAAGTAGGGACTGAGAAGCAAGGCAAGGATCTGCTTTTTCCCATTACTCACACCACCCCTGAGGTGCTACAGGAAAAGAGCCCAAGTGCACCATGGTCGTGTGCCCCAGAGAAACCTTCAGCTGAATAAGCAAAGCTGGTAACTCTGTGCCCCACAGCACACCGGGTATGTACAAACCTCTCAAGGGGGCTCGCGGGCAGCTGGAAATCTGTCCAACCCTCCCGTGGTCCCAGGGGTGCAGAAAGCCTGGGCCAGGCCCCAGCATGGGCCTGGGAAGGAGGCATTGTGCCAGCCCCAGCTTTGGGTTAATGAAAACCTCAGTGGCTCCTGAGAGATTATTTGTACTCACTGGGATTGTAATTCAAAGGCCCAGATCTCTTCCAGTCCAAAACAGTTAGCGTCATCTGTCACATACTTATTTCTAATTTACAGTAGTAAAGTTACCCCTCATAGGACTTAAGTGAGTTTTCTAAATTTCACTATTAATTCTTTTACATAATAATAATTTTGAGACTAACTGTACTTGTTAACATAATTCATATGCAAAAAAGTTAAATATTTTCAGTGTCAGACATATTATTGCCTTTTTATCACACTATGTTAATGGCTACACTCTTGTGAAATTGAATACAAATCCTAATTTTATAGTGCAAAGTGTGTCAGAATTCACAGGCTTTCTTGGGATTAATACTTTGGCTTTACTTTTTATTTATGACCTAAACTTTTTCCAATATTGTACCCTGCTGATAACCTTTCTCCTGACGGAACCCTATTGGCTTCAGCCAGAGCCACTGGAAGTCACTGAAGAATCACAGAATCATGAAATAGTTTGGGTTGGAAAGAACCTTTAAATATCATCTAGTCCAACCCCTCTGTCACAGGCAGGGACACCTTTCACTAGACCAGTTTGCTCAAAGCCCTATCCAACCTGACCTTGAACACTTCCAGGGACAGGATATTCACAACTTCTCTGGGCAACCTGTTCCAGTGTCTCATCACCCTTACAGTAAATAATTCCTTCCATACATCTAATATAAATCTACTCTCTCTCAGTTTAAACCCATTAACACAATCAAAGCCAGAGACTCCAGAAACCTGACCCTCAGCAATGACACTGTCAGTTAGCTTTATCCTTCAGGAAAGCTGGACCACTGTCTTGCCAGTTCTCCCAGTCAAATTGCAAATCTCTGAAAAGCCCAGATCCTGGATTCGTGGGACAGGGAATGAAGCATTTTACAAGGAAAAAAAAAATTACAGGATTAGTGGTTGCGTATAAATATTTGGAAAACGGAAATTATGGTGGACTGAAATCCCACAGCACAGAAGAAAATTATTCAAATGTTATTTTATAGCCTTTCTGATTTAAAAACCTGAAAATTTTGCATCTCTCTGATTCGTGATACTTAACACAGGTAACAAATTCTAAAGCTGGGAATCTTTGTGTGCTTAATTCCAATGCCTTGTAAAGGGAATGCAATTGACAGCTGCCACAGTTGTATTTAGATTAGTACGCTTTAAGTGAAGGATTTACTTTCATTTGAGAGCAGAAACATAAAGTGTTGTCACATGCTGTGCTAATGGGATAAATCTGGGATTTCCACAGAACCTCCCATGCTTATCTCCCTGATGTCTGTTATAATGATGACCTCATCACAAAGAAAATCCTGTTATCTGAAACTGTTTTATCCCACACAACTGTCTGGGGTGAGGTTAGGAGGGAGGATGGCCGGCAAGAGCAGGAAGACACAAGGCACCCTGGCAATACAAAGCACATTACATACTGTTGGTCCAGCCCAGCCCAGCAATGACTACATGGCCATGGCAGCTCTTCAATAACTGATACGATAGGAGCTGGTGTCTCCCAGCAGTTCTTTCTTGCAGGTCCCAGTGACACTGAGTGGTGACACCTGCCAAGGTGACTCAAGCAGTATCCATGCTTGTGGCCAGGCTGGCAGCTGACACTCCTTGGACTGGTGCTGCTAGGTTTGACTCGGAGCAGGCAAGGAAGATGAGGGCACAGTTCTCTTGAGCTGTCGCCACAACCTCTTCACCCTGCGATAGCAGCTATGCCAGGTGGGGATTAGGATCCCAGCATTTTAGGCATTCCTGTAGAAAAGCAATCCCTGCACTAAGGAGCTTCCAGGCTAAATGTCCACCCTGTACGTAGAGAGCTTCATTCCTTAGGCCACCTGTCTCAAGCCTTTTCCCCACTTAAAAGCATCCATAGTCATTTAAAAGGATAAAAATTCAGTTCCATCTTCATTATCAGTTCCTTATTTCATGTCTCAAAATCCCACAGGAATAGTTATTGACCCGTGGAGGTTTTACTGTATCTTGTGATTTCTATTAATGTTACCTTGTATGAAATAAAACATGGAATTGAGACAGCAAAAAGCACAGGCAGCAGGGAGCAATTCTCTGTCCTGTGTATATGGTAAGAATAAACAGCAGATGTCAGCACTAATCCAGAACGTGAAATGTTCACATGGAATTTAATCAGAGCCCACTTCACTGTCTTCAAAATGCGTGTGCTCAGACTGTGAAGAAACTCATCAAAATCTCTGCTTGGAAACACAAATATATTTCTATTTAAAGAACCTTAGCAAATTTTAAGTATCACTTCTACATGAGTACTCCTAGCTAGCAACGGAGCACATCTGTATGGATAGGTTTTTGCCTTATCCTTGCACTAAAAGATCACCAGATCCATGCACTTACCTAAAAATGAAATTTGTTTTTAAAAAGTGGCTTCAGAAGAGATAGTAGTTTGGAAAAGGGCAAGTGCAAAGGTTCAAGAGGGACCTGTTGAGCAACAAGTAGGCCTCAAGCTGAAGGACAGAGGAGAATCAGAGGGCTTTTGGTGCAGTTGGCAGGTAGGGGCTGCAGCTCAACATTGCTTTGGGGTAGAACTGGATGGGGCAGGTGAGTGAAATGGGTGTAAGAACGTGGCTTCTGCAGCTGGGGGTAGAAGTAGACTCAGTATCTGCTGAACAAGATCTATAAACCAATGAAGATTTTCCTGGAAATAAAGCATAATTTAGCAGAACAAGTACATGCAAACCATGTGCATCTGCATGCTGAACTATATGAAGATGTGGGAATAGAAAACAGCATCCTCCCTGCCTGGTCACCACCACTCTGAGGTCAATGGATGCTAGATTATTCCTGGAGGACATGCAGCGTACATTAACACACCGCCTCTCCAGCCCTGGGAACTTTTTCAGCTCTTGAAAAAGAAGGCCAAACCAAAATTTAAAACATGCCACAGATTGCATGGACTTTTCCTGCCAACAAGAAGCACAGAGAAATTCCTCAGGGTTTTGACCTCTGTCATGGTTTATAGAGATACAAGAACATACTACCTACGATAGAGCCCCAGATCGCTCTTTCCAATATCTGTGGTGGGATCTCTCAAATCCTGCAGCAATCTGTCATCTGCAGCAAATCATCCCATATAAGACTGCCCTAAACAGGAATCTTTCAGCCAGGATTTTTCCCAAAATAGGAACAATTTTTATACCAATACATAGGAATGTGTGGTTTTATTCTGTTGGGGATTTTTTTCCTAGTTTTCTGAAGCATTTTCCATCAAAACCAAAAAATGGCAGGCTTAATGGCTTTATTATCTACAGCTATAGCTTGGTCTCCAAGGATCACATGTTCCTTAACTGTCATTGAATGGAAGAGGACAAGAAGTATATCCAGGGTCAATTATAAAAGTAAAAATAGCTTGGCTATTTAAAATCTTATTAGTTCTGGTTACAAAACCAAACCAACATCCATTTACATTATGAACTTAAAAGACTCAGATAGCTCCTCCTGAGCTAAGAGCTAAGTCTCAGGCTGAACAAACTGGCAAGATGCCCAGAGCCACCTTCAGCTTTTAGCAAACACCACCACCAGATTACACCCAACTGCCTCCCCTGTCATTCCACAATCTTTGTTCTCTGAACTCCTTTGCTTTATGCTATTTTTGTTAAAAAAGAAAAAAAAAACACAAAAACAACAAGAATAAGTAAGCTGTTTTTATTAACTAGTAAAACAATTTACTTTGATTCATCTTCTCTGACCAGAAGAACAGAAGAGGTCATCAGTCTTAACTTCTCTGACAGCACAGAGATGTCAAAACAAAATTAAGTGGTGGAAAAATTGTTGAGGGAGAAAGTGGAAAAAAACAAGACAAACAGAATGAAAGATAGTGAATCCCCTTTCTTAAAAGAGGGAAAAAGAAATACTGTTGAGCTGCCTTCCTGCTACTAGTTGATGCTCTGTCAGGTTGGAAACTTCATTTTTCATGTAGAATCAGAGACATTATGATACCTGAGAGGAGCTTCGGGCTTTTCATAAATTCAGAGTAAAATTAGAAAAGTAAACAAATTTTCCTGTGAATTAACAGTGCTTTGATCTCCACTTTTTACAATAACAAAGAAAATTGCCCTTTACACCATATACCTGAAATTAGTTGCACCATCTTTTTTTGCAGGATGCCTCAGTGCAGGATTACAGTCCTCTCTTGCCTTCACCTCTGAACTGCTCTCCCCAAGGTGTCTTTTCTCATCCTAAGTGGTGACTGGATCTTTTCCAAACAGAAGCACAGAAGACTGAAGTACCCATTTCAACACTCTTCATGCACACCAGATGCCTTTATGAGTAACCCCAAGGGATAAGGTGAGCTCTATACCACACTCTGGAGATGAGGAAATTCCAGTGTCTCCACAAGTAAAGTGAAATCGCACGATCTGTCTACCATAAATGTCCCACATCTAGACTTTAGATATAAAAAGATTTAACAAAAACACTTCAGCTGTTCTGTATTACCGCTCCAGCAATGACAAAACGAGAGCTGGATTGAGGCATATTGACTCTATAAGTGGTGCAAGTCTACTCTTTCAAATCCCCGCCAGCCAGAAGAAACTTTCAATAGCTGATGGGTGACCTTTCACTTAGCTCAGTGGCAGCAAGGTTAGCTCCAAACCAAACACAACATAACAACCTGACAACTCATACACAAAGGTGAGTTTTATGTCAGATTGAAACTTTTGTAAATACTGACAGTTGAGTGAAAAATAAAGATTTTATCCACTGAAGATGTCTAGGAAACTGGGAACCATTGAGGACAACAAAACAAATGCATAGTATGTAGAAAGTACTGTCTTACAGAATATGTTGATATCCAAAGCCATTTATTTTCCCCATCCATCAGCATCTTTCCTACCCTACCTGGACAAGACCTCAGCCAGCCCTTTCTCATCAGAGGTTCACCTCGTTCAGACACTGGGGGAACAAATAAACTGCATCATCTGTCAGTCGGGGGGTGGGGGCATTAAAAAAGGAGCAGAGCTGCTTATTATCAAAGTAGTGATGGCTTTGTGTCCCAAATCACTTTGGCCCCTCCACTCATTTCACATGAGGGCAAGCAGCAGCCAGAAGCCAGACCCCACAGAGCACTTCCTCCTGATGTACCTTCCTCTAAGACCTCCCAGGGAAAAGATGACAGACGTTCCTGGGCAACCAGTGCTTACAGAGACCTTCAGATGAAAGGACCCCAAAGTCTATCAGATGTTGCTGATAGCTCTCAAATAAAGAATATAAATGAATTTAAATATGCGAATGAAAACATTGCCTGATGGAATGTAACAAGGGAGTCACCTAATTTATTGAATGTAAAATTTATTAAATCTCCGTTTACTGCTTGCTTCCTGACACTGTTTTGGGCTACTGTGTTTGCTGTATTTGTATACAGCAAATACAGATATACAGAAGTATTCTGGGTAACACCTAAAGGGAACTTTCAAAAAACAGAGAGTTTATTAATGTACGGTTGTAATTTGTGTGCAAAAAAAGTGAGACTGGTAAAAAAATTTCAAACACTTCTATAAACAAGGCCATTCATGAAATGCTGAGTAAATTGGAAGTGGGTGGTTCTCAGCAATGCTGTCATACCCTCTGACCATTCGGTAGCTCCTTTGTGTGCCTTTTTTTCTTATCTGTGATCCAATCTGTCACAAGACCCTCCACATCCCTAAATATTACCTTTTATCTGTCCACTCTAGTCTAAAAGCAGATAAAATATTTATGTGTCACATAAATATATGCCACATGGCAGAGAGAGTGAATGTGATAATGAAGGCATGTGCAGTCACACAAAGACATGGCTTCATATTGAAAAAGATGCAACCTCCATCCACTTGCAGAGATACTATAATTTCTTGCTGTCACTTTACATGAGTAGTTTATCAGAAAAACACATTGACAGGATTGTGCCAACCAGCCTTTTTGGGAATGAACACAGACGTATTTTGGGGGTTTTCAGAACATTCATCTGGTTTTAAATACCACCAGTGGATCATACTGTAACAAAGGAGTCCTTAAGCAGCCCTTTCAGAAAAGCAGAATTTAGCTCATTCGTTCATTCGGAGGTGTGAAGCGGTAAAGATAATAGTGCTTTCTATCTAGTAAAGACTTTTATCATATCACGCTCTTTGTCACAGTGTTATCACTTATACTTCTTTTTAATAACAGATTGCTGCAAAGCCATGAGCAGCTCTTTAATGTTTTGTTTTATCCTTACTAGCACCCACTTTTTCAATGTCTTATCTAAAGATAGATTGATTCATTTCCACCCAACTACTGCTACAGAAAAATTCAGAATAGGACCTGGGAGCTTCATACACATTCAAGAATTTATTTTCACAACCTACCAGAGAGAAGGCAGCTATTATTGTCGCTATCTTTGTACTTGGATAATTTACACATTGAAGGACTGAAATCAGATTTACTCTAAATGCCTATTTAGGTGCCTATTTTAAGAAAATGAGGTTGTGAATGTTACAGCTCCAGATCTAAGCCCTGCTTTTGCAATAATCCCTAGTCAAGCACTTGGGATACAGATTCCAGGTCTCTCCTGTGTCCCTGTTATTGTGTCCCTCTACTCCTGAGCCCATGAAAAGCCATCCTTTGCTGCAGGATGCCACTGCTTCAACAAATCTTGTTCAGATCCTCTCTGCCCTTCTACTCCTTTTGTAATGTTTTATACCCAGCCATCAGAATAGCCTTTGGGCAGTAGGGCATTGGGATTTGGATTGTTCACAGCTCAGTAGAGAGCCAGCTAAGTAGGGATCTGAACTCAAATTTCTCACTCCTTATAAAGTCATTACAGCAAAAAAAGAGCAACCACCATCTCCATCAGTACTTGGATTTACTCTAATTTTGAAGGAAACTTGGTTTTGTCAGACAGAGTAAGTTTGAGAAGTTACTTGCACAGAGTCTCACTTCATTTCCGGACCCAAAATGCTCTCAGAAAAAGGGGTAGGTGCTGAATTACTCTGCATAGAATATTATGGGCACAGCCAGGAAGAGGACTATGGACACCCAGAGATCCAAACCATTCAGGAGGCTCCTACTGAAGCTGAGTGTACCTAAGGTTGGGTGAAGAATCTGAACCATGTTCTGCATGTAGACAGAGTCCCACTTTCCTCTCTTACATCCTTGGTTGGACTTAATCACACAGCATGAAACATAATCACAGTGCTTTTAATTAAAGGGTTATCTATAATTCTCTTTCCCTTAAATTTGGAAATGTTTGTTTATTTATGGTATCAGAAAACATTTAAAGATATCTTCCTTGTCATTGTTTTATTAAGCAATACCTTGAACTCTAATAGCATCTTCAACACAAGAGTCAAGTGAATGGTAACTACAGAATCTCTGTCATGGAGAATTACAGAATTATTTTTGTTCCAAATAAAATGAGCTCTGAAATTATTAAAAATGAGCATTGGTTCAGTTCACAAAGAAAAAAATGTTATTGGGTTGAGCCAGAAATTAATCATAAAACAAAAAAAAAAAACAACCTGGGAAATTAGTTTGAAAACCTGACACTCCCCTTTCCAGGACAGTCATATATTTTGCGGTTCTCCTACATCCGTGTGACTCATGCAATGCTGTGCGTAGCTTGGTCAGAGCAGCACATCTCCTGCTTCTTTTGAAAAGGACCTGAGCTTTAGAGCAAGAGTTTGAGTTGCAGCTGACACACACGCTTAAAACTGTCAAAGAAAACTCCCAGCACTAGTGTTACAAGTAGAAATATTCTGTCTCAGGTTTGAAAAGAACCCATGTTTTACTAAGGAATAATTTTGACAAAAAAAAAAAAAAAAAAAAAAAAAAAACCAACCAAACCACACACGTAGTAACCTGTTAACAATTTCTTATGGTCTTAGTAACCTCTTTACAAACACCAATAAAAATTTTCACATTTTCCATGCAGAGAAATTGAGGAGTGAGACTTTTGGTAAGAGCCATATAATAACTCTGGGTTAGAGTAGAGTATCTTGCTCCCAGGATTAACTGTCTTCTGTTTCTCTAACTATTTCCAATATATTTCCTACCCTGGGCATTTTAATGTGCTTATTATTTACCTCATTTCCTGGTGACTTCTCTATTCTTTAATCTCCTTACTTCAGTCTTGCTCTGATCCTCTCAGCTGCATCTCTGCCCTACTGCTGCATATTTTATGTACCTTTTTTTATTAATTCCCTCCTTGGGTCTCCCCTTCTCAGTACCTCACAGAGCTCTCTTCCTCCAAGCCCCTCATTTTCCCCTCCATCCTACTATTCCCTGTTTTGCTCCATCTATTCATATATATTCCAGGACATCTTTGTGCAGGCCATCTTCCAGGCCATCTTTTGGATCTTTATGGCACAGCAAGATTAGGTGAGATGGTCTCAGCAGAGCCAGTTGTGATGCCAGAACAAGACCTCCACATCTCACAAAATGCCCACTTTGCTCACCCAGAAATAGCAGTAGCTGTCAGAGGATCCCCCTTTCTCACAGGAGTGATGTGTCCTCTGTAAAATTCAATCTGAAGCCACAGGTGGTGCTCTGGCAGCAGATATCAGAGGCAGTCAGCTGCAGCTTTGGATGCTTGACCACTCCTGAAACATGCCAAAGAGCTTCTCCTTTTTCACAGATCTCTCTGCAGGGACCCTGGTTATGGCATCCCCCTCCCCCAGCTCTGACAGGACCACTGTCCCTGTACTGTTTATACATCAACAGCAAAACCAGAAAATCATGATACACCACTTAGCCTATCAAGTAGACCTACCTCATTCCAGTTGTTAACATGTCCAAGTTTTCCTTCCTACTTCTTACAAATGCATACTTCTGGTTCTTATAAAAATATAATACTTTTCTTTGCAGAAGCTCACTAATCCATACCATGCCTGGGCCTAATCCAGTATACCTAAATTCTACTGAAGTTAAGACATAAGCCCAACACTGCTGAGGGATTTAGATAAAAATCCAGCCTGGCTTGGCCAGAAAACCTGCTCAGCTCTACCATCTCCTACTTCTGCACCAACACAGGCAGTGAGACACAAACAGCCTGCAAGCCCTTCCCCGTGAACCCAATGACCCCATCACAACACAGCATCCCTGTCTTTTTCATAACAGGTAGCCAGTGCCACCATTTGTCCAAAAAGTGTGAAACAAACCATGAAGACCTCCAAGAGGGGCATTACCTCCAGGTTTCCTCTATCTACTGACCAAGCTGGGGAATAGTCTGTGGCTGAGAGCACTCCCCTGCTCCTGCCCCACAGCCAGCTGAGGCCATAGGGCTGATGCGCATGTTCAGTGTCCCCATGTCCATGAGTGTGTGCTGGGGCTGTCCCTCACAAGGGTGGAGATGGGCTGACAGCTCTCAACTCACTGCTGCTTCCTTGCCCTGGGACATGGGGGACAGCCACAACACCACAACTACTCTTTTATAATTAATAACACATTGACCTGCTGTTTTCCTATTCTTTTACACATGATGGCCACAAAATTGGCCTGTAGCCTCAGTAATGCTGTAAGATGTTATAACTTAGCTATCGTGTTACTTCTGATGTTACTTCTGATTATTCTATCACATTCTGATGAAATAGGTAAAACTACACCCCCAGTTCAGAAGCAACTGAAATCTATCCCATGCCAATAATGTAGGTAGTACTTTAGTACTTAGTTATAAAGGAAATTAAACATTACGGGGAAAATAATATTTTAAGTACCCAGATAGAGAAAACAAGAATGTTTAATGTATCTGCTTCCCCAGAAATAACAGCAACATGTATATTTTAAATATAGTCAGGATATAATTTTAAATATAGTCAGGATATAAGCAAGGTCTCAAGGGGACACTGTTTTTAGCTGTGCTGATGCTTTGCATGACTGATGATTTTAATATTTTGTTGCTTCTAATGTTTATACCCCTTTCTGTTTGTTTTGGGGCATTCCAGAGAGGGGATTTGTACCCATTTAAAAATGCTTTGAAAATCAAGAATACTGGCCTAGAATTTCTTGGAAAGAACTCAGCCGTGCCTTGTAGAAAGGAACAGCTTTGAGGTATTTGAGGAAGTGTTCCTGCTGAGCTGGCATTTTACAGTTTGTTTCTGTCCAAACCGAACTGCTCGCACTGATTCATTAGCAAAGGAAACGTCTGCTCTCTGCCAGATCACACTTGCCTACGCCAAGCTAGTTTAGCCAGGCACCACCAGTTCCTGTACATGGCACGTGCATAACCTCTCCAACATGGTCACAGATTAAAGCCTATGGCAAAGAAGTACTGGGAATGGTTTTGCCTTTAAAAAGATGACCTGAATGTACAGAAACATTTGCTAGGGTTGTACCAAAGTCCAAAAATTCTCAGCAACGAAATCTGCAGTTTGCATGATAAACATGCCAAAACCTATGTTTGATTAAGCAATATAAAAATATCTATTTCTGCACCAAACATACAAAGTTTGTTTTGGTCAGATATAAAGCTGTCTTTGTGCTAAATGAACACTCTTTCTAATGTGAAACTCCTGGCTCCTTTTCCATTGTTTTGTGACACCCCTGACTGCCATCCTCCATCTTCAGCATATTCATCGGCAGCACCTGCCCACTGTTTACAAGAGCTTCTATTCCACGTAAAAGCTTTGACCTCTTCCCCCACCCTTGGGCGAAGGAGGTGATGTCTGTCGGGCCGTCTTAACACACGAGATTTTCCTGTTTTGTAAAAGGTTATCCTTCTACTGTAGCTGGACCTGAAAAGGGAGAAACCAAACCTCCACCTAGCAATGTGGTTCTTAACTTTAAAATTTACCATCAGGGTCCAAATTTCCTGCTAGCTGCCCTGCAGGCTGCGTATGAGATTTCCTTTCTCTAAAACAATAGCTTATTTTCTAATGGCCTCGCCACTCTGTTCTTAGTATTTTTTAAAAAGATGAGATGTAAGCGTGTCTATAAAAGGAAGGAAACCTGTTCTCTCTGAGAATATCACTGGTGTTACAGAAGAATTCTAGAATACCTTGGCCTTTAAAAGGATGTGTTTTTCAGGAATTAAAAGTGAGAGTAGGATCACCAATGGGAGTGATGGGGAACATACAGAAAGACACCACATCCCCTCCCAGCGAGGCAGAGCCCCAGCGCTGTGCTGGGCAATGTTTCTGTGGGGCTGCCGTCTGCAGCAAAGGGCTGTCTTCCCATTGCAGTAACTCTTCCTGAATATGAATCTGTCCCCTTTCTTGCTGCCTTTGAGCTGTTTAAACTAACACCTTTTACCTCACATTGGAGTGGGATAACATATTGGAGGAAAAATATTGAGGACTGAATATTATCTGATAGTCTAAACTAGGAAGTGTTAGAACCTCTTTGGTATAAAAACATGGTAGGAACACTGGACGTCCACATTGACTTATACTCACCAAACTCACTTTTGATTTTTTAATATGGTTTACACAGGAGGCTCACCTTAAATCATCTGAGTTCACTACACACCTTTTTTGCATCTCTGGAATTATAACTGTTCCTGCATAAGCAAACTGGATGAGACTGCATATGAGAGGGCACAGAAGTCCATGGTCAGTTTCTTCCTAGAGCAAGGAAACAAGCCATTTGAATAGACCAGACACATCTGAAACTAATTTTCTGTCTTATCTCCCAAGACTAAAGAGCTTTTGTTGGTCTAGTGTTTGTTTGCAAAATTATGTTATATTATCCTCTTAAATGTGTGCATAAGATAGATGCACGCTTCAGTATCTCAGTGATACAGGACTGCTTGATGTAGGGGCAAGTTGTTATTTAGCCAAGCGTTAGAGACATGTGAGGAGCTGATGCCTGCCTCTAAACCTGAGGTGTACCATGGCAAACAAGGGGCAAAAAAGACACAGGACTGTGTAGCTCCACACTTAGTATGACAGGAGAAGACTTCGAATTCCTGTTCTGACGCCTAGCACCATTTCTGCATTCTGCATTAAACCATCATCAGCTAAAATAAAGAAACAAGTCATGGGAAGGGAAGCTTGATTCAAGGCAGGCCCTCTGTCCCTGGGGGCAGGGAAGTTTTCCTATGTGTCCTTGCTTCCGCTCTGCTTCCTGGGAAGCCTATGAGCCTAACCAGCAACATGGCTCCACTCAGGGAGACAAGTGAGAGACCAAGAAAAGGAGTAGCTGTCAACATTCAGCCTATGGTATCTAAAGTCCAAATACGATGATGCAGAGAGCCTCTACATTTGATTTCTTTTGTAAAGTTATGGATAGCTGAGGTTTTCCAAAAACTGATGGGTTTTTTAAACATTTCTAAATAGACTTCAGGGTAAAAGCAGACAACTTTCAGGACAATCCAGGCTTGACTCCCTCCCTCCCAGCATCTAGAGGGAGGATATCTAGACTATCGTATTTCAAGACTGCCTGTATGTGGCAACACAGTACTGTACTATTTGCTCAATTAATCACTTAACACAGAGACAGACTCAAGGCAATATCTTTGGCAATATTTACAAGGTCTTCTGGAGGCAGACCTCAGTTTGCTTTTCAAGTATTTTGAATGAAACGAAAGCTGTGTGGGTGCGTTTAATGGACATTTGTCAAACTTGATAGTTTATTAGCTTGGGCCACACAGCTCCTGTTGGACTCATGGCATGAGCAAAGCAAGGGAACATCTCCCTGCAGAAGCCCATTTAGACATACACTCCCATTTATTGCTCTGACTGTGAAGAAGTCGTTGGCTTCATAACTTACGTTAATAAAAATTTGAAAAATTTATCCTTTATATGAACAAAGGAAGCTCTATAAGCTCATCTGGCCAGAGGGCTAAACATACTTACTGAATTATTATCTTCTCCATCAGGCTATATGGATTTTCTAAAAATAGGTCCATTGCAAAATCTGGAAGTTTAAGAATTTATTTGAGCCACAAAAGGTAGTGGATGTAACTAGCTGAAGAAATAAGGAGCATAATGAAAGGCAGCTTCACCAAAGAGCAAGTCACTTTTTGAGGAAAATTTGAAATAGCTGGTATAATTTAAAAACAGATGGGACATGAAGCTTTAAAAACAAATTTTACTCTTTCTGCCTCATGACTCCAAGGTGCTGCCAAATTGAATGAGTAGATGGCAGTTGAAGTAATAACGGACATTTTCACTTGCTCTTTCCTTTCATACATATATACACACATATATACAGAGAAAGAGAAAAAGAGATATGATTCATGAGAATGGAATTTGAATGAAAGAATTGTTGGGCATTTACTTTTCTATTTTACTCTCTAAGGTCTTCAGTTCTAAGAAGCAAGTCAGCCCAGTTTTGTTCCTTGACACATCAAGAAATTTTGATTAACCTTGAATTGAATAGAACTTAAGGATGAATGACGGGGTTTAACTGATTATTAAAATCATACTTATCTCTTAAACACTATTGGTTACAAAGCAGGATCTAGATAAGACATTAAGTAATTTCAAGTACTTAAAATGCAAGCAACATGCGTAACTCCTCAATGACAATATGTATCTCCATTTGCTAAAGCTCCTTCCTCCTTCTGTGGGCATCGGGATGCCCACACTCCTTACATGAAAGCACAGGAGTCACAGAATAACAGAATCACAGAACGGTAGGGGTTGGAAGGGACCTCTGGAGATCATCTTGTCCAACCCCACTGCTTGAGCAGGGACACCTAGAGCAGAGTCCCAAAGATAAAAGAAAAGAAAACTAATGCTCATCCATGTATATGCTAGTGAACGTGGTGGAAGATTTTAAAAGAACAGCATATTAACATTTCCTGGACAGAAAATGTTTGGTACCTGGCACTTTCAAACATGAAAGTATGAATTTACAGGCATTGAAAGAAATAAACTACTCTTTATACAATTTTTAAATAAGTGGCTTTATAACACACACCAACATTTTGCAGCAGTTAAGTCCCAGCCATTGGTTCCCTGAGGAATTAGGTTATCAGGTCTCCATCGTGATTTACAATATTAGGTCTTCAAATGCTCTCTGTGATGCCTTATCTGCTGTGAAGTTGATATCTTGCATTTTCTCACTCAGTTTTCTTTCTTCTTGCAATAAGAGAAGGTGGCTAAATTTTAAGGTCTTTTAAAGGTCCCTTCCAACCCAAGCCATTTTAGGATTCTATGATTCTATGATTTATTCATGGCAACATCCACATGCAGAAAATTTTTGATCTGTTTTATGGTAAGGAATAAAGAAATAATTTTGTTTCTAATGAAACAAAAATTTGTTTTATGTGGAAACACTTTATAAGTTTCAGCTCTTCAATGAGTATTGGAAATCTGCTTATACCTAGTTGAAATCTCTTTGAAATTATTGTAATTGATATTTTTCTCTGCAATTTCAGGTGTCAACAAAATGCAGTTTTTCAAATAATCACTGAAAAAGTAGGATCTTAAAACAGTGTTTAGGAAATAATTTTTAAACACCAAACATAGTAAGTTATAGAAAATTCATAAACTGCAACTAAACTAATTTCACCAACTACATTGCAAACAATAAAGAGTTTGAATAGCTCTATAAGGAAATAAATCTACCTTGGGTAAAATTTTGCAGATATAGAGTCAGGTTTTAAGTAATGTTTCTTTTCCTTATGCAATTTACAATGTAACATCTTATTATAATGAGAAATTGAAACTCCCTTGAAATATCCTCTGTTCCTTTGATGTCAGCTTATAATTTCCTTTACTTATGGGTATATTCTTAATCCTATTTTAATATCTTTTTAAACTTGGTATTATCTGTACTGTACCATGCCCCTGACCCAAGGAAGTGCTAATCAAGTATGTGTTTACACACTTTCCCAAAGAAATATTTTTGAACTGCAAACTAAAATCTGAACTCCACATATAAATTGAATGTTTAAATTTTTTTCAGCGTCAGTGCCTGAATCAGCTTTTTCAACTCCAAAATTCCAAAGGTTTCTTTAACTGCAATAATCAGGGATAATTATAATTTAACTATGTTTTATGTATTTTAATTTCTTCCCACTCTGAGTATCATAATTTTAACATTGACAAGTAAAATAGGTCATCTCATATTTCACAATAAAATAAAGCCTGAATAACCATGGTCAAGGTAACTGTTGCTGATTAATTTAACAGACATGTCTCTGGATTTTAAATATCAGCCATTAATTGCAACAAAACTTTTATGATCCCTTTGGCCAACAACTATGAGTTAATGACAACCACAAGGTAGGGCAGGTATTCAAGTCCATGAGGTCATGTCCTTTACTTCTGAACCTGTTTGCATTTTGTTCTTTAGCAAGCCAAGGCAGATTGTTTGCAATGAAGTGTTGTACCAAGCTCAACTCAGAGAAAGCATAACCAGAAACAATGTTAAATTTTCACCGAATAGATTCCTTTTTTTCCTACCTGGTAGATGGAGACTCTTGCATGTTAGTGCTTTCCGCATATCGGTCCCATGTAGTCTATGGCAACTCAGCCAGGCTAGATGTTTGAATTGCGTGAGGTTATTTAGCTCTTCCTTGACATTGCTGTAACACTTTGGCCAATTTTGAAATTAATTAATTGTTTCAAAATTAAAAGTTGTAATATTTTCCTTTTGAAATTTGCTAAATAAATACTGCAATTTTCAGGGTATTTTTAGGCTCCAAACCTTTGCCGAACTGGACATCAACGTATGATTAGTTTCAGCCGATCTCATATAGCATTTTCTTATCACACTGGATCAAATACTGATTTGTCTGTGGGCTCAGAGAAGGACTACAACCTCCTTAAGAGCTATAGGCTGCTTCCCAGAAGTGAAAACAGCTAAAATGTCACTCCAGTGGTTACATCTAACCTTTCCCTCTCCTGTGCTTTATCCTTTGTGCCATATTTCCAGAGCTCTCCATAACAGGGAAGAATATGGACATGGCACACTGTTGAAAATGGAGTTTTGAAAAGAAAAAAATTAAAAGCCTACCAAACCAATAATGAATTTGGGCTCTTTATTTTCTTATATTCCTTATGGATTGCAGTTCAGGCAGAACTAGTCAGTCCCAGCCCCCACTAACATCAGGCTGTCCAATACTTCCCATTTTTGACCTGTGATGTAAGTGCCTTATAACCTTGTCCAATTTTATTTGGGCTGGATTTTTCCATGATAGATAACAAGCTAAGGCAAACACTTTATATGCCTACACATAATTTTCATGCTTCAAGTATTAATGAATGATCAATATTAAAAAAAAAGATGTGACCTGGTAAATCTCTTCAGGTTTTGAAATAAAATCTTGAGCTTTGGCAGTGGGTTCCTTGAGGTGGAGGAACTACTTTCCAGGCCTGGCCAAACAAAAACTTCTGAAAAAATCTTAGTGGGCACAGCAAGAGAGAAGAGGGAAAGATCATTAAAGATTGTGCATTCTTGTAAAAGGGACACGACCTGAGAATTCACTGGCAGTCTTGATTCTTGCATTTCTATATCCTTCGAGTGCTTGAACTCACAGCCTTAAAATTCTGTTAAGGGAGACCTGTGTATGTAGGTTGTTATGTGTATTTCACTATTATTTTATAATCTTTAAAAAGAGATCAAGAATAGAAGGCTGCATGAACTCAGAAAATATCAATAAGTGGATATGAACACATAAAAGTGATATGAGCAAAACAAGCAAGATGGTTCTGCTTATTTAATCAACTTAGTTTCAGAGAGGCTTCATTGTGAAATAGGTTGTCCAAAATAATATTCTGCCTTAATCTTGGAACTTTTCCACTAGAAATTAGTATTAAACATATACAAAATAATATAGCTTAGGTAAAATATGTTACACCAAGTCCTTTCCTAGAAAAAATTTACTTATGCTGAATCCAGCCACTAATTACCACAATTATATGCAAAGCACGACAAATAATTTTACTTTTAATCATTAAGTCCTGTGGAGACTCCATTTTACTTCATGAAGAAATGCTTTTAATTTGAAGTGTTTCGTACTGCATTTACCCTAAATATAACCCAACTCAAATTCAGTTCCTGCTTAAACTTTGTAACATTATTTTTTAATTAGAGCTAGCTTATTAACAGAGAAAATATGAACTAGAGCAATATTACTATCAGCATTTGAAATTTTAGAATAGCATTTATATATACTTTTTACATATATTATATAATATATACATATTTGAAGAAGGATAATGCTCTGATAATGTTCCGAACATCCTGCAGTTTATTCTGATTTTTCTCTACTCTACCTCCAGTTCCTGCCAGTGCCAGTATGCTGATAAGACAGTGAATCTTTCTTCAACCTGAAACAGGAATGTTACAGTCTTGATTTTACTTTGTGATTTCTTTCTGAGTTTCTACCTGTTTTCAAAGTCTAATTAAAAAAAAAATAAAATATATATATATATACGTGTAACAAGGCATTGTAGTTGGTAGGATAATTACCTGAGGCAGATGAGAAAAGTAGACACATCCTGCTTATGTCTCTGTTAGTCAATTCTTACCAGACCATTTGCAATTTATTTACAAAGTCTGCATAACTTTTAGGGGGCTGGGGGCTAAGTGGTTGACTTTGGGGGTTTGGCCATTATAAAATATTGGCCACCAGAATCTGAGAAATTTTTTAGATAACATTGCCTAATTTTACTCTGATTTGTTTCCCATGCTCATACAGAAAAATAGAACTACTTCATTGCCTTTAGATTGATATTTTCTGGAAGGGCACTATAATTGCCCTCCCTTGATTTGTAACACCAATAACCTTGTCATTTATCTTATGGTTTTCCACCTTCCAGCTCAAGCAAGTATTAGTAACTACAGTAGAGATTTTAATAGAGGCTCAGTAATCCTGCCTCCCTACCCCAGGGTCCCCCCAGCAGCATCTCGCTCACTGGCTAGCACATCTCTGTGAATACACTAGTACTTTGCAAAGGCACCAAAAACTGCCTTTAAATGGTAAAAAACCCTTCTCAGGCCTCCAGCTCAGACCACTTTAGGTGCTTGACCCAGTCTTCTGGTAATATATGAAGGGGAGTTTGCTGGCTATGGACTTTTGGCTAAGGCTGCCTGAGACATTCAGGAGTCTGAGTGTTTACACAGGGTGGGTTTTTTTACTAACCTAATAGCATGTCTGTCCCTTAATAACATTTTATATTACTTTTCAAATTAGCATCAAGTTCAGGACAGGTCACATCTTATTTAACACACACTGAAACTAGAATAAATTAACACAGATACTTCTTACTCTATTCTAGACTAAGATTAAGATCTCCGCTTTTAAAATACAGTCATCAGTCTCTTGATATTATATTGTTCCAGACCATTTAAGCTGTATAGTTCCTTCAGAAAATGATATTTCTGAATGCCTAACAAAACATTCCTGGAACAAGAAGTCATTCCACATTTCACCCTTCCAGCCTTAGAAATCAACTGTGCTTGTTGCATGTGTGTTTTATTTTGTTTGGCTCATTGTTTCCCTTAGTTTAGAGATCAAAAACTGAATCTGTACTGTAAAAATAAGGCCTGTGTGGGTTGAAAGGGAAAAAAGGGGAGAGGAGGGGAAATGTTTCATCGTATATAGGTTGTATCTAACAGCTTTATTAATGGTGTGCTTCAGATGCTTTGCATTAAAACTTAATACAAAGAATGCTCAGTGAGTGCCAAAATCAACTGCACTGTTGGATAAATGGTATCACTACATCCAAGTTCTGATTTATTCTGACATAAAATTGCTTTCTTGCAATTAAAGGTTCATTATTCCACCCTAAGACGTAAGTAAACACTGATAATAAGGATTTAAATTATCATAATTGTTTGTATAAATTCTATGATCAATTTTTATTTTCCTAGTTTTATGCTTCTAACAGCTATTACATAGTCCTATTAATACTGATAATTGCCACAGGCATACATTAAATACTCTATTTTTGTCTCATCCCAGTATCAGCCTGAACTTACATACCGCCTGGCTGCCTTCTACAATCTGCTCCACCATTTTCTTATTGCGCATTTTTTCTTGTTGTGTCTACCCATCTCTTTTCCTTTTCCCACAATGTCATGTTACCCTCTCGCTTGTCCTGTAGATAACATATAGTTTTACAGAGAAAAACACAAGTGAGCTGAAAGGAAGGACTGAGGAAGGAAAGGAGAGGGAGCTAAGAGACTCCTGAAGAAAAAGACATGCTGATTTTCCAAGTGCAGGGTGATGACATAGCTGCTGGAACACATCGGCTCAGAACACTGCAACGATTTCTTATGTACTTCTGTTGTATTACCACACACCAGTAACCTCAAAAAATTTTCCCCTTTCTAAAAATTTCCATTTGAACACTGTCTGAAGGTAAATTGTCCTGGAAGGTTTGAGCAAAAGAAAGTGGTAGCTTTTTATGTGGGCTGAGTGTAATGAAGCCATGCTTTCCCAAAAATAAATTACTTTTAAAGTGCCAAAAGACTTAAACTCTTCCTAATTGAGTTATTTTTCTGTGATTTTGTATTTTAAAGAGATAAATAAACACAAAAGTAAACCTGGAAATACTACTTAATCCAATGAGCAAAGTGTAATAGGTATTTACCCATTAAGAAATCAAGAGGCAGAAAATGCCAAAGGTTGCAAGCATAACCTTAATTCAATGAATCTTTTTTCTAGCAATAGCTATTGGTTGTTTGGTCAAAATAAACGATGCTGTTCCCTACCTCATGTTTACTGAGCTAACGCACAGCCCAAGCAGAAGTCACATGGGTTGACTGTTCAGAGATGGCCCCCTCCCATCGCACGGCCTGGAGCAATAGCTCAGCTTTGGCCATGGGACAGATTAACATTTTCTGTACTAACATGCCACTCTCTTACTGAAGCAACCGAATATAGGACTTTATGGAATTTAGTATACTGATATATAAAATTTAGAGTTGCATGCAGAACATAGGACTTTACCTGCTTTTTGTTAATTGTTAACCATCACAATGTGATTGTTAGTAGGGATTGTCACAACATTCACGCCTGCAGGTACAATCCTTGCTAAAAATATTCTTCTGTGTGGAGAGATCACTCCATAAATCTCACCATTTATTTGCTGCTGTTTTCTGTATGCAATATGTATTCATATTGTTTAAAAACCCTTATCTCCTCTAGATTATACGTACATGAAATAAAGAGCAGTAATTGAGTGCATATTGCCTGTCTTCCCAAAGTGCATTTCACCTGTGTGATGGCCATAGCTAAGAAGTCAAGAAGTGCCATAATCCGTTGTCCATGTGTCCTTTAAACTGTTGTTCTGCATATTCTGAGGTAAGTAATAGTATGCATTATCTAATTAAATGAACACACACTGATTTGTCCTCAGGAAAAGTGAATATTTGTAAGTAATGAATGCAAAATATTTAGTTCTTATGCAGAACCCAATTAATTTCTGAATGTAATTTGTCTGCATAGTTGGGGTTATTTTTGTTTAAGTTGCCTTAGTTAATGATGGTAATCCAGTTGTATTATTCTGTCTCCACTCTGATATTAAAAGCAACAAGCTCCTCATGTTAAAAAAAAAAATATTTTTATTTTTCTCCTTGCAAATGTATGTGGTTTGTACTAGATCACAAGTGGATATTTGTAAGTCTCAACTAATTTGTCTTGTTGGTGGCCTTGAGATGAAAAAAGGGATCTAATAAAATGATTTAACATTATCTAAGCAAGAATTAAGTAACCATGTTCATATTATTCTTATGAGCACTTCAGTTAACCCCAGTAAGACTACTCATCTGAATCAAATGAAGAGGATTAGGATTTCTGACCACTAACTAGTTTGTTTGATGTCAAAATGGATGTCCATGTAGTCTGAATATTAAAAATTGAGCTAAGGACAGACATTTTTCTAATTTTAATGACTGACGACTCATAAAATGCAAAGGTTCCTTCTGACAATGTAATCCAGCAGTTCATCCAATTCCAAAAGACATTTGTCTGCTAACTAGTACGCAAATTTTAACACTTTGACCCAAGCAATGTCCTTTGATTACACTTGTACACCACCTAACACACAGGGTTGCAACCTCAAAGCACTCCGTGGCAGTAGTTTTGCCATTAATCATAGAAAGAGATAATTTGCAATCGAACCAAATGGAGCAGCGAGACCTGGGGCAGGGTTACAGCAGAACTCAGTAAACCCTGAAAATTTGAAACTAAACTGAGACTTTGTCCTTTATTCATTAGATATCACAAGTTCTTGCAACAGACCTTACATAACCTGCCGCAGATGCTGTAATACAAACAAATTGTATTGAGCTAAGACAAAAAAAGAGTGGATGTCTTAACTGTGAATGTCTTTACTTCTGTGCCTTTGGTTTTACTCCTGAAAATGAGTTACCTTTTCAGTAGTGGCTGGTGGGAAAGCAGAGCTTTACAGGAGTTCAGTGTCACAGATACATTTTCTACCACGTGCAAATGTTTACCCCTCAGGCAGAAACAAGTGCATATTCAAATTGCTGTCATTATTAAAATGAAGTCTCACTGACATATTTGCAGTAGTATACAAAATTGCATTTAAAAAAAAATAATTGCATCATACCAGCCAAAGCAAGCACAAGACTTTCTTCTTCTAGAATAAATTCTGCATAAATCTCTGGTTTGTTTAGAAGCTATTTTAATCTGCTTTTGTAATTATCTCCCTTTTCCCTTAGTCTACATGTCAGTGCATATCCAGTGGGATGAATTACATATAAGATCCAAAACGAGGTTCCACAAAATTTCTGTTTCCTTAAACCCAAAGAGACAGTGCAGAGAATCACATTTCACAGGAGATGTCAGCAGTAGGAACTGTAAATGCCAGCACACATCACCCGTGGCTCAGTGTTTCTTTTCCTGTTAGAAAGTGCAAATAATTGTTCAGCTTTGCTTCTTGATGCTCATCAGGCTCTCCAGAAGGATTGCTGCAGCACTGGACAATGAGCTCAGTGCTCTCAGAGGGGCTGGTGGCAAGCAGGTTCACAGGGGACAGCCACCAGGGGTGGAGGGCAGTGCTGGGCAGCTGGCAATCCAGGCATGAGCAGCTCACCATGAACTTTACAAGGTCATTTTCCTGCCTTCTACACGTTTCCCTAAGAACCAACAGAACCTTAGCCAAATATTTCCCAGAGTTTGAATTTGGGATTTTGTGGTCCACAGCCTATAAGAGCTCCAGGGCAGCAGTCTTTGTTATGCACCATAACCTTTTCTCTATCCGCTTTAACAAATGAGAAATAACACACAGTGAATTACAGGATTAGGCAGCTGAACGTGAGTTCTGCCAAGAGTGCTGAGACCCACTGCAGCCCGAGAAGGGGGTTTCACATGTTCCTTTGGATACAATCCTGTCTTTGCCTGGCCTTGCTTGTTACCATTTTCCTAATGGAGTATCTCTCACCTACCAAGTGCCCCAGTCCTGGTTGGCAGCAGGAAAAATTGCAGCTTCTGCAAACCACCTGAGCAGTCCGTTTGCATCTTTTTTGACTGATATCAAGCACTGCGCCCTCTCTCTCTGCCCATATTTCTCTGCCCTGTGTCCTTCTGTCCTTCTCCGTCCTTTCTCTGTCCTTGCAAGGAGGCAGCCCTTCTCCCACAATGGGCTCCTTGCAGGAGAGCACTAGATCCCCATGTTTGAGTGCACATGGGTGCCAGAGCTGCACAGAAACACCCAGTTCCCAAAGGAAGCTGGTCGCCCCAGAGTTAAGCCTTCATGCTTTGTTACAAAGGATTGTATACCCATCAGACTCTCACTGCAAAGATATATTTGCCAACTATGATATGGAAGACTGACTTTCAAAGCAACAAATTTTGGAAGGTTTTATAGTTAATGCAAATAACTGGCTAAATGTTCACCTTCAACCAGGATTGGGAAAAAATAATGAGGAAACCGCCTTCCCTAGATTTCATCTGATGCCCCACAAATACAGAAGCAGAAAGGTAAGCATATATCCCTGACAGTGCAACTGTTTGCAGAGCTGTGTTGGGACTTGGATCCAAACAGATGAGCCTGGGGACCTCCACAAAAATCCACTCCACCCAACTCACAGAGCAGCAACACAAGCATAGGAGTACAATTAAAAGAGGGCAGAAACAGCTGAGTTCAGCACTACTGCCAGAGAAAAAGGCTAGGCAACCATGGCCACAAACACCTCAGCTTGATTGACCTACTAGCTGAGCTGGAAAGACCGAAGGAGAGAAGTGAAGGAAGGTTGCAGAGGAACATCAAGCAATGAGATGTCCCACCCCAGCTCTGCTATGAGCATTTGTTTCAAACAACAGCTGTTTTCTATAAAGCTGACTTGAAAATTGGTATCTTCCTACTTCTGAGAGAATTTGTTCACTTCATCTTTTTACTGGCAAAAGTCCTGTTATTGCTTTTCATTCCTGCCAGCCCTGCAGAGCCACCTTAGCGCTGGGGAGGTGAAAAGGAGTCTATTTTGGCATAAAGCAGAAAGGACACAGCTTGATGTCAGATCCCAGGGTGAATTTTCATTGCTGGCAGTCAAGAAAGTCATGGTTTTATTTGTAAATTAAAAGAGAGGTCAACAGGAAAGTCATAGGGGGAAAAAAAGAAAAAAGCAAATATGGAACCCTACCATGCCATTTATAGTCTCTTTATAGATGAGAGCAGAGTTTATGTAATGTGATTTGAGTTATAAATAATATTTTTGTTTGTTTCAGCCAAAAAGCTGTAGTTCATTTAATTAAGAGAATGGATGTGTTTGTGTTGTGTTACTCATTACTTTATTGTAAAATATACCTGTAATGATAATCTATGGAAAAGTTACTGCAGTGGCAGGGAAAAGGACGGTAGAAGAACTGACACAAAGTATTTCCGGTACAAAAAAAAAAAGCAAAAACCTGAGCATTATTGAATCCCTTTGTTCCTTTAAATCAAGTAGCTGGAAAAAAAAAAAAAAAAATTTTAAAGAAAAATAAATAAGGGAAGAAACGTGAATTGACAGATTTGACTTTGGAGTGCAACATTAAAAAAGGGGCCATTTGTACCAATAAGTCTGGGAGAGAGGCTTAGTCATTTTCTAAATCTGTTCAACATTCAGGGTGTCCCATTCCCTTGGCTGGTGTGTGGTGCATATGCAGCAGTAAGACATACTACATTATATCAATCTTTAATCCTCACTTATTTCAAGAACCATTGATAAGGAATTACTATGTGATGTCAAAGAGAAATGTTCACTGCAAAAGACAAAGAAACATCCTTTTTCAAATATTGTAAATGAAAACACCACACAAAACACAGCTATAACAAAAAATACGTCACACTGTCTAGAAATCTGAGATGGCAACAGTGAAAGATTTGTGGAACTTCTCCGAGCCACATAAAATGCTGACATTTAATTTTTACAAAGCTGATGTGAACATTTTTTTTTTTCCCAGAAAAATAAATAAGATATGAAGTTTTAAGAAAAATAAAACATTAAGCTCTATAAAACAATTTATAACATCACGTTGCAATACGTGGAACAGATTGTTTCCATCAGAAGTAAGGCAGGTGGAGGAAAATTAAAGAAGAAACACATTCTTGTGAGGAAAGGTTAATGAGGCAAGGGCATATGATTTTATTTTTAATGACTGAATCAATGCAGTGAGTACCTACAGCAACAGGTATAGCAGGATGTCATGAGCTATTTCCATGGCTCCCTAATGTGGCTGCCATTTTGTAGAGGGGAAGAGGTGGGAGACTGATGGGGCTTTCCCCCTTGGATCCAGAGACCAAAGTCCAAGCTCTGGTCTGTACTGGTGCCAAAGGCCATTTTCAAAAAAATCCAGTTATAAATAGCAACTCATCTGTTGAAGCCGGGGACTCAAAGGCAGCTGAATGTAATGCCGGCTGCATCACACCCCTGGCTGTCACTAGTTACAGAAAATGGTATACTTATGTCAAGCTTCTTTGGAAAGCCACACAGGCAGACCTTTGACCCATTTTGATGCAGGTTGTAAAGGGTTTAATGACCTGGATTTACATTAGCAGGGACAAGTGACAGATATACCCCTGTGATAGTTAATCACAAGGATCTCAAGCTAATATAAGAAAATCAAAGCCAAGGTGACTAGACTACTTCCATCACTTAAACTGGAGTAAATGTATAAACCTAGGTCTTGAAAAGTAACCTAGATTGTTACTGGTTTCTAATAAGTTTTGGCCATATTATTATTTCAGTCACCTGAGGACTACAACCAGCAATTCCTAGTTTTGGGAGCTGGCAAACTTGTGGTGCATATAAGTTGGATCAATCAGCCAGGCAAAAACCAAGTCCAACTGGTACCAAAACTGAGAAGAAAAAAAAAAAACAACCAGAACTACAGAGATATCACTGCTTGGGAAGGAGTGCTAGAGATATCAGGAAGCCATGGCACAGCTCACATACCCTGTGACAAAGTGTGCCACCACAGGGTCACAATTTACATTATCCCTCTGCTGAGCAAAGGGGCAATCAAAACTGAGCACAGCGAGCCGCTTAAAGAAAATTTTGAATTATAACAATGGTGTAAATTGCCACACAACTTCTGAGGCAGGCACTCTTCGATGGGGTTTCACCAGAGCTGGCTGAACCATCCCTTCTCACCGGAGCTGCAGCACATTTTGCACCAATGAGCAGTCATGGCAAGGGAAGAAAAATCGGAGATTAAATACAGCCACTGGCTTAGCATGTCTGGGAGGGACATCACCCGTCCTGGTGGGGGTCTGTGTTGAAGCGTCCCCAAGCCCTTAGGCCACTCAGCCTCAGCCCCTACCAGGAAGAGGCCACCCATCCTGGGAGGAGCAGAACCAGGGTGGGAGCTTTCCCCAGCAGCGCTCAGACCTCAAGGCAGGGGAAAGGTGTGCCCACGAGTCCCACCACAGCCGGCATTACAGGGACCAGGGCATGTCACCAATGCACAGCAATGCTGGGGACCATCCCTTCTGTCACTGTGCATGATCCCTTACCTAAAATATAAATAAACCTCTGTGAAAGCAAGGAAATAGAAAAGCAGTGGGGAAATGCTGCTGTAATAAAAATAGGTTACATCTGAGGTGGATGCACTTCATCAGTAGATTTCTACATTGGATTTTTAAACATCTTCAGTGAAGAAACATGTTAGTTCATAAGAAAAAACCCACTTCGTTCTGATGAAATGGAGACATGCTGATTGACAATGAGGTTTTGGGGCTTATTAAAATACTTTGAGGCTTTGACTGAATCTCTGCCTCTGCTACCAAAAATATTCACAATATATTTGAGGTTTTTGCATTTCTGTACCACAGAGAGAAGACCTTCCTGAACCATCTAATTTTGGAATAGCATGAATTCTCAGGACCAATGAAGACAGCATGCCAAGGTAATAAATCGTTCACTGCTTAGAAAAGAGGAAGAATTTGGGGACTCCAGCACAGTAGAAGAGACTTTATAGAATACAGCAGGAGTTTTAACCTTTTAACTTGACCTGAGTTGGCAATTTCTGAAAGCCCATGAGAGGTACCTAAGAAAATCAAGTATTTTGTCAGTAGGATCAAATTCACTGCAGAGAATCCTTACTCATTCAAAATTCATTAAAAGTCTTCAAATTTCAAATAGTTGAAAGCTGTTGGTATAATAAGCCAGTAATAAATGTGATCAAATCAGGTAAAACAGAAGAAAGAAAACTCACTAATGTAACTTCTAAAAGAAATAGTGCAGTTTAAAACAAGTAAAATCAAAGCATAATGTAAAAATTACAACAGTAGTAGGGATGGTCAACATGTATTTATTTTTTTCTAGAAGTTGCTGATTATTTCTGCTACAAAATCTGCAAAACAATTTAACATATTAATTTGTTTTCATATAGCTCAGGATTTTTCACTCTTCATACCTGAGACCTATAATATTTCTAATACATATTTCAGAATACTGAATGGAAGAATTTCAATCTAGAATATAATTCTTCACTGGGTAACAAACTGGCTGGATGGCTGAGCCCAGAGAGTTGCGGTGAATAGAGCTAATTCCAGTTGGAGCCGGTCACAAGTAGTGTTCCACAGAGCTCAGTTTTGGGGCCAGTCTCGTTTAATATCTTTATCAATGATCCAGATGAGGGGATCGAGTGCCCCCTCAGTAAGCTTGCAGACGACACCAGGTTGGGCGGGAGTGTTGATCTGCTTGAGAGTAGAAAGGCTCTACAGAGGGACCTGGACAGGCTGGATTGATGGGATGAGACCAGTTGTGTGAGGTTTAACAAGGCCAAGTGCCGGGTCCTGCACTTTGGTCACAACAACCCCATGCAACGCTACAGGCATGGGGAAGAGTGGCTGGAAAGCTGCCCGGTGGAGAAGGACCTGGGAAGCTTGTTGACAGCTGGCTGAATATGAGACATCAGCGTGCCCAGGTGGCCACGAAGGCCAATGGCATCCTGGCTTGTATCGTGAATACTGTGGCCAGGAGGAGCAGGGAGGTGATCGTGCCCCTGTACTCAGGTGAGGCCGCACCTCGAGTACTGTGTTCAGTTTTGGGCCCCTCAGTACAAGAGGGACATTGAGGTGCTGGAACACGTCCAGAGAAGAGCAACAAAGCTGGTGAAGGGTCTGGAGAGCGAGTCTGATGAGGAGAGGTTGAGGGAACTGGTGTTGTTTAGTCTGGAGAAGAGAAGGCTGATGGGAGACCTTATCGCTCTCTACAACTACCTGAAAGGAAGTTGTAGTGAGGTGGGTGTTGGTCTCCTCCCAAATTACTAGCGATAGAACAAGAGGAAACAGCTTCAAGTTGCACCAAGGGAGGTTTAGATTGGATATTAGGGGAAAATTCTTTATTGAAAGAGTGCTTAGGCACTGGAACAGGCTGCCCAGATAGGTGGATGAGCCACATTCTCTGGAGGTATTTAAAAGACGTGTAGACGTGGCACTTCAGGGCATGGTTTAGGAGACATGGTACTGTTGGACTGATGGTTGTACTTGATGATCCCAGAGGTCTTTTCCAGTTTTAACTATTCTATGATTCTAATAACTGTTGGATTTTATAATTTCTCCTGCTCTGCTGGATTTCAGCATTTCAGCGAAATTTCATATATTGAAGATACATTAATATTTTGCAGTAACATCTTCTGCCCTCTCCTTAGTAGTCCTAAGAACAAGATTTCCTTCATTTATTGTTTTGTTCAGTTAGCTGCATTCTTCATGTGATTTATTCTGCTGCATTTTGGAAGGCTTGAAATATGATTAAAATGCCAATTAAAGTGGTAGGTGAACCCCTGCAGTTCCCCTAAGATTAAAAATAATGTTTGTCATTATTTTAGAAAAATAGCATTATTCAACTGTGTTATTTTAACATAGTTGTGGACGTAGGTGTGTTGGGCTAGCCCAAGGCTCAGTGTCTGTTCTCTCATAAAAACAGATAGGTGTTAGAGGATGGCAAAGGCTTCTTAAGGGAAGCACCTCTCTGTTGGCCTGACGTTGACGTTGCAGAAGAGGCACTGCTGAGGTATAAAAGAACTACCAAGTGTCACTCAAGTTTTCTGCAAAGTGCAGAACTTTCTGATGTGAAGATTAGAAACCAATTGCTATTGATGATCAAGCTGGATAACACTTCAGAGATTTAGCAGGCAGTTGATTCTGTGACGATCACAGAATGATATTGTTCTGTTATTTTTTACGATATTCTGTATAAGAAAACTGCACGTGTAAAGCTCCACTGTTTCCATAGACAGTGACCATCTTAGTGTGCTGGCTCTAGACAACCACAAATGTATGTATCAGTTTGCATTGCAGTGAGCTGCTATTCTGAACAACACCTGGTGTAATCTCTTCCTTTCTTCAGAAAGAGCTTAAAATGTCCAGTTCACTGACAAATCAGGTAGTTGCTCAGTCAACATAGGCTAAAGTAGGCTTGGGAGAAAGAGCACGAGAAGACAACCATATTGCATACTAGTCATTTCATAGAACTAGCAGCCTTGTCTCCATTTCTTCCTCCTCCACGTGGTCCCAGTGGACTAGATATGGAGAGGAAGAAAGCTTGTAGCCCTGGAGCTGTGCACAGTTCCCGAGTTGCTCACATGATCCTGCTGTGCTCAAGCTACAGCTCATAACCAACAGATTAAAGACTTTGACATGTGTCTCCCAAGAAAGTTGGTCAGCAGTGATGAAAGAACCTACGGAGACAACTTTATCTGGCAAAACAGAATACTGGTGGTCTTTTTTATCAATCTTCTCGGGTAACGTGAGAAAATGGATGTTCCCCCTCTACAAGTGAGATCTGGGAAGAGGCAACACAGTTGCTTAATATCAAGAAAAGACCAAAGCAGATGTGATCACTTCCTTCTCCTTCCAGGAGTAAATTCTGCCATTAATTGCTGGGTAAATTATAAGAAAGATCCAGCAGCAAAAGTTTGATTGCAGGAGGCATAGCAGCCCTTCAGGAACTTGCTTTAGGCACTGCATAAGTGATTTAAGGTTGATGCATATGAACAGGTAACCTGCCAAGGATTTTGGTCAAGTTGGAGTCAATTGTACATCAACCCAAAAACCTTTTATTAAGATATAAGTAATACTGGATATATTAAGGATCATGCCTCCAAAGGAAAAATGCTAAAATTAAAATCAGCACAGAAAATGCTTATATGAATCATGGGAGAAGGACTGAAAGGATGAAAACACTTAAGTAAAAAAACAAGCAGTAACTTTGTAAATACCATAACATTTTGTTCATGCAGAAGAAGGAAAGCCAACCTAAACAAAGATAAATTGAAGGGACACACACTACCTGATAAAATTCAAGATGAAAACTAAGAGCAGAAGGATAATGAAGAGGAAACAGTCATATGCTTAAAAGTGGGCTACAAGACTGTTCAGAAGAAAACTTACTTCCAACCTGAACTGTATTCATATAATTCTACTGAATATCTTATGGTGAACAGTAGTATTTTTGCAAGGTTTCAGGCCATCAGCAGAAGTCCAAAAAGGCCAGGTGAGTCTCCTGCATTAGTAGGGAGCGTGAGGATTCACAGTGACATTTTGGAGGAACTCAATAATGTGTTTGCCATTGCTTTTGCCATAGTGAGTTGGGGAGGTATCTAAACTTACACTTTGAGGCAATAATCATGAGACAATGAAAATAACGTCCAGTAATAAATTAATAATTTACATAGCATTGAGTTATGCTGCTTTTTGTTATACAGTATGGCAAAGTATTTTTGAAACACAATTTGGAATTGATAGATGTTTACCTAATATTTATATGTATTTCTTCAGAAACGTTTGCCGTATCTTAGAAGCAGCATATCTGCAATATGATGCAGGGGTTGCTATGGTGAGTTCACATCTCTTATTTAATGCTGTACCTGAGTAAATACACATTGTAACAATCTCTGTTAGAGGTGCTATTAGTAAAGTTAAGTCAGCATTTCTATCAAAAATACTTGTTTTCCTGTTGCAACTTGGACAAAAGACAAAGAAAACTATTCCTAGACCAAATCCACTGAAGTATTTTCATTCTTCTCAGGTATTTTTTCCACAGCTTCAATTACTTTGTGAAGTCAACTGTCATAAAAATCAAATAGAAAAATCAGTGGAATTGTTTCTATTGTTTAGCAGCTAGTGACTTTGATGACAGTTATAGCACTTTTTGTTTAGAAAAATCTTTAGAAAAATTTGGGGGTTAGTTTTCATTTCACTGTTCCAGTCAGCGCCAGTGGACATTCAGTCAGGCATTAACTGCATTACTTGTTTTACAGCCCTTCTGTAGTGCCAGAGTGGTATAAAGACACTTTTGTGTAAAGGAAAACCAGGTCCTCAGTTCTTATATTTAATGACTCAATTTAACTAAATGGCATCAGAAATTTAACTTCTAGACTCCAGTGCATTCTTTTTGAGCAATTATTTGAGTCACTCTCTAGGATAACACATAAGAAAAGAGTGCATTGCTGGAAGTAATCAAATACGTTTATCTTTTTGGCACCTATTTATTTCTCTAATCATTTACTTTGGAAAGAGTAAGTAACTTTATGAGAATCTTTTTCTCTGTGGGGTCCCCTGTGTATGTCAGGATAACATTTGCATTATGCATTTGTATAAATTTGTAGGTTAACCTGATTAAATGTTTTGCTTTGGTAATTTTTTTATAACTAAAATAACTTTTATAGGAAATGTCTATATTAGGCAAAATCCCTTACACAAAATAATATTTGTGAAACAAAACTCCTACAAAATTATTCCTAAATACACATAGTTTTGCTCAAAATTGTGGGTTTTAAGGACGTGGGTGGAAAAGTCAAAATTTACGGCAAAAAAACAAACTACCTTTCCCAGTTTGCCCATAAGGTCTGGATATTATACTAGGAGTTGCATATGTGCTTGCATGTTGACCTTATGAAGACTATACATTTAAGTGGAACAGTTTCTTCTGTGCTTCATGTCAGCCAGTAAAAGTGGATACTCATTACTGAATTGGCTGAACAGTGAGGCTGAACAAACACATCTTTCCCGTAAGTCAGAAAGAACACGGTTGAATGGAGAAACTCAAACAGATCATAAATGTACATCATTAGCTGGTAATGAGAAGGGAAGGCTATTTTTTGAGAATTTACTCCCATAGTCAGAAAGAGAGAGATGCCATGTGTTTCAGATGTTGCCCTGATATAAACTATAGAAGTGGGGGTTTTACACAGCATAAATCAAAGTCCTTCATGTTAAATTGAATCATAGAAATCCTTTAAATAGTTTTGAACATGGTTTTGGGTGTGACTCTTGAAGTGCTACAGTATTTGGATGTTTCTGCCTAACTTGTTGCTCAAATTCTGCAGTACCATATAACAGAATTGATCTCAAGCTCCATAAAATCAAGTATTACAGCACTAGAATATAAGAAAAATATCATGCATTTTCAACCTTCTGTTGTAAGGCATTCTTTCCAAATACAAGCCAGTTATCTAACATTGCAGTATTCAGAGCGAAAAGATGCAACACTAAAATATTTGCTGTCCAGTAATATAAATAAAGGAACAATAGAACATAATGAATTCTACAGGTCTTATGGCACCTACCTATGAGCAGAATATGACTAAAACACCAGTCTATCCACTTTCCAAAAGAACTATCACCATGGAGCACTAGTAATTAATCTTTTTTCCCATTAAGTTCTTGTATTCATATTGTGCATACCCGTTATCTTCAGCCTTATTCATCAATGTGTAAAGAAATCCTTCTAAGAGAGTGAGTCAATGTATTCTTTCTTTCTCTTTCTATCTCTTTCCTTCACTTGTGCATATAAAACTGGAGCAGGGAGGCCTGGAAGGAGAGGGCTAAGTTGTACATTTAAGGGTCTTCATCATAAAAGAGTTTTCAGACCCAAAGGGTGAATACCCATATAATATCAGCAGGGTAAACCACAGCAGCTCTGTCAATCTTATTCATGGTAAGACACAAATGAGTTTTTCAAATAAGTGGATCCAAGAAAGTAGCATTTAGGCTAACTTGAAAAAAGCAGCAGAATACAGTGTGATGCACCAGGGTAACATGCTAAGAGCAACTTCCCAACCTTTCTTAGGAGGTCAGTGTCTACATGTTGAAATAGTTGATGCTTCTCTGCTGTCCTTACAGACAATACCAACCAGAATGCATTTGAAGTATAACCTTGAGGTGACAAAGGTATGGATTAAAAGACCTACAAGAGATGGAATAAATCTTGGTCCATGCTTAAAAAGTTGTACCAGTGTGATACCATTTATTGTATGTACCACTTTTCTGAGGCACAATGGATTGATTTGAAGTTAACTATAAATTTTCATTGCTTTTGTTTTGTGATAAATTTAGTACTTCTTAGTGAACCTCACTGGTGGCTAAGACTTCTTGTGGTTACCTTTATTCTTATGATAGAAAATTTATCAGGTAAATTTGGAAATACGACCTTGTGTGTTACATCTTTACCAAAAGTCTCATGGGCCACCAGTGAGCACAGACTCTAGATCTTGACAGTCATGTGACAGACACCCTTGGTACATAATTTGACATTATTTTAGTCTGTTGCTGTAAACTATTAACATCAGTAAGGAAAAATTCAGAACCACAGTGTAATAATTTTCATCACTAAGAAAATCAATAGCTTTATCCAAGAGTGTGAAGTTCAGAGAAAGGGAAGATCATCACCCTGTCAATATTTTAATATTCACTTTCAAATCATGCAAGGTGCAGCCTTGTGTAGGATATCAGCTGCTAGACCATATCATAGCTAAAGATTTCAGAGGTTGAAGGAAGTTTTTAAAAAATTAATAATTATTTTATTAAGAAATACATTAAGAATATTTAAGAATATTACATCAAGGTCAGACATCCAATTAAAAGATGAGCACTCATGCAGCATTTTAGCCAATCAAAACATTTTACAAGCACTAAACGGTTTTCACAAAATCATTGTGAAATAGGGAGGAAATTATCACACTTTTCCTATCATCAGAACTGAATATAAGGGCTTCAAAAATGTATCGTATGTCACTACCACTGATGAGTTTTGCAAGGAGTAGTAGTCAAGATTACCATCTAGTCTTGATAATTCATTTGGTGATTTGGAGTTCATAACCACCATGGACAGTTTCTCTGCACACTATGAAAAATGGTCGAGCTAGCCCATTTTGCCTCAAAGTAAAGTAGAGTTTGCTTCAAAGTAAAAAACAAATTTCATGACATTGCAACAAGAAATGTAACATCTTCCTGGTTTTCTAGCCATTCATGACCTTAATTTACAGAAACATTTGACTCCTAATATAGCTCATTTTCTATTTTTTTTCTTTATTATATCCAGCAATTAGATCTGAAAATTTAAAAGTAATATTTGAGAAATTAATGTGAAAGACATTGCACAGAAGGAGGAGAGATAAGGTAAGTTAACAAAAATCAGAAAATTCCACTATGACAACAGAGGTTGACATTTAAGGAACAAACCTTTGCTTCTCAAGCCCACCACAAGTCCTGTTAGAAGGCATAGTTCTACCCTTCTGCTTTTAAGACAGATTAGTGGGTAATGTTTTGATTATTGAAACTGAGAGGAGAAAAATTGCTGGATGCTGCAGAAATATGATTTTTCAGTATTTTGTCTTTTTACAGTGAGGAAATTAGGGGATGATAAGGTAGCTCAGACAGATTTTACTCTGCAAGTAATAACAGTTTAGTCTGAATGAGTATCTCAGGATTCAGTCCACGTTTCTACTTCAAGGTTTATTGCCTACAGACAACAATGCAGGGAAAGACACAAAACAAACGGAAAAGTGGCTGATGTACACTTTTAGTTTTGTTTGAAACAGGTGTCACAGAACTCACACACATCCTAAAAGCATGACTCACCTTGTACTTTTTTGTTTCTATCTTACTATGGAAAACATCATTCCTGCTCTGAGAAAGTCTGTTTTTGTGGCACTTATTGTACTGTTAATTTAGATCAGATCTTCCTCCATGTGAGAATGAAGTTGGTCACATGCATAAATGCTGCCCACAGGAGTAGAAGGAACATTGGATCAAGCCCTTTCTGACAATTTACATTGTTGGCCAGTGGGGGAGGAGAAGATGAGTGACACCACCTCAGCCATGGGTGGAGCTAGAATGGTTGCAGAAAGCAGCTCCAAGAGAGAAGGAGCACTGTGAAAGATTTCTTCAGCTAAAGTTAGGTGTTGACAGGCTGAAAGGATTCCTATCCAGAGACTGGAAGAAGAAAGGTTAAAACAGAGTCCAGAAAGGAATTGTAAAGTGTGACTGGCTCAGGAGACACAAACTTTCCCCTCTAGGTCAAACCATTGAACTTAGCCCGGAATGGGGGTGATTAAAAATCGCTGTTACCATTGTTACTGTTCAGGATGCTGTATGAAATTTAGTGATAGCTAGTCCAGATGCACACATCATAATACCCTGGTTATCACTCTCAGCTGTTTAGAATTTAATGTAAATCAGAATCAGATCTGAAACCAGTTGCATATCTTGAATTGGACTGATATTCTCTATGCAGTGATTCTGGTTTCCCTCTTGCTGAAGTGGCAAAGCCAGAGTAGCCAGATCTTAAATATCAAGCCAAATATGGATAAGAAGGAGCTCTAAACACAAGTACTTTTAGAAACAGAATTATATTCATTTTCAAATAGAAATGTCACTGAGCAGTATACACAGGCATTGCATCTGGACAGGAATATGGAAGTTTCCCACCTTCATATTTAAATAGGACTATAGAGAATAAATTTCTCACTTACCACATAGCACTACTTGCAATAACAACAACAAAAAAAATATCTTCTGAGCCTCCTTGTTTTGCTGCAATGGAGGTGGGGAGAAATTCAGCTCAATTCATCAACATGTTTAAATAGTGCCTCTGAGAAAGGATTCAGAAGCAAATATGTACCATTGCACTGGGCAGCTGCTCTTGCGGATTTCCAGTTAAGCAAACATCTATTGCAAGGTATGTCTCGTAATGAGGTTGTTTTCTCTAGACTTTTTCTAGGGTCATGGTCATCGTCTGGGAATTGCGGTTTTCAGATTTACGAAATTACTAATCAATATTTGTGCAAAATTACATAATAGTATAATAAACAATAGTGATGTATGAATGTGCAGCACATAAACGTAAAAAGTTCATTTCATGCGAGAATTGTTGATTTCCTGATTTTACTTCAAACTGTGCTTAACAGTCAAGTAGAACAAGTGACAAAACTTGTAACATGTTAAATAATTTTTAAAATTTGACAAAAAAAGAAAGACATGGAAACAAATGCTGACAAAATAAATACAAATACACCTCTGTTTTAGTAATACATGTATATGGAATTTCTGGTTACTTTCAACAGGCAAGAGTGAAGTAAAGAAGCCTGAGTCTTTGCAGGAATGGTGATGGCTCATTGCAGTGTGCTCACAGTCTTCTCTGGCATGTTCATTCAGTCTGCTGAGCCAGGAAAAAGCTTTTACTAATAGGATTTGATTAAAAGAAATGCTAATTGCCTACTGGAAGTCAAGAACCAATTCTTATTTAATACTTGAAATTTAAAAAAAAAAACCCAAACCTGATATATTAACAGATTTCTCTTGCTAGGTACCATTTTAACCAGTATGATAAATATATTTGTTTTCAACTTCAGAAAGACAAAACTCTCCAATTTGGATGACTTCTCTGAATGCTTTTACAACTGCATGGAGTTACAACATGGTCTCAGCTACTGCCAAGACCATGTACTCCCTTCTGACTTAGGTGCTCAAACTGCAGTGAAGCGCCTGGCTTCATTTGTCTCTGATTTTTAGCGGCTGTGTTTGAATTGAGAGCTTGATTGACAATTATCTCACCTTGACAGAAGCTTCATTACTTGGGCTATGAAAAGATACTTTATGCTATTCTGTGGTAAACAGTTACTTTTTTTATCCCACTTTTTGACATTAACTCTTACTTGTTCCTGAACAGCCACAGCTACAGTTTTTAAAATTAAGCCAAAAACATTAGGTGGTTGTGGCTGGCGTGACGCTTCAGTGTCTATTAATGTTACTTCTTCGATTTGCCTATGTCAGTGACATTTTAGCACGGATAAAATTCAAAATCAATTTTTCTCCACAAGTTCTACTGAGCAAGGATTGTGGTAAACTCTGTTAATTTAGGATTAAAGAGAGAATGAAAATCCAGCAATGAAGGCCCTTTGATAGCAGTGAGGGATGAGTAATGGAAAATGTTCTTGCTGCGGACTAATCAGAGTGTAATTGCTAAAGGAACCAGTCTTTCATTAATTGGAAAGGCAGTAAACTCAATCAGTCACAGTGCCAAAATATTGCAGTTCAGTTGAATTTTATTGAACTAATTGATTTAATTGTTTTAAGTAATGCTGTTATAAGAGTCATTATTAAGAAACATTATTCCTAATATAATTTTCTGAAACATAAAAAATTTTTATGAGGCAAGTGATTTTCATTTCAAAAAAAAGATGAGAAAATGCTTTTGATTTAAAAGAGCAACTTGACTAGGTTATGTTTCATCAGAAACTATCAGTAATTGATTTTGGATGTCATCATGGGTAATGTGAAGCACTTTATAAGTAAAGGGTACTTTAGCTATGTTTAGACTAGCTTAAACATTTCTGATGGTGTTTTCTCAGAGTCAGAAAATTGGTTTCATCTTATCTGCCTAAATCCTGATATAATGGACCAAGGAAGTCTGCCTCCCACTTTTGCACACCCACCCTCCACTCCTCTTTAGCCCTGATGGAACAACATACAAGTGCTGCAGGTGACTCGCTAGCTCCACAATCAGTTTAAACTGGAATAAGCAGCCCTGGCTTACCTTCCAGTCCTCGTCCTGCTTATTGTCACTTGCATGTCTCTCGCCTTTCTGCCCGATGTTCATGCAGCCACAATGAGTAGGAACAGGGCAAAGCCCTGGATTAAAACTAGACTCTTTTTTTTTCCTCCCATATGTGTTTATGACTACTTGCGGACACTGGGGAAGGAAAGAGAGTGAAAACAATGATTGGGTCAGTGGGAAGCTGGCACTGCCTCTTTTAGCATCAGCATTTCTTTATGTTGACTTAAGGGAGTTGTGGGACTATAGTGTTAGGATCACTCCTCCAGGGTTCAAACCCAGCCAGGGTCTGTGGAGCAAGAAGCAGGAGCCCAGATACATTGGTCACTCATGCTCTTCCTTTCCCAATAGTGTTTGGACTGATTGAAAAACTCATCTCATTGGCACCAGTTCTGATGCAATATCCCTTAAATTCAAAAGCAGAGAGAGAGTGCTTTATGTAACCCTATATGAACTGCAAGTGCAGCGTCCTGGCCATGTCTGTGTAACCTTTCTGGGTCTATGACAGTGACAATAAATATTGACATCGCTGCAAAGCCAAGGAAACTCTTTGGGGAAGTTTTCATGCCACAATGAACATTTAGTGTGTTTCTAGCAACATCCCATTGGTTATCGAATAGCACAAAATGCTGACGGCACAAGGTCTGTAGGGGAAGGTAATGTGATTCATTAGACCCAATGGCAGAATTCAGGAGGGAACGTTCCCATTTCCAGACACCAGGTCCAAAAGTCAGAGCTTGTTAGTCTGTCAGATATGGTCCACAATCAAGGAGGTATCAACAATGACTGAGTTCCCATAAGGTGCCTTACTCTGATTGCTATTTGTGTTCAGAAAGTCACTTGGCAGACTTCTTGTGATCAAGCTGTGGAGTCAGTGTGGCTCAGGGGTCCAAAAGGCTTGGTTAAGTGCCTGGAAAGCCAAGGTTCTGCACAAATTCATTGCAGCTGCAATATGAAAATAGGGTTGTCATTACTGTTGCTTTATCACTGTTATTTTTAGCTATTACATACGTCTCCTGTGGCTTCTCCTCTTGATCAAATGCCATTATACTAACAACCATACAGACAGGCAGTACATGACCATTTCTAACTCACATTTTTATTTTCAGGTAAGAATAGAGCTTAAAACTCAGAAACCCTCACAAATTAGGACTAGATTCATGAAGGCATCTTCCCCACGGAGTGCCTCCCAGGATTAGGTGTGGTACTGAGAGGTGGAGGACAATCTGCTGGGTCAGATACTGGCTACCATCATGTGAGGCTGTTGAACTTGGTCGATCAATGGCTTGAACAGAGAGGGCAAAACCTTGCAGAATTTTCACAGTTTGGTCAGAGCAAAAGTATGTTTTGCACAAGGTAGCAGGAGGGATATAAAAACATGACAGTGGAATAAACATGTTTTAGCTAGTATAATAAACAGAATTTGGAGCCTTCAGAGCTGAACCAGATTTCTCTTTTAAAAGAGGAAAAAATGCACAGCCAGGCATTGTCTCATATGACAAATGATAATAAAGTGTAATAAAAATAACATGAATCATTGCTATAAGTCATCTGGTGATTTTTATTTTTTTGTTAGAAACCAATAAAGCATTACAAAAAGTCACTACCATGGGGTGAGGAACACTTTCAAGAAAAGTTTGTTGAACTGACAGAGACAAAGCTTTTCTAGATATGAAGTTTCAACAGAAAAAAAAAATGTAAGAGCAAGAATGTTTTACATAGAGTATGATTTTGATCTTTTTTTAACCCTTTTTGCTTCTTGGGGTTTTTTTATGTGGCTTTGCTATATCATTAATTTATTAACTAGCTGATAAATGGCAGCCAGTTTTTGCTGAGGGCCTACAGGCTCCTTTGCTGCTTAGCCTTTGAATATACTCATCCCTGTGATGTCCGAGCGAAACAGGAATGTACTACATGCCCAGCTTTGCAGATGGATGACTGGGGAGCAGAGAGTGGATTAGATCCAATAGGGAAATTGATACATCTTATTCTGAGCTGCTGTGAGTTTGTCTCCAAGGTCTATTTTGGGCAGACATGCACTGACACTTCCTATGCTCAAAGCCAGTCCAATCCATGGAACCCTTAAGAGTGCAGCAGAGGAGAACCGAAGCTTTGTTAGGACACCACCTCTCATTCCATCAGGTGTGTGTCTGGTGTATTTCAAAGAGACTGGGCAGATTGAACAATGAAGAAACTTTGAATTCATAGAACCTGAGCTGCCCAGGCCGCGAGCTGCTTAGCCCTGCCTGGGCAGTGGCCATGCCAGACAGGGCTTTTTGCTTCTTTGAAAGTATCAGTGCCTAACTGACATTGGTGTGACCTCTGGCTTCCTAAGCTCTCCACAAATATTGCCTTAGAGGTGTATTCAAGATGGCAGAAAAAGTCTGCAGCAGAACCAGGAATTCAGTTTCATACCCTGGACTAACTGCAGGGCACCTGGGTAGATCAGGACTAGGTGTACAGATTCTCCCCCTCACTGCCAGAAGAGAGTAATGGGCTCACACTCTACTGGACCAGGAATGTATTAGTTTCACCTCTTTTTCATTCATTTTAATAAATGGGAAATTCTTGCAAGCTGTCAACACCCATAGGTCTCTGAAGGCATGCTTTTCCCCGTGTGTGAATACAAACCTTTTTAAGAGTCGTACCTCGTCCTGATTCCTTCTAAAGAGCTGACTCTGTTCTCAGGGTCTAAGTAATGCTGTTAAGTGCTGCAAAGTATTATACACTGCTCAGACAGCACAAATAACACTATTACTCTCCCGCAGAGTCTGCTAATGAAAGGGAAATCTGATTGTTTTCACGGGCTGATTCTAATCACATCTAGTTTATATGAACACGTTGTTATTTTTATAAACAGAGGTGTAGTCACAGGACCCTAAAGATTACTGGTGAACCTAAGTTATCTGTGGCTTTTTTTGCATATTCTATAAAAACTTGTTGACTCCTAATGTAACAACAACCAAAATACAAATGGCCAAATCATGGTTAATACAACCACAGTCAAGGACAGACTAGACAAATGCCAGTCAGGAAGAGCTTGCCCACTGTTTCCAGCTAGGTAATGGTCTGATAAAAGAGGTTCCCTACCCCATTGCCCACTTCTTTTCCTTAGCTCACCATGGGAGCTACAACTATGCTTGTGGTCTCAGTCAAGAAGGACCCAGGTGTTGCTAACCCTACTGTGGGTCAACTGTGTTCAGTGCCTCTCTGCCTCCAAGGAGAGCCTGGCTCTCTCTTCTCCATATCCCCATTAGGTTTTTGTAGACAGCAATAATATCTCACCTTAGTCTTCTTTTCTGCAGGCTGACCAAGTTGAGCTCCCTCAACATCTCTTTGTGTGCCTTGCACTCCATCAACATCTTGCAGTACTCCTTCTTGGGGGGAGACAAAACTCCAAAGTGCCTGATGGAGGGGAATAATTTTTTCCCTGCCCTTGACCTGCTGGTCGTGCTGTAGCTCATATAGTCCAGAGGGTTTCATGAGAGCTATTCCAGGCCTTCACTCTGTGACCATGAGGTGAAGGGTAGTGGTCGTCAGGTCTTTGGTCCCCGCACGTCATGCTGGCACATACAGAGGCATTTGAGAGCTGTACACTACTAAACAAATACAGGCTTCTCTGGCTGACTAGACGTGAACAAAAATGTGTGTATATGTTCCCTGTTAAATGATGAATGGTGTGACTGGAAGTGTATTTATCTCATGGTATATAACCATGGACACATGCCATGATGGACACAGATCTGATCATGCCATGGGGCAGGCATTGGGCCCCAGGGAAGAGGCATCCACAAGCAGGCTGGCCAATCAAGTAATCCCACTGGAAACCTTTCCTTACATCTGAAGGGCCTCCACAAGAAGTGGCAGCAGAGATGGGGAACACCTGGATGAAATGTTCTGGCAGGTTGGATCTGAGCTGGGCTGCTTCTGATGAGTTGATCAGGATGCAGGGTCATTGCAGCGGCTGCAAAAATTAGCCTTCTCCAATGAAGATGGAGACCAAAACATCAAACTAGGTTTAACTCCTTTTCACCCAGCAGATCTAGACCTGCAAGTTTTCCAGATCTTAAAAGAAGCAAAGGTCCCAGACATATGCCTAATGTGCAGCTCTGGATACTCCCAGGGCCCCTGAGTCTCAGCACCACTCACTGCCCAAGTCACAGGTGTCAAACCAGTGGTACATCTGAGAGCTTGAAATCACTCACTCACATTTGGGCAGAACATGGCAGCAGCTATAAGAAAGCACAGGCACTCTATTAGTCACCTGAAAGGGAGGTTCTCTACACTTAGCAAATGGCACAGTGTATAGAGATTGGTTAAAATGCAATATATGGCTCCAAACAATATTGGGGATTTTAAGACTTCTTATATATATGAGTATAGAAAGGGGCTAGGCTAAAATAACCTAACACCTCAGTATTCCTCCGTAAGCTATTACATTTAAAACCTTATAAAACTGTGATATTATATTGCATGTTATCCAGCAGTGACTATTCACTTCCTAGTGAATCCATCATTCCTCTGCCCTGAAGCTTTGTTTGCTCAGTCTTGTTCCATGTAGAGCATGGACAATATGTTCTTTCTAGCACACATGGACACTTTCAGAGCAAACAATAGACACAGGCTTGCAGTGAAAATCTCCAGGTAGCCCCTGCCTTTGCTCAGGCACAGCTTGAAGGCAGGAATAATTGTACCGACAGTGCAAGATGTTCCCAAATATGTTCTGAAAATAATGGAGGGGGTATTGGCACCACTGAAGTAATCTTTTTGTATATGAGGGTGTGGAACAACAGAAGGTCCTGGGTAAAAATCTAGAGAGGATGTTTTTGTCCGTTCCTGACATCATTCGGATAGAAAGAAGGCAAAACAAATTTTCATGGTAAGTCCTTCTAAATAGTATAAATAACACATACACCCTTCCCAAAGCCCAGGCTCATACCATCAACCTTTAAGCACCTGACTTCAGTGTATTAAAGCAGCTGGCTGGTGACCACAAGCCCCTTCTAGGTGGTCTGAATCATTTTCTGAGATGTTCTTATCTCCCTCCATTGAGATTATACAGACCGTAAGGCAAATTGTCTCCTTAGTCATTGCAGTGAAGTGCCTTTTGTTAGGTGTTATGAACCTGAAGGTCTCTGTCTTTCCCTTCTTCTTAAAAATATTGGGCAACAATAAATACACTCTGCTCTGGAAGGAATCATTACAACAGGGAGATGTGATAATGTTGCAAAGAAAATACCCTGCGCCACCTGTAGTCATACTTAATGTTATAAACACACTAAGTCAAAAAGCACAGTAGTAAAGTGATTAATATATTATAAATTATAGCTATAATTATGAAGCTTGTGTTTATTATAAGGAATCCTATTTCTTAAAAAGAATCACTTGAGTTTTATTTAATATACTATTTTAGCTCTTCCTCAGTTTACTGTAGCCATTTGTAAATGCAGGTTTTCATACTTGCCCTGCAAAGCTCATTATTGCCAGAGACACTGGAATAAACATGGGGATAAGAAGAAATTATGTTTTTGGAAAGGAAAAACAGGCTGTTGCAGCCTTTTTTCAGAACATACCAGTTATTCTGCTACAGAGACTTTAACACATTTATCAACTACCCTCAGTTCTGTTTTGCAAAATGTGTGAATATTAATATTTTAAAAGAGCACTTTGAGCTCTTTTGTGGGTAGTTATGTATTTACAGTGTATGCATGAAGACAAAAAGATTTCTTAAGTCAAAACCTGCTGTTCTTTCTCCAGCTAATCTCCTCAATAAATCAATGGACTATTGAATTCCTCACTAAGTCTTTTTTTTAACTTGCTTCTGATTCATGGAGTTTTGTTTGCCTCACATCTGGCCGTGTCTCACCTAATCACGTTCCTGCCATCAGTAGTCTCGAGTGCACTTCTAATATCTTTGTGTTCCTGCTTGTGGCACTAATCAATTTCACAGACTTATCGGAACACTGGTTGGAAGGGACCTGTGGAGGGCAGCTGGTCCAGCCTCCCCCACAAAGCGAGGCTGCCACGAGCACCAGGTCAGCTCTGACATGGCTTTGCCTTGCAAAGTCTCAAAAACCTGCAAGGACAGTGACTCTGCAGCCTCCCTGAGCAATGTGTTTCCAAGTTGCACTACCATTCTTCTCATGTCCAACCTGAACCTCCCACACTCTGGTATGTGGCTTCTGCCCCGTGTCTGGGCTGCCTGGCACTGCTGCAAAGAGTCTGGCTCTGTCATCTTTGTAACTACCCTTCAAGTAGCTATAGCTTGCTCTTATGCCCCCACTTAGCTTCCCCTCTGCCAGCTTAAACAAACCCTGCCTTCCCAACCTTTTCTACTCTAAAATCCAAATGTTTTAGTCCAGCTGAAGTCATGTGGCTCCTTGGATTTGCAGGATCTGGGTGAGAATTCTGGGTGTTTGAGACGCAGATGACATTACCCCTCTTGGCCTTAAACTTTAAAAAACTGTGAAATAAAAACAATTTTTTTAATGTGTATTTCTAAGCACTAAGCACAGCAAGAGTCAGCTAATACTGAAATGATCCCTGCAAAACACATTCTAACCCTTTCAAAGTGTGGATTTGGACCTGCGTGTAGATGTGTGTGTAACAGCAGGTGCTTTGAATACAGCTGGTTTATTGTCACCAGGATTACTTTGTCTTCTAGTACGCTGGTGAAGAGCAGATAGCCACATCAAAATAGAAAAATACACTTTGCTTTCCTCTGCAGACTGGCTGCCTCAATGACAATGTCGATGAGTACAGAGTGAAAACTAAACTCAGAGCTCCAACAAAATCTCCCACAGCTTCAGAAGATAGTATTTGAGCAAAAAGCACAGACAGGCATTAGGCTCTTGTACCAAGAGGAAGGTAGTATGAGTCAGACAGCAGCCATTACTTCAAAACAGGTATATTTCCTGGTTTTTGTTTTGGTTTTTTTTTTCAGTTTATAGATGAGAGCAGGATTTCCTGTTTGTAGAAAACAGGAAAAATGTTAGTGAAACATTTAACACAACCTCACATTCTAAAAAACAAGGCCAAACTGCAGAAAAAATGTGCTTAGCATTTTGGTAGAACCATCTTCTGCACCTTCAGTACCAACCTTATTTCACCTATTAAAGCCTTTTTACCAACCCAGGCATAGCAAAGTAAGCAGCTACAGGGACAGCAGCGTGGCCCTGACCTGTTTTGCCTAAGCCCAAATCCTAGAGGCTGACCACTGCAGCCCAAGTGTGTGGGACAGCAGCGGGGGCAGAGGCAGTTAGCAGAGCACACTGGACTTCCCCCACCAGTGTCCCAGTGCTCCCCACGTTTGGGGGACTTGAAGTACCAAGCTCTGGGCCTTGAACCTCCAGTTCATGCAATCAGAACAGCTCTTGATTGCCCCTTGCCTCAGACGAGGGCTCTGAGTGCTTGCGGGTAGGTTTTGCTCCCTGAAGAGCATTAGAGTTCAGAAAACAGGACCTGCTGATGTGGTGAATGTAGATTGTGCCTAAAGCACAGGGACCACTGGGCCCTTTCTAATGTCACTGCCACCCCCGCTAGCTCCACTCCTTCCTGAAAACCTATGCTCCAGAAACACCCTTCTAGCTATAGGGCTGTCTACCAAAGTTCTGGCTGTAGGTGACCTGGTTTGCTCAGGGAAAGGGTAAACAGGGCTCCAGGCACTGCAGGGGAAACACTCCCTGGTGAGCTGCAGGGCACTCCATAGGCACTGAAATGACTATCAGAGCTTGTAGTATGAAACCACAAATTAACAGAGGAAGAAGAGATTTATTTAGCAGCTTTTGAAAGAGGGGTCGGTCAAAAGTAGTACACCTGGCTGCTCTTTGAACGTAAGAGAAACTTCTCTGGCTGCGGAGTATCTGTGGCAGAGACTTGTCTCACAGAAAGCTAGTGACAGCTACAATCATGTGTCAGTATGACAAATATCCCAAGGTTATGCTTTCTTTATTTCACTGTTTCCAATTTTACAATTAAGAATTTAATCCTATTCTTTGCCAGAAAACAAGAAAATATATTTTATTCTTTAAACTCATGCACAGTCTCAAGTAATCCTAGCAAATTAAAAGTTTTCTTTAGAGACAGTGAAATCTAATACAGCCAAGTTGAGGACAAGATAGAAAGGGCTCCGCAGCCCTAGGGTTATGAGATGCCTCCCTTCAGCCTGATGATTAGACACCAACATTTGCTCTGCTGAGAGAAGTCTTTCCTGGTGAAAATTAAGCAGTGCTTTTCTAGTTAGGGATAGGCAGATAGAACTGGTGGTGTCAAAAAAACCTATGTTAATACAGATGGCTCCTCCTCTGTAAACAAAGTTGCCTACAAGCATTTGGATGGTTTCTGCCAGCCCCACCTGCCCATATACCTTATGCTCCCTGGCATCTTTGGGGCATCAGGTGCTGGGGCAGGGGCACTGCTGAGCACCCTCAGTCCTGCTGACCCCATCCCTCCACGCACTGAGGAAAGACACACCCAAGAACCCTGATCTGGCTACAGAAAGAAATGTGCCATGCTGCTTAGGCTTGATGGGTATCACATGTAGACATTGATATCTGGGGTACTTGAAAAGGAAATTTACTTTAATCTTGAATATTGTTTTTTTTAATCAGGTTCAAAAAAATGCATCAGAAGTCATTTTCACAGCTGTTGCTGATTTGTTAGTACATCTGTCCCCAAATCTCCCTGCTGTTTGCTTTATGCTTTACAATCTTGTTTTCATTTGTTTAAAGAAATGTTTTTCTCTCTCCTGTCGTTACATGAGACATCCACATGAACAACAGCACAACGAGGAGACTGCCTATACCCACAGTCCTGTCAAGTGTGCAAAGCAAACAGGCGCAAACAGAGCAGGACTGCCTCCCCCAGCCCCTCCCGCAGCTCTGCTCCTCTCACCCTAGCAATGGTGTAGAACAGTTTGGTGCCAAACTGCAGCTGAGGACTGCTTTAATTCATTAAGGACACCTCTTCTTTGCCGTATCCTTTAGAGGGAGAGCCTGTTTCCCTTATTAGACCAGCTGATGTAATGGAAAATATGGGCAGCTTTCAGATTCAAAGTCTTTTCAACCAGTCTAAGCCCTAAAATTTGTTCATTTTTCCAACTATGTGATAGGTTTAAAGCAAGATAGAACCGCTAGCTCTGAACCTAGCACCTCTTAATCTTTGGGCTATACTACTTTTGGCATCGTGTGGCATGATGGGCCTTACAATCAGTTGCATTTTCATGGGAATGCAGAACTGAGGGAGACAGAGCTTATTTTTGTTAAACTATTTGTCTGAGTCTATATTGGAACTAGGATTTTTTTGGAGGGGTTGGAACCATGAAACAGCACAGCACAGCCGGTGCCAGCAGCAAGCAGGCAGAAGCCCTGCTCGCAGCAGAGCAGGGTTGGGTTCCTGCAGGTTGTCACCCAGCCTGAGCTAAAGCAGTCTGAAGTGCTCCACAGGAAACTCTAAGAATTAAAAATTACATCCCCTCACTTGCCTTCCTGCCTTTGCAGTCAGGCCAGCCTGAGGGCTTTAATCACAAAGCCTACGCAGGAGGGAGGGCTGGAGGGTTGTTTGGATTTTTTAATTATGGTCATTATGTAATTGGATAAAAGGTTGTAAATTCTAGAGTATTACAGGCACGTCTCAGGTAATGAAATACTTCTCCACAGGTCTATATTGCCATTAAATGAATAACATTTGTCACTTGATGTATACCTCCACAATTGCAATTACAGTAAATATTTCAACTGGGAAACTAAGGCACAGGTCAAACAGCCTATTTGAAAGTACACGCTTCCGACCAAGTCCCGCCGTGCACACCTCACCGCAATTACGAGATGTGGCTCTGTAGTCGCAGAGATAAGAGCAGTGTGGAGGCCCTTAGTTATTTCTCCCAGATTCTATTTTCTAGGCTTATTACTACTGTGTTACTGCAAGTTTAATGCACACACGTAATTCAAAAATCAAGACTGTCAAATGAAAGCATGATCAAGCCTGGGTGAAGCATTCTGCGGACATGCATTTTGTAATAGTGCTAAGCTCAGAGAGCAAATAGCTCTGGTAACGGAGATGTTTGCCCTCAGTGTGCTCCAATAAACTGATTTACCTTTCTTCTTTTTTTTTTTCCCTTTTTTTTAAAAAGAGCTGACGCAAGTTTGTCAAAGGGAGTTGTTGGGGTGTAGCAGCTGTTGATTGGCTCATCTGATACACTCCCATTTGTCTTTAAATCACTGTCCAACTGCTCTAGGTTGCACATCAGCAAACTTTTCGTTGCAGGTGCAATTCCTAAAAGATACAACCTGCTTAGAAAGCCAACAGGAGAACCTGCTTGACTCTGAGGTAAACCTAAAACTGTTTTCCTTTACAGTATTTGATCAATGTATTCTAGACACTGGTCACATCTTTAAAAATTGAGAATTAGAAATGTAATTAATCTGTAAATATAAGTGCAATGTGAAGGATGGGCTCCTTAAGATTTACCGACATGGCAATTTATGTTGGCAAATACCATTGGTATTTCTTCAGTAATGAAATTTAGTCAGGTATTTTTGTACAGAAAATCAAAACTTAAGCAACCAGAGAAGTAGCAAAAGGTGTTCAGTAATGACCAGCTAATTAAGAAATGAATGCTTGCTTTCCTTTGCAGCCCTTGGCTAACTTCTGAGTATTTTTTTCAAGGCTCTTGATTTCCTTGGCCAAAGTTTCTGTAAATAAACAAATTTGTCAATGCAGGCTTTGCAGTTTAACTGTTTATTTCACAGTGGCAACACTTATTTCATTTTGAAGTAGCTGCGCAGACAATGATATTACAAAGTCACTGTCATGAAAACGAAGAATCTGCGAAATCTGCTAAATCCGTTGCCACAGCAGAGCTTGCAAACCTTGATACTGCAAAATTCATGAAAATGTTAGTCATATATGTGACCTGGCATTATTTGCCCAATGGCTGTCCATTCTGTTAATGTCCTAACTACAGACTGGACAGAAATCAATAACATTGTGAAATCAGATGCCAAAAATTTCAACATTTTCTGAGTCATTGCTGAAAACTGTTACTTAGCAAGTGATGCAGTGCAGCATCCTATACTTGAAGAGAAAAATAGTTTTATGAGGTTAAATAACTTCCGTCTAATAATAGGTTAATCTCTTTTGCAATACGTATTTTCATTTTAATGCCATACTTTAAGAAAAAACTATTCTGTTCGGCCAAATGCCACAGGATGCACCAAAACCATTGCCGTATTGAAGACAAGTTTAAGGAACACTGTAGAGCTAAGGGATTTTTCTTGTATCTAAAGGGGTAAATGTATTGATTTTAACCAAAGGGAAGGAAAAAGAAGTGGAGAGCTTTTTGTTTACTTCCAAACTTACAAAATTCCTCTGTAGGGAAGGAAGCTGGGCAAGTCACAATGGGTTTGGTTGCCTGAAACAGGGCTTAGGCATCAAATTCAGAACTCTGAAGCAGAAAACGTTGAGTCCCAGGGAAGCTAAAACAGATGAACTTTGGTGTTTCTCCTCCAATATCACGGGCTAAGCTCCTGGCAGGGCCCAGGCCTGCCCGACCTTGGTGGCCGTGCTGTCACGTCATCACTGCCCTGGTGCCTGGCCATCAGCCAGGAGCAGCGGTCCAGCCAGCACGCACCCCTGCAGTGGTGCAACCGAGCACTCGTCTACCAGCCCTGGCAGTGGACTTGGGCACGGTACAGCGTGCAGCTGCAGCCAGCATTTTATTTTAAGCAGAGCCAGATAGCGTGTCCCCCTTTTTCTAAATAATCTCACCGATCAAACAGCAACCCAAAAGGTGTACGGCTACCCCATTTCCTCCTCAGGTGAAGGGGTGGCAGCTCTGCTCCATCTTTGTTACTCATGGGGAGCACGCACCACAAGTACCTCAACATCCTCCCAAACCCTTCAGTACCTGCAGTGTTAGGAACCTAAAGAAACGGATTTTTACCAACTAAGGACCAGGTCTGTCAATTTCTGCTGAAGTTCAAAGGCATCATTGGTTGTAGTTATAGTTTTTCATGATTGCAGGATTCAAACCTAATACGGAGCCTGTTTCATGGGGGTCTCATCCAGCCCACATTTATGCATTGGCTTTCAGCTTGTGGTTTGCAGACGCCTTGAGCTCTACCAACCACTTCTTAAAAAGTGATAACTGGAAGAAACCAGGTTCTCAACAGATTTAATTTTGCCACCTGAGGCTTTGCCCTTCTAACAGAAGACATTCATAAATTCACAAGTTAAAAAATAGAAAAGAAAAAAGAAAAGAAAAAAGAAAAGAAAAGAAAAGAAAAGAAAAGAAAAGAAAAGAAAAGAAAAGAAAAGAAAAGAAAAGAAAAGAAAAGAAAAGAAAAGAAAAGAAAAGAAAAGAAAAGAAAAGAAAAGAAAAGAAAAGAAAAGAAAAGAAAAGAAAAGAAAAGAAAAGAAAAGAAAAGAAAAGAAAAGAAAAGAAGAAAAGATCACTGCTTTATGCAGTAATTCCATAGCCTCTTGAGATGACACCCATAAATCAGATTACTTGTGTAAATGTTTGACAGGACAATGTCCAGATGATTTTTACAATGTAACGGGTATCTCCAGTCAATTTTTGCTCCCCTTTCCAAATCGTGTTTGCTGTGCTGCACAGACTTTCCTCCTCAGCCTAATCTCTGTGTAATTTAACTCCTGGCAACTTTTTTGCTTACTTTTCCTCTGTTTCCCAACTCTTTGAAGATCTGTATTTTTTCGGACTGCCACTTCTGGAGAAGGCGTTTCTCTGAAAAGCTTTAGGCAGTGCATGCAGCGGAGATTTTACCCTTTACCAGAACAGGGCTAAGCGCAACCAGACTTGTCTGCCTGACTTTTACACCACAGATTAAAAATAAGCACCAGGAATTGGAAGGACTCTGTTCCTCAGACAGGGCAGTGTCTGTGTTTGAAGACAGTTCTGTGAATAAAACCACAGTTGGAAGGGCTCCATTGGTTTTTTTTTTATTATTTTTTTGTCTCCCGGAGTTATTCATATCCCGAGCAGGCAGAACCCCCCGGCTGCTGGAATGCGAGTGCCGGCAGCTCTGCCCTAGTGCCCGAGTCACTCGTCCCCTCACACACACTCCCCGCGCGGCAGCTGAAAGGAGTAAACACAGCCGCTCTCTCTGGTAGGAAATCTCCTAATGCACTGTGATATTGCTTTTCCTTTTCAGTTGTCTGGTCTGAGTGAATGTTTTTAGTAGGAACCAAGGAAGCTGACTTTAATTTCTGGCCTGAGGTCAGTTTTAGCCTCCAGGATTGGTATTTAAAGTTTACATTTACATTTTAAACACATGCACTCTAACATTGTGTCACTACAAATAAGTTTGTAGATGTTCTTAAGAACAGCATGTGATCAGTAGCAGAGGATAGCGAAGGTCTGTTTATCGAGCAAGGACTTATACATCCATAAATGCAAAACCAGGAGAAAGGCTATTAAATAATTGCAGGTTTAGTGTTACAAAAGGCCAAACATAGAAATTATTTGTTGCTGTGCTTTCTGATATTGTTATGATGCAGTGCTGGGCTGCATTTAGCATATGATATTACGAAAAATGTAATGGATTCAGCCAGTGTGCCTGACTGCAAGGTAGAAGGTAAAGTGCCAGGGATCCGCAGTTCTGGCCCCAGGTGTGCCAGCAATGGGCTGCTCAGCCTGTGCTCGCTCACTTCACCTTTGTCTCCTCAGCTGTGAAATGGAGATATAAGATGCCTCAAGGAATATCTTTGGGAAGGGAAAAGTATTGTAAAACTGCAACATTTCTTGCACAGCATTTTCCTCTTGAGTCTGGGAATGAGCAAATGGATGTAAATGTGTATCTGGAGATAAGACTGTAATATAAAGCTGCTGAAATCCCAGCGGCAAAGTCCTCTTTGTAACTTCAGTTTGTACCGTTTCCTTTGGTCCATATAGAAGTAGAGAGTTGAGCCCTCTATTTGAGAGTTCATATGATTTTTAAAAGGCAGGAATTTTTCTACCAAAGTTAGACAGTCTTATATCCATGTAATAATCCTGTGTGAGATAGAGCTTCTAGTCATGCAACAAGTAAGAATTAACACAGATACACTGAAAACCAGCAAGTGCTATATCAGAATTGCACCTCTTAATTATGAAAGTGATCACACAGAGACGCTCACCTCTGTCAGATCCCATTGCAAGGGAAAAATCTTAAAAACATTTAAATCTAATCTATTAAATAAAAGATGCAATTAATCTTACAACAAATGATTCAGAACAGGGAACATTACCCTTAGGAGTACGTATGTTTTGAAGCAGGGGTAGGAAAAACCTGATATACTCCCTCCATTTCTAACAGCAAGCACTTCCGCATCACCATCCCTAAGAAATTAAAAAGCAGCAGTTCAAGGAATTGTTTTCTGCTGGCTTTCTAATTTTGCCAGGTGCTGGACATCCACTGTGCATCCATTGGCCCCTGCACTCTCTACCATTTGAAGGGAGACAGAAGGGCCAAGTGCTGGCATATAAAGGGACATTATGCTTGCCCAGAATTTTCCCAGCCTGCAACAGTTTCCCCTCTTAATGCTATTACAGAACACAAACACAAACCCAACGATTCACACTGGTTTATCTATTTTGAGGAAATCTCTAATGAGTTTTGTTGTGTTTTGTTTGCAGAACAGAGTGTTCTGGCAGTCCCCGCATGGTAGAGAGGACCCGCAAGCAGACGGCGTGGTGCTGTTTACCCTGAAGAAGCGAGTGTGTGTGCTAGAAAGCGCTGACCGCTCTAATGGATCGCATGGAGCTGCAAAAAGTCAATATCGAACTTGATGATCAGAGCAACAGTGGGGAAAGCCTCGAAGACAACTACACGGAGCTGGTTGATTCAGAAAAGGCTGCAATTAGGAGGTAAGCATTTAAGTGGGAAGGCTGTTCTGTTAAGGCTAGAAAGCAGTAATCAAAAAACAAGCTTCACTAATGGCATCTAGGACTCAAAACATTTCCTAGGTAATACATTGAAATTAGCGTGATTGTTTAGCTAGCGCTTTCCCACGGCAGGGACCTCCCTGCTCTGCACCCTGGAGGATGGTGTGCCCAGCACAGCAGGGGTAGCCCGGGTCCCCCCTTGCCAGCCACCGCCTGGAGTGACCTCTGTAGCCTCCCAGCCCCAAGCACCCACTTGGCAATTTCCAACCACTCCAGTCAGATAGTACACGTGTAATTTAATATGCTCTCAAGCAGTGCAATCTGAGCTCGCTGAGAGGGGGATCGCCTTCCAGGGCACAGTGTGGAGGGCAGCAGCTCAGTGCTCCCACGGGGACAGCCCACCCTCAGGCATCTCCGGCAGGACCCACCATAGCACCAGCACCTGGGTGGCCTGAAAAAGACACCTCAGAAACAACCACCATCCTCCACCGTTTACCTTGCTGAGCACCCCGGCACATATCTCCAGCAGGGCAGTTGCAAGGCGCTTTGTTCCTCGGTTGTGAAGTACGTGTTCAGCTTTAGCACATTGCTGGCATTAAGGAATTGTTACTTTCCAACATCTGCAGTCGGATATAATACGAAGATTACTAGTTTAAAACTAAATTCCTAGGCAAAGCAAATATCTATGAAATATGCCATTGGACATGTGAACCTTACAGGAGAAAAGAGGGGGTTTTCTGAAGGATTTTTAATTATTCACTTTAAAAGTTTCCACTAACAACAAAAAGCACTGCTTGAACATAATGTGTACCATAAGCCTTATCTAATATTTTCTTATTTTTTTGTGTTCAGTCCATTTGCTAGCAATGATGCAGAAAGTCAGAAGTTCCTTACAAATGGATATCTGGGTAAAAAGAAATTGGAAGAATATAATGAAGAATATGTAAGTTTTATTCATTTTTAAGGGTAATTATAAAGTAAATCTTACTGATTTGAATCTTTTTTCCAAAAGTTTCAGTAAACAAAGTTACTCTGGAGCATAATCTTGGCTTTGGAAGAGTAAACACATTTTCCAACAGTGTAGCAAACCCTTTCTGTTGTCTTGCAAGTAAAACTGGGTCTTTCCTTCACAAGTAATCAGAAAAATTCCTCAGATCAAACTTGGGCGTTAGCAGCACCCTTGTCATCTCATTCGAGATGTTCATCCAGAGGTAGGTCTGCACCCATATTTTTGACAGGAGATTTGGTGCGGAGAAACTTTGTTACTCTTACATCAAGGTAGAGCTGGGCCTTTGTGCGTGTCTGCTCGTACTGTTTGTTTCCAGCACCAGTGTAAATGAATCCACATGCCTTTAAAGAAGGGACATTCATGTCTGGATTTACAGTGCTGAACATTACACACTCAGCACGACTACTAGGCAACTCCACATGCAAATGGAAGCACAGCACTGGTTCCTAGGGTGTGCATCTGGGTATCTCTCTGCTCAAGATTTAACTTTATTCAAAGTTTTCCTGAATTTGATGCAAAGAAAGGCATTGTTTTGTTGGTCATGCTACAGGTTTTATTAGGATTGTTCAAATAAAACAAAAAAAATACTGTTTGTGATTGCAAGCTACATACTGCTCCTTCCCTTTCCATTTCGTGGCATATGTGACTCCCTCACACACCATCCCCCCTCTCCTAGTTTTTGTTCTCTCCCACTCTCCTGCCTCTATCCCAAGCCACACAGTGCTTCCTTCTGTCTCCCCCAGACACACTTTTAGTTCCCCAAAGAAAGAAGCACATCCTACTTGGAGAAAAATACAATAATCGTTTAGATTCATTTTAAAAAATCATCTGAAATTTTTAAATCAATATTTGGAAAATCTGCTAAATAACAGCATGCATTTTTATAGAGGCTGGCCAACACAGCCAGTTGTGGCTATGTCTCCTCAGTCGCCTGTTGGGGATGTAGCCCTTCTTCCTGCCAAGACAAGAGGAGCGTGGGAAGAAGGAAACACCTACCAGCACAGCTGGCTTTGGGGGTAGAAGAGACTCCTCCTGGTGGCAAGCAACATTGTGCTCAGGAACCTTGACAAGGCTCCACATCTAAGGATCAAGAGAGCAACACATGGAACATCAGCAATGAGGATAATTAGTCTGTTGTGCTCAGTAAAATGCAAATTAATCGCCATTTTCTGTTCCTGGTCCCAACAGCACCGGGGCAGAGCTTCCTTTGGAATGTCCTCGTTCAACCTCAGCAATGCCATTATGGGCAGCGGCATCTTAGGGCTCTCCTATGCCATGGCCAACACGGGAATTATCCTTTTTATGTAAGTACATAGAAAGAAAAGAAAATACAATATAAGCAGGGAGCTGGAGCTAAAGTTTCTGTGGTTAGAGAGGTAGGTTAAGCTTGTTTTTTTAGCTAAAAATTTTTGTCAGATCATCTGTAACAAAAACATTTTAGCTACACCGCAAGGAACCATCCACTGCTGACAAACCATATTTATTTTTTTTTAATTTTAGCCCCATTTTATATCAGGAACACAACCGTATATTGATACTATGCAGTCAAAAACCAGAGGGGAAGAACAGTGTACTGTTCCTAAAATAACAACAGCAATCTTGCTGGTTCAGTGTGGGAATTCAACAAGGGAAATAAATCACCCATTAAGTATATATTTACATCATCCCAACTATCTAATCACTGTGTAGAAATGGAAGAAGAATACTCGATGTAAGTCTGAAATAGCAGTGTGTTTTGAATGCAAAGACATTCACAGATTTATTCAGATTTAATGTTGCTCCCTCAAGTCTATTTGTACTCAAAGTGCACAGATGACAGCAATGGTATGTGGCTGACATACAGTATCTTTACAGAATGAGTTTTGATAGACAGTAACAGATAGTCATGTGAAGTTTTTAAATATATGGTTAACCTTGTAAAATGAGAAAGACTGTACCAAAAAAAAAAATGTTGGTTTTTCTTTTTTTTAATAACTGGTTTTAATTTTAACTGAAGCCTTAATTTTAATCCCCCATGAGGCTGGAATAGAGCATGACAGTACTGTATGACAATAGGCCATTGTTTTATGTTATTGAAATCTAAGAAGCCTTTAAATCAGGTTGAATGGCTATCTTTATAAGGCTTCTTTCTTCTGGATATTGTGTAACTACGACAGCAACAGCATTTGAAATGCTACGTGTAGCTTCCGGTTGCTAAGAAACATCTTCTGTTTGCCAGTAGGATTTTTAACTGAAAATTAATTGTACATGCAAATGTTGTCCTGGATAAGCACTTCCCAGCACCTGCGCTCAAATGGTTTAGATATAGTATTTGCAGATACAAAAATGGAAGCCGGTTCTAAATTTGACTGCACGAGAGTCTTAAAAATGTAGGATTTTTTTTTCTCCAACTTTCTCTGAGCACTTGTGTGGCCATATGTTATCACTGGAAAGAAAACTGTGATACATTAAGCCTTGCTAGGTGAAAAAAATTACCTTTGTAATATCTTTATTTTTAAGGTTCTGTTCATTCACACAGGTAGCTAAAAAAAATCTGATATGAGCCTAATGACATTAGCTCTGTTGGCAGTGCTAAAGCAAGGAGTAATGCTAAAGCAACCCTATGGAGTCTTTTATACAGCAAAAACAAAGGATGTCTCCACCCAGCAGCTCATTTTCTTTCCTGTCATACTTCCATATCTTCTGCATGAGTACATTCTCCCTTCTGACAGAGGAAGGAGTTTTATTTAAAAGTACAAAACCTTGTGAGGATATTGTTACCCCCATGGCATGCATCCACTTGCCGAGGTTCCTTGGTTTTCACAGACTGTGATGTTAGCGTTAGCAGGACAGAAAAATCCCATCTACTAAACGGAAACTGCTGGGCATTAATTCTAATTTAGACATTGCTGCCAGCATCATCTAAATTTTTGTAATTTATTGTTCTCATGTTGCCCAAGTGCTCTTGTGTTGGCAGATGTTCTACAGGGTGAAGGCGGAAGGAAGGCTCTTAAAACTCAGAAGATCTCCAGAAGTTCCCATTACATCCTCCTCTCCCATGGGGGAGGTTTGCAATGGCATGGAGCACACACTAGAGCATCTCTTCTGCTGCCTGGCATGATCTAGCAAATGCAACCAGAATGGCTTTGGTTTATCATACCTCATGTGTCAGGACACAGAGACCATGTCTCTGAATAGCAGCTGCATGGGTGCCTCTGCTCAAGAAGGATGCCATCTTGGCAGAATAGACTGCAAGCTCAGGCAAAATCCGCCCTTACCATATTGCATGAGCCCACAGCATGAGACAGCCCTGCTTACATGAAGTCTGTAGAGTTGCCTGTCTCTCTTGGAGAAATAAACTTGAGAAAAAAGCGATGGTCTGGTGGCCATCCCCTGGCCCCAGGGCCTATGTCTCCTCTTAGGCTATAACTCATTTATGAACTTGCCTGTCAGTGTCTCCCATATCTATACCAAACCACATGTTCAGTGGAGTGGAAGGTGTGGGCACAACCCACAGCCATGGGCACATTGGCATTTCCTAGCTCGGTCATGTTATCATCACATACCCTTCTGCAACAACACTTGTGCATAATGATGGCAAGAAGGTTATGGTAATAAGATACGCTGCACATGGTGTTGTGCCCTGAAAATGTCATACAAAGCTACATTTTTTCACCAGCAGTCCGCAAGAGGCAGATAGCTGAAATCACATAGGATGCAAATGTTGTGTGGAAGGAACACGGCAGTAATCAGAATTAATGAATTCAGGCACCAGTACCTTCAAGCAGACTAGGCTAGAAGAATATGCTGCAAGTGCTCCAAGAGCAGGTTTTCCACGCTTTAGCATTATGCGAGATTTCTAATGTACTTTATAAAGTGAGTCTCTCAGGCTAAACTCCACAACTTTTCAATGACATGGCAGAATTCAAAAGGACTAGCCAGGAGCTGTCAGTGAAATTGTCACAATCATGGTTTAGCGGGGTTTTTTTGATAGCTCTGAGTAAGGAGAGAGACTGAAATGAGAGCTCAGTGAGCAGGAAAGAGACCAAAGACCTGACTCTTGCAACAAAATCTATTTATTTTAGTAGGGTCTTGTTAAGATGTTAGATTCTGTCCTTGTGGAATAACACAGAATCGGTACCTACCTGGACTTAAACAAGCCTTGAGGGGCTTCTGGAGTATATAAGGTGCAACTGCACTCACAAGTAAGCTACAGCTGACACACCTCTGCATTTAGCACCAGGCGTCCAAAGCGCAAACTGCTGAAAACTATTTACATGTTGAACTTCATGGGAATGAGCAAGCACACATTCAAATTAACTGAGTCTCTGATGTCCGGATTCTGATTTCTGTTTTGCCTTGCAGAGTTCTGCTGCTCAGTGTAGCAGTACTGTCGCTCTACTCAGTCCACCTCTTACTGAAGACATCAATAGAAGGAGGTATGAGGATCGGGCTCTGACTGACAGAGTCCCTACTGCATGCATGTATTTTACCCTGGAATGCAATTCATCAAGCGTGTCCAATGGAGTAGCCCATGTTTCTTTTTTGTTTTGTTTTTTTTTTTTTTTTTCAGGATCAGTAATATATGAAAAACTGGGAGAAAAGGCATTTGGCTGGCCTGGGAAGTGGGGTGTTTTCATTTCAGTTACAATGCAGAACCTTGGAGGTAAGGGGCAAAAGTTTTTAGAAAAATGTTTTCTAACTTCCAATGCTTTTCTATAGAACATAAGTGCTTTCTCTCCTCTGTCAGGGTAAAAGGCATCAGAGATGAGCCAGATACAGTGTACACCATACTGTAATAAGGAAGGGCAGGAGAAGTTCATCTTGCCTTGTTTCAGCTATCTGACACTTCAGTGTCTGGTGAAAGCTAATGGTCTGTGATCTTTCCATCACCAGTGAAGAACCTTCAGCGATGGATAAAATGGCTTGGCTGACCGTTCTCAAGGAGTTGGCCATTTCTCTTCATTGAGTACAGCTTAGACTAGACATCATCTGCTTCAACTTAGAAAAGATGAATCCCACCTAAAAGGAAACGCACATGGTTCTGACTTCTCCGTAAAAGAAAGGCTCTTTAGTAGTTCATTTTCCAGCAGAATTCTCTCCTGAAATGAGAGTTGGGTTGTGATCTTTCTAAGATGTTGAGTGTTTAAGAGTGGTTTTTGAAGGTACTGATCCACACAGATACTTTCTGCAAAATATCTATCAAGTAACCTCCATCCTCTCAGAACAGGAGACTGTTTACTTACCAACGCAAGCAGTAGGGGTAGGACTGTGCCTTCATGCAGCAAAGCTTATTTTCTCTTACTATCCTGGGAGAAGCCTTTTAGGAGACTGGAGAACACTATATCTGAAAGTTCAGGGGAGTTTGTAATTTTTTCCAGGTTTCCTAAGGAGAGGTAGTTGGAATATAAATTAAACGCATCATTGGTCAATCAAATGTATGTAGAATTTTTTGTGATCTCTCTCTTGGAACTTGGTATGTTTTGCAAATCTCCACTGTCAACTTTTCTACCCAGGCAGATGTGGTTCACATCTCTCTACTGCAAGAGACTTTTTTGTTTTATTCATAAAAGATCCTATTCCATGGTCTTCCTTTCCTTCCTCAAGCCTGGATATCAAATGTCATTGAATTCAGGAAGGAAGTATGTTTCCCTGTTAGAGAGGAATAGCTGTTCCTCTAGTCCAGTGGTTTTCAACCTCTTGTCTAGATTGATCCATAGGCCTCTAGAGACCTCTCTGTGGCCAGCGTAAAATAACTGGAAAAAAGCATGCCTTCTGGCAGTACATTTAAATGAAGTCCACCCTTACATCAGGAATCTTGATAACTCAATATCTTAATATCTTTTTTATATATGGAATAGAATATTGGAAGAAAGAAGCTGAAAATAGAAGGGATAAGGTAGATGAAGACATTTAGAGGCAGTGGTAACTAAAGTTACTACAGAATGTGCATGGACAGTGTCTGTCGGAAAATCATCATTTACGACAGAAAAGTAAAAGGAAAAGTTAAGAGTGTAATTTTAATCAGAACAGTGATGTGAGCATGTTGTTAATTCAGTAATAACTATATTCTATTCTAATACTGAATGCTAGATGCCATTCAGTACATACTCATAACAATATCAAGGGAACATACCATCTATTTAGTTACACTGTTATTAGAATAAAATGAACAAAATTCATTTCTCTATTTTAGCAAAAACTGGTTTCCCAAAGCAATATGTTTTTCATGCAGCATAAATGTTTTATAAAACAAATTATTTTTGTTGGAACTACACTGTTTTCTCTGAGTGTTTGTTTGGGTTTTTCAGCAATGTCAAGCTACCTCTTCATCATTAAATATGAACTTCCTGAAGTGATCAGAGCATTTATGAAACTTGAGGAGAGTTCTGGGTAGGTACCTTTGCCCAACCTGGACATCAGATGAAATTTTTTTGCTTTGATGTCAATTGTAATGATTGTTAATTTTTATTCCTGCACTTTAGAGAATGGTACCTAAATGGGAACTACCTTGTCATATTCGTAACAGTTGGGGTTATTCTTCCCCTCTCCCTTCTAAAGAGTTTAGGTAAGTTTAATGTCACACTTAACCTCACTTCTTATTTCTGTTAGGATTGTGAATTTATATGTACCTGAACTGTATAATTTTTTTTTCTTGCTTCACAGGTTATCTTGGTTATACGAGTGGTTTTTCGCTGACCTGTATGGTTTTCTTTGTCAGTGTGGTAGGTGTCTGGGTATTGTCTCTAAGCAAATACAGAGCCTGTAAACTGTGCAATGCTGTTGTATTTCTTACCGTGGCAATTTAATGTGGATGTTAGAATAACACCTGCAAGTGAATCAAATCAACAAGCCTATTGCTGAACGAAGGCAGAATAAAAAAGATCAGCCTAAAGAACACTTGAGAGTAAAAAGCAGGACAACAGCAGAGGCAGAGTAAAAACAACTACCTGCAGAAGCAGAAGTGATAGCACTTCTCCCACTATTTCACCCCTCTTGTCTATGTGCCTGTTTATATTTCTGTTGGCATATCATGGGTGTGAGTGTAATCTCCTAAGGTGGAACTCCTCTGATGACATTGCCTACTCTTTTGTAGGTAATCTTCAAGAAATCCCAAATACCCTGTCCTCTCCCCATCATGGACCACGGGGTTGAAAACTGGACCGCCACCAACAACACAGTGCCAATGCACCTGGTCGTGTTACCAAATGAGTCTTTCAGTTCTGGTGTGAATTTCATGATGGACAACACAGCTGGGCATTTGCCGGGCCTTGAGGAGCCAAGAGATACCTCCCCCAAAAGTGGTGTAGAATATGAAGCACACAGCGACAGTAGTGACGTGTGTCAGCCAAAATACTTTGTGTTCAACTCACGGGTAAGGAAGATTCTGTAGAATTTGTCTTTAGCCATTCATACCATAGCTAAACTGCTGCCTGCCAAAAGTCAGAGGTACAGCAGTGACCATTCTTACTAATGGGAGCTTTATTTTACAGACTGCCTATGCAATACCCATCCTGGCATTTGCATTCGTATGCCACCCTGAGGTGCTACCAATATACAGTGAACTGAAAGAGTAAGGTTCTTAAATTTTGTCCCATACTTCCAGTTAACCATAGCTAGAAACACTTTCTATGTCTTCTGCCTTGATTGGTGGTGTGTAGACACCCACCTGCTAATGATTTATTGCATTCCATAGTAAGCAGATACTGGGTTTACTTTGACCTAATACTCAGATACTGGTGACAGAGAACCACTGTTCAGATAGTTGCATTGGTATATATTTACTTAGGAAAGGAGGAATCTGGACAGTCCTTCAAATTATGTGAATTATACTGGGGAACTCGGTTGCACTGAAACAGATAATTCTGATTTCTAAAAATATCTTAATGAGTTCCTCATCTGGGTCAGCTGCTTAAAGTTTCTTCAGATGCCATTGGTTTGGGTGTCTTACATAGGCTCTTAACCCAGACTATTTTGCTTATCAAATATCAAAAATCAAATACACTTGCTTAAATCAGCACAGAGCTGACAGTTGGGAAGGGCTAAGAAAACACAGCTGTTCAACAACAAGAATTACGTTTCAGGAGGTTTTTCTGCAAAAATCAAAGGAGGCCAAGACCCATTGCCTCCTATTTCAGCACATTTAACTTCAGAAGAAATAAAAATTCTCAGATGACTTGGGAACCTGCTTCCAGGTTCTATATGCTGAAGATTTTCTTACACTAAATCTTTAATCAAAGGATTTCTAAAGAAAGGATTTGACCTGCAGGAGGTTCTTGAACCTGCAGAACAGCCCTATGTAGATATAAGGGTATGTTCATATAGACATGACTGAAAGCTCTTGTCTGTTATTATTACCAGCCCTGCAATTTTAGCCACTCCATTTTCTATTTAAAATGCACCATTTGAGATTGATAGTATATAAATAAAGATATACAAAATAACATGGCACATTTATATGTTGTCACTAAGTAAGCAGTAGAAATGGAATTTCAACCCACTTTTATAAGTCTGTGCTGTTCTGCATAGAGCTTCAAGTAAAGAGCTCTGTATAATATAGTTGATATGAACTTACTAGCCTATGAGGGAATGTCAGTAGACCTATGACTCTTCAGAATACTTCTTGTACAAATAGAGGCTTTATAAGAATAGCACTGTTATTCTCTTTCTCTCCTACTTCAGTCGTTCCCGAAAGCGGATGCAGAACGTCTCAAATATCTCCATCACTGGCATGCTTATCATGTATCTTCTGGCTGCCCTCTTTGGATATCTTACCTTCTACGGTAGGTCAAAGCCCTGTTCTCTGCAGAATTTTCCCTCTCATTTTAAAGCCGGAGAGATGCATCTATCACAACAAAGCTCAAGTGCTCATGTATTTTCTGTGGGCCTGAATCCGGGTGTAAGCATTATTCAAACATAATACATAGTGTGTAACCTCCTGAATAAGCAATGGGACTTATCCAGCTGTCAGGCCAAAAGTTCCTCACCCATGAGAGTCTCAGAGGCACCTGCTAGGGGCACCAGTTGTGTATCTCTTGGTTTTGTGAACTCAGACAACAAGCTGCTGTAAACTTGGCTCTTGGCAAAGGCCAAGAGTGACCATACTAAAAATACCCTAGTGCTTAACAGTTTTACATGACACTATTAAGTGCTACCCACCCTGGCTCTGACGCCGCTAATTCAGCTTCACCTATGCTGAAAAACAGGTGCAAATCATTCTAGTGTAAAAAACACATGGATGAGCTAGACTAACCAGTAGGTAAACAGAGTAGCCCCTGTATTAGCACACCATTTTATGCAAACGCCACCTCTTTTTACCTCGTTAGTTCCTCTGTTACAGCAGAGAAGTGAAGGACACAGCGCAATCTGCTCTCTGTCGCTGGGGCAAGAGGGATCTGTCCGAGAGCTGGGACACCTGGGTGGAGGTCAAGGGATCTGTTCCCAGTTCAGTCAGTTGTTTCCTATTTCACATCAGAGAAATTATTTTTACCTCAGGTTCCACACCTACTTAATGACTTTGAGAAAGTCCTTTGAGATACTAGAGTACAAAGCATCACCTCAGGGCTGTACTAGCCTCATCGTCTCTGAATGATGGACTTGTATCGGTCATGCTAGGAAAATTCCTCTTTAGTGCCTAGCCCATAACATGTATCTGATGACAGCAGCTGGGCAAGAGCTAATCTTATCTGGCTGTATTATAAAGATCCTTTTGCATGTGCAGATATTTCTTAAGTGATTTAACTCCTTTCTGTTTCCTTTTCATAGGAGAAGTTGAAGATGAGCTACTTCATACATACACCAAAGTGTACACCTTCGACACCCTTTTGCTGTCAGTTCGCCTGGCAGTGCTGGTGGCTGTAACCCTGACCGTGCCCCTAGTCCTTTTCCCTGTAAGTAACACAGCTGCTGAAGCTGAAATCAGGGCTCGCCCATATAGGCTGACTGTATGTACCTAGCACAGACAGACTTTAACATTAAAGAAAAGTAAGGCTGAGGGAGGGTCTGTTTTCTCATATGCAGTTTGACCAGAGCAAGGACCTTAGGTAGTCAGGGTTGCAAACTTTGAAAGACTGAAATAAATCAGTATTTATAAATAAATCAGAAATAAATCAGGAACAACTACCCTGGCTCTCTCTGTACTATATTTAACAGAGCAACAGTGTAAGTACTGAAGACTTGGGGATATACTGAAACCACTTGTGAGATTTCCTAATAGAGACATAGGCACCTACTATAGCATCCAAACTCGAGAAAGACACATGCAGCTCAGGCCACGCGCTGTGCAGGACTGCCAGACCTGGCTGCCAGGTAGAGAGGCAGAGAGCCTGTGCACACCTTACATACTCGAGTCTATGAACAGGAGAGGAAGCTAAGTCCCAGGAAACCAGATGCAGTCAAGACCCAGCCACATAGTCAGATGTCTGAGCAAAGTTTGGAGCTTCTAGGTGCTGTTCACAGGGAACTCCTCAGGGACCATTCCCCACTTCAGGAGCAGACCTCCAGGCTCCTGAATGTACAGAACTGTCCCTGTGCTTTCCCTGAGCTGCTGTGCATCAGGGGAGAAAACAGTCAGTCCTGGTCAGTATGTTTTGGGAGGCTGGCGTCCCATTGGTATGGCACATACAAGCCCAGCATCATACTGCCAGTGGCTTCCCAGCGATCTGCATCACACCATAGTGTTCCTGTCTGATGAGCGCAGTAATCGTGAGGTCCTGTTGCTCCGTTGTCCAGGACGAAAACATGAGCTCTGCTTAGGTACTCTTTCCAGGCTTACTGACAAATACCTAAGAACAGGGATCACTATTAAAGGTTGTTTACAAAAAGTATGTTCTGGTATAAAGCACCCAGAGTGACCAGTCAATCTAGCTTACAGAGCACTCTGGTGCTCTGCCTTAAATGTCGCGTGTAAACCAGTGGCTAAATGCTTAAATTAGTCTTAACTAACTGATCACTATTCATGGGAAAACAAGCTAAGGGCATTGCAAAACCTCTGTCTGTCAGATGTAGCATTTTGAATTTTTAGCTTTCTGTATAATCATTTTTGTATCTGAATAGTGTGCAAAGGCTTAGCAGTTACATACCACAGCACTAATTGCTCTATTAAAAGAACTCCTGAGAAAATATCGTTTGCTCATAAGCCAGCATATCAAACAATTTTATACAGCCTATGAGGACAGCCAGCTCAGCAGATCTAATTACTTAAAATAAGCAGCATAGTTGTATCAACTACTTTTTTTATGAACTACCACATTTGTATTTTCTTAATCAGAGTTTATTCTTTAAAAAAAAAAACAAAACACTGCATTGCTAAAAAATAGAATGAAATACAGATCAGTGTACCATTAGTCACTGTAAAACTTCGGTTTGACAGCTTCATTTTAAGGACAGTGTCACAGCAGGAATAATGCACCAGATGCTGACAGTAAGTGAACAGGAATGAAGGCAGCAGTTCTTTGGTGGAATAAAGCTGCTTTATACCAGCTCAGGGACTGGATGAGATTTTTGCAATCTGTCTCCCTCTTCCAAATATTGGCTCACATCAACCTGAAAAACTTACAATGCAAAATCCACGCTGTGTTTTCAAATGATGGGCTTCAAGTCTGACAGCACTCCATACATCTATTGCATTGACAAACTCATCCATAAACAGTTGCTTGTTTTTTTAAAACAGCCAAAGGTGGTTTTTGAGCTTTTTTTCAGTGTAAAAACAATTTCGTCCAACTTCTACATTTCAAATCTTTTAAGTTAATCAAAGTACTTCAGAGTAACATTATCTCCTGCCACCAGAGGGATTTGCTGTTGACCTTTTTCCTACTTACCATCTTTGCTGATGAAAAAGGAAAAAACTCTGTGTTGTGTGAGAAAGTCAGCAGAGCAAAAAGGATCCTCTGGAATAGCTTTTAGGATTATAATTTCCAAGTGGCATTGGAAGATATGCTTTTATTTTGAGAGAGATATATATGTATATGCATATATTTAATGGAAGCAGAACAACAGTTTGCTCTTTCTCTCACAAAAGTAAACGACAGAACTCCTGTGGGATTTTCAGAGGGATCAGGTTCGGGAATACAGTGACTCATATTTCACCCATGCATTTTTGCCTGCTGATTAGTATTCATAGTGGGGGTTTCGGGGCGGGGGAGGGTGGGGTGCTGATATTAGCATCTTTCAGTTGAACAGATTTCGTGTCCCTGATTTTACACCCTATTTACTTGACTTTCTTCTACACTGCAAATATTTGAGCTTCTGCATTAAACTCTAAACCCAGTTCTCAAAAACCTAGATCAGAGTAAGACTACATTAAGGGAATCAAAGGTTGAAAACACATTTCTTAAGGTAGAATTTCTCACAGCAACAGTAACTAGCACAGATCAATTTAAAAAGTAAAAAAAAAAAAAGATAAATTAATTGCTGTTTTACTTTCCCTGCTGGTTTTCATCTTACAGGTCCGTTCATCTATCAGTACATTGCTGTTTCCCAAAAGGCCATTCAGCTGGATAAGACATTTCCTGATTGCAGCAGTAATTCTTGCTTTTAATAACCTGCTTGTCATTTTTGTCCCAACTATTAAAGACATCTTTGGATTTATTGGTAGGTTTCATAAATACTTTTTGTTTACTCTGTTAATCCTTTCCACAACATATTTACATTCATGGACTGAATGACAGTCTCATTTTGGGTCTTACAGTAGACTAATATAAACACAGATTAAAGTTAAAAGATAAATAAAAATTCCCAAACAGCTGAAAGACAAAGCTAAACACTACCCAACTTCATTGCTACCTTGCATGAGGCACAAGGAATCCCATAATCCCAGTATAAACACTGGTAAGGACTTCCCATTTTGACAAAAAGGGCATTTAGTGCTTGTGGGAGAAAGGGAAACCACCTTTTCAAACATCTACAGCCTGGACAAAAACAAAGCTCTGCTTTCTCTTCCAGGTGCCTCTTCTGCTACGATGCTGATTTTCATCCTCCCTGCTGCCTTCTACCTGCGGCTTGTTGAGAAGGAGCCCCCGAGGTCTCCCCAGAAGATCGGGGTAAGGGAGCTGGCAGCAATTGCAAAAGGAAGGATGGGAGGGTGTGTGCTTTCCACTGGTCACAAATACTCAGCCCTTTGACTTGCAACACCCGACAGCAGATCACAAATGGTAGTGTCTCAAAATACAGGTCAGGCAGTATGATTCACCTTAGCATGGAGAGCCAGGCTTCACAAACCAAAGCCTTTAGCACCCTACTGCTACTGATACACAACAGTATGCGTCTAGGTTAAAGAGTGTCTTAAATCACTGGGAAAAGACATTTATTTAATCCTATCTAAGCTCTAGTTAACACCTGCCCTTGTATAAATAACACCTAGACAGTGTATACGGAGCTGTTGGCTCATGATAGAAGGGTAGCTGTGGATTAACAGGAAGATTTGAGGTCAAGGTTAAGAAGAAAGTTGTACTGCAGAGGTAATTAAGTAACTGTGAGTCCCCCACTGAGATAGACCCATACGCCTACAGGAGACATACATGAAGGTCCATCATTTATACACAGCATGTGTTTATGTGTTGTGCTGGACTGCCACAGCAGTACTTTTCATCCTGAACATCAATAGCTATCTGAACATTTAACAATATCACCAAGGAGATGTCCTTTGAAAATTTAATCAGAGAAGTTATTGATGAAATATATATATGCAGGCACATGATGTAAATGGATATACATATATACATCTATATATATGTTCACAAAAAACACGGAAGTTCAAACGATACATAGTATAAATATACAAGGAAAAGTTTGTTATCATAAAAGGATTTCTGAGGATGACTTTTGGAGCTGTTGTTATAGAGAGACTGTGAATATTTGTTCATGTCTCTTTGTTCATTCTTCATGTTGCTGTGTGTTAGGCACATCTAGAATTTCACACCCTGCACTGAGATCACATACAATATTCACCTTTGTGTTGCAAGGCAGAATATTGTTAAGTGTGGACAGGTTATGGTAAACTAAAGCCCTGCTAAAGCGATGAGGGAATGTAAGCATCTGAATCACTTGAATATATACAGAAAAGCCTTCAGAGAAGAGAGATGGGCTTAGCTATTTGTCTAATAAGGATGAAAAGGATTAATGCTGAAGCTGTTCTTGATATGAGAGATAATGATCGTTCATTGAAAATTGTTCAGGTTTGAAGAAAAAAACTGTTCCTCTGTTATATTTTGTATTATTGTTCATAATAACAAAGCGGGGGGTTTTCAGGTCTAGTCTTGTAAAGCCTGTCTCTCTTGGACTGAAATTCACACCAGACTGATTCAGGTAGCCCTGTATATTACTTGGGCCACACAGAATGACCAAACCCTGGCCCTGGGTGTTACATAAAAGCAGTTCCAGTGGGACAGCCGGTGAACTACAGTCTGCTCAGTCACTTGTTTTTGTTAATACAGTTTCATTTTCCAATTGCAGGCTCTAATTTTTCTCATACTTGGCATAATCTTCATGATTGTGAGTATGACTCTTATTGTAATGGACTGGATTTACAATCCCCCAAGTTCCAGACATCACTAACCTGTGGAGACAACTGAGTGCTTTTTATACCGTAAATATTTGTATTGTGTGCTCCAAAGGACACGTAAACAGGACTGTATTTCCTAGCTAGTAACTGCAATATTTTGAAGACAGTTTCTGGTAAGGTCACTAGAACCCAATGGAGTCTGCATCATCCTTTTCACTAAGGATCGTTATTTATGCATTAGGAACCTGAGCTTAGCATTTCTGGCCAGGTTAAATGAAATGTGTGGTGTGGATGCTTTCTGTTTTCAAAACCAAAATAATTGTGTACATAGTCCTCAAAAATAGCTTGATGCCAGCCTTTTCAACCCCTCCCGTTATACTAATCACCACAGTTCCTAGAACCCTGGAAAGGTAACTGCCAGAAAACCAGCTGGTGTTCTTGTTTTCTATCTGAAGCTCGTGGGAGTGGCTGCCCAGCTCCAAGAGAAGGAGTAGGGTTTCTGTAGTGGTTCTGAAAGGTGACTGCTCCCTACCATTCTGTCTATCAGAAAGGTGACAGCTTTGACAGCCAGAGGACAAAACTGAGCATCAGATTTGTTGCCCAAATTCGTCACCCTTGGCAGGTGACCGCTGACGTACATAATAAAGCGCTCTGGCACAGACTCTGTGCTGGGGCATGTGCTTGAAGAGCAGTTGAGCATTCATGATCTGTTGTTAAAGATGCCTGTGCTGGAAATGTCAGGCATTTCTGCTGTGGGTTGTTTTGGTTTTCTTTACTTTTTTAATTCTTGTGTGAGCTTGCATCACTGAACAAGTTGTATCCTCCATAGAAACTTGTCTTCCATTCTCACTGGAATTTAAGGAGACCACAAGGTGTGGCAAAGCACCCTATCCAGTATTGTTCAGTACTTGCGTATTTGATAAATGTTCAGTGCAGGAAACTGTAATTTGCTATATATAAAAATATATGTATTTATGTACATAATTTTTTGTTTTCCTCTACTTATAAAAACGTCACCCTATGGTAAATGATTTTTGAAATTTTTTTTATGTGTCACTGTTTTCATAGCCACACAATGAATATTGTTTTGAAGAAAACATATTGGATTTGTGAGGTTGTAAAAGGTTCGTTTTTATTCAGCAGTGTTTTAAATATACCTGTAGCAAGCTCTAACTGTTACCTGTATAAAAACACATTCAGATGTTTACTTCTTATGTTACAATAAATTGCAAGGTGTTTCCTCTTGAGAATTTTCAATATGTTCCTCAAAGTTGGGTATTACCATTGTAAACCACAAATTTGGGTAACTTGTTCTGTTGCTGTACCTTAGCTTGTCTATGCATACGCTAGCATTCAACAACAAACATAATTAAGCTATGCAAAGGAAAAGACATTACTGACAATCTCAAGCTATCATGCTATGTGGCTGTGCAAGATAGAAAAAAAAAAAAAAGGTTAATTTCTGTGCTGTATGGATGCTTAATTAACACTCAGTACCCTACAGACAGTGATTTTGTCTGTGCTGTGGAGTACCCACCACATATGCTCTCTGTACACACCAGGGAAAAATAGTCAGAGAAGTCACGTTAACTCCATAGCAGAGGGAATGAGTGGGAAGGTGCGACTGTTGGTTTTAACACGCTTACACAAATCCAGGCTCATGTAATTGGAGTATTCATTTTCCAACTTAGAAATCTGTTGAGTACACACCTGTGAACTCAGAAAGCCATAAGGCACACAAAAGTTGACTCTGCTCACCCATCAGCTTCACACGAAATTCTCTGTGTGTGTGTGTATAAATGTGTGTCTACTAACAGGTTAACTGGAAAGGCATATCAAAGATATATTCCATGCCAACTGCTATATTTCTGAGCAATATTTGATGCTCATTTGAGTACTGTATCCTTAATATACGGGGGCACGCTTCCTTGTGAACGCTAAGTCTGGGTTTGCATTTCTTAAAGAAAAAGGTGCCAATAATCTTTTGCTCTATTTCAAGCAGACTAATACAAATAGTGCTGCACTATCACTGAAGAGACCTTTACCATGGACTACAGTTGAGAGTAACACACCCACACACCTCTCCTCCTGTTGTCATTACTGAAAGTTACATGTATGAAAGAACTGAACTGTAACTGCATCCTTGCTCCGGAGCAAAAGCACATATAGTGACTGCAGCTGCATGTAGAGACTTAGGAATTCCTATAGGCCACCTAAAATATAGACAACCACAAGAAAACAGAAAAACTATGGAACAATGGCACAAGTCACTGCCTTTTCATGGCACAAAACTATCGGTGTCCAAAATAGAAGTAGAGAATCTGTAAAATGCCAATTTTTCAAGTTAAAATATGTTGGTCAAAGCAATGTGCAGCTTCCGCACATACTGGGAGTAAGGGTAGTATTGCACAATAACTTATTAGCACTGCTGGGAATGGTGGATGTTGGAGTTTCTTGTTCATTTTGTAATGTTGACAATAGGCCTTGTGAGTATTTTTATTAGAGAAACCATCCATTGATGTAAATAAATGAATTTTTCAAAGACTGCAGAACTTTTTTCTTCTGTTTTAGGCCAGCAGAAGAAGGAATTTTTTGAAAATCAAGCAGGGTCAAACTGGTAGCCTTGACATGAGTATCACTAAAACTGCATTCCCTTTCAAGAGAGAAATTTGTGCGTCCATGTATCTGCAGATGAGCAAGACAGCAGACAGGGCATGCCCTTCATATAACAACCCTTCTGCATACCCTGTTTTGTATCTATTCATGGAGCTGCATAGACATCACCGGGTAGAGAATGGCTGGCGTTAACAGTGAGGTTATCTGCGGGATACTGAATGCCTCATTCTTTGGAGCGTGGGATTAGCCAGGATACACAGTGTAGCAGCTAAGTATAGTCACTATTAGAAGCTCACACCAGATGGTACTGCTCTGTATAAATACTTCCTAACATTGCAGCTGTAGGTTTTTCTGCTGTTACATATTTGTCTGGTGTATAATCGTAGCCCAAAATATACTGGTCTACACACCACTCCAGCTCCAGTGAGCTCATGTGAGAATCACACTCGCAGACCCGGCCAGCCAGCGTTTGCAACCTTCCCCCTAATGGGGGAGGCACTGCAGACCCAGATGCTTGCTCAGCACCTGTGACACGAGCATTGTCCCCGATTTTCTCCTTCCCTTGAGGTTAGGTATTCTTAATTCCCTGCAGCATCTCCTTTGCTCTGTCTCGATGGTTCTTGAGCTGTAAACTTATTGTGGTAGGAGGTTGTTTTAATTAAATGATTGTGGCAAGTCAATGAGGAGAGTTAAAGAAAAGGAAAAGGCACGTCTTCAAGGACAAAAAAAGAAAGCAATGAAAATATGTTACAAATTTTAGTGGTCATAGAGTTGTGTCATTAAATGGACATGTCAAGAATGACAGAGGTGATACAGAAAAAACCCAGAAGTACTCAAGTACTCTGGATTTGGAAAGAGACAAAACAAGCGACACTCATTAGAGGGCAAAGTCCTCTCTAGTCCAGAAATAATCAAAGATGATGTTAAACAACATCTATCTGAAAGAAGGGCAGCAGGCCTAGATAAGCCACAAAGCAGCTGGCTCTGGTGTTAATTTCCAGTAAACCCTGGCATGCTTGGCTAGTTCTCAATGGCTGACATAATAGTAATCAGAGCTAGTCAGCAGTTACTCACTGAGAGGTCTTGTTAGTGGTATAGGTGGAAAATTTCCATTTATTTTACTTTAAATTTCAATTGAAGTTTTACTGAAAATGTGTTATTGCAACTAAATTCTGGTGGAGCCCAGGCAGACCTGAGTGGAAACCTGCCTGGTTTTCCATTAACCTGCCTGGCAAGGTGCTGGGGGCTCCTGGGGGTTACAGCTCCTGGCCTCCATCTCCCCTGGCAGCTGAGTCCCCCTGGGCTGGGGACCTGCTATAGGGCCATCCTGCTGACACCCAGCCCGGGCAGCCCAGGTGCTTTGGCTGGAGGTCTAGCGTGAGCTCAGGGTTGCAGAGTTTTCTCCCATGGAGCTTGGCCTCTGTGCTGCAGCGGCAATCCCATCAACATTTCCACGGTATATTGTGCTGTCCAGTAGCATCGGGGCGGTGGGGGGGACGGGGGGACGGGGGGACACGGACGAGACGACAAACAAACAAACAACAACACACCAAACCAAACCACACACACCAAAAACAAAACCACCACCTGGAGAATGTTTTTAGTTAATTAAATCATCACTTACTGCAAACACTTAAAAGCTTGTGCTGAACCTGTGTGATAAAGACTGTTTTCATAAGACCATGGGAAATATGAAGCTGGAAGGGATCTCAAGTAACATCCCATTCCACACCTGGGTTAGATAACAGTCTTAAGTTAGTTTTTGCAGGCAACAACATTGGCTCCAGCTCTTCATTTCAGACATTTAGTAAACTACATGGAACAAAAAAATAGCTGTGCTAACCAGTCTCACAGCCACTAATGCCTGTGAAGAGCAGCTGTTTCCAGCTACACAGGAGGCACCGCTGACACCCCAGTACCCTCTGGACACTGAGGTGCTGGGGGGCCCCAAGGTCCCCTGCAGCTGGGACAGCCTGGTGGCATTCACAGTGCTACAGAGCTGCCGCCTTCGTCAGTGGGGCGTAATGCTGAAAGGAGTCACGTCATGCAGAGCCTAAGTACCCCTGCCCACCTAGCGAGCCTAGTGCTAAACCCAATGCATCATATAATGACAAATAGCTTTGGAAATCAATACACTGCCCTAATTTTGCTACATAAAATGAGATGGAGACCTTGCTCTGTTTCTGGCAATAAAACGGAGGGTGTTTATCTCCCAGCAAAAGCAAAACTAAGTATAAAAGGATGCTGTCTTGGCCATAGCTCTCCGGGACACTTTGAAGTGGACATTTGAAGTTCCACGTGCTCAAATGGAAAGCGTTCACAGCATTTATTCATCTTTACATGCAGCACATGCCTCTCCTGGCACGTTTGTCTTAAGGCTTAGGAGAGATACCCTGTCCTAAGTAACAGATTGTCTAATTTATTGCTAAGCTGTTTATTCCCAAAAGGAGGGTCTGTACCTCCTCACAGGGGGAAGCTTGTTGATGGCAAGAAGCGATGCTGCATGCCATCACCCTCAGCCTCCTTTTCCCTCTCTTACCAATGTGAAACTTCTGCTTCTTCCATCACAGAGAACCCGACTCATCCCACCCTTTTTTCCCAAGATCACTGGGTTTATCTTTTACACAAGCAGCTCAAGCAATTGACCCAGTTTCCAGATTTCCACGGTCAAACTAACCTAACAAATAGCTTCCAGACATGAGTTAATACAAATGCTTACATTAAGATTGACACTTCTCCTTTGAATCCCCACCTTCAACTTGGTCATCCTGAGCAAAATTAGAGGGCTTAGCTCAAAACATTTCTGAACTTTCCCAGGAAGAAGCAGCTGCTAAGGCAGACACCTTTTCACATACTCCACATTATTTACTAGTTCCTACAGGTTGCTTGATGTTTTCCCTTTGGCTTGCAACAACACCTCCCCACCGTTCAGAGGCACTTCAGCCTAATATATCAGTAGCAGACACAAATAGGTGCCCTACTTATGTCCTCAAAGCTCTGTTGCAGGGGTTAGAAGCCACCTGTTTCCCTCCTTCAGCTACAGAGTGATATAATGCACATATATCTGCAATGAAATCTTCCAACGGGGCCTGGGCTGTCTTAATACACCCCTTTGCTCTTAATAATGCTTTTGCACTCTACAGTTCTTTTTATAAACCTTCTGCAAAATGCAGTGCAGACCCTTTTTTAATCCAGCTTCAAAGAAAACAAACATCTGAATTACCCCTGCTTTTGAACCTGTGTGAGTAACTGGGCAGATACCAGCTCAGTAGAAAATTATATTCCCCATTATTTTCTCCAGGAAATCTTATGTCAAACCCTAGGATGTCACAGGGAACGTGGTTCCTTATATTGCTCATTAAAAGTCTGTGAGGCACTGAATCCTGATACTAACCTCACTCATAGAGAGCTGTGCAAACATCCGCACAACACTCAGCTAAAGCAACAGTACGCAATTAAAGCAACTATGCTCCAAGAAGCCATTGGGAAATCAAAGAAAAGATTAGTCATAAAGCAAGTTTCCGTGAAATTGTCTCCAATATGGAAGATCACTACTATGTGAAATACATCAAATTGCATTCAGTCTAGCAGCATTCATGGTGGGGTGAGTCAGGCAACGTAATCAGGGATAATTCATTTTCTGATATACACTCATACACACTGCCAGAACCATGAACAGACATTTTGGTTAAATGGGTGTGCTGGTTTTGGCTCGGATAGAGTTAATATTCTTCACAGTAGACAGTACAGGGCTATGTTTTTTGATTCATGCTGTTGATAATACAGGGATGTTTTAGTTACTGCTGAGCAGTGCTTACACTGAGTCAAGGCCTCTTCTGCTTCTCACACCACCCCACCAGAGAATAGGCTGGGGGTGCACAAGAAGCTGGGAGGGGACACGGCTGGGACAGCTGACCCAAACTGACCAAAGGGATATCCCACACCATATGACGTCATGCTCAGTGTATAAATCTGGGGGGAGAAGAAGGAAGGGGGGGACATTTGGAGTGATGGCATTTGTCTCCCCAAGTAACCATTACGTGTGATGGAGCCCTGCTTTCCTGGAGTGGCTGAGCACCTGCCTGCCCATGGGAAGGAGTGAGTGAATTCCTTGCTTTGCTTTGCTTCCGCGCGTAGCTTTTGCTTTACCTATTAAACTGTCTTTATCTCAACCCATGAGTTTTCTCACTTTTATTCTTCTGATTCTCTCCCCCATCCCACCGGCAGGGGGAGCGAGCAAGTGGTTGGGTGGCACTTATTTGCTGGCTGGGGTTAAACCACAACACTCATTTTCTTATATGCACTCATACACACTGCCAGAGCCATGAACAAATATTTTGGTTAAATGTGAATATCCTACCTGACTTCAGCTACAAAAGAAAGACAAGGACAAGCTCAATATTTCTGTAAAAAAAGAGCATATCACCAGCATCCTCTGGGTGGGACAAAATCTTTCCCTGCCACAGCCACTGTGCCACCAGCAGCAAAGGAATCATATCCTTAACTTCAGAAGCTGGGAGCGTGCAGTTAATACCAGGTCAGTCTGTGCTCCAGCTGCTTTGAAGCACAACAGCTACTGTGAGGGCCTGGTTACTTATTCAGTACAGGGGAAATTTTGCTAAAACACTGGAGTCGACTGAAGTGCCGAAGTCTTTACCCAGCATCTTCCAGATTCAATGCCAAATGAGAGAAAGGCCTCACAGTTGTGTGCCTGTGTGAAAAAGCGTTTTATATTACTTAGTACAGCCTGATGGAATATTTTTATTTGTTATCATGGTAAATACCAGGAAGCAAACTACTTGAATAAGAAAACTCTCCCACCGTCAGATTGGATTGTTTCTATGACAAAGGACTTTTTTTTTTCAGTTTCACCTTCAGTTTTTCTATTAACCTTATGCCCCACAACCAGTGAATAATATGAACTGAGCAGCGTATGGGTTCTAGCAATAAAATGTGAATCCTAGGAGAAAAGGGATGCTCAGGGTGTGCTGAGCATTGCCTTCTGGCACTGTGGAGCCAGACACAGCATTTTCTCTTCTTTAATCAGCAACAAGTGAAGCAGGCAACCTTTTTGCCCTGTTGGACACAACAAATGACCGGTTGCACAAGAAACCATTTGAAAGCAGTAGCAGGTCACCCCGAATGTCCACGGCCATCACAGAAGGCTGTCCCACATGCTCCAGCCTCAGTGGCAGCTGGCAGGAACAGCTTTCTCTGTCCGGGAGCTCCAACTAAAAATTGCTCATTGTAGTCCAGATTCCCCTCCCAAAAGCTAAAAAATGGCTTTCCTGGAAACCTACTTGGGGAAAAACCCAGCAAAATACAGTGAAATGGAGAGAACTTCAGAGTTTTTAAACATTATTACTCAGTGACTGAGGAGGAGAGGGGAGACAGGCGCTTTTAGTCTCTGCCATACAGTGTTCAGCAAGTGTGAGGAAGACCTGTGTTGTTTGTGCTCCCAGCTTCCATGTGTTGAGATTTCATCTAAGCACTGGAAACTACTTCATCATCTTCTTTGATTCTTATATTCTGGCTATCTTAATCCTTTGGTATTTGCTAGTGTCCACACTAGAGGTTTATGCTGGTTACTACAGCTATCTAAACATTGTATTTTAGCATCTCTTGTAAACATGACAAGGGATTAAAAAAAGACCACTAGTTATATCTGTCCTCTTAAGGAACAATGATGAAAAACTTTTTAATTTGTTCTGGTAAATTTACCAGTACATTCACATTGGTATATAGCCTTGTTGAAGGTGGTGAACAGAAGACAAGGGACAAAGATCTGCCAGAATGGCAGGTTCCACCATCTGACCCTCACTTTGGAGGAGACACATTAAAACGTCTCTCTTTCAGCTGGAGTGCAGAAGGTGGGGAACTAAGAAAATACTAACTTTTCTCCAGCATTTGCTTAAATATCACCTGTGTGCTCTGCTCTCCTCATTCCTGAACACAAAAATACTTCACTCATGACAATTCTTGTGCAGGGAGATGGCCTGGAGAGCACCGATGTGCAAATGAATTCACCAAAATTACTGCTGCCACTTTAGAGAGACATGCAATGTGTGATGGATAATACACAAACACATGTCGCTATAGCAACCCTCACATTAATATATGTTCGCACAAAGGTCCAAGCCTCAAGGGACTCGTTCAAGCCTTCATGAAAAGTTTTCAGCTCGCCAATGAGAGAGCAGGCACAATCCCATGAGGCGGAGACGGCCAATGCGCCATATGGTGCGTGAATTACTGGTCACTTGGGGCTGAAACAAGTGACGGGAAATAGTTTGTGAGAAATCCAGCATCTGACTAAAACCATCCAGAACTGACTAAATAACAAATGTATTGATAAAAATCAAAGTCTTCTTAGGAATATGTACAGAACTCAGTAAATATGTAGTTAAGTGCTTGCTCTGAAGAGTTAGATCACCTCTGATAAGGAATGCAGGCTTGATACACCCTGTAACTAGTACTGGCTGGCACGAAGTTACTCCAATAAAAGCAAGTAGAAAAAATCACATGCACCCAAATACAAGTGGCAACCAAATCACAAGAAGGAACACACTAAACATGTTCCTGAAAAAATTTCCTTTCTTCTGCTTTGAGGATCCCCATATGTTAGCTTTTAATAGAAGGAAATCATGCAAGCACTAATACAGATTAATTCTAAGCATGTGCTTTATTCCATCATGTCTGTCACTTCTGTATAAAATATCAGTTATAGCATAATCCTCTGGGTTTTTTTCTGGGGTGTCGCTGTTCCCTGATATTCACTGAAATCAGGAACACAACATATGATGTGTCAAGCACCTGACATACTGAACAAAAAGTGCAATATTTCTAACTTCTTAGTTAAAATCACCTCCTATTTACATCTATCCTGCATACAGAGAATTCAGTTGAATGTCAAATGATACATTTTAATTTAGTTTCCACCGATCTACTGATAATATTAATGTGTCCTTTGAAAGCATTCAGCTCAGTTACATCCAAAATTCAAATAGATTTTAACCTCAGTGAGGTAATAAAATCCCAATCAGAAACCAAAAATATAAGGCAGTAATAGTAGAAGTAGTAGTTGAAATGTTGTCCTGTCTTCAGAAAGTGTGTTTGACAGCTATCCCCTGTCACATCTGTCCATAGTTATATCCATATCAAAGGAAGACAGGGGCGCAATCTGACAGCAGAAAGCTCATGACCCCAGTCCTGAAATTTATGCAGCATAAGGAATTGTAGTCTATGTTTTCTTTTTCAGTGTCTTTCACAGCACTGATGAGCCTTAGCCTTGAACAATATCATTTTTAAGACAACCAGCCTATGTGGGTGGCTATTTTAAACATTGTTGGACAAAGCTACAAATCATAGAGGTCACAGGGTTGGAGGAAGCTGTAGCCATGTGCACCCTGTATTGTTGACACAAGGCAAGATGTCTTTGTTTATTAGGCACTGATTAGATCTTTTTCTGTGTTAAATGCCCTTTCCTAATTGGCACTGCTCACCAGCACACCTCCACGTGAACTGTTAGCCCCAGCAACAGCCTTTAGCCAAAGGAATCAGAAACAGCCAGATGCTTGCCCTGACTGGTGCCTGTGGACAATCCCACTGGCACTTCTGCCTGGAGAAAGTATCCATCCACATATTCCTGACAAGAGTTTTCAGCATTAGCAAAAAAAAATTATAAACTGCTAACAGTCAGACATTAAATCTTTCCACAGGAAGGGAGAGAAGTGACCCTAGCCACAGCAGGCACGGCTGCTCGCTGGCCATCGGGATCATCCGCCCCGGCGTTGCACCCAGCAGTGCCCAGACACCCTTTCCAGAGCTCGCCGGAGCAGCTTGAATCCAGCAGGCTAATTGTGCTCTGAAACTACAGACAAGCACTCACGTGTCCCTTCCAGTGGCTCTGCTGTGGGGACTGCGTTTCCAACAAAGGGCAGTAACAAGCTGCAGAGGGCAAGTGATATTTCAAGTGCTGAAGCCCTTTCTTCAGTGAATGCGTGCCTGTCCATCATCGTATGCAGGGACACTGAAGGCAGCTGCCGGATACTCTCTAACTTTCAGGTTATGAGTAAAGTCAGTGTTCTAACAAATCGACAGATACTTGTTCTCTGAGCTAAGCTGTCTATTGTAACCAACAAAACTGCTTCCGCTTGCATCTGATTCTCTGTATGAGGAAAGAAAATTTCTCTTTGAGTTTCCTGGCAAGGTCAAACAGCTCTGCACTCAGTAACACACAGTGTGCACGTGAGAAATGAGCGTTTTGGAATAACCTCGACATTGCTGTTTCCTGATTGCTCATACCTGTGTAAAGAGTATAACAAATTCTTGAGTTCCTGCAAAGCATGACATACTAGTCATCAAAACTACCACAAACAAAGTGAGGAGGAATTTCTGCCATACCCACTCCTGTCCTTTAAAGCATCTCCCTCAGACTGATTGAATCAGAGCCTGGTATGATGACAGATCATACACAGTCACTGCTGCTCTATGCCACCTTGCAGAGAGCAGTGGGTGCTGTCTGTCCAACCCTTTGACTCATGTTTTGAGGAAGACGCCATGAGCTGCTGCATCCAGGATAATTTCCCGTAGTTCCTGAGGCATCAGGCAGTCAGCACAGGTGGGGTGGCAGAAACAAAGTTGACTTTAAAATGACAAATTTCCCACAATAGAAGTTAGAAGGAAAAAAAGAGGTTTCCCCAACTATAATTGAGAAAATACCAGGCCAGTCCCTAAGCTAACATACCATTCAACTGGGAGGGAGCAGCTGCATCTATCTTTACTTTATAGGGAGAAGACAGCTTTTGCCTAATTGTTTTCAAGAAAAAAAAACACAGCCACCAACAGAAAAAAACACCCAAACCTTTAGGTGGGATTTATAGGTAGGAAAAAAACCATAGATGTGATGGTCCATAAGTTCAAAATTTCTATCATTATAGTTTTAATTATTGCTGCCGTGAGTAGTAAGAAAGGTAACAGAGCATGAAGCAATCACATTCAAGCACACTAAAATCCTGTCTTTGCCTTCACTGGGAAAATGGCAGCACCGAATTGGCTGAAAAAAAAAAAGCATCACAAATGGCACTGAATTGCTAAGGAACCAAGGCTAAGCTCATCACAGTAACCATAATACTGTGAGAAATTATTCAAAACCAAAGCAGGATCATCTCATTTGTCCCACAGGGGAGAGGATTCACTCAGGCACTGCTGAGACCTTCTATGAGCTGCATCCTAGGGTAAGTTTGGAGGGGACACTAAGAGCTGTGCAGATGGGGCAGCAGAAGAAGGGATCCCTGAGCAGTTCACCCCCTGAATGTTTACCCAGGGCACCAGGCCAGGCATGGCTCTGGTCCTGCTGAGCCAGCTGAAAGCAGATGTCCACACCCCCAGAGTGTAGCACCAGGAGATGGTAAACCTGAGCTGGCTCTGTACCTCTGCACCTGGCGTTCCCTGCTCCAGGAGCTCAGGACTGATGCCTCTCATCCTGCCTGAACTGGCTTCCAGCACCCACACGACAGCACATGTGAGCTGAGAAGCCCTCCCTGAATAAGTGTACCCAGCAGCATGATGCAGAAATTCAAGCTGGCTTTGCATGGAGCCACCTTGGGAAGCCGTAGTACCTGTATTACGCAGGTCTTCCAGCCCTACTTTCTCTTGGATAACAGAAGACTGACAGGATATAATAGCAGTAAGGAAACAGGCAAAAGCTTACGCTACAGACTGTCATCCAGGAAAGCACTTACAATAGCAAAAATAAAACTTTAGTTTGCACTTTCGGCTTCCATGGCAGGATGGTTTTTTGGTACACTTTCTTTGTCCTTCACATGCATATCAAATGACATAGGGCCTGATCCTGAAGCTTTTATGTGTTCACTTAGAGTGTCTGCTTCTGCAGGAAGGTCTGGTGTACATCTGCCTGCAGGACTAAGGCCTAAGTGACTGTTTCCATCTCCTTGTTTGTATAATATTTATCATCTTTTTGAACATTTGCCTTATTTTCCTGGCAAAACCTTTCAAAGCCAAAGGAAATGAAACAATACTTCCCTCTACTGGAAGAGCCAGGAATTCTGGAAATTAATGTGAAGTGTGGAATTTTTCTGAGCTACTTTTGCTAGATCGAGAAGACAGACCACAGCAGCAGGGGACCAAGAAGAAGACAGAGGGGAGTTAGAATTTTTTTGTTTGGTTCTTAGCCTTGGATTAAAGCATTGGAGAGCTCCTATATAACTCACTCTTTTCCCCCTAAGTTTTAGTTAATGTGCCATGCTTATTATTTTAATTATCAATGCACCTCTGAAAACCTTTATGCCACTCAGGCTATACGCTGAGATTTTTCAAGTCTCACTATGCATGGAATTTTCTGAATCTGTTGCATGATTATTAGGTAGATTTTTCTCAAGCTGCAATTACATGGCTTATTCCAAGACTCCAATGAGGGGTTTGGAAAAAAAAATCAACCATCACCAATGAACGTATTTGAAACTCCCATTGGGGGTGTGATTCAATGGCTAGCCAGGGGAAGGCTTCAGGGGACATGGAAAATTTCACTTGTGGCTTACAGATCTTGTTGAGAAGGCTGTTGCACAAGGCTGGAAAGGGTGATTCCCACCGGAGTCATGGGAGCCCTGAGATTTCCAGCTTTTTTTATAAATCAGGATCATGTAAAGCAAGGTCAAGCACCAGCTGTCCCGTTCCTGATTTCCAGGCATCATCTACTGGCAGCTGTCCATAAGCTTTTCTATAGATAGAGAGATTTCTAGTGGTTGTGGAGGCCACAGGGAAATTTGATAATAGGGGAAACTTATACCGACTAATTCCCAGATACCTCTGTTCCCAGTTTTGTCTCTCTCAGGTTGTCTCCCCGTCTCTCATGGGGTTCTACACAATAATTACTTTACCTTCCGTACCTTCTGGTCATGCATAACTTACTTCTGTAATCAAATTAGGCCCACAATAGTAAGTCTGATCAACAGGCTTAACGTCTACAAATATATCTTCATATGAAATACAAAGTGTCCTGAATTGCTCTTTAACTGACTAAGTATCATTATCTAACACCTCTTTAACAGATGAGGTAACAGATGAGGTATTCAGCTGCTAGTAAATGTTACCATTTCTGGGCTGAAACACAGAACTACACAACAGCAAAATTACAGGCAGGAAAACATCCACAAAACAGATTTTTCAATCGAAAATAAAAATAATTATACATAGGATATCCGTGGTCAGATCCTGAGGCCATCTTTGGTATGCAACCAGCTCATACTGAAGGAAGGCTTTTACCAATTCTGTAGTAGCTGCTGAAGAATGGCAGCTCTAATCCAGGGATCATATTTTGCCAGGGCTCTGGAATTAACACCTGCTGCTTTAGAACTAGTGCCATGGCATCCCTTGGGAGCTAAAAGAGGTCAGAATGCCCTCCCCTGCCTCCTAAGACCCACTTGAATCACCGGGTTAGTGAGCAGGCAAAAAAAAAAACCAAAAGATAATAACACAACTTGATTCACGGGTTTGACACGCTCGCCTGAGGACTCTTCCCCCCCCCTTCTTGTTTGGTTAGTCAGTTCCTCTGTTTCACAAGGGACCTCGGATATTGTGTTTCTTTCCTACATCCAGGAACATACTCACCCGAAGTCTGAAAAGGAAGGAAAATGTACTGTTGCTAAAAATGACCATATCATCACTTCAGGCAGGTCATGAGCTCTTTACGCCAGCAGATAAGCAGTCATGCTCGGCTACCTCCATTCAATGAAGTCAGGTTGCATGTATGAGTAACTGCTTATTCAGCCTCATATAGAATTCAAAATCTGGTCATTTCAAGTCAGAATAAGAAATGAGAAGACCATAGCAGATCACAAGGCCTAAGTCACATTGTAAGAAAGGACTTTGTGTTCTTAATTGTTCAGAGCAGGGGGACCACAAGATTTGGCATCTTACACTGAAGAGAAAAAATGGGCCTTTTTTTTGTAGGAAAACAGCACACCAACCTCCCAGAAACAACATAGCTGGAAAGAATAGAGCTGGAGAGATTTCCTTTTAGGGCAAATCTCTCAGCCATTCCCTGATTTATTATTAACATTCATACCACTGCTATGCTAAAAGACTCCAGCCAACTTAGGCTCCACTAGGCTAAGTGCCACACCAATTACTTTATCTGCACCTTGGGGCTCAAGTTCAGCCTGTAGCCCAAAGCCCTAGGTCACTGATACTTTGCCCAGCTGTGAGGTGACATGCTGGCCCTTTAAGCCAGGAAACTGGGGCAGAGGAGGAGGTGTTCCCAGGTGAGGGCTGTCCCTACAGATAGCATGGTCACTGCTAGCTCAACACCTTCCATTCTGAAACTGAGACTAAATCTGAGAAAAGTAAAAGCCTCAGTCTCTGCAGACTTCTGCGTCTGATTCTTCAGAGCTACCTGCCTTGCTGCTGAATACAGCTGTGCCTCATTCCTCATGTATAAATGGGCATTTGCAGGATGGTGGGAAATTTCAACCAGCTTTATGAGATACACCCGAGTGCAGCAGCAACTGCTTTTAAAAAGCCTGATCTGTGGCATTGGTCTTACACTGCCTTTGTTCTCTGTGGGTAATAAAGCTATAAGTTCAACCCTTGCAACACATGGGGCTTTTTTTTAATTTGGTGACCACTGCCCCATATTGAACTTCTTGAATCATGTTCCTCAGATGCTTGGACTGACACATCCCTGGTGTGACCTGAAAAAAGTTGTGCATTCCCTCCACAGTACCACCTATGACTAGCCTGCCTAGTTTGGCCATGTTTTACCCCCCAAAAGGCACAGCCTGAGGCAATGAACTCCTAGATCTCAGTTTTCTTGGACACTTGGTCCCTCTGACCACAAATACCTGGCAGAGTCCTGAGGGAAAGCATGATCCTACTGCCCCATGACTCCTATTGCCTCTGCTGCAGCCTGCAGTTGTGCTGCACCTTGGCAGCAGTCAGGCTCACGGAAAGCCATCTGACAGCACGCTGTTCCCCACTGCATTTGTATTTGGCTGGGCAGCTGGGGATTATTCTTTCAGGTTGGAGAGCAGTGGTAACTACGGCTTACAGCAGCTGGGAACCAAGCTAAAATAAATCTTTTCCTGTTTGTGTACTTGGAAGCAGACATGCAGGGTCCCAGGACTTCAAGGACAGGCTCCAGCACTGGGGTTTAGTTAGCAGTATGTGTCAGGGGTGCCGAGCTTCTGCCTTATGGGTGCTGTAGGGTAGCATGAAACAGTCACTGAAAGACTAATCCTAGGTGGCTTCATTTTGTAGTTCTGCCTCTGGATAACTACATATGCTAGTTTTGGTTGGGATAAAGTTAGTTTTCTCCATAGTAGCCAGTACAGGGCTATGTTTTTTGATTCACGCTGAAAACAGTGTTGATAATACAGGGATGTTTTAGTTACTGCTGAGCAGTGCTTACACTGAGTCAAGGCCTCTTCTGCTTCTCACACCACCCCACCAGAGAATAGGCTGCGGGTGCACAAGAAGCTGGGAGGGGACACGGCTGGGACAGCTGACCCAAACTGACCAAAGGGATATCCCACACCATATGATGTCATGCTCAGTGTATAAATCTGGGGGGAGAAGAAGGAAGGGGGGGACATTTGGAGTGATGGCATTTGTCTCCCCAAGTAACCATTACGTGTGATGGAGCCCTGCTTTCCTGGAGATGGCTGAGCACCTGCCTGCCCATGGGAAGGAGTGAATGAATGCCTTGCTTTGCTTTGCTTCCACGCGTAGCTTTTGCTTTACCTATTAAACTGTCTTTATCTCAACCCATGAGTTTTCTCACTTATTCTTCTGATTCTCTCCCCCATCCCACTGGTGGGGAGAGAGAGCAAGTGGTTGGGTGGCACTTATTTGCTGGCTGGGGTTAAACCACAACACTACAACTGATGACTTTGCTGTAAGAACAGGATCTTGTAAATATATACAAACAATACGTTTAAAAAAAGAGTTGAAGAAAGCAAAGATCAAATGAATAGCATGTAATATACCCATAACACCCGTGAAATCATAAACTGAGAGCTTTAAGACCTGTTGCCCTTTAGTGCCACCTATTTTTTCTGTTTCCTGGATCCCAGGCCATGAAAGGTTGGCCACTCCAGCGCAGGCTATTGCTAAACAGTCTTCAAACAGCATGTAATTGCCAAGAAAACTACTTTAGATTTTACATGTCCTTGTGAATTATTAGACTTCACTGCACAAAGGAGCCTAAGAAGAGCCTTTGAAGATAACACCTCATGGGTTAGCCATGGCCCTTGTTTGCCAGGTCTCGAACAACACTGTCTCAGGAGAAACCCCTTGCCAGAGAGTCTCTATTTCCTGATGCAGCAATATGGCACAACACTATGAAATCCACTTTCTTATTTCCTTGTCATGGGCACTAGATGCCACATGCTGCCAGGGGCCACAGGACATGCCCTGCCCATCCCCATCCAAGGTCTGAAACCCAGAACCCCAGAGATGTTCCCTGGGAGGAAACACAGGAGTCATGTAATTGAGAATAGCAGAGCTGTCCTCCTTCTAAGATTTTATTTCAAGGTGGTATTCCCTTCTGAACGCATGCCCTAGGCAACCATATCACATCAAACACCAAGATTTTGCAACAAGAAATCCAGAGGCATGTGCTACCCAAGCTAAGTATTCAGTGTAGCTCATTAAAATGGACACTTTTCATGTTACATTTTTTCTCTCTCAGCTGTCTTAAGCAGAACATTCAACCCAAAGAATCACATATTCTCCTCAGCCTTTTTCACAGGGGCTGTTTTCTAAACCTTCAGCAGTTTCTCTTTAGCCCACCTCTGGTCTCCATCTGATTTGTCTGCATTTTCTATTCCAGATCTGGTTCATATGCTCCAGAATCACATGTACAGCCTTTAAAACAGCAGAATAAGCTCTACACAGAGTGGAAGAATAGGTAAGCAGTCTATCTCAATGCTCAAGTTAGTTTACAGCATGCAGAAAGGAAGGGCAATGACTCCTCGTGCTTCCTACTCTGTCTCTGCATATAGCTGATTGCTATTTGGTTTGTGCTCCATTTTAACCCCCAGATCCTGTTTTTTGCTTAGCTGCTGAATAAAGGCTTGCACCTTATTGGTAATTCTGCATTTGATTTTGCCTTGTTAGACACAGAACTTTTTACTTGTCATGAAATAAATCAGATGAAGTTTAATAGTGACATTTGCCTAATTGATTTAATTTGGAATTCTCCTGCTCTCTATAGTAATTCCCATCCCTCTTAGATTGCTTAGGTCTTGTGTTTCTCCACTACCTCATGATAAAGTTCATCAGTCCCTGTTAAGACAACTAATTTACCAAAATATTTGCTGTTCTAGACCATGCTCTGAGCCCCTCACAGGCAAAATTCTGTCTGAACCAGAAGTCTGGAAAAAACCCAACATAACGAATATTTCAGCCTCTTCTTGTCCTTTACAGAATGGTTAAAGGAAAAAATTCAGGGGTTGGTTTGGCACACAGAAAGTATTTCATCCCAGTGCAAGGAAATGTTTTCAGACATCAAAAAGATACATCAAAAGATTTTAGATTTGGGGATTTTAAACCTGGATAATCCAGCCACATAAGTGTGGATGAACTAGCAACACAGGTATTCTGTTGGGTCTGTTACAGTTCACTAGTCTTCCCCATTAAGAAATTAATCTACATGTTTCTTCCTGTACTTCAAACATGTTTCTAGAATTTTTGTGTCATTTGTAAACTGTCACTCATTTTCTCCTTAAGCTTTCTTTCCCCTCTTATTCCATCCTAACTGATACATATTTAAAGTTAGGGGCCACTATCAACCCTCACCTCATGAGACAACAGACCTGAAGACTCATTGAACTCTTGGGGTTGGGGGGGAGGAAATCAAGCCCTGAGGTAAAGATTTCTAGTGCTGGAGTATCTACCACTACCATAAGCAAACAACTCCAATGCTTGCCTTATGGTAGATAAGGAAACGGTGCCTTCACATGTGTGTCCCACAATCCAACATCAGTATCAGGAGGAGAGCCTGGCTGCCTCGTGGCCCCAGCATCTACCTCTCTCTGAAAATCTAGTCCTTTCCACCTTGCTTCTTTGGCTGTACCTCTACATTTGAAACTGAACACAACCTACCAAACAGTATTGATTGGAACATTATGTTATCATATTACTTTCAACAGCACTCTACTCCAACCCAAAATAGCATTTGCCTTTGATCCTCTGTACCAGATGTTTTCACTGAGCTATCCACAATGACATCTGATTTCCTGAGTGACTACAAATCATTTCCAACTCAAATTACTCTTCCCACATGCATACGCAGTATTTAATATTCTATTGTATCATTGTGTTGGGTGGCTTAGTTTGGTTCCTCTGACTAGTGAGTCACACAGCATTTTTATTAATATAGATAAACCACTATCTGCATGATTTATGTCTTGTCTTCTTCACTCCTTGTTCCACCAGCTTAAAAGGAAGATATATTTTTTTAAAATACCAGTCAAGACACATCCATGGGTCACAAAGTCAGCTCCTCCTGTTTTCTAACCAGTTACATGATCAGGCCTGACCTTTATTCACTTGCTTACTGAATAGATAATTGTGGGGACTTTTGTCAAAACCCCTTTTCAGAGGAAGGCATATGCACTATCGCTACATCACCTTGTCTCCCTAGGAAGACAGGTGACACCACACTACTAGAATAATGTAGAAACTTCCCATTTCTTCCTGAGTATCAAATTGTTGTTCATCTCCTCCTCTACAGCACAAAAGAAAAAAAAAAAAGAGGTGGTTGGAAGAATAAAACAAGAAAATATTATTTAGGTTGTCTTACATAACTATTCAGAACACAAGCACATAAACTTTTAGATAGTCTGAAGCAAAAGATCACGTCAAATGAAAACCATGGTCCATCAGTACTGTTCATGGGAGGGTGCCTCAACTCAGTGAGAATTGACTACATACCCCTAGGACGAGGGGTAATGGTTTTAAACTGAAAAAGGGTAGATTTAGATTAGATATCAGGAAGAAATTCTTTACTATGAGGGTTGTGAGGCACTGGAATATGTTACCCAGAGAAGCTGTGGATGCCCCATCCCTGGAAGCGCTCAAGGCCAGGTTGGCTGGGGCTTTGAGCAACCTGGTCTAGTGGAAGGTGTCCCTGAACACGGCAGGGGGTTTGGAACCAGATGATCTTTAAAGTCCCTTCCAATACAAACCATTCTATGACTCTATGAATTTCTCACATAGCATCCATTGGAAAGCTTCTCACCAGCTTTTGTCTCATTCATTTCAAGGTGCTCTGGTCCAAAACCAAAAGGATCTGGGCACATAAAAGTAGGATCTAGACATTTCAGTCAAATAACACATTTTTTCACATCTCTGTTGAGTTTTCACCTATCCTGCCATACACAAAGTGAGTGGGAGTGAGAGCTGGCTACAGAACTGCTGCTCTGCAGGTTGGTCCCCTGCGAGACCACAGGGCAGCTTTGCTGGCACAGAGGCCAGGGTCAGATGGGGTGATAAAGAGCAGCTGATTGTGGAGAAATGTGAGGGTATAAAGACATGCTGGAAGTCACAGCCTGCAGTTCTACAAATCTAATCTTTTATCTATTCTCACTGCTCAGAGTGGACTGATAGGATAAAGATCTTCATGTTAGCCTGGGCTCCCATGGAAATGAAGATTGTGCAATTTCTCTTTCTCACTCTTTCTGTCAGCTCTTCCTGCTGTTTTCTGAATGGATTTTTGGCCCGTTTTGGTGCAATCTGACAGAACCTTGTAGCCTTCAAGAAATTAATGTTCTTAAGAGTTGCATGAAAATCAACATCTAGAGAGAGAAGAGATCCAAATCAGGACCTTCACCAAGGGAAAGGTTGCAAATCAAGCCTTCTTCCTCTGGACTCTTTGGCCATTTGGCCGTATCTCCAGCCAGACACAAAAAGTCTTGCCTCTTGCCCAGCCACCAGTTAGGGGAAAGGGCAGGGTGCTATAGATAGGTTCAAGGAATATGGTGGGAAAAAGCTAAGGTTGCCAAGAGCTACAAGGAACATTAATTCTGCAGACACAGAAGAGCAGCCCAGCTCAGTTAGCACAGAGGCAGCTGCTCCTGCTCCCCTGGGCTTCCACGTCCAGCAGGAACTAGGAGCATCTGAGGCAAAATACTTCCAATCAGACAAAACCTCCGGTTGACTCCTAAACCAACCTCACTGCATCCCCCCAGCGTGAGCCCTGCCTTTTCCACCTATTCCCTGAGCACAAGTAACACGGTGGACAGCACCTGAACCAGCTCCAGGCTGTTAGCCACAAGTGCAAAGGTGGGTTTTGTCACACTGTGTTTGAGGTATTGGGAAGTGGATGTTCCTGCCATGGGAGGAAGAGGAAGGGATGGTGTGGGGCAGAAATGCCAGACTGCCCAATTCTACAGCCCGCTGTGACAGGGTGGCAACGGGGTGACTGCTGCCACCGGCAATGGCAGCACCGGCAGATGCAAGCTCAGCTCTACCCAAACACATCCCTAAGTGGCAGAAAGCAGCAAACATGGGTTTCCAGGGCTGTGGCTTGGCCCAAGCAGGTGGTAAAACCAAAGGTGTTTTACCGTCCTAGGGATCTGCCATCCTCAGCCAGTGTCTGCCTCACCTGGGTGTAGAGCCAGGTCTGGGATTTTCCCAAAAGACAGCACCTGCTGCTTCCCTTTAAGCTGGATACCAAGAGCAGCCTTAACTTTGAAGTCCTTAAGCCTGTTTTCTGAAGTGGTTCCACTTTGCAAGGAAACTTCACTGAGGCCAGAGGGGGAGGAGGTCCTCGGTGAACTTTGCAGCTTCTCAACACTTAGCAAGGCAGGGGGAATGTCTGGCCTCCTGTACAACCTCCAAGAATCTGCATTTTATCCAAATAGTGTGGATTGTTAAAGAACAAAATCAGTCGGAGATGTTCAAGACCATTTTGTCTGATGCAAACAAACATTGTGCAAAGAGAAGTAGAAATAAAGTAATTTTGCAGTCTCGATTTCTCCCAATACAGGGAATAAAGTCAGCCAACCAGTGTTATCAGAAAAACCTCAGACATTTTTAAGAGTTTTCCTTGCCCGCTTCAGGGACAGCTAAAGTAGGACAAAAAAAAAGCTTTTCTACATCTGTATAAGGAAAACACTAGATAGTGCTTGACTTCACATTTTTGGGAGAATGATTACAGCCAAAGGTTTGATATGTGTTTTTGCAACACATATAAAAGATATTCTGGGGGGGGTTTGCAGCCACTAAGATGATGTGTTTCTGGTGTGGATAAACATTCCATTATCTGAGAAGCTGAATCATTATTCCTCAATGGTAGTGTTATGACATATTTTTAATTGGGAGTTTGTGTTGATAACAACTAAAAGTGCATCATCTTTTCCAGGAAGCTGGCCTAATGCAGAGATCCATTTGATCTTCTGATTTCTCTATTGACTTTGTGCTGCATGCCAAAATAACAAGTCATGCCTTCATGTCACCGCTAGAAATGAGCTTAGCCAGAGTTCATCTCCAGACAGAAAACATACCCAGAGTCTGAAGGGATTTGAAATCACTAAATCATAGGTCAGGAAACAGCATCCACCAGCAGAGTTCGGAAGAATTTGGGAGGATGGGAATAGAAGTGGGGAGGAAAAAAGAGCAAGAAAGCGCAACAGAATTTAGAAAAGGAGATCAATGAAAGCACTTTAAACGCAGTTTGGTTATGATACTTTAAGCAGCCAAAGGCTACTCAATGTGACCAGAAGAATTTGTGCCAATATGCTGAAAACATCAAGAACGAGTGTGTTATTCCCAGTGCTCGTGGGAAGGGACTTTAGGGCCAGTCCGTTAGCCCTTCTGAGCACTGCTGCTGCTGCACAATGCGCATGGCTCCCGTCCAGCTGCAGGGGTGGAGAGGGCTCCATCTCACCATTGCAGCTTAGCTTTTTATATTTTGCCCAGGTGAAACGTTAAATTTTTCTCTTAAGAAAGTATCTCAGTCCCTCACATTGAACGACCCCGAAAAATTTTGGACAGTTTGCTCACCTGTAAGAATACCTTGAAGTATTGCGATAACAGTTCTCTCCAGAAGCCTCTTTGGCATGTCTAACACCAAAGGCTGAAGCAGATGGCAGCGTGACTGTGACTTGGCTAACGCATATAGGTGCTACACATCATACCCATGGTTTGGATGACACATGTAATAGCCCTCCTTCCCCGAAGATATTTACTCCAAGGCCACATTCTGCTGATTCTCCTGAAGCAAGGCAGAAAGGGGTCCCCATCTCCCACTGCTATCGTGCCTGTGCCGCGGTTTGCCACTAGAGGACACTGACTCTACATGAGACCTTGCTGGAGGGCTGGACCGGGGGTGCTGCTGGGGGGCCCTGTGGGACACACCACTGCCTTCTCCCACTTATGAAAACCCTGGGAAAGCTGGAAACTGGATGGGGGGTTCTCAGCTGCACCAGCAGTGGTTTGCCACTCGAGGCTATGACTTTCTTAGATGTTTTCCATGCCTTTGGGATCCTTTCATTTTATATTTGGGGTGCATTTTTTTATGCCGCAGGGGAGGAAAACTGGGAAATCAATGTTATTTTGCATTGTGTAAAGCTCGATGTGTTTGTTTATGATGGGCTTTTTACTAGGGAGCCCATTCAAAAGGAATTGTGAAAGAAACCAAACAGGAAAGGGTGGAACAATGATCTCGATAAGAAGCATCACAGGCAACGCTCAAACACAATAGTTAGATTTACAGCCTGGAAGATGTGAGGGCTTTGCACCAACCCCAGTGAAACTGTTGTTTTTCTAAGGCTGTAGATCCGGAGATCAAAGGGTGAAGATCAAGCCTGCAGAAGGAGTAAGGGAGAAAGGGCTGCAAAAGTGTTTTTAGGCTCATGAGGCTGACAGAAGCATGAAGTCTGCCCTAGGCAAGTTGTGACTTGGTCTCCAAGAGAACAAAGTCTCATCTACTCATGGGCATGAGGGGAGTGCTGAGTACAGGATGGCAGCATGTAAATATGTATCTTGTATCTGTTGTTTTAAATCAATGTCTCAGAAGTCCAAGTACTTCTGATGCATGAGTCATTCTTCATTACAAAGAAGCTAAGAAGCTCTTTAATGGTAGGCAGCAACCCATAACTGTCCACACGTGCATCCAGGAGGGACTAGCCACCTTGCCACAGCTGTTGACTGTGGCAGGTATCACCCTTCATGAGTGAGGAGCTGGATCCAGGGAGCTTCTTGGGGGTGGCTATCTGGAAGGGGCTGCACCAAATGCCAGCACCAGCACTAGGGTGTGTCAGAAGCAGGGCTGGTTCCTGGTATAGGCAGAACAGGCAGCAGCCTATTTGAGGAGAGAAAAATAGACAGGGCTCCCCTGTTACATGGCCTCTCTCAGGATGGCTCTTGTAGTTGCTGATGCCAAGTGAAGGTAAGTCAGGCAGGTGTGTTGGTAGCTATCGCAACTAGCCATGACCCTCCCACAGGAGAGACCCCTGCTGTCCCCCACTGCCCTTCTCACAGATCCCCTTGCAAGGGGGATCTGTGGCTTTCCAAGATCGTCTTCATGAAGTTGCCATGCTGCTGCACCTTTCCCAATAGCCCTCCCTTGCCAATGCAGACACAACCAGCCTAGCTCTGGTCTGCAAGGGATGGGTGCCCTCAAGGGTGGCCTGAAGCCAGCTCCAAGTAAAGCAAGGCACCTGAGGAGGAGCCTGCTGAGAGCCATCACCAAAATTAATTCCCTGTGTGAATGACAAGCAAGGCACCACCACCTCTGGGAGAGGAGAATAAAAAGCTTCTCCATCAAAAGCATGACAGGGTCCCTGTGCCATTGGAGAGGGGCTAGTATGTGTAGGAGGGGGCATCCACCACACCATGGTGCAGCTATGCTGGCAGTGCTACCGATGAGAGGGAGGATTCATAGCACTGTGGTGGGTAGAGAGTGCCTCAGAGCTGATTTTGGAAACAGAAAGTCCTTTATGACACTTCTGCGCCTTTTCCTTCTTTGAACAAATACTTTAGTACAGAGCCGATTCCTGTTCTTCACCATTAAGCACAGTACAGCAGTCTTTGCACCAAATATTGCTAAGGGTAAACATATCCAGCTACTAAAACCTGCAGCAGGGAAGGGAAGGGCAGTAGGAGCATGGGAACAGGACTGTTCTTTCCAGCAGTTACCCACAGCCTCTCTCATGTTGGGCAGGAGTTAAGGTACACTAAGAACAGGAGAATGGAAGAAGAAATTAATTTAAAATATACCTTTATATATTTTAGTTGTTGACAAACATTAACCTTTATTCAGTTACTGTATTTTCCATGCCACTACATAACACACTGTCATTGCAGAAGCTGAAGGAGACCTTCCTCCAAATTCCCTATTTCCCAGCAGGTATGACAAGCTCACAGAGGGGGAACAGGTCCAATTCAGAGGAGAGTTGCAAACCACCATATGGGGAAGCATTCCAGCCAGGAAACTATAGGATGTTTGATGGGAGAGGGAAGAAAAAAGGTTGACTCCACCAGTTACTCCCTAAGCCCTTGGCTTATCTTTTGAATCTGTGTAGCAGATTTGGTTTATTTCTAAAATATCAAACCAAACCATTCAGACAAATCTGAGTTCTTCCCTGTTCTGTTCATCCGTACTGTTGCCAAGCTTGTCCCCAGTCCACAGGCACCCATTGCTAAGCTGAAACTGCATTTGCAGAGCAAAAACTATTAAAATCCACCCTGTTTTAATATCCAAATGGACTTTAAGACAAGCAACAGTGATTTATTTTTTCGAACACTAACAAAGCGGGAAACTTTAAGAAACAACTTTCTGGAAAACTTGCCCATGTCAAAATCCTCACAGCCACCAAAAGGCAAGAATACAGCTCTAAATCACAGCATGAGACAGGAGGGGCTGCACAACCCGTCATGCACAGCCAAAACCAAGAGCCTGGAAGGAGTCTAGATAAATCCCATATTGACATAACTCATACTTTCTTTCACCTCTCCAGCCTCATCCCTCAGGATTGTATCAAGACGGACTCCCGCTAGGTTATCCAAACTCTGCATTATTCAATTCTATGTGGGTGCACCCCCCACCTCACCCACCCCTCACCTCTGCTCTCTGGCCCCTGACGTCCAGGGGAGCTCAAGGTGGAGCCTCTCACATACCTCGAGTCTCACTCCAGCAACTGTAATGACAACATCTAATGCTTGTTTAACTTCTGGGGTTGCCCGAAAGAGCTATATTTAGGAGGAAAATCTAAAAAGTTGCCCCTTTGACTTCTGCTCTCAGGAAGTTCCTGGCTCCTGCAAGTCTCCCTGTACCAAAGCTAACTATTAAGCTCTTGTTATTGCAGCCCATTTCAGTAACAGCAGTTGCCCAGTGAGCATTACATTTAAACTGCACAAACCTTCTGGAATTCACATTAACATATAAAGGACATTTTGCTCTATCAAAACACTTTTACTCCTTAATTTTCTGCAGTTATTCACATACCTAACATAGGGACAACTTGCAGCCAAAAATAAGTTTCACAACTTCTAAAAGGTAACAGTTGTATCAAATATATCATATACCTTCCTAGAAGCACAAGTGTACACATTTTTAGTATTCATTTCTGGCTTATTTAAAATAAAGAAAAAGTATTGAAATTAGGACACCTGCTGGTATTCAGCCCCTACCTAATTTCAATTACTGCAAGCACATAATAGAAAAGCAAATACATGCAGTTTCAAATAGCACCAGCATTTGCTATCATATTCCAATCCTTGTTTAAAAGTACACTAGCTGGAATAGGCTATTTTGATGGAAAAAAAAGTTAATTTTATCTTCTGATTTCATTTTTGTTGCAGAAGATAGAGATATACAAGACTTCAAAAACTCCCAAACTGAACAGTTTTACAAGGCTGCAGCACAATTACGATCTCAGTTACATGCATATTCAGAAGCAACGAGCAGCAGATTTTAACAGATAGTCAGAAGTACACACTCCAGTTATAGGATGAGCTTTTGTAATCAAAAACACCAGCTTATGAGGATTATTTGTTCACTGCTTGTCCCAGAATTGATGTTAATGAAACGAGCTGTGAAAACCCCTGTCCCAGCTGATTTATAGCTGAGCTTTCAGACAGGAACATCAGACAAGTTATTTGGATATATGTTAAAGATAATATAAAAGTCTCAAACTATCTTTTTTTAATTACTGTTTGTGGAAGTACGTTGTGCAGAATAGACTTGAACAATGGCTCTGGAAACAAGTAATCCAACCTTTTAGTACCAAACTCCTTGCAGTAGGCTGCCTCTCTAACCCGGTTGCACCATTTGGAAACATGGGTGGGCTGGAGCGTAACAGGCTCCACCTGGTGTCACCTGTAATAGCTCTAAAGGCAAAGAAAGAGAGAACTGTCTGGAAGAGCTGAGATTCAGATGTTTACTTTTTTTCTCAAACATGCCAAAAGATTTAAATGCAGAAAATACACATTCAGGGTTTTTTTTAATTCCAAGGGGAACTCGCCTGTAGAAATAAAAGCTACGATGGCTGTGCTATTGTACTACTAAATTCAGTCACAAGCCATGCTTTTCTTCTCAAATAATTTTGAAAACTTTTTCTGGGAGGGATCAATAACTCCAGAGTTACAGCCCTTCTGATGCCCAATGTAGCCTCACTCATCTAGAGACAGTCTCAGTCCTAGCAGTAATTTCTAAGGGGGCCCACAGATGCGTATCATCTTACAGCCGAGCTCAGTGTAGCTGCAAGAGTACAAGGCTGGAGCCCAACTTACTTTGGAATAGCAGAGTATGCCTGATCTGATATATAAAAACATTTGAGCAGATTATACACCTCCTAACCTCATGCTAAGCAATTTGCTCTAGAAATATGGTACAGGCCACGTACGTCCAAAATCTTGCCTTTGTGGCCTCTGCCACAAGACTTTTTCCTTCAGGAAGTAAGCTCGGGAGAGGAGCAGCTGCAGCAAGCAGGACCTCCTGGTGCTGATCTTCTGCAGAAGGTCTCCAGCAGGAGACAAACCCACCCTGCGGCACTGAGCTGTGAGACAGACAGCAGCTGTCCAGGGGCACCCTGGACCAAAGGGAGCTTGGGTCTGGCTGCAGGACAGCAGCAGCAGCAAGGATCCGGCAAGGGAAGGAAAGGGCAGTGGCTCATTAGCTAACAAGCTAAGGCCAAACGAGCACAGAGGGCAGCTCAGCATGTGGTTTGAACCAAAGGTCTCCACAGAAAAAAGCATCCAGAAGCAGATGTGGATGGCTGGGAAATTATCCTGGCCACATCCAAACCCAACACTGTGGCTCAACAGCCTCACTTCTTTTTGAAATCTCTTCATATTGAATGTGAAACTTTATTGGAGGAGTTTCAAATCCATCCATGTATTTTCTCATTTAGCAGCTATTTTTGTCCCTGTCTGTTGCATGGCAGTTTAAGAGGGCATGTTTAAGTGCAGCTTTAAGTGACTCCACCTTTAACTTTCTAACAGCACGGGTGCCTCCTGTTCTCAGACTGCTGTGAAATGTTATCTTTCACCAAGTGCTTAACAAAAATGAGCTTTATCTTTATGTCAATGTTTGTGGTGTGAGCAAGTCCTCCATCCTGACATTAGCAGGTGAGAGTGCAGCTACCAAACATGTCTATACTGAAGGATCTTTTCCAGATTTATTGCAGCCCCAATGAGGTTTTGGCCTTCAAAGGGCTTAAACCCTCTGTAGCAGCCAGAAATCATAATTCAGATGCAGGTGAAAACACAGATTTCTAACTGTAGACTGTTTATATTTTCCCTAAACCAGAAAAACTAAGCTTTATAAGCGCAGTGGGAGGGGTCACTTACAGATGCACATTGGGAGATTCCAGGGTGAAGGTACACTGCACCTCTGCAAATAAAACTGTGGTTCAAGGTACATCTGCAGTGAGACAGGCAGTCTATCCTAAAATGCCTGGGCCTTAAGCCTAAAAAGACAAGACGGACAGCGAAATCCCTAAGGCCTTTTAAACTATTTTTAAAAATTACAGATTAAACAGAGGAAAGAATTTTAAGCAGGCTTCTAAACTATTTATTAAAACAGTATAAATCTTCTGGATATAACCATCATTGAGAGGCAGAGGCCTGCATGTAATTTAAAGGGTGATGGGAGAGAGAATTGCTGTGAGGTTTTTACCAGAAAGAGTAGAGGAAAACAAAAAATAAATAAAACCTCCTACTTAATGTCAAAAAAGGTAATGGCAAATATGACAAACTTTTACTGTGCTGATAAAGCCCCCACTGAGAATGGAAGGAGATGGGCCCCAGCTCCTGGCCCATGGGGTCTCTGCTGACTGCAGGATGATCTAGTGAAACATCACCTTCTAGGGCTCAGCAGTTAGCAGCAAACACAACTGTGCATCCTACCTCTGCAGCACTTTGCTGCTGCTTTTTGCTGGAAGTTGCCATCTCACAGTTCACAGGCTGGTCACAACCTGCTGCATAACTCTCCAGAGGGAAGGACTGCAGGAGACATGATAGGCATCTGCAAGCACTGATTTCATGAGACGTGCAGATATGTTTGGAAGAGGACATCTGCAAACAGCCAGCACCCCACACAAATGCCTGTTTAGAAAGATGGGCGGGAGGGACAAACCTATGTTGAGCACATGGTAACCACCAAAGCAAAATATCCAAAGAATGACACAGGGGAAAATGGACTCAGTGTGTTCACAAGCAATATTTTTAGCAATGTTTTCAACTTGAAGCATTAGTTCCCTGTCTCTGAGCAGCTGGTAAATGGGTTCTTGCAGAGCCTTGGCAAGCAGTCCTTGGTGCCAGGTATCATTTCAGTAGGTCTGGATGAGGAATTCAGCAACCATCAGGTCACTCGTTAGGACCAGGGACCTAAGAGTGGCAGTACATTTTCTGAGGGTGTTACAAGTCAATAGCACATGGAGAAATCTGACAACATTCAAGAGAGGAGTCAGAGAAGAGACATCTTGCTTCATTATATTCAGAATATAACACCCTCTAGCTCATGTCTCATCAGTAGACTCTTCTGTGACTCCTAATCCCATGAGAACAACTGAAACTGGATTGCCTCTCCAAAGGCTATGCAGTTTAAAACCAGGTGGACAGCATTTCACAGAATCACAGAATCCCAGCTTGGAAGGGACCTCAGGGATCATCTAGTCCAACCTTTCTCGGAAGAGCACAGTCTAGACAAGATGGCCCAGCATCCTGTCCAGCTGACTCTTAATGGTGTCCAACGTGGCAGAGTCAGCCACTCCCCTGGGGAGATTATTCCAATGGGTGACTGTCCTCACTGTGAAAAATCTCCCTCTCACATCCAATCGGAAGGTCCCCAAGAGCAACTTGTGTCCATCCCCCCTTGTCCTCTCCATGGGACTCCGTGTAAAAAGGGAGTCTCCGTCTTCTTTGTAGCTGCCCCTTAAGTACTGGTACATGGGGATGAGATCCCCTCTAAGCCTCCTTTTCTCAAGGCTGAACAAACCCAGCTCTCCCAGCCTATCCTCGTATGGCAGCTTCCCAGTCCTTTGATCATCTTGGTGGCCCTTCTCTGGACCCCTTCCAGCCTGTCCACATCTTTTTTGTATAGAGGGGACCAGAACTGTACACAATACTCGAGGTGTGGCCTGACAAGTGCTGAATAGAGCGGGGTAATGACTTCTTTATCTCTGCTGGTGATGCCCTTTTTGATGCAACCCAGCATCCTGTTGGCCTTCTTGGCTGCAGCAGCACACTGTTCACTCATGTTGAGCTTTGGAGATTTTGAAATCTTCTTCAGTGCCTATGAATGCTGTCACAAGATCATTGTCACAAGATCGTTGTCACAAGCTACCTCTTTGGGATACCATGCAAAGACAAGTTTTGGTTCTCACCATGTTAAAGGTATCCCTCCATTTTTCCTCATTTCCCATACCAGCTAGCTTGCACCTTTCAGTTTTTTTTTTACTCCAGCCCTGGAAAGGGCTTGGAGTCCTCAAAAAGCTCTCAGATGTCTCATCCCTCTGTCTTGGTTAACAGGCAAGTACGTGCTGTGTTTATTCTTCCCATTTCAAGCCACAACAGAAACCCTGATACCGCTTGCTGGTACCAAATGGGCAATTTAAAGAAGGCAGCTTGTCTGGCTGTCTGAGAAAAACGCTACAAAAACGCCACAGTTTTGGTAAATACAGGCCCCTTCTTCCAAGCCATATAGAAGTTTTCCATGGGCTGAATGCCAGCATTGCACCTCTTCTTGTTGCTATGCTCAACAGGGTGGTTGTGATTTTGAATATGCAAGGCTCTGAGGAGCTGGCAGACATCCTTCTCTGAAAGCTCTCCCCTTTAGCACGTTCACAAGTCCAAAGCACCTCCAGAAGCACCATGATCGATTTGAGGAAGCCAGGGACACGTTCAACTGTGCTGGTTACATTCAGTGTCGGGATGAGGAGACACTGTTCCTCTGCCCTCAGTTGCTCAATGGGAGAGTCCTTCTGGAGTATTTGTCACCCTTGCTGAGTCAGCTCTGTTCTGGTGGAAGTCTAGAAGTCTTCATCTGCTTTGCCGTATCCAAGACCCCACATTAGTCTAATTATAGACTTCGCTCTTCTGAGAAAAATCTGGTAACAGTAATGAACAGATGCTTTTCAATGGGGCTGCGCAACCTTTCACCCTGCCAAGCTCACGCGAATGACATCCCTCACAACCAAAAGCTCTGAGTTTATCATCAACAGCTGTGCAATTGTTTACACAATAGCATCGCTCTTGAAACTCCTACCTAGTAGGTTGCTGAGTCCTGCTGGCCTCTCTCGTGTCCACACACCTCCAGGGGCAGTGCTGAGCAAGGTGACAAGTTCTGCTTCAAGATTCGCATCCTCCTCTGAAGTTCACCACCTCACCTGTTAATTCTGCATCCCCTTCTTCCTTCCCAGCACCCGTTAGTGAATAATAACATTTGTATTGCTGCTGCCTGTGCTATAAACTAAACATAGCTACACTGGTTTCATAGTCTAAAGCACTTTTCCAGCCTTAAATTGTCCACTAGACATGCCACATTTCTTTCTATATTCAGAAGCCGTCCTTTATCATCAAAGCTTTTTTACAAAGATAATCAACATCCATTATGCAATAGATGAGGCAATCATTTTCATCCTGGGCCGCTGGGGCTCAGTTACGTGAAAACAGCACACTTCACAACAATCACACACTTACACAGCCTTGGCTCAAGCAGGACTGTCACTGAAAATGGCATCTTTTTCAATGCTCCAGTAGTTATACGCAGCAGAATAAAAGGCACGTAATTCAGGGCATTGTGGATATTCTCAGTCAGTCAAATATATGATTCTAAGGTACCCACCCAAAACATTTAATTTGCTAGAGCTGCACATCTTTCCTTATCAGTGCGTACTGTCCTAATAGCAGCCTCCAAGCTCATTTCACTGTGGCTATGGTAATGTAGCTTACCTTTCCCTGGTCAAAAAACATCTTAATTTCTTCAAGGCATCTCCCATCCTAGCTGGAAAGTCTTCAGGCTCTTTTTTATTAGACTCCCACAAAAGTCGACTGATTGGTCAGTTCACATCCATACCGTTAGATCACAACACGCAGAAGCTTTTTGTCTGTTTTTCATGAATGTAAATAAATAAATCATTCTCCCCACACAGTTTTAATGGCTGTCAGAGATCACCATTTTAAGATAGCACTTATTTTGCTCACAATTATTTCAGCTTCCCATTGTTAATATTACCAAAGCTCTAGCTTTTTAATCACTACACCTGTATTCCACAATTTTTTAAAATCTGAGGCCTTGCCACAGGCTCTTATGCCTCTTAGAATATGGAAATTCACACCTCTTTATGTTATTTCCTCTGAAGAGCTTTGACTCCCCAATGTAAGCAATGTCTCCACAGAGTTATTGGCTTCCTGAAGACAGTTTTCTCAAGAACCACTCATGCAATCTGTATATGACGCAAATACTGCTCGAAGCCTAACTATTCTTAAGTGCAGTACTAACACAACACCTCATTGCCCCATAAGGCATACCAGGCAACTACTTTTTGCTGCGAGACAGGACTCTCCTCCAACAGCAGACTTCAGCTCCTGTATTTTTCCTTGTCCTAGTGCTTTGGAAATGCAAATCGCTTCCTTTCAGGCTTCATTTTCTGAGGCCATCCTGTTGTGTTGGACTGAGGAACTGAGCGGTGTTCGCTTTTAGGAAAGCAAATGCGTTCCGTGTTTCCAGGCTTGGTGGGTCCAAGGAGAAGCCATGCTCCCTGACCCCCGGAAGCGCTGCCTGCGGGCTCAGCAGCAGGAGCCCAGGCTTCGGCAGTCCTGGTGGCAGCCCTGTGAAGCTGTGTCGAAGCCTTCAGAAGGACTCCTTTCCCTTAATTAAGAAAACAGACTTGTTCTGGCTCAGTATCAAACATCACCTTCTAGATTTCACGAAGAGCTGAACTCGCACCAAAACATGATGAGATTTGCTTGTTGTTTTAGTGTTTGGGTTTTTTTTTTTTATTTCCGGAAAGACTCTGCAAGTAATAAAGCCTGGCAAGTCACTGATGAACAGTCAGAATGTATGCTAGTTATTACCTACTATAATTGCAGTAATTATTAATTACCTGCCATTCTGCCGAGCCAGAGAATTTCCTTTTTCTGACAGTCTCTTCCCCTTTGAGCTTATTAATGACTCCTGCCAATGAACGCCTCCTGATTCATCCCTGCTACATACCAGCTTCTCTTCATATCAAGGAGTCTTGTAAAATTTTTTAATAAATCTTATAATTACTTTGAAGAAAGGCTTCAGACCCTATAAAAAGTGTTCTAAAAACACACTTCAATTCATTACTTGCAGATTCTTTCTGGAAATAAAATTGTGGTCAATTCACAGTGACCAGGCTCACAGTTACAAAATCCCCACTGATCCTCCTTTCCCTGTCCCCAGCACAGAGAGGACACCTCTCTTATTTTATGTGCACGCATCTCTGCATGCCATGGGCACCAAGCTCTAGACCCAGTAGGAAAACAAGACAAGCAGAGCAAGGGGGTCTCTTGGTCCTGGTGTTACGCTCCCTGCAAGGTCCGTTCCCCTCATGCAGGCGGGGTCAGGCCCCCAGCCACATCAGCAGGCAGGTCTGCAGGATGCTGCCCCGCTACACCTCCCATACCCGGTCATCTACTCTCAGGCAGACAGATTTTGGTAGTTGGAAAGATGGAGAAATGTCTAAATTGCCTTCACCCCAGCAAGCTGTATCTAGAGCACACGCACAAACATTTTACTCACACTCATGGCATTCACTTCTGAGATAAAGCCGATAACGAAGGCAATAAAACCAGCTTTTTAAAATACCCTAATGCACTACACACAAACAAACACACACTTTCCAAGCACAATTTAAAAAGAAAATCCCTGTCATGGGATAAAGACATGCTAGGACGTGACTTTTTTTCTATTTTCACCCATTCTTACTCAAAGGCTTTGGCTTAACTAAAAATAATAGGAGCAGTAATGAGCATTATTCCTAACCACTAAGTTTGCTATGCTTACCTAAACAAAAACAGACATGTTTTAAAATAAGACTCTGTAACTGTACTAAATAAATGCATGCTTAAAGTGAAATTTTATATTAATTTGACAAATGCCAGTAGGAAATTGCCCCGTCCTCGGTAGATGTATCACCCTGCAATAGAAACAGAGTTATTGCTTGGAAAACACCCCGAAAAAAACAGACAAAGCAGGGTATGTACGCAGGAGCGGGATCATGAAAGAAGCACATATGTATTTTGCAGCCCATCAACAGTTCTGCCCAGGATACTGTCTGACGTAAATGCAAAGGGCAGCTTTAACGACAGCAGCTGTCTCAGGAGGAGCCATTCTCCATCCAGCCACTGCTTCAGCTGAGCTTTACCATCTGGAGCGGGCATGTTTTGAACATCTTGACTTTACCCGACACAAACTGACTAGAGGAAATTAAATGCTCAGACCTCCCCGCACACAATTTCTAACCTATGAATTAAAGAGCCTATTTTAAGGGAGTGGGCTTCTTATTTTTAATATTTTGATGGAATAAAGCATCCAAAGGCCTTCTTACAGAGCCACATGATGGTCCCCCTGCGCCCCAGGCTGGCCCCGCTTCCAGGGAATCAGGCCCCGGCCACACAGACTCTCCTCAGTGTCTGAATTCCAGATCTGAAAATACTACTTCTGTTGTGAAAATACGCTAAAGTGGAGAAATACAGCCCATATCACAATTTCTTCTACTGTCAGTATAGTAATCACCACTTTAAAAGCACTTAGACACTTTATACATGGGAGCATTTTTTTTCCATGGCACATTTTCATCAATTTTTAAGATTTGATTGGCACTGATGGTCTCCAAAACTTGTCAACTCAGAGCCAGGTATTCTTTAAGCAAGTTATTGTTTTTTACTGTAGCTCAAGAAGGAGCTGCATTTTTCACAATGTGCATACTTACGGCCCCCCTGAAGTCAGGAAGGGCTCTTCATTTCAACTCAGTCGAGGCAGATAAATTAGTGCATCCCAGGTCAGGTTCAAGGAGTCTGGAGGCAGCACCATTATTCCCAGCCATGTGGCAGGGAGAAGCTTTTATCTAGTTTTTGTTTAAAATGTAAGAGGCTGCTTGGCTTTAACCAGCCTACTTAGTTGAGCCGTGTAGTTTCTTTATGTAAAGTCTAAAGACTGCATCGTATTAGACACTTTGGCAGACACTTCAGCTCCTTTGCTCCGTAACAGCCCTCTTTTCTTCAGAACACAATAGCAGAGCTCCCTCAAACTTAATTTATTTAGTAGATACATAAAGGACACCTCTGTCTCTTCATCCACCCTTTTCATTTAGGCTCATGAAACCTTGAAACAATGTCATGGCTTGTCGCAAGAAGCCATCCCTAGCTGAGGTTTTGTTTGCTGTCAGAGGGAAGGGCTGTCCCCATGTCCCCCATGGGCACTGACCTCGCAGCAGCGCAGCAGTGCTGTTGCTGATGAGTCCATGGAGGGACTACAACACCTCCGGTCCCTCCAGCTAAATCCTTGCAGGGACCATGATGAGGGTTCCCATGGCCTTGCCAGGATCTCGCGCCAGCACAGTGTTTGCAGAAAAAGTCCAGGGAAGTAACAAGCAAACTCACTTGATGAATGCGTTTAGCGTGTTATCCCTTTTAACTCCTGTAATGAAGCAGCAGCCGACTCTCTGCCATGGGCAGAAGCAGGAGGTTTGGACACCTTTTGCTCAGCTGCACAGCAAAGCACTCTGAGGAAGAAGCAGGTCCTATGGGGAGAAAAAAATAACTAATTCCCTCTCTGGTGAGAGTGTGACCATTCATAAGGAATACTAATTTTAGCTAGTTCCCGAACATTACAGTTTGTTTCAGTTCTGTTTTCCCCTAACACTAACAGGAGGGAAAAAAATAAAAAAAGTTGGAGTCTGCTCTCAGTTTCCCTTTTGAGGTCTTGACCTCCATGTGATGAAAGCTACTAAAACAAAAAAAAATACAAAAGATTTCTACTAGGGCCCTGGCGAAGGGCAGGGTGAAGTGCTTGGCAGCACCCTGTGCAGGGGCTGTGGCCCCCTGGCGTACCCCATGTGCTGGCTGTCCCCGTGACGCCAGAGCTGCCACGGCCAGCATGGGGAGGTGGCTTGCAGCAACACGGCATCTGTTTTCAGTTAGATCCCTGAAATGCATGAACTGCAATCTGGCACCTCACTGCAGGCTTTAAAAGTATCCTGGGGTAGCAGGGGAGAGCAGAGGGATGTGATGAAAAAGCAGCGTTGCATTTATTAAAATACATCGCCAACGCTCAGACATGCTTTCAGTCACCCGGTTTGTTGTTGGTTTTCCTCATCTCCATGTTGGGTTTTCATGTCCATGTACAAGCCGAAGGCACAGGCTGGGTCCTGGAAAGCAAAAGGCTGCCTTCCAGACACCACACCGGGGTCTGGAAGGCTCCTCACTGCCCAGCCCTGCTGCTGGCTGATGGAGGTAGACTGCAGCCGCCTCCATGCAGGGAGCTCCCTCCCTGCCTCTGGCACAGCATGCTTCACGTGAGGCAAAGGCCATCATCTGCAACCTACTAAGGAAAAGCATGATAAAGAAAACTTAATGGTGAATATTATTATCCCAGTAAAATATGGCTTGGGATGTGACACTGCAAGTTACTGCTCTGCCAGTGCACTTGACCATGCCAGGAAAGGCTGGCCCCAGGAGCCAAGCAGGTAAGCACCACGCTGCCTTGGCGCATCACCTGCAGCCCCGGGAGCCTCATTGGCAGCATAGCCAGGTGCAACCAGCCACAGATATTTCACATGGAGACAAGAAACTGGGAAAGTCCAGCCACTGTCAACCACTTTTTCCAGTGCTAGTAGCAGCCAAGGTGATGTCTTCAGAGGAGCAAGTGGTTCACAAGGTGGAGCCTGCATGTGGCTCTGGGCAGCAGCTCAGGTTGATCCTGCACAGGGCTGGACACCACCTCAGGGCTTGGGAGGCTCCACCACGCAGCAGCATGCCCAGCCCCATGGGAGAGGTGCCCTGTGGGCACAGTGGAGGCATTCAGGCACAGGAGTCACAGAAGCCCTGGCCTAGGGAAAAATGGCTAAACCTGGAGCCTTTTAAAAAATCCTACATCCATTGCAATGCAAGAAGGCATTGCTGTGAAACCTCTCCTGCAGCAAAAACTTCCTTCCTCAAAGGGAAGGGGAACGGGGCCTCATGCCTATCAGTCCTTAGCAGATCACAGGATTCACTTGGGACTGGGCAGATCGCTCCTCCTGTTGCGAAGGAGGCACAGCGGCACTCCAGACCCTGTGGCAGTCCCTCATGCTGTGATGCCAAAAGCCCCCTAAGCCCTGCAGTTGCTGCCAGCCAAGGCGCTGCCTTTTTGGCCAGGATACATGCCAACCACTCCCTGTGCCTGCATCCAAAACTCAATTTTGCACATTCCTCCAAGCCTGCCCTGGCCCCTGGAGGCTCAGCTGTGTTGTGCTGTGCCATGTCATGCTGTACCTGCCACAGTTTGTCTCTTCCAGGTGCCTCTCCTAGCACACAACTGCGCCGAGCAGCTTGGGTTTGACTCAGCTACTCAGGCACTTGCCTCCCAATTAAAATGCAGGTGGAGGACAGAGCCCGTGCTCCAACCTTTCACATAATAGCCCAGTAGTTAGAGCACCGCTCTCTTCAGTTGGTGGGAAGCTTCTGCCTGAGGCCACATCTTTCGGCTATAACCATTTTTCTTCAGAGATAAATGCTGGCTGAGGAGAAGCACCCTACTCTTCCCATTGCTGCTTTTCAGTTTTGCATGGATTTTGTAAAGGCAGAGGTCTTCTCATCTACCCACTTCCTCGGGCTCAGTGAAGGATGATGCCTTCCCCCCTCGCACCTGCCCCCACAGGATGGTTTATAGCCTAGTGATTCAGGACTCAGCAGAGGAGTTGGCTTGAAGATCCTCTCAGACAGAGAAAAGACCCAAATCCCTGCCTGATACCCCCTGAGCAGGTCTCTAGGCATGGAGCTACTGAATAAGAATGATGGCAACCAGCCATATTTAATATAAGATAAACCTCTCTGCAAACACTCAGTTCCCTTCCTGGCCTAGGAAGGGAGCCCAGGATGACTACCCAAGATGTTCACACCCACAGCTGGGGCGATAATTCTCAGCATTTGATGCTGAACTATGCACGATCTTGGCCAGGAGAAGCACCTTGCAGAAAGCTGTTCAGACAACACGGCACCGCCAGGATGTGCTGCTCTGCCACCAGACTTAAAGCATCTAGGGTTTTTTCCCATTTAGGCAATGGGAAATTGCTAGTAAAAACTAGAGCACCTCTAGACCCACAGGTATGGTGGCAGTTTTCAATGAAACACACTGTTCAGGTGGGATTTAGGTATCTTTGTGGCTCTGGGTGTCATTACCTAGAAGTTGTAGACTCAAAGTGCAGAAAGGTGAGAGCTGCATTAGCATGATGCTGTGCTTGAGCTCATAAGCCTTTCTGAGAAGCAGAGTATGTCTGCCCTGGCACAGTACCATGCTAAGGCAGCCCCAGCATGAAGCCAGCTCACAGCCAGCCATCCCGGGGAGCAGCACCTGTCCTGGCTCCCTGGCTGCTCACCCCTCCACCGATGGCACAGTGGCCACCCATGTGTTCTCTCCTGTGGCTCTGCAGCTCTACACAATGCTCAGGAGCTCTTCCCATCCTCCAGTCCTCTTCACACCCCATGGAAACGTGATTCACAGCCTGCTACAGGGGAGCAAACCAGAGCATATGGTAGACACAGTAATCGGTGTTTTCTCCTTTTCATTTCAGATCATTCCTCAAGATGTGGCTAAGTCCTGTGTTTGTAACATGGCTATGCCACGATCAACATGGGCCAGGCGTAAGCTGAGGTGAAACAGTGCTTTCATCTGGGGAAGCAGAGCCACACTGCAATCCCAGCTACTGCATGCAGCTACCAGCTCGCAGCAGAGTTACTCCCTTCCCTGTCCAAACATGGACAATTTCACTGCGTGACAGCACAAGCCACAAACACAAAACCCTTGCTACAGTAGGTCATTCTTTCTCACGTACTGTGTCTGCACGGCCCTGCCATTGCCAGAGGCAACCAGACTAGGACAGGGGGCTCTATGATAGTGAAAACAAGCCAAAACATCAAGGAACAGATGAATGGCTACCGCCTACCACTGCTCAGGTTCCTGTTTTCATTGGCTTGGCATGCTCTCTAATGTCATGTAAAGCTGAGTTAACTGAGGCATGAGGCTGCTGATGCTATTCTGGCTGCTGTTACAAGAGTACAAGCCAAGAAAGCAACCTTCCCGGGGAAGAGCAGCAGGGTTGTCATGCTAGGAAACAAACTGATGCTTCTGAACCACAAAACCATTCTGTTCCTATTTTGTTTCTCCAGAAGGTCAATGAGCTAAAATAGTTGGCAGTGAAACCAACTGCTTGACTGCCAAAACCAGTGTGACCCAGCCACTGGGCAGCAGCACTTCATGCTGCCGTATTAGATACCCTAGGTATCTGTGGTTTGTAAACATCAAGCTTTTTTCTTTAGCTGTGAGTGTTTGCTGAATGTCACACCCAGCTGATGCACAACTGGACCACCCTTCCAGCTGCCAGTTCAAATGCAGGTCTCACCCTCATCCTCGGTCCCTCCGCACCACTCACCCTGCATCTGACAGACCCTAATTGGGCCAGCTGTGCCTGGGAGCCAGCACAAGCTCCCAGATGCTACAGCTGAGGGTGAGGGCAGCAAAGCTGTGCCAGGTGGCTATTTAAAATAAAAAAACACTGCACGTGCCAATGTAAAAGCTCCATCATAAATGGAGCCTTATTGATATGAGCAATCCAGAGCAGGTGCCACAGCATCCGTCTGCACTGGGAGAGTTACACTGCTCTGATTATGCTGACACAGTCAGAGCAACAAACTCTTCCATGCACCAAGGGCTTATCTAGAAAAGGTGCTTAGAGGGATTAGGACTTCATTCCTGTTGTTAAAGTCAGACAAGCTCTGCCAGTGACTTCAGGGGCTTGGGAGGTCATGCCAGGCCAAGGACAGGCTGGGAGGGTTTGGGCTGTGACCCTTGACACAAACCCAATAACGCTCACGCAGTTAGTGCCACTGTGTAAATCAGTGGCTTGTGGAACATAAGGCCAGGTCTTCTGATATTAAAAGACATAATAACAAGAGATATAGATTCCATCTTCCAGCATGCCTTAAATAATTCTGAGAAGTTAACATGCTCTAAGAGAGGCGCGGAATTTGTAGATTTGTAAGTACCTGTTACAAATGCACTAAGAATCATATATAAATACATTAAATACATAGGTAGAAATATGATTGAGTCAAATGTATCAAGGGGATGTAAAGATTTCCACTCCTGCTGCTGCTGCTACATTTATAGTTGGGAACTGTTTTGGTTTTAGTAGCTGATATCCTTCCAGAGGAGCTGATTCAGGAAGGTAGCTTCACTACAAACTTTTTGGGGAGAACTTGTGCAAGGAGCTAACTAAAAGGACAATCGGAAAATATAGTCAGTGACAGGCACAGATGAGTTGCCTGGCAGTCTTTTTTACTCTGATGAGTGGAAATCAGATCTGTCAGCAGCTATTTTTAATAGGTACAGGGCCATGAAGGACTTACTGCAAAGTTTTTATACACTTTCACTTACCAATACTTAATATTCCCTGTATCACATTCTGGGGCGAGGTAAACCTGCAATTTGTGGAGACAAGCATCATATGTAGACAACTCCTACAAGTAGGAGTTGGCTGTTTCACCAAAGCCAGAGGTCCCAATTAATGTGTTTTGTGTAAAACTAGGAAGCAGCTGGTTTGGGTTTCATAAAGGTTACCACAACAAAGCTGCAATGGAAGGGGCAAGCAGAGACACACATCCAATCTGAGCACCCTTTATCCTGATCACGGCACACACTGTTCCCAAGGCAGGCCCATCCAGAAACCAGCCTTGGCAGCTGTTGTGTCAAGTGTCAAGGAAGGGATTGTGCCCACGATGTAACCTAATTGGCGGCTGAAATAAGCTACATAATATAGAAGAACTCACATATGTTGCTGTTAATCTACCTGAAGTACAAAAATCAACTTGCAAAATTGCCAACGAGACTTACATTAGCTTTCCCTGCCCCTTCTCTTTAACAAGGGGTTCTCGTGCCCCTGGAGTCATGCCGCTGTGACTGCAATGGGGTGATGGCCATCAGCTGGGTGGAGGGCCATCAGCCTTCCAGAGTCTTCCTCAATGCGATGGCCAAGAAACCATACAGAATCAAGATGCCTGGGCCACATTCTCCCTTTCTCCCTTTTCAGCTAGTCAGTGCCAGTGAAGTGGAATTCCCTTTCCACACCAGCTGGGATTTTCATTATTGCAGCACAAGTGACCAGCCTGCAGAGAGGTACATCAGTGCCTTTGGGACCACACTTCCTTCAAGCTTTGGGTGCAATGAGCTGGACAGGAGCCGTAGGGATGGAAGAAGATGCAGTCACATCACAGCAGTTTTCAACTGGTGTCCACGTTGTCCAGACACTGCAAGTAAGGACAGCATGTAGGATGCTGTGTTACACTGAGTGATAATATCTGTCCCCAGATAGACTTTGCCTACAGAAAAGAAATTATCCCACTGTGTGCATAAAATTGTGCATGGACTTGCAGAAGATGCAATTAGATTACAGCTGTAACTAACACAAATATTAGGTCAAGGAGTCTTTAAGAGATAAAAAAGCCTATGAAGTTGCTACATCTAATTATGCATGTTGCCAGAAGTCAGGGACATCAAGAATAGGCTTGGGTACAAGTACCACTAAAGAACCACTAGTGCAAACACTATTGGTTGGTCATCTCTGTGACTTGAGCCACTGCTATTTTTTTCTGCCTAACTTGAAAAACTCTTGCTCTCATTGCCAAGAATTTCAGGTGGCTTTCTTGGATTACAGATGGAGAAACAGCTCATAGGCAATCTTTTGTCTAGAGAGCTCACCAGAAGGGATTATTTACACTAATCCCACAGTGGAACCTTTGAATTGTTCTGTGTGGAAAAGAAAATGAGTGTCTGTACTCTGTGGAGTGGAGAACAGACATGCAACCTTAAACGGTAGAAGTCTTGATAAGTTAGCCAGTTGCAAGGTAAGATTGAAACCCCAGTTATCTGGAGCAGTGCCTGGGCCTCCCCAGTCTGTTTCAGAGAGAAGCACACTGTTGGATCTCCTACCCATTCAGCTTACAAAAGTTAAAAATGTATTTCATCGGGCTGGGGCACGGCTCTCTGCTTTCAGAAGGACTCCATGCTCATTCCCAGCCACATGCAGGGGCACCGCTGCAGCAGGGCCATTCCTGGAAAAGCACAGATGAGATTCAAAGTGTCACCAAAAAAAAAAATTCCTGAATGCACTGATTTTTAGCACTTGGGACCTGATTCAAATCAGCCCAGAAAAAAAAAAAAGACACAATTCTGTCTAAACAGAAGGGGCAGTGTCTGAGCAGAAGGGGCAGTGTCTGAGCAGCTGGCCAGGTAGACCTCTGTGAGCAGGCAGCAGGAAACAGTGCCCTGGAGAGGGCTGTGAGGAAGACCCAGATTTTGGAGATCCTTGGGCCTGTGCTTCCCTGGGCTGCCAGCAGGCAAGCTCATTCCCTGGGGTGACAGTATCAAGGATACAGACAGCCCATACTAGAGTGTTAGCATGGCTTTTGAAAACAGTGATTAGGCAAAATGACTCCCTTTTTGACAGAAAATAGGATACTGGTGTTACAGCTTTCATAGCTGCTTTGCTTCCCCACAGCAGCAGTTCATCCTTAGAAAAATAATAAAAGAAAAACATTCAGTAGTTTTGACCGCAGAAAAAAATTGTCAGTTGACAGAAAAAGGACAAAAAATTCCAAGTTTTTCCTTAACATGGCCTTCCTCCCTCTCCTTCCCACCACCTCTCCCACCAACAAGAGAAATTACTGGCTCCAATTTGAACAGCTTACGAAAATCACACAGTCTGTGGCAATAAACACATCCTGAGGTTTGCATCACTGCCTGCACAAGGCCAGCATGGCTGAATCAGCTTTCCAGGGGCCAGGGCCTCAGCCAGCCCCCATGTGCACCCTTGAAGGAAGTGCAGCCCCAGCCTGGCTCCCCTTGCTACTTCCCCAGGGCAGCTTGGTGGCAGCCTGTATGATGAGCTCCCAACCTCCTCCAGTATATGCAGGAGCCCCTGGAAGGGTCTTGTCAGGCACAGGAGTCAGAGCGTGATTTAATCCAGTTATGTGTTGGGAAAGTTAATTCCAGGGCTGGTCCCTGCATTGCTGTGATGTTACAGGTGTTTTTTTTTTTTCTGGCTGAGGTGCCAGATTCTCCATGCAGCTCCACCTTGGTCCTCTCCTCTCACCTGCAGAGTAAGGGGAAAACAGGAGTTTTTCAGAACAGAAGAATGGAACTTAAAAAAAACCCAAAACCCTAAAACCCCAGAAAACGCAGGCCTACCAGCCTCCAGAGTGAAATAACATTAATGACTTCCTTAAGTGTTCTTCATGTCATAGTCTGCTTTGGTCCTCTAACTTAGAACTGCAAAAATAAGACAGGTAATGATTAATATAAGGCTTTGGCTTGCAAATCTATCATTTCCGCATGTGACGGCTCTCTCCAGTCTGCAGGATATAGGAAAGCATTTTCAACTTTTAAAGACAATTTGATATCACACTGCATTGACACACATTAATTGAGATGTTTTCCCCTCAGTCAATGCAGATCAGTTAGTGAAATAATACCTGAGACATTGGTCCCACATGAAAAATGTAATTACATGCCTCTATTTTTACCCTCACGTGCAAACAGCCCTGTGCCAGCAGCCCCTCTTTGGGAAGCCCCTGTGCCTGCTCCAGCAGTGCTGGTTATTACCCCAGCATCTCCAAAGGCCTTTCAAAGTGCATGTGGCCAGCAGAGCACCCAAGCACTGACAGTACTGAGGAAGAGCAAAGGACAAGGTGAAAGGACAAGCCAGGCACTACCTTTTCCTGCCACAGAGGGCCTTTCACTCCAGTCATCTCACAGCTGGGCTTTTTAATCCATGGTTTCAACAAACGGAGACTTAGCAAAAGATCTTTTGCTCTCAAAGTAAGGCACTAAGCTTTGTGTCAGCTGTTAAGGGTGAACTTGGACCAGGGGGACCCAGCCTTGTCTAAGCCGAACAAGAGGGAGGTCTATGATGGACTGCAACCGCATCGCCTGGCACAGGATACATTGCACAAGTTTGCCCTTGTGGGACAGCAAATTCCCCACTAAATCTGCACCTGTTCATAATATCCTTCCACGCAAGCCACGCCACAGTGGGGAGGAAATGCAGGAGCCCCAGCCTCTGAAAGCCCCTACCCCAGGCTGAGACACAAACTGCCTGAGCGGCAAGAGGCAACACAGCTCATGTTTTCTCATAGGTGCTCCTTGCAAAGCATTTTCTTGAGGTCTCTCATTACAAAACAAATTGGTAGTAACCATGCCCAACTTCCCTGAATCTGGCTGGTCAGCTGGACCCGCTCCTCCCTGCGCAAGGCGCTGGATGTCAGAGGCAGCCACGGCCTCACCGACCGACTGGGAGCATGAATTACATTTGCAGGGCGATGACAAAAGGGGAGTTCTGGAAGAACCAAACTGGCATGAGTATAAACACACCACTGAGAGAAGGAGCTTCCCCAGGGTCACAGATACATGCTGCAATGGTCTGGGACATGTAATTTCCTTGCAACATAATATGTAATTGTAGCATATTAACATTCCTGTGCTGTAGTAAAATGTGCTATTGTAGCATGTTTTGACATGAGCCCTAGGTTTTGGCCAAGGGCTGTTTTCACTGCTAGTGCCATGGTGTGGCTGTTTGCAGAAACTACATTTTGTATATTTCTTGCTCAGCAAGAGGAATTCAAACCCTTTTGCTCCAAAAGAAAAAGCTCCTGAAACGCAGGCTGCAGACTGGGACCCAGGAAATACACATTCCCAATGGTACAAGGGAGCTGAACTTTTTCCCTCCCTACCCCTACTGTGTATGAGGTTAAAGTGTTAATATCTGAGCTAGCAGAGATGGCAGTGGCAGGAGGAAGGAGGGGGCCCAGGATGGTGCCAGACCTGGGAAATCTTTCCAATGAACTACACAGCGGTTTTGTTGATTTTTCTTTTGTTGTTTTTCCTGCTAGATAAATGTTTCTTAAGTCATTTACGTAAAAACAAAAGAAATGAGAGTGCTAAGCAAAATCACCAAGGCAGTGCTTCAGATGACTCTGCTTATATAGTCATCCAGCCTCACAGGGCAGATGCAAGGATCTTGGGGGGTTATGGACACTCTTGAAGAAGAGCAGCAGCAGCAAGAGTGGCTCATTTCTTGAGCACATAGTGGAAGAGGTCAGGGTCTGTAGGCACATCCTTCCCCTTTGCTCTCCTTGGCATTAGGGTTATTCCTCTGTTCCATGTCAGCCATCACTACAATCTCATTCTTTTAGCCCAAACTGTGCAATGAAGAGAGCTGCCAGCCCCAGCTCAGCCAACTGTTGTAACGAAGGCAGGCCATGGCTGGAAGTGCTTTCCTTCAGCTTTGCAAGGCTTTGCTCTCCTTCAGGTATTCCTCACAAGGCACCATGCTGAAATCCAGTAAGAACAGTGAAAGCACAACCAAATCTGCTCTACCACCATGCTCCTGCCACACTCCCCTTTGCACCCAGCCCCCAAAGCCTGGCACACCCTTGGGAACTCAGCCCGCAGCTGCTGCTGGAGGAAGAAAACCCTGGCCCACCACAAGGAAGGGGAGACTGAGATACAGGAGCAAATTCCCCTCTGCCCACCCATGGCTCATCTGTGACCTGAAATTTGCGGACACACCATCCACACAGAACATGGGGTGGAAGTAGAAGAGCTTGCTCCCAAAATCTGGGCAGCGTCCAAGTTGAGGTGAGGACAAATGTCATTGACCTTTGCAGTGTTCCAAGAACTAAAATCCCTCGGCTCCCTTCCACTTGCTGGAGAAATGGCTCAAAACCTGTCTTTTCCCAGTCTCCCCCCCAGGGGAGAAAAGCATCAATCTCTACGCAAGTGTATTTGTTCTGCGTGTTCCTTATTTTATATTTTACAAACTGATGCCAGCTTTCAGTCATTGAATCCAGACACCCGTGTTAACAATGGATGATTACATTTTCCATCTGAATGTTTTCCCACAACCACAAGCATTAACTCAAAGTACTCTCTTTGCAAGTAATAGTGTTGTATAGTAAGATGAAATATTTAACTGGTGCAGATGAAACTGTTTCACTGGAACCAACCGAGCCACATCAGTTTACACCACCAGAGGCCTTGGTCCACAGCTGTTCCTGGGCAGCCAGGATGCTGTGTTTGGGCCAATAGGATTTATGACCATTTTAAATAGAAACAACTTTATCATGCATGTCAGTAAACTGCTGTGCTATTGGACTGCAGGCAGCTGAGTACTTTTCCACTCTTTTTAGCTATTGCTATCAGAAATCATGGGTTAGTCGATAACCACATTCCTCCAAGATGAGTTTGCCAGCGCACTGAAGGAGATCTGTTCACACTGGGAGGCATTGTTTCCCAGGCTATTCCAAACAATACAGAAAACACTGTGTTCTCATTTGAGTACTATGAAGAAAGAGCTCAGTGGATGGGCTTTTAAAGAACTAGCATATGCAATTCTATAAACTATATTCTTTAAATAAAGAAAAACCCTCTATGTCATGCAGAACTAAATCACAATTCGTCCATGGACTGCATCCAGCATCAGAAATATAAATGAGCTTTGGCTGAGCCTTCTAAGCAGCAGAAAGAAATACTTCATTCCCAGAAGAAGAAAAAGAAAAAAAGAAAAAAAAAAAGCAGCAGAGGTTACACTAGCATTTGAGGCCACTTCATTCTCGTTAGCAAAACATAATGACAAATTCATTGAAATTGAGCAGGATCAAGATACTGGGGACAAGACTTTGCCCTGAGTTAACGCTTGCCTCAGAGACGTTGCCTCTGAGTCAACACAGAGCAAGGAGATGTTAATCCATCCATACTGCACTGGATCAGTTTTGCCAACCAGGTCAGAGGTAGTTTTTCAGGCACTAACTTGGTATTGATGCTTTAAATAGCAGCGCAGTGTATATGCCCCTACATAGCATTTGCTGTGAGGAGCAACACAAATACACATTGTTTCTGAGGTAGTCCTGCAAACCAGCAATGTCCTGGTGGAAAGCAAAGCGGGCAGGCTCACCCGTTTGTCATTCCAAGCCAGGCAGTAAGAAGTGGGTAGCCTCTTCATTGCCCAAATTAGAAATGAATGGGCTGCATTTACGTGTTTTTTGCCCTCAATTATACATTTCTCCTACACGGGACCTCAGTCTTCGGATCTCTTTCCTACCATTCAGGGTCACTCAGAGCATGTACTTGGTTTTTCATTGCCTGTTCTCACCTCCCCACTTACCTACTGAATGTAAGAGATTTCTTTTAGCTTTAAAGGCAGCCGGATCAGGCCAGAAAACAAAGAGCAGTAATTTTCCCAGTAAGAGTTCAACACAGTCCAACAATGAAACAAGCTTTTAATGAGGCATAGCAGAAAGAACATGTGAAACAAAGATAATAATTTTCCATAGCGGAAGCTTGAACTATTTCGCCTACATGACTTAAATCCTTCAGAAACAGAACTTAAAAACACAGCTACATTTCTGTCCTCTCATCCACTTCCCTTACCCTGCCCTTACACGGGAGCAGCCCCAGAGGCATCCATAGGAGGTGAAGAGACAGATTGTCTTCCTTGGACTGCAGTGGTTTCACTGCCTGGCATAACTTGGCTTATCATGTTCCTGTTATTCTTGTGGGAATCTGTGTCTGAAAGTGCAATTCCAAACTGAGATTTCTGCGTCAGGGTCACTGCCAAGGAAAGTCTCCAGGCTGGATCAGAGCCAAACTTAACGCTGCAGCTTTAAAGGGGCAATTTCAGTTCAGGGGTTTTTGTTTTGTTTTGTTTTTAAATATTTTGCATTGCAAAACTATATGAACCCGCATTCATGACATACTGAGAGGACAAAGGAGAGGAAAGCAGTGGAGAAGAAAAAGAAATCTAGCAGTAAAATTGCAGCTCTGTTTTAACAGAGCTAAAAGTCCCCTGAACGTTCCTTCTTAGATGTCTTTTGCAACAGAACCAGGTCTGATAACAGACTGTAGCATCAATAACAACCAGCATAATAGCTGCTGGGGCCCAAATCAGAAGCAGACACAGGCAGGAGCAAATACTGACCAGCACTTACAGCACTGTCACTTTTCTTTCTAGACTCACAGTGCTGCTCCACAGCTCAGGTAGGCAAAATGGTCCCATGCTGTGTCATTCACAAGTGACAAGAGAAGCAGTGAGAGAGAATGTATGTCTTAAGACAGAAGCTCTGAGATATAGCCATTATCCAGAGTAAGGAGCATCATAAGTTTTCAAACAGAGGTTATTGCTCTAAACCTGTCAAAGAATTCAGTGGGCCTTTGGTTGGTCCCTATGCCAGGAATAAGCAGAAATACTCAATACATTCCTACAACACATCAGTTTAGGTTTTATGTAAAATGTTGTGAATATTCTTTAAAAAAAAAACACAGAAGAGCAGAAGAACGAGAAAAATTCTGCCTAAAAAAAGAGATTTACATTTTTCTGTGAGGCTCATTCAAGGTGGAAAGACTAGAAACATGTTGGAAAAAGTTCAAAGAGATACTAGATTGATCAAAGGGCTCAGTTAGGATGAGAAACTAAAGTAATAACTGAGTTATTACTGCTTGGAGAAGAAACGGCTGCTGGGAAGGAGATAGAAGAGGCAACAACAACAACAGAAAAAAAGACCATTCTTGCATTGTGAGCCTGAAAGGGACCCAGTGCATAGCTTACAATCCATTCACATTACACTCCTGGGCAAGAATATTACTCCCGATGAACCACAGCAGTTAACCACCTCTCCTCAAAGCCACTGCAGGGTCTTTCCACTGCTGCTGGAAATGCCAGGGACTTACAGGCTGGGCCACTCGCCCCAGTGTGCCACACAGAGTCCCTAACCCCCCTTACACAGGGTGGGTTTTGGGAGATGAGCTCTTAGGAATCTGGCCACAACACTGGGAGATGTTTCCCTCCAGCCCTCTGCTTCACCCTGCTGCCACAGCCTATTGCCCAGGAGCAGAGCAGATCCTGCACTGCAGCCGTGCCAGCCCAAAACGTGGCGTCCTGACCCCAGCTGCAAGGGAGCTGGTGTGTGCCTGAGGGAGAAGCATACTTTAACCCATTTTAGCTGCTTGTCAAGCAAGCATGAGTCAGATCCCTAACATACCAACAGATATTAAATGGCAGACAGAGCCTGCTAGAGACTGGGACTTCTGCTTCTCATCAGAGTTGAGCCAAGTAGAGCTGAGCAGTTGCCAAAAGTGAAAGTCCCTGTCCTACCTCTTACACTGGCTAAATTACTCATACAGCTTGCAAACATGGGAGAGCTAAACCCTAAGAAAATTGAAATCACTTAGGTTTTGTTGTTGTGGTTCTGCTAGTTTTCTGAGCGTTCAGCTCCCTGAAGGTGTCCAAATGAGCGAGGGAAGCAGTGGGAGCACGCAAGGAGGAGCAAAGCCATCCTCTCATGATCAGTTTTCTGTTGGTTGGTTACCTAGCCCAGCAGAAAGAAGGGTTACCAATATAGCTGGCCACATAAGCGCTAATGCCAGTACAGGGGAGACTGGGAAAATTGCAGGTGGGAGCGGGGAACAGAACCATTGCTTTGGGGGAAAAATAGCTCTTACACCAGACCGTGAGGCTGCAGCCACATAGCGATCCCTAGGGTGAACTTGGTCAGTAGCTTGTGAGGTGAGGAAATCCAGACATCTCCAGAAAGGGAGAAAACAAAACAAAAAACATGTTTACTCCTGCTTACACTGGGGAACTATTCCCTACAATACTTCCATTAAGAACCCAGGGTGGCCAGCACTGCCAACAGCGCAGCTCTTCACATGTCAGTGGCCACTGAAATGGCAGGGATGAACCAAGGCAAGGAAGCGCAGGCTGAGCTGGGAGTCCTGCGGCTGAGCTCGAGGTGACCGCCGTGCCTGTGGTCTGCACAGAGGCCAGGGGAGCACAAACCCACCAGGCGCTCACACAGTGTTGTGTGGGGCACACGAGCTTTGCAGCACGCAAGAGCGGGGTAAAATCATTGCAGCTCATTTTCACACAATCTCACAATAGCCTCGGTAAAGCAATACTGGGGTAGATAAAAAGCTTATAGATTTTTTATATTGAAGGTCATAGCAAAAGCTAATCTGAGTCAACATCTTTAGGTGATAAGGGACTGTGTTCAGAGGATCGAAGTCTCTTCATTTCCTCTTTGCACCGCTGACAGATTCAGCTAGTCCTTTGCAGTTGTGCAGGTGGCTTGACAACAATGAAGTGTCCATCCCAAGCTGACGTACAGTTGGAATAAGAAAAATATACTGGCAATCACTGCACAATCTAGACTTATTTATAATGCAAACAAAGATCCCGTTTTCCTCCTTAATCTATACTAAAACCATAGCTGAGACTAAGGAAGTCTAGCAACTAATTAATCTAAACCACAGGGGAGGGAAAAGGACTTTAAACAGAATTCACATTTTGAAGTCCAAATGATATGATATCTCTAAAACACAAACAACTTTTTTTAAAAAAATTCTGCTTTGATTTATGTCCAGCCAAACGTATTAGGCCCAAGTTTTGGGCCTGGAGAGCTTACAGGAGTCTGAACCAAGAAGCTGGAGCACCTCACCAATAGAGGAGCAGCTGAATCGCCCAGGCAGGTCTTGACAGCACCAGCCAAAAAGAGGGAGGGGGCAGGACATCCTTTATTAGCAACCCTGGAGGATGCTAACCTCGTTAACCATCAGCATTGCAGTGACTGAACCGCAAATGCGCATTCCCTGCACACCCACACAGGCTCTCAGAACTCGCACACAGCTGGGAGCTGGATTGCCATGAAACGCAGGCTGGCCAGGTACGGTGGCAGGAGAGAAACCTTCCACCTAAGCGCTGCCACCCTCCAACAGATACGGCTTCCTCTCCAAAGTTAAAAAGCAGCCTTTAAGTTCTTATAACTTATCAGGAAAAAGACCCCTTACAGGTAAGGTAGGTGTTAATTTTAGCTAGAAAGCTTCCCCTCAGCCTTGGCTGATGCACACAGGGCCACTGGCACCTGCAGGGAATTTCTGCCCGGGAAGAAGGGAGAAGGTCATTTTCATGGAGTAAATCCCACATCCCAGACTGATCTTGTCAGTAACTTGCTGAATGGCTCTAGGGAGTCAGCTAGATTTTAGAACCAATTCTTTTTAAAGTGTAAATGTTTGTTATTAAAAAAGAAGAGTTAAATATTTTCAACCACCTGTAATGGTTTGGTAACTCTCCAGGAACTTCCCCCTCATTCCTAGATTGAAAATAAAAAACAGACACAAAAGATAGCTTTTGCTGCATTAGAGTATGTTGAGCGCTTACTTTCCTAGCCCACATAAACCCCAGCCCAGAAGGCTGTTTTTCTGATGCTCCCCTATATAATAAATAGAGTCAATAGAGTCTCATGCAGAGAGAAAGAGAAAAGCACTCTGGGTTCCCCAAATTATTACACAATTTGCTGTTTGAATGGTAGAAAGTACCTCTAGAGAGACTGGCATAAGGGAAAAATATGTTTCTTACTGAGTTGAATGCAATCTTTTTGTACTAAATTAGATACCTCTCACTCATCAGCTTTCAACTTGACTGAAAGCACACTTTGGTTTTCAGTTTCTCCCTGCATCTTGCATCACATACTTCTGGTTACTCAAATGGAATTCACTTTTGCATGCTAGTAGGTTTGGAGTGATTTTATTTTTTAATGATAGTTTGATATACTGCATTGTATGGGGCTAGAACTGCCAAGCCATCCCTGGTACCTCCAGAGAAAACAGAAACGGAAAAGACTTACTAAGCCCCTGCTTTGGTCCTTTCTGCTTTGCAACTCACCACAGCACATCAATACAGATGGGGCTCTGGCAACTATCTGTTCATTATTAACGAATTAACAGCTTCATAATTCCCCCTTTTCTTTTGTTCTGTGTGCACAGGCACACACACACACATGCGCATCTGGCAACTTGGTCTTTTTTCATCTTGACAAATCCTTCTCCTGCTCGCCCCAGTTTTCAACAGCACAACAGGGATTCAACCAGGAAAGCTTCGCAAGGCCTATCAAACAGATTTGTTTAACTCGTTTCCAGTTCAGTCCAGATCCTTGTGAGGAAATACACAACAGACACGGAAAACCACATCTTTTTCCCTGCAAGACATCTAGGCCACTATTGTCAAGTGAAAACTTGCCCAAAATGTGGGCACTTACAAGCATGTGTGTGCCAATCCGGGTGCTCCAGAGAGCACGGCTGCTTTCCGGACAGACCTCCGTGTAAGGACAGACTCACTCCTCAACCCACTGATGTTGCGGCCACTTCCCCCCCTCGCAGAAGTGGCGCCGAGCGCCCCGATACAGGCAGAGGACAAGGCCAGGCTCATCCTGGCCACCCAGCGCCATGCCGCTCGGGGATGCTGGCCTGGCTTTTCCTGCCGCTTCCCGGGCTGGCGCTGCTTCAGAGGCCGCCCGTGGTCATTGTGCAGCCCAGATGGGGCCCCGGCGAGACTCCCCCTGCAAGGAAAAGGATTGTTTTATTTATGACATGGGAGGAAAAAATAAAGCTCCTGTGTTGTTTTTCACTCGAGATGAAGAGGAGGAAGAGAGTTCTCTTATTTTTGGTAGCTGAAGTGTGTTCACCACGCATTGCTTTCAACGGCAGAAAAGGAAGCGTGGAGGCTGGGCGTCAGTCACACCCGAGTTTCGGGCAGGGCCCTCTCCCAGAGGTGGGCCACCCTCATCGGACGCAGCCCAGTGAAACACGGCAACCAGAGCAGGGGCTCCCACGTCCCGCAGTGTGCCGCAAACCCGGGGCCATCGGGCGAAGGCGGTACGGCGGCAGGCGAAGCCCCGCGCTCTCCATCTTGTGAATCTGCCCTTCCTTTCCATGGCGTCTCGTGCAATTCAATGAGGCGCTTTGTTTCAGGGGAAAAACAAAATGTTTGCTTGACCCAAAATGAACTTCAAGGCTTTAAATTCACCAATAAGCCATGACAAAAAATGGGGGGTTGAGTCAATGCATCCAATTTATTTTCACATTTATGTGTTGACAGTCAAACAAAAAACAAGTATTCACACAATGAAGTTCTGTCTTCCACTTGTTTTTCACATGAATGAGATTACATATTTCTAGTTTCTGGTCCCGGGAAACTTCCAGATTTTATTTTAAAATTAAGTAGAAATGCTTGGGAGAAGAGAAGAATTAAGTTTATACTAAGCATGAATAAGTTTTACTTAGCAACTCTGTTCCTTGGAGAGGCTTAATACTATTTATTTTATTTATCTGCTACATTTAACTGGACAGAGTCCATATTCCATTACAGTTCAGAAGTGATATATTTCATCCTGTAATAACGATTCCCAGTTAATCATTACAATCAAACATGTTTCTTTAAAGCCAAGCATGTACCAAAAATCATGATGCAAAGCCCATTTCCTGGGCTTCAGTAAATTGTCATTTCATTCTGAATTTCCATAAGAAAAAATACCATTTCAAAATGCAAACTTGTAGATACAATGGAAAATGAATTCCATTCACATGATGCAATTAACCCCCAGTATAAATAATCTGTGGTGTATATTGTAATATGATAATGTGAAAGTCCAAAAGAACTCATTCCCAGACCACATCAGAAAATGTACTGAGTCAACAACTGCAGCAGACAATAACAGCACGAATTAAAGGAGCAGAGCTTTAAAGCAGGTTAGTTCAAACTGTACAGCATTTTAAATGTCACTGACAAGATTAAATATGACCATTCACACTCAGGCGCTACATTAATTCACTCAGAAAAGATTTGGTACGTAAGATCTGCGTGTGAAGTAACAACTAGTTCAACTTGCGAAGTCAAATTACCACATGTGGAAGACTGTTCCTGCCTGTTTTGTGTTATCACCATCAGTTTTTAAATCATTTAAAAGGAAAATTATTTTCTTAATCCATTTGCTTAAAATTTGCCTAAATTACATTAAGTAAATACATCTGAAGCTCACTTTCTTGCCTAAAGATTCTCTGTGCGCATAGGATGTGCGCTGAACAGATGTAAGGAACTGAAATGAAAAAAGGGCATTATAGCAATAAACATGTTGTCTCAACTGTTCTCTCAGATAAAAAAAACCCAGCATTTCAGTGGGATATAAGTGACCTAACTATATATGTAGAGACAGTGCAAGAACCATATGGTAATAATTACTAGAAGTGCATAGTTCACTTTTTCTTGACAAGAGCCACATGGCTTTTTTTAATCTATTGTATCACATATATGATGTAACAGTATATCAATGCAAATCAAACAAACGCAAAGCAGCTTTCCAGCTGAGGCTCCAGACACACAGAAGTCAGGCAGCTCCAACTTCTGGGTCCCATTCCCAGCTCAGGCCTCGACGCTTACATTTTCTCTTTCTAGCCGCAATGTTAAAAATGCATGGTTTAAATCACCAGAGAAAGGAGAGAAACCACCACCACATTTATTATGAATTCCAACACCACAGCAAAACTGAACAGAGAAGAAAAGGATCTCCCTCCAGAAGCCACCCAGAGTGAGCACCTTGGGAAGGAGTTACTTATCACTCCTTAGTGAGTACAGGGGTGCCCCCTTTTCCACAGTGACACCTTTACCATGCAGCTTGGTTTAATATCAACCTGCCATTTGCCCACAGCTTAATGCTACAGCAGGGAAACAAAATGAAATTCAGCAGAAGTCCCAGCTACTAAGAAAGGGTATATGGCATTACATGGAAAAAACAGCCAAGATGAAGTGGTCAGTCCTGCTAATAATTTCCCAGGTGACGTGCACTTAAAATTCAGTATGGTAATGCTTTAGAAACACTTAACTTCAATGCTCTTGACTTCTTTTGAGACATGCAATACCCAAGGGCTGTAAGAAAAGAATTACAGCCCCATGACACAACACGTTCACCTGGTGTGGGCTCATGACGCGGGATCAAAACCACTCCAGAGAGGATCCTGATGGGTTAAGTGTGTGCCCCAAGTCAGGCTGGACCTCTGAGAAGGGCACTCAGGGAATGATCTAAAACTTTGTCCCGCAGCATCCCAAAGGGGAGCGTCATGCCTGGGATTCCCCAGTGAGGATTACCCTTTGCCCAAGGCCAGCAGCAGGTGCAAGGCCCTGCTCTGCTCCTACCTGTTCCCATGACAATCCCAGCATCAGGCAATCAAATAAAAACACCTTCCTTGCAGACCATTTGCTACTTCTGGCATACTCTGGTTTTGTTTTTCCTTTCAGGATCTTATTTTCTGGGCACGCAGCTGAGTGCTGGGCCCTTGGCCAGTCCAACCACTCCCTGCCCTGCAGCCTGCAACCCAAAACACCAGCTTTGTCCCACCTTGACAACTTTGACTACCAGGAGGCTTCGTGCTATTCCTTGCAGCAGGAACCTGCCACTCCAGGCACCACCCCTGGCCCTGCCACCTCTGCTCGCAGCAGCTCCCTCTCTGCATCTGCTACATGCTGCTGTACATCGTCCGCTGCGAAGAGCAAAGTCTGCCTGTAGTGCCTAGCGCCTTGGTATAACTACGCGGCCACTGATAAGGGTGTCGTTACGTGCAGACCAGGTCCTTGTTACACTGCTCAGGATGAAAGTGGAAATGAGCTGGGTGAGATGTCTACTCTGAGACAGTTGGGAATACCTTCAAAAGCCTGTTGCACTGAGTGACAGCTGGCTCTGTAAGGAAGGGAACTACCAAAAAAACACCTCCATAGTGCAGTACTGCTCATATCCCAAGGTATACAGGGCACAAAGCAGCCACCTTGATGCCATGCAAGCCAGGACACTTTGTGGCTTGGGTTGTCACATTAGTTTGCTGTCTTGGCAGTGGCCATTCAAAATGCAATTGCAGACTACACCTGCCTGACTCAAGCCTGTACCACCAGTTCTATTGCATTGCATAGAACCAATTTTAATAATCCCAATTAATTCTAATTAATAGGGGAAGCTGTGGCAACATCATAAAAAGTAAAAGGCCTTCTCTACATTTGAGGTTTGGATTTCGCAGAATTCACATATCTTAATTTCATAGCTATACATTAAGGTCAAACCAGCAAAGGGATTAAGTTAATCTAGCTTCTACTTCAATGAACAGAGAAAAGGCTCCCATCATTGTCCCATTAAATCACTTGATTTTATAAATCACGTAAGTAAGATGAGCATTTATAAATCCAGAAAAATTAATCAAGTCTTTCTTATTCCCTTAAGTCTACAAAGTTTAGATGTGGGAGGAAAGTCAGCCAGTTTAAAATTATCGTTTGGGTCAGCATATCTATTTACAGTGTTCAATTACACGATCATATCATTTTGCACAGCCTTCTTTATATTGGCAAGCTATAAAAGACCTTTTTCAAATGGAACCATTGTTCTGCTGCATGCTCTAAGAATAGCATAGACTATATATAAGGCCCCAGCTCCAGGGCTGAGCAGAGGACCTGCCTTGATAAATTCAGAAGTTTCCTATTGCATCAAAGTTCCTTCCTCCTTTCTCTTCCCAGTCTCTCATGCCCAAATATACCAGACTGTATTTGGGCCAAGTAGCCCCCCAACCCTGCACAGATCAGGTACTGATCTGCTGCCTTTCCTTTTCTAGGACAGATGACTTCAGGTTATTATTTCCAAATTTGAAAGGATGCTCTGTTTTTTTAACCATATTTAGCCTAGCCCGTCACACAATAACAGAACTAGTTGTTATTTGCAGGTCAGTATTTTCATTTGCTTGCTCAGAGATGCTGACAGAAAACTTCCTGGAACCCCTATCCAGCTCTGGACCTCTCCTCTGTTTGTCACTGGGCGATGGTTTATCCATAGCAGAGCAGTGGCACTTCAGTCCTGAGTCTATCACCGTAAAACCATTGTGAAGTCTACTAGAAAACTCAGCTTAGGATACTTTGAACTTTCTCACAGAAGTAAAAAATCATGGTCGATAATATGAAGGTCTTTGAAGCAGCTACAAAGTTTTGTATAACTTTTAGCTGGGGGGAGGAGAGAAGAAAATAAAAGAACAGTTTCTTATTTTGGTTAAAGAAACTGTAAGAACATCAGTGTTGGTGATGTCTGATAATACATTTGATAATACTGAGGGTGGGTAACAAAAAATAAAACATGAACTGGCAGGAAAAATAATCCTAGGTTTAAACATAGGATTTGGGCAATTTTAAACAGCCAAGAAATAGAGTCCTCCATTGACATATTTACGGTCAAACAAAAGGTGAGCGCTTGCCACCAAGTTGAACTGCTCAGAAAAATTACATAGATGCAGCGTGATGACAGTTTATGATCCCTTTCGTCTATTTTAACAAGCTGCCAACACCATTTTGAATATGCACACTTGCACTTTCTCTCTACCTCCCTGTTAGGCTAATATCACAGGGAGCAGCAAGGTAGAGGTAACAAGGCAGGTCCTCCCAGTTTAGTACAGTTCCACCAAAATGGGATAATCATAAACAACAGGATGGTTCCCACAGAGGGAAAATAATTTTCTTCAGGGGCATGGTCCTCCTGGACCAAATCACCTGGCAGGATTCCCTGAAGAAGGGGCAAGGCGGGAAGCAAGGAGAGAACAGAGGAAGCAAAAGGTTACAAAAGGAGCTGCTGGTCCCTTTCACTCCCATCAAAGATTTTCAATATCTTCCCAAATCAGGGGCTCCGTGAAGAAAAAGGGAAAACTGTAGCTTACCCAGCTGAGAGAGACTCTGAGGGAGTCCCAAGGGCATGCTGACCTCCACAGACAGGAGATGCTTTAGCAAGTCTCTGCCTGCAAAGGCCTCTGCTTAAGCCCTGAGCAAAGCTACTGTGGGATAAAAACCACCTGCGCAAAGTTTTTGGTATCTGTAGGGGTTTGCTAGTACTTCTCAAAAACCTCCTAAAGAAATTAAATGTAAGAGGGAGGGCAGTGCAATTCCCAAATATCACTGGAGGCAACATCAGATTAGTGCTTATCCCCAGGGTCCAGAAGTACCTGACAGACACCCGGGAAATCAACCCAGTGAGTCTCCAAGAGGAAAGATGTCATCACAGCGAGTGACCGAAAGTTATGTGAGGGTATTTTTTCAGAACTGTAGATACTTTCAAAACTATGCAGACTGTTTCCATGCAATTTCTTCTCATCTAACTCACTCTGCATCCCAAACACGCAGACTGGGAATGCCGCAGTCTGGCACAAGCTGCTCATGAGAGGGAAGAGGACCCAGCTGCTATTTATACATATTGTATACTACTATCCACTCTCTCTCAACAAGTGACTTCAAACTGTGGCATGGACAAATATTTGAGGGACAGACCCTCATTTTATTTCAGTTTCAGAAATGTCATCAGCATTTCTCACTGAAGAAACAGCTCCTAGAAAAGCTACGTGTAAGCTTATAGAGCTAGATTTTAAAACCGTGTTAGTTTTGGCCTGCCTCTGGTCCCTCTGGAGTTATTTTGGCCAGCACTCTCAGTTTCTGAGAATCTCACAGATAGTATTACAACAGGGAAATTTCTTCAAGCACACACTCTGATGCACTGTGGGGGCATTTCTGGCATCTTTAAAGAACCTGACTTCTCTGGAACTGAAGAGACCATGAAAGATATGAAAAATAAAGGCAATGTAGCCATATTTCAGTAGATCCCCCTTCAAGTCCCACTGAGTTGTGTGAAATCTTTACCTTGGATCAAAGAGGATCTTCTAAATAAATAAATGTAGAAAACTTGGCTGATAGAGCAGAAGCCACTTAAAAAATATAAAGTAACACAAAATGCTTTCACTAATACCTACAGTGTTTATCACTTTATCCGGTCATTTCCTTCCATATACTTGAAAATTCTACATTGATGAATAATATTAGACCATTATTTAAACAAACATGCTGTCTCGGCCCACAAGCAGTGTCAGTCTTCTGTGTAGCAGACAGCATTAAGAAGAAACAAGGTCCAAGAACATCAAAGAAAGTGGAAAGGAAAAGGGAAAAGAAAAGAGCACTCAAGACACTGCTTCAGCTGAGGTCTCTGAAGCAAGTGATGAAATGCCTAGCAAATGTAAAGAAGTAAAACCTGACCTTCAGATAGGAGGTCACCCCAGTTTTAGAGTGCACTGAAGGACTCGGGTTACTTCTCCAAGAAGTATATTTTGGCTTTACCATTAGCAGCACCCCTGGATCATTTGGCCTTTCCTTTGACTTTTGCCAGGATTTAATTACAGTTGCTCTACTAGGCTGTATGCAACCTATAACATGTAAACATGTTACTTGGCAAAGCTGAAATATAGGTGAGTAGCATCTGTTCCACTTGGGTGAAAGAGTCACTGAGCAGAAGGAAGAAATTATTTGTGAGAGTTGTAAATCTGTGGCAGAGCCAAGCTTAGAAGTCTGACATTCATCATTTCTAAGGAAAAAAGTTTTCGGATGGTGGCTACTTGCTGAATTTAGGGAAAGACAAGAGGGACAAGAAAATCCTTTCCATTAAAACCAAGCGCAATGTGTGATTTAATTATCTGACTACAAAAGCATCACCGATGCAAAATGCATCAAGCAGCTTGGCACACTGAAAGGTAACGAGCAATAAACACTGATGCAAGACATGATTAAGGTAAGTCATCTGGATAATGTGCAAAGCTGACTTCATTACTTACACCTGTAATATCATTAGTCTCTAAGAGCTCAGTGCTGGTAGAGGGAAGTTACCGCTCACTGTGAGCAGCATAGTTACCACGTACAGTAGCACAAGTCACCCTCTGGATACCTGTACACTGAAATAGCCCCACTCTGCTCCCATGAGCACCCTGTAAAATACAGGAGGGGTCCATTTGTATTCTTAATGTTTCTGGGCAGTTTACAGTAGCTTAAGTAAATCTTTAATGGGGGTGGCTGAACAGTACAGCATCTGCATTTTCTTCACAATAAGAACCAATTTTATACACTCAAACAGCAGAGATAATTTTGTTTGATAGACCACTTTATGAAAATGGCTTATCATTTTATAAACAAGAAGTGAAATGCCATTAAAAAAAATCACAATACTAAGAACAAGGATGAATTTAAGAAAAAATAAGGGAAGAGAAAAAAATCAATTTGAAGGATAAAGCCTTTACATGAAAGGCTAAAAATAATACAACATATAAATCATCAAAAAAAGGTCCAGAAGACGCCTGAGAACTCAGGTAGTACATCCTTGTGTTTTAAGGACTGACTACACATCACTTCTGACAGATTTTTCTCAAATTTTATTTTAAAAGCTCAGCATCAATCTTCACCACATTCAGGCAGCCATTTTCCACATTTCACTGTCTGTTCCCTGAGAAAGTCTCTCCTAATACCTTTTTCTGCTGAAACTTCTTGCCTAAACTTCTTTTTTTAACCATAAGCCCAATTCCTGTCCTAGCAACAGTGGGTGCATAACGATACCCACATTGCCTTTGGTTCTGCAGTAACCTTTTACTTGTTTGAAGATCATCACCACGTTTTCCTTCACTCCTCAGAGAAAAGTGAACGGTTTGCTTTCTGTGTCTTTCCTCATACCTTAAGTGTACCTCTGATCATTCCCATGGGCTAGGAAACAGCACTCTCCAAACGATCTCTGTATTTCTTTATTTCAAGTGTTTAACATTGCACACACTGCCCCAGCAGAAGGTTTAAGGGAAGGATCATCTCACCTCTGACATACACCCCTGCTTGGCCCTGTTCCCGTTACAACACTGCTTTTCCCCCAGCAGCTGGGCACAGATTCTTTCTGGGCATCTTACCTTTTAACTCGCCCAACAAGAGAGGCTTTCCAATGAAAAACACCACCCCCTCGCCGCTGCTGATTGCTGCTTCTAAGAAGGGATTAATGGTTGTGGTCACCCTGCGCTACAGCAGGAGCAGACAGATTTGAAGGCTTTACCAGTGCAGTAGCTCATTCATTAAACCACTAACTCCCCACACGCTACCAGTGTAGGAGACAGATTTTAAGCTTTGATCGGAGAATTTTCATGTGCTGGAATTACCGGGGATATAAACACATTCAGAGCTGACTGATGGTCCTCTGCTTAAAAACACAAGAAGTGCAGCCTTCAACCTGCAGCATGGGGCAGTGCAGCTGAGCAGCTCCAGGCAGGGCCAGGGGCCACACCACATACAGATAGATCCCATGCTGAGCCTGCCAGCCTTGCTGCGCAGACCAGGTCGCTCAGCCTGGCCGATGGTGCAGCACACATTCGTCTCCTGCTTCTCCAGGTTTTGTCTGTGCAGTTCTCCCTTTTCTGCACTACTTCTGGCTGCCCAGTTAACCCCGCAAAGTATCACTCACATGGACGCACAGTGTAAGAAGCACCTGTGTCACTGAAATTATGTGACTATCCACACACAACAAAAATGTAAAATAAAAGGAAAGGGAAAAAGGTTTTTCATATACAAGGCACACTGAGAAACTCTCACTGTAGTTGTGGAGGAACTGCGTATCAGCACTTGGTGTATCACCTGGGTGTGGAGAGCTGATTCTTTTATGCACATTGAAGGTTTCACATTTAAAAAACAGGCTAATGACTCTTCACTACATCTCTCTACAAGTAGCTGAATTGTGTTTCTACTTTTTTTACAAGCAGAGGGACCAGTTCAGAAATACTTTCCATATTAGATCTCCAGTGAAATGAGAAGAAAGAACTGCTCCTACTGTTGTGCAAATCAGTAAACCCTGCCAGTCTTCAGACATGCAAAGCCTCCAAGGAAACCATCTGGTAGAGATGGTAAGGTCTGGGTCTCTGCTGCACCAGTTGTCTCAGCCATCACAAAAAGATAACCTCACCCCATAACATTTGAGAACCAAAAGCAAATATATTTCACTGACAGGATTCCCCTATCCTTTCATCTAACACTCACCACTGTTAAAACATTTAGCCACTGTCACAGAGTTTTTATTTCCAGAGCCCTTTACAGATATTAGCGACGGTGGCGGAGACTGCGGTAAGGAAGAAACACAACGCAGATCTGCAGAAGTGAGGAGAGCTCCCTCTCAGAAGCCTTTCATCTATCATATGATACTTTCTGGTTAAGTGATCACCTCTGATTTGTTGAATCAGAATCTTAATCATGTACTTGGCATCAAGAAAAGGAACTACCAACAATATTAACAGGGTTATCCAGGATTGGGGGTGGAAGTCCCCATTGTTTAAAGCAAGAGTTAGACAGTATTACCACATGATCCCCTCACTCAGACTCTTTGAAGTGTTATGAAAACATTTTTAAAGCAGTATTTGCCACAGGGTAGTCACTCATGTTATATCTGTCTTACCCCTCCTCTTTTCATCTGTGAGCACCTCATTACCAGTGGATAATACTGATGCTGCAATACCACTTTCCCTTGGGAACAAAATAATAATCATCTGTGTCATTCGAGAAGGATCCTGCTTGGGCCTTTATGTGCAGGAATGCACAGCTATAAAGCATACCTGACAAAAACGTTTGATTTTGTTCTGTTCTCAGTTCAACAACTACAGGTACAACGTGTGATCATTTGTTTCTGTAAGGGTTTCTGAATACTCTTTCGTTTGCACGTAGAGCAAATGCATCTGCCCATTAAGACAGAAAATAAACTAACGATGCCAGTAAATGCAACAACAGTTGCTACTGATGTATTTCTATTTGTCTGTAAACTATGATAAGTATTTTTTTTCATTAGATTCATGATTCAGCTCTGTATTTTCTTCTCCCTAGAATGTAACTTACTAGGACTCACACTGTAATGTGTTTTATCAGAAGATGACCTGTTCAAACCAGCTTAAGGAGTCAAGGATAGGGTGAAAAAGAGCACAGAAGGAAAGACTGCAAGTGCCAGCAAATGTGCTGAAGCCTTTGTATGCAACATACTTCTCTGCATTTTAGGGAAATTTCTCAAAGAAATATTTCAGATCTGGGCTTGGCAGATGATAACATTAATGGAAAGAAGGAGATAAAACTTGGCTAAGTTCTACAGAGTTAAGCGATGAGCCCCAATCCAGTTCCAGCTTTGATTTTGTTTCCTTTGCCTGAAACACAGTTGTCCCTCCAACCCCCTAAAGCGGACCTTTGTGTATTGCACTTTTCAACTGTGAAAGATTTAAGTCAAATTTCCCCAACTCTCTCAAGTTATGATCAAAACCTCAATCAAGAATATTTAGACAAAGGAATAATGGCTTTGCAGAAGCCCAGCCGCAGGGCTTCTTGCAGGCTGCAGGCTTCACAACCATGCTGCAAGTTCCCCATCAGCAGGACAGAACATGACTCAGGTCCAACCACGACAGACTACCCTCCATTGTTTCACGTCTGGTTTTTTAGAAAGGCAATTTCTCCTCCAAATCTTACAATTGCTCTTGTTTTGTTTTGCTTTGCTTTTGAGATCAATAAACTCCAGAGAAATATAAAGGTAACCTCCAAATACTAACACAGCCCAAGCTAATATTCATAATGGGGTGCTCTACCACAAGAAAATGGGATGCTTCACGCTGTCCCCTGTCCCCAGATCCATTTCCCAAAATGCACACAAAACAGCCTCCAAAGGATGGCATCCAGCACATCCAAACCCTGCCTCCAGACAAAAAAGTGAATGAAGGTCATCCCCTGCGCCAACTGAAGGAGGGTAATGGCAGAGTGGAGCAATCTGAACTGAAGGTATTTTCAAACTTTATCATCAGGGGAGTTAAAACACTGCACTTAGTGCTAGCTGTTGTCAAGATTAACTATAGTATCGTGGGAGAAAAGGGCTAAAGTCACATAATAATTACATGCACTTTGATGTTTATTAAGAACAGCTACTCTTGTAAAATTATAATGCTGCATTCACAGATTACAGCTGAAGTTCCGTCAGCACTTTTGTCATAATATTTAGTGAGATTAGTCATTTTGTTAATGAAACATACAACTGGATTATGCTCTTTAAAAACACTTTATGTACAAGTCTTTTAAATTACAAGTATATGACTGAGTTGATGTTATACATAAGTGTTAAATCTATCTGCAATGAATACCCCCGCTCTGTGTACAAGGGTGCATGTGCACACACATTTTAGCTTTTGACAGATAAGTGTACTCCCACTTTTATGTAAGGCTCTGTGTTTACAGGTGAAAATCCCACTTTACTTGGAAATGACAGAAAGCATCAAAAAAGAATTTCATCCTTCATGGCCGGACTGGGCAAATTTGCAGAAAGTGGCTTATATTGCGTGCGTATGACAGAGAAAACAAAGAGGAAGATGCATGAAGAAAATGTATCCTTCCATAAATTCTCATCAATACAAAGATACACCTAGAGAAGGGAGCAAAAATAACTATCCCTTCAGTCTGCTTCTCCTGGACCAGAAGCTATAGCGACTAGGTAACTCAGTTGTTCCCGGTACGTAATAACCCCTGCTGTCATCATAGATGGGTGTTTTCCAAGCCTTTGAATATTCATTACACATCTTGGAGAGGCAGCAGTTGTTGTTGTTATTCTTTTCTGGATGGAGACCGAAGCAGAGCAAAAGAAAGGGCCTAATCTGAATGAATAAATAAATAAATAGGCACTTAGAGCAATTTAGGAGAAATTTCGGTATGCAAGTTCAAGCAAGTGATCCATAAGATCTCCACCCAGCTGCCTGAGCTGTGGGGTGTCCAAGTTCTCATCAGTCAAATGAGGCTCAGGCTCTTGTGCATTTTCTGAGCACCTCCAAACTCTGCTTGTAGACTGGATTAAGCCTAACCCAAAACACAGCAGTTGCGAGCACAGAACAGGACACCAAGTTCAACTATATTCCCTGTTCTTGCCAGGTACAGACCCAGCACTCCTACCTATCACCTACTGCCTTAAAAATTGGACTACTGGGAAGAGAAATCCAGAGATAAATTCTCATTTGGAGGTAGGCTGGTCTGTAGAAAGGAGGAATACAATATTCAGAGCAAGTGTAAGGCCAAAGAAGAGGACAGCAGTCCAGTACAGAGTCCTGGGATCATGTTGCTGTGCCCTGTTCTGGTTAATACAAGATGTATAGATGATAAATTTAAGAAGTTGTGTCTGAGATGAACAGTTAGCTCCACTGCTCTGGACTGTTCTCCAGAGCTAGCTTTTTTAAGCTGAGTTCAGGTATCTACACCAACTTTCGCTTGTAGCACAGTCATAACATTTAGAAAAGGAATGAATGGGAATGCATGGCTAAGGGTAGCTCTGGTGAAGTAGACGGAAGAAAACAGAAGGGTGGCTAACATCCATGCAAAACCCAGTCTGACATTCACAGCTGTTAAGAAAATCGTATTCTGCAAGGTAGCCAGAGATGCAGGGTAGCGCAGGATTACAATTAGAGTTTTGTAGACAATGCTGACAAGGAAAAGTGAATGTTTTCTAATGATTACAGGCAAAACTTTTCAATCTTCTAAAAATAGTACTAGAAACTGACAAAAAGGGGATTTTAGTTTTGGCTTTCACATTTGTTCACTATTAATTAATGGCAACTTTATTGGTCACTTTAGTGGAGCAGGAAATCTGATTACATATCCAGCCTGGAATTAACTCCTCTGCAAGTCACAATAGACAGACATGGGGCAACACAAAGCAAATTGTCTGTCATACCTCACCCATCACAGTAGAAATTTTAGTGTTTAGAGCTGCCAGTTTATAAGTACCACATTCAGGATACATCCTCATTTTTTAAAAAAATCCCAGTCCCAAAGGCCATCCAGCCGCAACAGCCACACTGACAGATGAGCACTGTTTACATTCCTCCAGCAGAATGAGATAATAAAAGAATGTCAAAAAATCAGCCAAATCTGCTGAAGAAAATTCTCCCTTTTACAAAACATCTGAATTCTGAGCAATGGGATTTTCCAGAACTGTAGAGAGCCATTCTCCAGTTTCCACACTTTCAAGTGATCTATTGGCTGGTCTTGCACAACTACAAACACAGCGGTACGTTTTTTAAATGACATCCTTTTAGCTGGATACTTTGTTAATCTCCTATTTGGTTTCCTGGGCAGCAACTCTGAAGAATAATAGTTGAGTTGGAAAAGCACTTCGTTTTGACATAAAAGACTTGCGATTCTTTTCCAACAGAATGAAGAGAGCAAGTACAGTAGTTTTCTCACAAGGCAGTACCCCCCTGTAAAACAAACAAAAAAAAAAAACCACACACACACCATTTTCCCCTTTACCCTTATCTCTTCAACTTGTACTTCAAAAGAATGTTCATATTATTATACAATGTGTGAATATTCTGGTTTAAATCATAAATGTTTGGGAACAAAAAGTCCCAGCAAGAATGATACTCCAAAAGGCAACACTTAATTTCAATTTCTGATGCAGCTTCAATACAAGCATTTCTGTATAAGGTATGTCTTTGTTTTTCTTTTTTTTTCATGAGATAATATTAAAAGCTGGCAAAACAGAACAAGGATGAACAATTACCTCTTTAGATTAATAAAATCTTGTATTAGAGGCAATCCTGCCCTTGCTGCTTTGACTTCAATGAAAGTCAGACCTAGCATTTGATGTACATCCTATGCTCTGGGCACAAGAGTACAAAAATTGAAATATACAATCCAAAACAATATTAAGGCCTGCCTATCCCACATCACAGATTAATATCTACCAGCCTACACAAAAACAATTAAAACTAAATTCCTAAATGGAGATCAGATGGCACAGGAGATTACAATCATAACATGGGTCATTTCATCTCTAGTTTACTGTTTTACATACAGTCCGAGCGAGCACAGAACAAAAAAGTCATTAGCAGCAGACATCTGCTAGCAGACAAATGAGCTGATCTCAATCCAGCTTTTTCTCGACACACAGATAAACTGGGATGGAGGAGAGGTGAGGAAGAGAAGTGGCAGGAGAAGCACCAGAAAACGTACACAGCTAGAAACCTTCCAGCCTCTCTGAGAGAAGCCTAGCACTACCCCATCTCTTGATCCTTAGTGGCCCCACCAGAAGTTGACAGGCAAAACACCACAGGAATGACAGCAGCACTTTACCGGGAATCTCAGGCTCCAATGCTTTAAGTGTTTTTTTACAAGCCAGTCTATCTTTAGAAAAGGATTTGAAAGTTACATAATAAATAGCTTTCCTATATTAGAAGGAAGCTAGAAATTATTCTGTTTAAGTGCACATGTTGTTTCACAAGAAGACAAGCTTTCAGGCACTTCGTCAGGACTGTCATCACATATCATGGCACTGATTTGCATTTAAATGGGGAAAGGAAGGATTTTGGTCTCTGAATCTGGGCTCTACCATAAATAGGCATGACTTAGGTGGGAGCCAGATTTCAACTTTCATTGCTAGGCCAGCGAGCTACAGGCAAAAACGAAAGGCATGACACGCTGGGGAAGACAGATGCTCCTCAAGCAAGTCAGAATTAATAAGTGCTTCTTAAGAGAGCCTCTTTCCTGGGAATGTGGATGAACACTTTCAGGCTTTGCTGAAAATGAAGTAATGCACACACATACAGGAGGATACGGCAATACATAACTAAAAGCAACAGATCTCACTGACAGCTAATGATCCTAAAATCATTAGGATCCATGAATCCTAAAAAACAAGAAAAAAAATCTATGGAGGAATGAGATGCTCCGTATGATAACCTCCTTTTCCTTTCTTCCGCTTGCATTTTTCAATCGTTCAAGAAATGATGACTAGGTTACTAGATTATCTTTAAATCTCAGCGATTAGGCAAAGAATACAATCTATAGTTAGTTTGCAAAGTATTCATTTTGCCTTTTCCCAGATAATAGCATCCAGGTAATCAAAGCCAGATAGCATGCCTGCAAAGTCCATGCAGATCCAACCTTATGAACAGCAAGAACAGCAAAGAGTTAACATCAGCCATTAGCAACTTGTTGTTTCCATTTTAGGAATAATTATTTGAACTAAAAAATTCAGGCAATTTCTGAAATGTGAAAACATCTGTTCAAGAACCTCAGAATAAATTAAGTCATCCCAATATATACAAAGAATGAATACAATTACTCCACAAATAAGCCAAATATTCTTTATTGGTTACAAACATTTAGTCAGTTCCATTCCAATTCTTAGGCAAGGAAAATGGATCCAGAGCTTGGAGAAGTTACAAATATGTTTCAGGTTCCTTAAAATATTGCTGTTAAAGAGAGGATGCAGGAACAGTATGACTGAAAAGTTAGAGTTTTTTGTTCAGTTTAATTAGAAATTAGGTCGATGAAATGCATACAGGTAAGTAAATGTAAACTAATGAGATAATGAAAAGTCATACATAAAGATTTTTATTGCTATATTCTTCGTCCCCCCAGTTTAATGAACTGTTGGCCATGTTCCACAGAGGTGCAGAGGTTCTTCAGGGACACAGCACAGGACACTGATGCTTCTTGTTAAGTAATGCCATCAGCTTCTGATGATATTTTTAAAGTAATAAAAGACACCATTATTTTTATACCTGGAACAAGTTAGAAGAACAAACTATTCCTCCATTCCAGCCCAAGGGAAAACATTAGACATTATACATGTTGTGGTGGGTACTGTTGCATTTTGTTACAAGCTAAATCAAGTTTAAAACCACTGTTTAGACAATAGCTCAGTTGTCTCAGTATTAATCAGGCTTTTTCCTTTTAAAACAGATATTATTCCATTTTCTATTTGTTTGTTCCTTTGCTATGATAGTAAACACTTGAGTCTCCTTCAATAATGTTGTGAACTATAAACAAAGTTGATGATATACAAAATTTGTCAGATAGGAAGACTTGGTTGTTACAACAGGCTTTGCCTACCATATGCTTTGCTTGTTTGCATCAAAAGGAATCAGTTGTTTTCAGTCCTTATTTTCTTTTTGCTGAACTGCAACATTCCTTAACATTTAGCATTGCAAGATTTTTAAGGGTGAAATAGCACAACATGGAGATCAATGGGAAGACCGACTGCCCAATTCAAGTTTAATTTTCATTTCTTTCTCTAATTATCCTCAGCTGAAATGTACCAGTCACTGTTTTCAGCTGGTTTGGGCTGTGCTGTCAGCAGCCGATCTAGTACAGAAAGCAGAAACGAGGAGCATGAGGAGACTGTACCCGCTGCCTGCTCCACAGGAAAGCACTTGCAAAGCCATTTCTGGATTTTAACCTTTTTCTTGCCTTCTGATCAGCAGCTTTTTCTGCACAAATTATTGGTACATTCTCTTTCTTGAAGATATCTGCAGAGTATATCCACAAGGCAGGTTAGAGAGGCCAGGACACCACCACCCCTGAAGGAGCAGTTTTGGGAGCAGCAGGGACAGGTTTGGGAATGTGCTTCCCCAGACAGGGGCAGTGCCCTTCTCCTGCCCCTCTCCCCTCTGCCTGCATGGACCCATAAACTCCCTTTGTGCCAGCACCAGTGCTTGTGCTAGGCCAGACCAGACCTTTCAGAAGGAAAACCCAAGAGACGTAACTATGATCATTATAGAAAGCACAAGGGAGAAAATGCAGGACCACAGCTCCTGGCGAGCGCAGCCTTGATTCTGCCTTAAACCTCATCCTTGAGTGGAAAGGCCCAAGAATGTGTCTGGGACGTAACCACAAGCAGGAGAGAGCACAGCCTTGGCCAGGATGCAGCAGTCATTTTGCCGCATGCCTCCATAAGCAGGTTGCAGAGACTGCACTGGCTCCGGCTGCCAGACTCTATCAGCCCGGCCAGACCCAGGGTGGGGAGGGTGGCCGGGCAATGGCCAGCGAGCCACACACGCTGCTCACATTCCCAGGTAAAAGTGGGCAGTTGATCTGATTAGAGCTTAAGTTATTTAAACCAACAAAAAGTTTGTCTCATTGATGCTATATTTTATAACCAGCTATGCCGCTTCTGTTGGCCAGTAACATCTCGTGCAGCGCTGGATGGGCGCTGCTCCCAAATGACTCCAGTTTCACATTCCTCACCTCCACGTTCATGCTGCCCAGCAGTTTATTTTACAGACTCCCTGGCCTCGAGAGGCTGCTATCATGTTCCTCCACCCCAGCTGCAGCCCTGCCTCCATCCCCTCTCAATAGGGCCTTTGTCGGCTGCCACGTGGGAGTCAGTGGTGGCACCTGGGAGCACTCCTGCCTGCAGACCCGCTGCCTGCCTCCCCAGGCCCTCCTCCGAGAGTCACCAGCCCTGATCTGCTCCACACAGTGCCCTTGCCATTAGGGAAAAACAAAATGTGAGGCATCGCACAAGGCCAGCAAAGCAAAGCCCCAACTCCTTTCTTCACCTACAAGTGTGTTTTCACCTCAGTCTTGCACATTCCCAGCAGGAAATTAATCCTCCAAAACAACACAGCTCATTCCTTCAGGCTGGTCTGGCTGGAGCAGAATTCCTGTTCTTCACTTTAATCCTAGACCATCTGACCACTTCTGTTAACAAATATACCACTTCAGTTAACCTCACAAAACTGCAAATCCAAGATTACAGTGAATTAATGCCATAAAATGGTTTATCGTGATCAAGCGATGTGACAGGCACAATGTGAAAGTGACAGTTACTTCTTAAGACCTTTCCCAGTTGTATCTTAATTACAGGGCAGGTAAATGAGAGAGGCAGCTCTGCCAACAGGCGTTTCCAAAAGATGACACTTTCTATCCAGCAATTACTGTGACAAGGCCTTAATTCTCCATTACGTTACCACAGGCTCCCAGGATGAGAACCAATAACAGGAACCCCGGGTCGATCCTGGGCTGAATTCTGAGCTGCCCCCAAAGCTGGAGACAATGCACAGGCTTTTGCCAGTGTGGCACACACAGCTTGCCATTGCTGCTCAGTCAAAGCGGCGGTGAGGGTGCACGGCTGCTCGGTTCACTAATTACTGCTTGCAAATACAGGTCACACGTCAGGACACTAATCTCTGGAGGAGTGAAAGCAACCAGTGAGTACAATAGGGTTGAGCCCATCGTGAATAGAGACCTAACAGGTAAATATTTGTGTACCTGTACCTTTCTTAAAGGCTGTATTCAGCTCGCTCTTCAAAGAGTGGGTTGAAAGAGCACTGCCTACCCTCTATTTATTCCCGTTAGAGACTACTATCGCCCCTTTGGGCCAGAGTCTTTAGCTAACGTTCAGATTGTTTTTGTTGAGGAAACTGAAGATTGAATTGTGTATAAACAGGGTAGCAACCCTGTTTATTTACTGAAAATGGGCATTAAATTGTATTTCTCTTAATACAATCATCAAACTAAGAAGGAATTTCTTTGCTCTTTATTCCAAGCCTTTTATTCACCAGCCAGCATTTACCCCAAAAAGCATGACCTTTTTTCTTGTTATTTTTTTCCCTCCTCTCAGGGCCCCATTACTGAAGCTCATTTGACCATTCTTGGCTTTCCCCAGTGGTCTCTGCCTGCTTTTGTGGTAACCCGGCTGCACTGCCTACACAGTGTTTTATCCAGCCCACACCCAGACATACCCTATTCCTCTCTTCTCACCCCTTCTGAAACCCTTGCAGTGATACAGTTCATGTCCCAGATGACCTTCGATGTATTCTGTCATGGCCATCAGCCTCTACCATTTCAGGTTTTTTTACATTTGTTCTAAGGCAAAGGTGGCTTTCACAATCATCAGCTTCCAGGAGACTTCAGACAGCTTCCACCACAATGATATGATCATTTCTGCGAGAACTCTAGAGCACTCTGGACACCCCAGGTCACTGCAATAATCAGACTGAGTCACTCTCCCCACACAGCACAACCAGTAAGCCCCATAGTCCCGTATGGAAAATGTCTGTTTCCCCCATTTTTTACTCTAAAGCCCAATTCCCAGAGGTGTAAACAAGGCACAGAAGGAGCTAAGGAAAAAGCTTCTGTGGTTGCCCATTTCCTTCTGCCAGGTATCACATCACAGACAGAAGCTCCTACCTGTGCCTGCACATGCTGCATGACAGTCGCACAATATGAGTGGTGGCTGTGGCCACGTGAAGCCAGGGACAGACAGTATGACTCTTAGTTTCTCTGCGCTGTTTCATCTTCCTTCCTGCTACAAGGGAAAAGAGAAGCCACAGCACTCAGAGAGCATGTTCCTGCCCCTGTGACACAGTAGAGGAAGGGGACTTTTGGGTACTTCAGTCCCTTGGCTTCCCAATGATCCCATAACTGGAATGGCCTCTCCATGGCATCATCAGTCAGCTACTGATATTAGACTTTAAGACTGCTCTAAGACTGTAAAGACTACATTATCAAGAAAATATGGGATAAGAAACCAAATTCCTTTTAGAACAGCTAGACTATGTTTCAAGGCGCTTTAATCAAACCCATATGGCATGCAGTTTAGTTGTAGAACTTTACTGCCAGTAAGAAAGCCTGAAAGGTGAGAGTTAATGCTCGTTTTCTTGCATCCTGAAGAAAGATATTCATTCAACTTCACACCTCAAAGCTACACCAATAAATTAGGCTTCTTATGAATCCTGCACAAAACCCTCCTCTCAGCAGTATCATAATGACACATTTCTGTAGATGGAAAGGAAAACGAAACAATAACACTAGATTTGTCAATACACAACCATATCTCTATTCCAGCTAGGTCATTATCCCCAAGTACTATCACCAATAAATATGTTAAGGAAAAAAGATACACAAGACTGATGTAAAGATTCTGCTTCCCGTCGAAGTTATCCTAACCATTAAGAACTGTGGGTTACTTCACAGCCAGAGGTGTTTTTTAGCACTCATTGCTACCATTTCTGAGGATACTGCTATATGGCAGCTGCCTACCTGAACTTTCACGTGAATTGTTGAATCCTGCTAGCCATTATTTTCTAAAGTACATAGAGGCAGAGCTCCGCTCTTTAATCACGTATTGTAAGAAAAAGTTGCTACTTGACTACCCATCCTGAATTCAGCTACCTGGAAACTATATAACTTATGATTAAAGGAAATATGAGTATTCCTTCTCACCCTTGCTCAACATATTGCTTCTTTTAGGGCAACACACAGGCAGATTTCCATCAATTAAAGCTGTTCGTTACAGATATATTTCACTACTGTGTGTTTTGATCTCACACTTTGGTTTGCGCTTTCTCAGGCTGTAACATATCTGTTCAGACCCCAAAGCATGCAGTGTGGAAAGTACTTCTAATGATGTCAGAATTTCAGGCATATTCTTGAGAATCGGCGAAACAAAGCACAGTACCTTGATAGCTTCTGTTATTGTTTGGACTTGATTTGAAAATGAAGTGGGTAATCTTTTGATCACATACACTGTAAAATATTATTGTACAGCCATAAATACTATTTCCTGCCTTAAGAAAGATCACGGGCGATTTTCCAGATGCATTGTAGCACAATGGGCATGGCATCAAAAGACAAGATCAATGAGTACAGAAAAAACATGGGGTTTTTTTATTATTATTATTATAAGCTAAATCACTAGACAAGTTTGAATGGGAATCCTGAAACATATAAAGTACAATTTTAATACAGAAGGAGTAGCCGACACACTGCACAGGAATTTGTCCCTTTAACAGATTCACTGTGACATATGTGAAATATCCCAATGTTGTCAGAAAAGAATGGGCTAAATCCTCATCTCACTCACTGACTGGCTTCAGTTCCCATGGGATGGAATCTGGTCCGGTGAATTTAAGAGGAAACAATGGACCAAACAATCTCATTGCCTGTAAAAATTAAACACTGTATTTTCATAATTTGGGAATTATGTAAGGAATATCTCAGAGGCATGCAGTTATAAGAGCTCCACAGTCAGCAAGCACACTTTGAAGGATAAGGCCAAATGATAATTACCTCCAGAACTTGGGAAGTATCGAGATCTCAAATAATTACAATCCCCAGAGCACATTAGTCAGTTTGGAAGTTGTTTAATGCACTTTTGGAGAGATGCGGGGGAGAAGGACCAGGGGAGGGAGGAGGCCTTTGCACAGCCAAGTTTAATCATTCTTGATCTATGTGCACATGCCTGTCCTTAACTAGCTAAGCACCTTGTTCCCCTGAAAGTCCCTAAGCGTATATGTAGGCAACATATACCCATACCACTCCCATGCATAAGGTTAAATACACCCCAGTGTTTTCAGGAGCAGAAACCCAACCACCTTCAACATCACTGGATTGGCTGCTTTTCCATCGGTAAAAATATGTATGCTTTGGTCATAGAGGACAGTGGGAATTGCATACACACCCTTCTGTGTGTATATTGGCTAACAAAGACCTCAGCCCAGAGTGCTGTATCCTATTTTTAAACTAGCTCCTTTTAAATTTAATAAAATACACATATTTGAGAAAAATTATTAAAACATCCATCCAGCCGAGAGAACAGAGAACAGATCTCATGGCTGGTAAGGACTGGAAACGGGACAGAAAAAAATCTTAAGAGCCCAGCCTTCATCTCTGTCTTGTTTGTTAATTCTTCCCAGACAATGAAGACACCAGGCCTGCGGCTTTTGAGTCACCCTGTGGTCTGCATCGTGCTTCCGCTATGTTCAGAGCTAGCTTGCTGATGACTGAAAAGCGATACTGGAAGAAAACTGGAAGAAAACTGTAAGAAAGACAGATTTTGAAGAAGGATTTGAAGAATGCAAGGAGCAGTCTGGAATAACTGGAAGGGAGCTGCAGAAAGTGGGAAGAGATGCAACAGTGGGAAGCAGATCTCTCCCTGCAAGCTCTGTGTCCCTACAGAGGCAGATTTGCAGAGCAAAAGAGTCTCTGCTTGAAGACCCAGCAACCACACCATGTGCATTTCAAGTTTTACTTTGGATGAGGTCTAGCCTGACCCTGTGTCCCGTTAGGTGTGCTCCTGGAGAACATCAACAGGATTAACTTCATGCAAAAGGAATTCAGTCAAGCTGTGTACTCCAAGACTTGCAGCTCAATTCAAAGCACAGCAAGTGGTGATGATGGGAAGGTTTTCTTCAAAAAGCATTCCTGATCCGAGCTGGGTGGACACACCTTGGGAGACATGACGTTGCCAAGGCCAGGTAACCAGGCAAAAAGAGCTCTGCTAGGATTTTGAACAGGGAAGAGTCCTTTGAACTCCATATGGGTATAAATGAGGAACTCATGCAGGCCATGCAATCAGTTCAGAAGAAATAGCAGTTTATTCTCATCAGCCATACTATACAACTGAGACCAGGGGAAGGGTAGGTTTCCGTACTCTCCTACCAACTAGGTGCAAAAGCACAACCCTGCCAGGCCACGTCCCACCGTGAGGTGTGCAGTCCATCCTCTCACTGTTCCTATACCCCTCTACTCTCTTGATGTGAGGGAACTTCTGAAGGTCATCATGCCTACCTACATATGTTTTTGCTTTGGTCTCACAGACCTTACCTCACAGCTCTTCAGATGAATTTACAACCCAAATAAAGGTGTACGTCTCCAGTGCAGGGACTACATAAGCCTCTAGGACTGAGTCTTAGCACTGAGCAGCTTTTCTGTGTGCTTGTGAGATGCATTGGATACCGGCTCTGATCCAACTTGGGAGACATACAGTTGTCACATTTCCCCAGAAATACCCATTCAGGCAGGAGAAAAATCACTGAGCTGATTCTGCGTCTTGTCAGTTAAACTAATGCAAGAAGTCACTTAAATATTACCCAGAGAAGTAGTCCATCTTCTTATGCTGCTCTCTGCAGGGCTGGCACCACAGTAAAATCACGTTTTGCTAAATATTTCGCCCATCATTTTGAAAACAGACTTTCTGACCCCTGATCTCAGAGGCAGAAGCCTGCTACTTCCAAGGCTTGCTCTGCTGTGCCCCTTTGCTGCATGCTGGGGAGGTGGAGTCAGGGTCCATCTCAGTGCAGAGCACCATTGCTGGATTTCTTTAAGACCAAGGGCAAGTGGGAATATCAGACAGTAAGGAGGGAGCTGCAAAACAGAAGATAAGCCTTCTGCTTCCTCCCTGCATTCATCCTGCAATCAGTGTGGGTGGGAAGTATGTCAGGTGAATATAGGCTGACTCTGGAGGCCATCATCAATGCCACACTCATGGCCCATGTGAAGAGTAAAGCCCCAGCTCAGGGGCCAGAGAGTGCCTGCTGGGGCGGGCAGAGCCCCGCATGTCTGCCAGGCTCAGAGAGTCAAGCACAGGCAACTGCTCAAGTGATACCAAAATGGCAGCAACTTATGTCCTCAAGGCCACTTTTGAAGAGCAAGGTAGATATCTGTGAATTATCTAATTAATATAATTAAGCTTTACAGGTAAATTACTACATAATAATTCATTTCCTGTGAGAGGTGTAGCCTCTGTTCCTCTTTCCCACTTAACTCATTTGTCTGTCTGCTTTTCTGCCTGTGCTTAGTGACAATAGGTTAATCCTCGACTCCACTGTGTTAATGTATCCCATTGGCTTCCAGGGAACTTGTGATCTCCCTGTCTTTATGAATGGAAAAAAAGCATAGTGATTTCAGTAACAGGTAAAGATATGAGTTAGTCTTAAAGCCAGACTACTTACTAATGTAAAGAATTTGTTGTGCAGATATAAATCCTTCCAGAATTATTCAGCGATGGTTTCTGAGACACGCCACTCCATCAGTGCCAATGGGCAGAGGTGCAGAAATTCAGTTCATATTTGTGATCACAAGCTTGAAACAAAAATAACACAAGCTGCAACACGTAAACAGGCATGTCCAACTCAGACAATTATATTAGAGTGCTCGTCCCACATACATGGCAAAGTGACAGTCATTTATCACCCTGCAGTGTCAAGCCATGAAGCGTCTAAGGTGTGGCTCTTCCTGAATGAACATGAACAAAGTAGTGACCATATATAATGGCAGGATCCTCCTTGGCTACCAAACACCTTTCTGTTCCAAAGCACATGATTTCCCCTCCCCCACCCCCCAACCTGCAGGCTCGTTCATCACTGTATTGTTCAAGTTTCATGCTGTTATAACTCTGTTAACACCAGGTCCATAGAAACTCTGATTGCCTGCTGATACTGAAAGAAAGCACCATGTTTTGTTCTGTAGTTTTTTTCAAAACAAGCTGTTCTACTGCATTCAAGTGCATGGCAGCTCTGTAAATTAAGGGGCACTTGGCAGCACAATTCTAGAAAAGTTAAATAAAATACATTAATAAAGGTCAAAACTTGCCTACATTAAGCAGCTTTTTTTTTTTTTTTTTCATCTCTTCCTTCTACATTATTTAACTCCTGAGTTTTTTACAGGCTTGTATTTGTTGTACACTTCTTTTGCAACCACAATAACGGGGGGCAGGGGGGAGGTTCTTTATTAGACTATTTGTTTAACATTTTAATCCAGGATATTCTCCTACCACACTCAAGAAGAATGCACAGTAATACCCATCAATTTTAAAATCGATAAAAGAAGAGTTGTCTTGCGGGCTTGCTGAAAGCAACAAACAAATAGCTAAAAACAGCTGAATCCAGTAGAATGTAAATAAGAAATCCTTGCCAAATCTTTCCTGGTTACCAAATGCTCTACCAAGCTAAAGATCCCATTGCGATACCTTTGTACTTTATTTATAAAGCTTTGAGTAAGCCACTCCCTTTCCATATTTGTTTGAGTTTATGACCGTATTCCCACGATTATTGCAGAGTAAATACAGGTGAAAGGTTCTTCTTGTTTCACACCAACATTCATCTGAATTTTTGCCCCTTCCCTAATGATACATTTTTAAACCATCAACTGAAATCTTAGAAGAATTCAACCAAAATATTTGAAGTTCTGTTGAATTTTTTTTCTTCAGAAACAAGGCACCTTTCACAAAGCACTTTAACTGCACAGTGCGTCTCAAAGACCTCATTCTAAGGAGCATTTGTGAAGTTTCCAAAGGAGGAAAAACTTTTCCTGCTTTTCTCATTTCTCCAGTGGACTAAGAACTCTTTGAATCACAGTAAAGAGGCCAAATATTTGGATATCTTTTCGCTTCATCAGTGTTATCTGTGCAGTACTGGATGCACTCCCAAAGTCCTGCCTGAACATATTCCAGGCTGAGTTGTGCAGGATTTAGGAGGGGTTCTCTGAACGTCGTCTCTCCTCTGCACCTTTGCTGGGAAAGCACAAATGTGTTCCCAGGGCGTTACACAACTTCGCCGCAGGTAAAGCACAAGATACCAAGTGGGATTGGTAATTAGAAAAAATTCGAAACTGAGTGACCTTCCCTCAGTGCTAACATGCCACATAGTACTAGCTTTGTCCTGACATGTGAGGCACTTCTCTTTTGTATCTAATCCAGCAATCGCTTTACATTTCATGAATCTACGTGCAATGTGAGTCAGATATAAACAGAGTTGCCCAACCCTTTAAAAAAATTCCATTACGTTTACTCTTCCTGCCAATTCAAGTGAAAGTTTTAGGCAGAGCAGGTGGCCCACAAATCACTAACTTTTCCTCTGGCATGAGAGGCTGGGATGAGACAGTGGCTGACAGTGCGGGTCACTACCTGCATGCAGATATCAACAGCCACATCTTCCCAGCTCGGTCCTGCTGAGAGCTCTCTTCAGGTCTCTGACACGCTCCAGCCTCTGGCTGGCATGGTCCTTTTCAGGTGTCGGCCTCACTGAGGATGCCTTTCAGGTGTCATCCAGTACCTCGCACTCATGGCACAGGCCTGACCAGACAGCTGCAAAGCTCAGGAGCTTCTCTTGGTGGATTACACTTCTCCAACACATACCCATGCTATAATGTGACTTACAAAATAATAGGAATTCCCTACAGTCATCAAGTCTACTTTCTTTTCTCTTTTTTTTTTTCCCCCCCCCCAAATGTCATGATATTTCCTGCCCACCCCAGAGCTCCACTGAAATGGAATTAAGTTATTTGATAGGCATCTCCTCTTTTACTACAAAAAAAGGAGCTGTGGGGGGATCTACAGATACAGCCTTGCAAGTACCTCACAGGCTCACAGACAAAAAGCTGAGAGAAAACAAGAATGTTTGTCTGCAAAAATGAGTAAACGCATTGTTTTCAAGTTCTTGGTACTGAACAGTAGAAGTGGCTTACCCTTTACTGCACAAGCAGCTGGCACAAAGAGTAACCACAGGTTTCTCTCCAGAATTTGGGAGAAGGCTGGCTGATGTATACCAGAGACTTGAACTTAAAATGAAGAAAGTTCAGAAAAAAAATTAAACCAAAAACACAAATTAATTAAACACATTTAGAAAAATAGGCTCTTAGGGTTAGAAAAATACATCTTTGCCCTCCACCTGGTTCCCTCCTGAAAGGCTTGATTGCTGGCTGATTACTGCCCTTCTCCTCCCATATAAAACAAAATAAGAAATCTTTATCTCCAACCTCACTTCAGTGACTCATACCAAAAACATAACTTTTTATTTCCCTGAACTTCTGAGGAATTTAGAAGTGCAATCCTCAAAGCCCCAAGGGAAGTTTGGCATTTCATAATAGCCCAGGAGCCCCACCTGAGGTATGAAGAATGCTTTGAAATATGCCTGTGATTAATTAATTAACATATTGGCACCTAACTACCTTTTTAACACTCTGCCTAATGTTTTAGTTTAGAGCTGCCTGTGCCTGTCACAGAGGCTGTGTGGATTGATGCCATTATCTTGTAAAGAATAACGCATTTTACATCTAAGTAAACATAACAATGTAACATAGATACAGTAACTTGAATTAAGGATTAATTACAATGATTCGTAGTGTTTAAAGAGTAGGCAGTTTACAAAGGGAGGAAGCAATTACTTTTAAAGGCAGGGGTTTTTTGCTTCAACATTTCTGAGCGGTTGCATCATTCTTACTCCTGACAACAAAATCAAAATAAGCACATTAGAAAGCAGCCCTACACATGAGAATCACAGCTCTGCCCTTACATCTGCTCTCCGCTCTCTCCACATAAGGCCGGAGCCCTCTGCACCTGGCTGTGTGCCCTAACCTGCACCCAGGGCAAAGTCCCTAGTGGGCACCGATAGCAAGCAGCAGAGAGGTGATACAGGTAATTAACCCAGCAGCCTCATGCTCCACACTCCCTTGTAGATGACATGATTTGGGCAATCCTGAGATTTAGGCCCTACACCCTCTTTCCTATCAGCTGAGGAACTCAACTGGGTCATTTAATTTGTAGAAGAAGAGGTTTGCTCAAAAAGGGTGAATTATATTAAACCTTCATTGAAGTGTTAACTAAATTACTCGGTTAACCAGGGTATTTTAGAATGTTTTTGGTTGTTTAGGTAAGCATGAAACCCACACAACCATAATAACAAAGTACAACCAAAATACTTAAACAAACACAAATCCTCTTTCTCCCCTTCCAGCTACTAGAATAAATAACTTGTTTGTTGCATACAAGAGAGTCTTAGGCAAGTACTAAATCAAAGGAAGGAGTTTTCCATTTAGCCCTGAGAGTAAGGAGGTTCATGGCCATCTGTACATCTTGTGGGAGCACATTTCACTGCACAGCTGTAACTCCAGGGAAAGCTGTCCCCGTGTGGGTTAACAGCTTCATTATTGTAGTGGGACTGACAGCAGAGGAGCGCTTCATCAACGGCAGTACTGGCATAACCGCTAGTAGGTAACCCAGGTGGGATTTTTGGGTTGCTTTACATCAGGTTGGAAGGGCAGGGTCAGTCAGCAGGTGGTGGCTCTGACTGCTATCAGGGTCTGTCACCTGCAGCACCTTGAAGAGGAGCCCGTGCAGAGTTAAGAGCAGCTGTCCCTTTTCTTTCTTTTCTAATTTGTGTACTGGTCTTTGCTTTGGTTTGACTGCAGACAGCAAACCTCCTGAAAGACCAGGAATCACTACAGAGTTGTATACCAAATTTGGAGGTGATTTGTGAATGTCCCATGGATCAGTGGAAAGCTTGTTTGTATCTAGTTTGTTAACTTAAAACATGGAAGGACGGAGTAAGCAGCATGGGATTTCTCCTTGGAAATGGTGCAAAGTCTAGATCTTGCGATTGTGCTCATCAAAGGAGGCTGCTTGTGGTGATGAGTGAGATGCAACGTAAACAGCAAGACTGGATCAGCGCTCACAAATAAAACCATGAGATAAAAAATTCTGGTGGAAAACAAGCAAATGAGATTCAGTTTAGAAAAAAAATGCATATAAGAAATAATAACCCTAAACCCTTTGAGAAAGAGCAGCCCTACTAGAAAAGACTGAGTTGAGACTGAATGTCAAAATGTTTATGAGCCTGTTGGTACAGCACTAGGATATGCTGATCTTTCTTGTATGACTCTACATACAGATCTGGATACCTCAATACCGGAATGACAGCCACAAATTGGAAGGAGTTCAGCAAAGAGCAACAGAGGAGATAAAAGTGCTAGACACTAATGTATGTTGAGAGAGTAAAGAGGTTAACACGTAGCCTAAGGGTAAAGGAAAAAAAAAAATGGTATCTTGTACAAAATATTTGAAAAGTGTGAACAGCAAGGAAATAAGCTGTTTAGTTTGCTACTCTAAGAAGAAAGAACAGTGGAAGTAAGAACAGTAACTTATCCTACTCATTATATTACTAAAGAAATATAAACATCATGTACTGAGTAGTCTAATTTGGAGGTGGAAATTAGGAACAGGATTGTTTCGAATCTGTCGTTCCTACGTTTGTTTTCCACTTTTTTACACGCTAGTGCAATTTTTCTCTAGAACAGCATCACCACAGAATTGCTTTCCCAAAAGATTTTGCCCTCTCTCTAAATATACCTATAGGGTAGCCAAGAAACAGGAGTGGACTTTTTTACTGCTGATTGAGCATCTGTCATTTTCACTCTTTCTACATTTCCAAACTCCGTGCTCTATCTTCTAGGAGTTACTATGTTTCCTCTCAGCAACAAAAGCATTACAACCACAGCCAATGTCATGGGTGCTTACGACTCAGGCATGCCCTACGGAGATGAGCCTTGACCCATCATTTCATCATGGACCGTGTGAACAACTCTATGCCATTGCAAGTGGCCAAGTTTTTCTTATGCTTACATGTCTCTTGCTAGGCTTGAAGGTACATTTGTAACTAGACCCCCATTGCCTTGACAGGATCATAATTCATAGGCTAATCAAAAATAGCTGATGACAGCATTTGTTTTTCAAGGGAAGGAAATAGCCTTTGAAGGGCATTTCCACCCATCGGATTTCATTATGCAACACAAAAAAACCCATCTTTCTGAGCATCTGGAGATTTCACATCCTGCACCTTTGTAGAGCGCAAACTTCATTCTTTCCCAAAGGGATGATGGGTTAGAAAAAGATATCGGGTATAAATTCCAGAACCTGCTTTCCTCCTCCTTTAAAATTTTCAGTTGACCGTACAGTCTGAGTCAACAAGACTCAGCTGACTCAAACTCTCTAGTATGATCACATTTTTATTAGACACATTTCACAACTTGTATTCTCACTACATGGTACAAAACACTGCATTTTGAACAAGAATCACCTGCATAACATGTTACATTCATCATTTAGGATTCTGAGTTAGTTCTGAAAAGGTTAGAGGAAAAATTTGAAGAAAAATAATGATCACAGTTATGTGAAACCTATAATACCCAAACCATGCTAATCACAAGCTGTATATACTGATCATATATTTGTACAGAAATCTAGCCAAAAAGGATCACTGAAACACAAATTCACACTGTGTGCTATCAATTTCCTTCTCGGAAAAAATTACATACTTATCTAAAGACCAATTTTTACTTTTGTCAAATATTTGGATAACAAAGGCAGGGAGAAATTTCAGGCTTAACTATTTTTCTTCAACATAGCTCCCCTTGACAAAAGTTAATCTAATACTGTTACAGTAGCTGTTAATTATACTTTAAACCCTGCATAAGCTTGGCTTTATGACCAAATTTTGTAGTTCTTAGTTGAGAAAGATTACTTTTGAAACCAAGAGGAATGCTGACAAATCAGAACTGCAGACTGCAGTTCTGCATGGTTATGAGCTGTGCAGTTGTTTGTCTGTATATGAAAACAGCAGTATAAATTAGTCCAAAATCTAAATTAAGAGCACCAACTTAGAAAAAAAATGTGTCCCAAAAGAGTCAAGGACTCAAGGGCTGACTTGCTTATTATTTTTAACCTCTCAGATTTTTCTGTAAGTTCAGCTGTGGGTGACAACACAGAAAAGCTGCTGCATTTTCTCAGTTGTCCAGTGGCTGTAAGTGATGTAGGTTGGTGGTGTCTGCTGGAGAGCCGGCCATGACCAGAACCGGCCCCTGCAGCTGGCAGCAATTTGTACACCTGTTCAAAAGGAGGGAATTCATCTACAGAGTGACTCTGGTCTCTGCTGGGGCCTTGACACATGCTAGTGGCCCTCCCACTGCCTCTGCCCAGGCTCGGCTTCTCCCATGGCAAAGCCTCAAGGGTGCAAGCCTGAATTCACTGGAGGCTATGGCAAGGCTTGCACTGATTTCATACCCTATGACTATGTCATCCCCTGGTTTCAGACACTAGAATTATCAACCTGATGTTTTCCGTCACATCATCAGCAATTAAAAATGGAAGCAGGAGACTGGAATATTAAGCACCAGGTGGAAGAAAACCCCAGGAGGGGTTTGATCCTCTGTGCACGCATCCTCCTCAACACCCCATCCCTCTGTTGTTACAGGGTCACCCAGCACTCTGCAGCTGAGAGTATTTTGGCAAGGTAAAAAGCCAGATTCGTATGCAGCCAGGTCTGATAGGCTTGACCTGTTGAGTTGTCCACACCTTACCAGCGGAAGTACTAATCACTTAATGGGGGTGTTAACCCCCTAGCAAGGAAACACAGCTATACCATTACTCTGCGCACACCAAATCAGGTAATGCATTGCATGAGACTGGATTCTGGTCTGTCCAATAATCTGACCTTTGTAAACGAGAAAGAGCCTATTAGGAATTAATGTGCTGCAGATAGAAACGTCTGCTTGCATTCCTCTTTCACAGACATGTGTTTGGCGCCTGGGGTATTAACTTTCAGACTTTGTTTCTTTTTACTGCATATTCGTCTGCAGTACTGTTGCCTGCAAAAGGGGTGCAGTAGAAAAACAAGCTGTGCTGCCTTTGCCCTTTTGCAGTTCTCTCAGACAGAAAGATAGTTCATTCATAAGACCATAAGTGATCTTAATAATTTCTTATATGAAAAACTATAATCTAATGAGTGTTTATTTTCAGTTTTAGTCAGAGTTACAACCCATATTAAGTTTCCATTTATGAGTTAACAGATTATTTTTTTTTTTATGCTCCAATAGCAATGAAATAAACAGCATTGTAATGAAATGTCTCTGGAAAACAAGATGAATATAATAAATGCTTAGACATAAAACTAAAGGCAAATCGTTGTTTAATAAACATAAAATTGCTTCCAAAAATATTACATCCTCATCTGGTTCAGAGCTACATTATATGCTATTTTGATTAGGCTGCTCGCATAAATAATAATCCACTCTTACTTTGCAGATACAAGAATAAAAAATATATTCAGCAGGATGTTACTCACAAACCATCCAAAAGATAGTTTTGACCATAATGCAAATAAATCAATCTGACCAATGAACTGTACAATTTATGTTCTGAAAACCCTTAGTTCTATAAAATAGAATTTGCTAAACTTCTTCAGAACTAATGTATTTCTCACTTCATACATGAAGATACCATTAAGTTCAATCCAGTATTTTTTCTTTTTAATATAGCTGGGAATATGTTTTGATTCTATATCCTTCCCTGTGTTCCAACACATTTTTGGTAGTTCTACTCCTTTATCCTTATTTTGCAAACTTAACCACCCAGGTTTTTATTTCGACGCTAGCAGGTTACAACGCTCAAGGCAGACATTGAGAATTATATAAATTTATAAGTCTCTATTCCTTTTCTGCTGTTTGTAAAACAGTAGCTAACAGCAAGTATTAGTATCTATGTATAATGCATATTATATTCATGTGTATAATGTATATTATATTCATTCAATATTAAGCAAAACATAATTTCAATACCAGGATATAACTGCTTATACATTATTAAATAAAGGAAGTTGGAAAGAACATTTATGTGAATACACTCCAGAAAAGAGAAAATGGCAGGAGAATACTTGGGGCAGAAGTCATTTCACCGTCTTCTAACATGACAGCAACTGTGTGTTCACATATGCACACCTACTCAGGGCAGGAAAGCTGAGATTAAAAGCTGCTGTGCATGACTACATGTGGACAATAATGTTAACACTAGTCACTCAAAAAGGAATAAAGAGGCAATGGGCCAAAAAAATTAAGTGATTTTTGTTAGCATGTATTCACTAGCACCAGAGCTTTTAAGGATTTGAGAGCAGAATTCCTTATTCTGTACACATTGTCAAAAAAAGGCTCACACAGGCCATAATAAACAAGCACTTTCACACAGTGAAGAGGTTACAGTATTTACCTTCCTGAGATGGATGTTAGAACGGACGCAGTATCCTTCCACATGTACTGGAGCCTCCTCAGAGAAATTAGCAGCATTACATTAATGTAGCGCACTTGATTACACAGATCTAGAGATGAGTCCCATCTGAAAAGTTTCCTTTGACAGCCACTGATGGGGCCTCAGTGGGCAAGGGGATCAGCAACCATGCAGCTCCAGCCTCTGTCCTGAACCCCCTGAGGACCCTCCCGGCCAGAAGTCAAAGTGACATGCCCTGGCTGGGACAGCTCTGGATCATGAAACCATTAAATCGTTAATCGCATTAAACCATTACATCTCCTCTTCTGAAAAAGATGAAGGTGAATTATTCTGTCTCCATCCCTTCCTTGCTTTTGCCCACAAAAACGGATGAGCAAAGCCCCAAACCAAGAGAGCCTGACACATCCTTTCACTAATATCACTTCAATACACTATTTTACCCAAATTAGCTCACGGTTACGTTACAGATACTTGTCCAGAAACTTGCCTTGCCTCACTAGATATCAATGAGTAGAAATTTCACAACAAACACATAGCTGAATCTTCTGTTAGCTGTGGGTATAAATCCCAACCTTAGTGTTCTATTAATACATTCCTAAACTGAACATCTCTATTCCAGTTAATTTCCAATCTTAATCATCTAGGTTTTAAACCAGCTGTCCCCAAGTAAGGATGTGAAAGCTGACTTACTTCCTCCTCAGATGAAAACCACACAGCCCTTTCTGTTCACAGAGAAATAATATGACTCACCCATTATTTTGAAAAACTATACTTTGGAGACGCTTTGGAGACAAAAGTGTCTGAAAGAAAGATTATTCCTACCAGCTCCATGAACCATCAATACCTTCCTCTGTGTTCCCTACATGGGATTTGTTTTTTTCTCAGGGGGAGAGTAGAAATCATAAGAACAGGGATCACAACTTTCCCAAAAGATTTGAATAATGAAAAGAAAAAAAAAGAAAAAAAAAAGCTTTGGTGGCCAGTTATGATACTGGGATGGTAGACAACAGATGCCATTTCCAGGGTCTGTCAAAGACTTTCTGAATGGCCTTGGTTTAGATAAGTCAAAATCCCTCTGGGTCCCACATCCACAGGTTAAGCAGGGATAACAGTAATACCATCTTTATGAACCCATAAAGATAGCTCCTTAGCGTAATAGCTGTCTCTTAGTAAGTCCACATCTGGCACCTTAGACATTATTGTCCTCTTATCTGGGCTGACACTGCTGTATGATGTAGGCAACTATGACGATGCAATAGCTGCTCAACAACTTTCTGCGCAATATCGTAACACCTAACGCAGATCCAGTTAACCTTGTGCACTTACTCAGTCCCAAACAAAATAGTGCCTGAGCATATCTAACCTGCCTGCTTTCATGTACCCACTTCAGGTGGGCAACTGCCTGTGGAAGAAATACTGATGTATAAGGAGGCTAAGAAATAGTTTCTCATGAGATCTTAGGCATCTAAGTTAGATGTAAGAGGTTATTAAATGCTTAAGCCCAATCTGCAAGTCCTGAAACACCATCAGAGGTGAGTGGTGTCCCTCAGGGGTCTGTATTAGGACCAGTACTGTTTAATATCTTCATCAATGACACAGACAGCAGGATCAAGTGCACCTTCAGCAAGTTTGCAGATGACAGCAAGCTGAATGGTGCCATTGACATGCCTGAGGGATGGGACGCCATCCAGAGAGAGATGGACAAGCGCAAGAAGTGGGCCCATGTGAACTTCATGAGGTTCAACAAGGCCAAGTGCAAGGTCCTGCACCTGGGTTGGGGCAACCCCCCGTATCAATACAGGCTGAGGGGGCAGTGGTGGATTAAAAACTGGACATGAGCCAGCAATGCACACTTGCAACCCAGAAAGCCAACCATATCCTGGGCTGCATCAAAAGAAGCATGGCCAGCAGGTCAAGGGAGGTGATTCTGCCCTTCTACTCCACTCTGGTGAGACCCCACCTGGAGTGCTGTGTCCAGCTCTAGAGCCCTCAGCACAGGAAGAACATGGACCTGTTGGAGGGGGTCCAGAGGAGGCCACAAAAACGTTCTGAAGGCTGGAGCACCTCTGCTGTGAGGAGAAGGCTGAGAGAGTTGGGATTCTTCAGCCTGGAGAAGAGAAGGCTCTGAGAAGCCCTTATTGCTGCCTTTCAGTACTTAAAGGGTGCTTATAAGAAAGATGGGGACAGACCTTTTAGTAGAGCCTGTAGTGATAGGACAAGGGGTAATGGTTTTAAACTAAGAGAGGATAGATTCAGACTATATAAAAGGAATAAATTTTTTATGATGAGGGTGGTGAAACACTGGCACAGTTTGCCCAGAGAGGTGGTGGATGCCCCATCCCTGGAAACATCCAAGGTCAGGTTGGATGGGGCTCTGAGCAACCTGAACTAGTTGAAGATGTTCCCGCTTGTTTCAGGGGAGATTTGACTAGATGACCTTTAAAGGTCCCTTCCAACCCAAACTATTCTATGATTCTATCTTTCCTGCTGCCTAATCCTATAAAGATTTATGTCTTTGTCAGCAGAGTTCTTCAATACATGTCCCAAAACCACCAGCAACTGCTCTGTGACTCTATGGTATCTATGGTGCCACTGTGAATGCATCCTAGTGCTGTGTGGCACATGAACACTCCCTACACCTCTAAGAGCAAGCACTGGAGGAAGGATTGCAGCAGCTGCTATTTCATTTAGAGGAGGAAGAGAAAGTCCTGTTACACAATAGCTTAGCAATTACAGAAGATAAGGAAAACCTGCTCCCAGATCCCAAGTGAGTGCAAACCCACTTCTGCCATCTCTTTGAGGCCACGCTGCACTAAGGGTGTCCTTGAAGCAGTCACATGGCACATGGCATAAGTAATGATCCTATATTCGGAGTGCAAGAAAGAGCCTGTGTGACTCTTCAGTCAAGGGGTGACACACTGACCAGGAAGGCAGGACACCTTTCTTCCTAAACCTGCTCCAGGTACAATAATATGTAAACAGCTTTGTATTGTCCATGGTAGAACAGCAGGTGACTAAATCTCATGTACTTGCATATACTCACACACATGCACACATATAAATGTGTCCTAAAAGAATGAGTCACTACACACCATTTTTTAGATTAATAGTGAAGGTACCTAACTCTAAGGAAGACTCCTGACTGGAGGAAGGCTCCACCTACAATCTAGAGTTAGGTCCAAAGCCAAGTAAAGAAATGGGTATCAGGACATACTTCATAATAAAGAAAAACTGGGAAAGAGCAAGGACAGATGGTCAGAGGTCTGCAACAGCTTCCATGTAAGGATACAATCAAATAATTCAGGACTCTACATTCTGGGAAACAGATGACTGAGGGATGTGGCAGAAGTGTGTAAAATCGTAAGTGTCATGGAAAGAATAGTCTGGCACCAATTTTGTACTGCATCTACAAATTCAAGAGTGAGGGATATCAAATGAAGCTCCAAATAAAAAACCAGGCTGAAGTAAAAGGTGTAGTACTCCTTAAATGTGTGGAATTCCTTGCAAGGAACATCAAAGATTCTAAAAGTTGATATGGACTTAGGCCGCAATCAGATCACCTTTTCCTGTGTTCTTCCCTAGGCATCCGCTTAAGATTACTGGTAGTCTGGAGTTAGAAATCTGTTTTAATTCAGGGAAAAAAAAATCTAAAACAGTCTGCCACATTACAAATTTTACAGTCAAGTTCCCCAGACATGGGGAAATTGCAGGAGTCAGCCTACATGAAGTGCTGGTGATGAGGCTCACTCAGAAACCACCTTCATGATCAGAAGGTCACCCTAGATAAGGGAGGGTTGGGTAAATCCTTGTTTTGACCCAGCACGGCCATTCTTAAGTTCACTCTGCCCCATGGTACCTGTACTGTTTATCAGAGTCTACTGATATTGACTATCAGTATCAACTTGTTAACTTATTTCAATATCTAACTCCATGCACACCCCTGCTTCACCATCCACTCGATTGGTACTACTTAGAAGATACATTGGCATTGCAGGTTTGAGTGTCACAAGCCTTTTCTTCTAATTGGAGCTAATGCTTAGAGGCAGCTTCACATTGCTTAGTAGGCAGTCCAACACCTGAAAATGGATCCTTGTTAGTCTGTTAAGACACTAAGCTGGGAGCCTAGACATCATACAGAGTGGGGAAAGGCATTCTTGAGGAACAAGCTAAAAATCCCTGCTGAGTGGGGAGCTACCTAGAGGTAGCCAATAGGAAATACTTTTTTTTCAGGAATACACTAAGGGCCACCCTCTCTGGGGTTTAAACACACTAAATACTTCCAATGGGTCAGATACAGATCTTAAAAGGCAACTGAGCCCATCTGGAACAAGGCATAGGTGCTGAAATAAACGTTCATCATAATACTCAACTGCCTATGGTCTTGTAGCTTTAAAAGTTGCACGGGTTTTATAACCTCTCTCTTTACCTAACTTCCATCTAGATTGCATAGGAAGTGTCAACGGGGTATTGTGGATCCTGCTTTAAATACAAACATGTCTCCTCCTTCTCTGAGAGGAGAATCAGTTAGCTAAACAAAAAGAGTTTGATGAAAGCTTAATTAAAGTAGATGGAAGTAACTCCATTGTACGTCCTACTCTAGGAATATATGAACCTTATGGAGTTTGAGTTTTTGTGAACCTAAGGGATTTTTAAACTCCCTGAGGGTTTGCAAAATGAATTTGGTCTCTTTTTACTCTGTCATTTAAACTCATAGTTTGTTTTATTTCATATAAGGATAATTCAATTTTTTGAAAACCACAAAAAATGTTTTTCTAGCTACAGACAATCATGTGCAATGTATTAAGGACAGAACAGCCTCCAAGTCCAAGGTTTGGCACAGCCTCAGTCCTAAAGAGACATACTTACAAAAACTGGGGCTTTTTTTCTTTCCCTTTTCTCTGCTTTCCCAGGGTGTCTCTTCTTCACACAGTCAGCTCTCTGCTTCTTTTCTTACCCTGTTTTTCACCGTATATACTTCTGTCTTCTCCCTTTTTCATAGTCACCCTTAAAGAGATAGGTAAAATGTGCTCCCAGTAATGCTGGAGTCAATGTCAAAATTTGTAATGAATAATATTTCAGCAGGTTTGAAATCTGTCAGAATGTTTTAGCCCACATCTAATAGGAACAGGATGTTCATGGATTATTTCCAGCACTCTCTCTTGTAAGTTTATCGCTTCTGATTCAGAAGCACTGCATTTTGAATAGCACCAGGCCAAGCCTTCAAGAAGTATTCACTCAAATTAAAATTTTAATTTCTTCAAGTGTCTTCATGCTCCCTTTTGCATTCACTCATCATGAATATGCCAATACGTGAAATGATGACAGAACTGATCAGAGTAAGAAGTTAATTGTAACTAAATACATTAAAAGTTCAACAGTTGGGAAGAACCCTGAGATCAAAAAGAATTCCTAGAAATTATCAGGAAACATTCTTGAATAGATTTGGGATAGCTGTAAACAGTCAATGGGGATTTCTTTAAGAAAAAGATCCAATTTACACATTGTACGTATCAGTAAAATACTCAGCACCAACACAGAGCATACCCTTTATCAGAGACAGAGCTGAATTTATAGTCCATTCAGCTACTCCAACGCAACAGTCCAAACTCCAGGACCACCAAACACTGGTACCAGGAGGACCCTTAGAAACCAAAAGCTTCTGTTATTGCGGCACCTCATCATGCACATCATCAGTAGTGACACACACCTCGAATCTTACCTATCCTTACCTATCTTCCTGCAAAAAGATCTAAAACACTAATTTCTAAACAGGTTCCTTCCTCAGACACAGATAATTCAAAGTCCAACAGCATCTTCCAAGCAGCCTCTGCTTTCTGCTACCTGAGAGTCGTAGACAACTACAACAAAAAAATGAATGTAGAAACCACCTTCATGTACCTAATCCGTAAAATTTCATTCTCTCTTGCAGAGAAGAGTTACTTTATAAAACAGTTTATCAAATAGCCCCCAAAATAAACTAGGAGCCTCCTCAGTCTAGTTCCTTTATCAGACATTCTCCGAGTCACTTAAAATCATTGCAGATACAGGCCAGTTTAAAGAAATTAAAAGCTAACTCTTGAAGGGGAAAGTGTTCAAAGAAAAAAAACTTGAACATTGAAAAAGCAAGATAATTTTCAAAGAATAGTAAATAATGTGCTCTCAGAGGCGTAAGTTTCACAGGTCGCATTTTTTACACAAAGAGGTGCATTCTCATGCCAGCAAATGTTGTTGTTCCTGAGCCTGGTTTGCACAGAGGATGCAGTTTATTCGTTCTTTCTTCTGTCACAAAATGTAGAGTAGTTCACAGGCTACAGTGACTCAAATTTTCATATTTTGAAAGACTGCAGCTGCTTCTCCAGACTGTAAAATAAAATCCTTTTCTTGTGTCCCAGCGCAGAGCCCCATGCCTACCTGACCAGCAGCAGGTCAGAGGGGTTGCAGTGCTAGCTGCTCTGCAGTGGCTTAAATATCCAGGTTACAAAAGAGATGTGCATTGATTTTGGGCATACTCATATACTTATTTTTGGCATACATATTTCACGCATGTACACATTCAGAAACATTTATTGCATCATTGTGTTTAGAAACATTTATTGCATCAGAGCTCCTGCCGGAGCTACTGCCGGAAACCAAGTAAGTAGATTTTGGATCTGAGTTTACCTTTTTGTTGTAATTTTAAGGAAAAGTCCAACAACACAGGTCAATTTGTTCTCAGCCTTTTAAAGTACAGTGATAAACTCTCTATTACTGACAGCAGCATTAGCATTAGCCTATTACTGCGTTGCCTGGAAGTCTTTGGCAGAAATCGGGATTCTGCCTGTCTAGAAGCTGCAAACGGGATTTCATAAAGAAGGTCAGTATTAACTGTGACTATTAGAGTTATCTGTAACCAGAAGCACTGCTCAAAGGAAAATTTTGGAACATCTTGGACCCACATTCAAACTAGCTGCTCTGGCCACTTCTGCGGTAATTGCTTAGTCTGCATTCTTGAAACCCTTAGCTGCTAACTCTAACTGGCTTTAAACTGGAGCCCCTTTTCCTGTCAAAATCCCAAGACACAAAATCAAGAGAAACAATGGAGGAGAAGAGGATATTATTCTACTTCACAACGTATTAACTGAACACAGACTAAGGATAGAGGCTGCACCAAAATATAAGGAAACTGCAGTTTTATATATTGCAGGCAGTAAACTGCCTGTATCTGAAAGGTTCTTTCTTTTTCTCTGGAAGTAGACAGGAATCTATAAGTGCAAAAAAATGGTAAAACTAATACGAACAAAACAGGAAGAGCTAAAAAAAAAGAAAATACATCATGGAGTAGTTAGACTGTCTCTTAAATAGTTAATGACCATCTTGCATTGGTATACTTGCACAACCTCAAAACACTGTATTATTGAGAAATGAACACAGATTATTTCCTTTACAAATACAACAGCCGGAATATTTCTGTATTACTTCATAGGAGGTTCCTTTCCTTTACAAACTGCCACGACTCCAGCCAGCAAACAATACAGTTTTGTTAACTAGTTACTCAACCTCACATGCAAAGTAATAAACCTTGTGATCCGTTGCTCTTGCTCCATAAACTCTCCCACAAATAAATGTTTTCCGACAATAAAGAAGCCATACCTCCCATCCCCCTTGAAGGAATATGTATTAATTCTGCAGCATTTCTGTGCTACAATGAATCTACAGAAAAGACTTGAGGTGATGGCACAGATTTCACAAACATATTACAAAATGCTTACATTGTAAATTCCTCTGTACCCACAGCTAAAAGGGACATGTAGCAGCTTGCTGCTTTGCTGTAGGAGAACCTGCAACACATATGCCAAATAATGAAAGAAAACAAACATTTTAAAGGACCTGATCTTGCAAGTTGTTGAGTCACCACCAATGATTTCCATGGGAATGTTTGTGCCTAAAGTTAAGAATGTGCCTAAGAGCTTTGCTGAGTCAAAGCCAGGGAACTCGACTTCTCACAGCATTTGTACTTCTCCTCATTTGAAACTATAAAGATGGTCCTGACACTTTTCTCAGCTGTTTTAATTGGTTGATGTGTTCTAGAAGTAAGCAAGTTAGAACAAGTTGCTTTTCACGTAAAACTGCATTTTTTTACCTGTGGGCCTAAATACTTGATGAAAACTCCACCTCTGCCTAACCTGAAAAGAACTCATTGACACATTGTTATATTCCATAACTAATTAAAGTGAGTACTTTGAGTATGTGATTTACCATGTGCTTTATCTGATTGCATTTGATCTGCCTGACCTTTTCATCAAAAGAAGAAATAGATTTGTCTGTGGTGAAAACATGACACAATTACCAACTCTGCCTTACTTTCTAGAATTTATAAGAACTTTTTGTACCTAGGTTTTACTACTGTATTGTGAGTCACCTTCCGAGCACTGAGATGTCATCATGGTTATGGCACAATGTTTTCTTTTTCTTGACCCAATTTCCGTTATGGTTTTAACTGAATAGTTTAACCTTAGACTTTCCCCATTGCTTCCTGTGTTAAATTCATGCTGCTGAGAACTCTTTGCTGACCTCTTAGCCTCTTGCATTTATGTTTACTACATATTGCATAGTCATTATTTAAATCTCTAACATTTTCTTGGAAACATTTTTAAGGTCGTTGAAGTATTTTGGACTGTTGCCTGTTAGTAATCTGCCTACAAAGAATACTGGAAAACAGTGCTTGGCCAGTTGAACTGTTGCTCGTGTTACTGGTGTTCTCAAATGACTGGGATTCTGTTGCAACAGGAGCTTCACAAATACAGGAAGAAACAGCACAAAAGAACTCACCGTTGCCCAGATACAGGTTTTAAAACTCTTTAACCAAAGTGACACATGATCTTCATCAATGACCAATGTTGTAATGGTTCTCACACTCTTGGGTGGGGCCAAAACAGCTGGGTTTTAAGAGCAATTTTTTTTACAGAATCTAAAATATTAAGTCAATGTTTTAGTTCTTATGCTTATAAATAGAAACTTTCAAATGCAAGTGGCTACAACCATTAGATTTAATACATCATACTGCAATGTACTCTGAACCTTAAAGCCAAAGACAAAATTTGGATGCTTTTGTTTTGTCATGATGAAAAGCATAATAGATGTGCATTTTCTCAGACTATTTGTCCTCAAAAAGTTGAATAAAATGTCCTACCCATGCACAGTCATCTGCACAGCCTTTCACATCCTTTATATAACATTTTAACATATTATCCTAAAATAATTTGAGAAATTATTGTCTCAGTGGTTGCTTCACTTGTCACCAGCCTCAGTGGCAAAACCAGTTTACGAAGCGTGGGCTTCTCCTCTTTCACCACACCAGTTTGCTTCCTCCCCAGCAGTACTCGCAGAGCTGTTGTTGGGGCTTTGCAAGAAGATGGATTGCTGAAAGGATCTAGGTTACACGTAACCCTGGAGAGGCAGATATGTTGTGGTGTAGGGGTACGAATGGGAGATGAGCGGAAGAGGCACACGGGAGGAGACAGGACTCCTTGAACTGACATTATCTTTGTAATACAGACTGACATCCTGAGAAATATCCTCCTGTGGCTGGGGAGCAGCTATGGGGAGGTGTGAAGAACTCTGCTGCAAGTTCCTATTGCCTTCAGTCAAGGGGAGAAGGCACCGAGGCTTTAGCAGCAGCTGTGACTTCCAAAGTGAAATTAATCACAGGCACTAGAGAGGTTACAAACCCATTCCCCCACCCCAAAGATTACAAATTACAGCTAAAATGTCCCTCCTTTTCTTGGGATTGCTTGTTCCTTCAGATGTTGTGATGTTGCTATTTCACTGACGCTGCCGTCACCTTACATATTTTTTTAAACTGAAAAATGCACTAAGATGGGGCTACGTATAAAGAAAGCCCAGTCAGACAAACTTTGATGGTTGTGGCAGATCCTGTGTCAGTGGGTACCCATGCAGACTTCGCCAAGCCACTTATCAGGCCTCACCACCTATCCCAGGTGAGATGGCTGCACCATCCCATCTGCTGGCGTCACTGCGTGCATAGTCTCCTATAACCCAATTCTGTCAAAATTGATCCAGTTTGTTGTGTTTTTTTTTAAATCTTTCACTATGAAGTATTTAAACTCACTCAAATCATTTTGACAGAATAATGTTAATGAGTAACCAGACATTCAATTCTGCTGTAGGCTGGGGGTAGGAAGGAGGACAAAAATTTCCAGTTAGAAGAAAGTGGCAGACAAGTGACAGCAGCCTGGGTAAGTCAGCTCCTCACCCCGGTGCCAGCTGCCATATGTAGGCTAGTCTCATACTGGCTAACAAAGTCGGACCAAACCCTTCAGTTACTCCTAACTTCAGTCAGTCAACAAAATCTGTTGCACGGGAACAAGTACAAAAGACAACTCAAGAGTGCCCTAGTCCAGACAGTAATAACAAAAAAAACCCCAAACTCAAAACTATAAACTTTGAGCTTTTGCTTACGCATCACAAAGCATAAAAATTTGAAAATATCCATTTAAGTTTCAACTTTTCTTTTCAACTAACAACACACCTTCAAATGCAAAACGCCAGCTTTGAATGACAGTTGCAATATTATGGGGCAAGTTAGTCTCTTAGGTTGCACATTTCCAAGCTTTAATAAAGCCTGGAAAGACCACTGCCTTATCTTATTTTCTTGGATTTCTCAAGTCCCTTTGTTCATCAAATATGTTTCAGTTGTCGTCATATGTAATTGATTTGGTAACTACATTTGCTCTCTTTTGGACTAGGAAACCCTGAGTTAAATCCATGTTCATTCAAAATTTGGCTGTGCCAGAACTGGCCCTTTTTGACGGCAAAAATCACCTACTAATTATTCTAATATTTGAGATACTATGGATGCAATTCTGGTTTTTTCATCCTGATACAATGCAGTGTCACTCAGTCAAGAGCAACATAAAGCAAAACATAGCTTTATATCAGGCTGTACTGCTGTTCACTAACAGAGCAGCAAGAATCAGTCTTTCTGAATCATTTATATCTTAAGGGAAAATTACCTGGCTGACACATCATTCTTTAATGCAATTTTTCCATGACTTATTCCTCTCAAAGGAAATGCAGGGCTATACTTTAGAAACCATGTAATACATAACAGGTGTGGTAATTGGTAATTTTACTTGCATTAAATAAGCAAGTACTCCTAAAGAGCCCCTACAAAAATGTAACTTTGGTCTCAGGAATCCTGCTCTACCATACCTAAAACAAAGGAGTTACGTATAAGTGTGCATTATATTTGCAGCTAATTTCAAGGTTGATATGCAGGCAAAACATTTCAAAATGTTCACTTGTGGATCTCCACTTTTTCATATGCTGAGCTAAATGACAGAAAGTGTAACTGCCAGTGCAGCTCAAACTATTTGTTTTCTTGTAACCAGCCTTAGAAAAGAGTGCAATCATTGTTAACAAGAACAGCAAGTTCATCTTCATCGTGAGTCTAGATAACGAAAGATTTTACAGGATGTTTTAAGACAGAAAAGCACTTTCCACAGCAAAATATATTGTCAAATGACTATTCTTGTAAAGTATGTCTCTACTGAAAGTTATTGAAAAAAAACTGTAATAGAAAGGTTAGTTTAAAACACAGGACATTTTGAAAAAGTTTATGAAACCCAAACATATTGGGTGGCTTGTTTTCATGGAGAAGCACTGATGAAAACGACAAAAAATCCTTTTCAGCATTTTTTTGAGAAAAATACAACTTCCTAATGAAACATGCCACTTAGAGCACTTAAATCAGGAAAAAAAAATTTATACTTTCAAAAGCGAAAATCAACAAGTTTTTCAATTAATAGGAAAACATATACACCACAGCTTACTCAGAGCAGTACAACAGCTCTTGCCCCTGAATGTTTGCTCCCTTCCAACAATATTTCTAGTTCCTGCTCATATTCCTCTTTCTTCCTCCCCTATTTAAGAACACCCTTTTTTAAGAGAAACTAGGCTAAACTCAATTTGATTTTTCACAGAACAGTTTAAATAATGAAAATATTAAAACAAATTTCTAGTACAATTATGCAGGGCTGATTTCTACATCCATAAACACAAAGAGGAAGGGACCATAGCAATTATAACTCCCCTGGTTGTATGGAAGAGGCACTGATGCTTCAGGCTATTGTCTTTTCAGCTTTGGACCTCATGAGGACCCTCACCAGCACTGTTGCAAAAGATGCTCAGTGCCCCCCAGGCCTGGACAATTTGACAGAATTTCACTTCACCTCTCTCAAGTCATGGCATATCGGTAGAATAATTCTCTGTTCACACCATATCTGTCCTGCGAGTTTCATTAATGAAGAGTCACTGACCAGGACATTCCATACACATTACATTCTACAATACTTATCCCAGATCTGGCACTTTTCAGTATTTTCATTAATAATTTGTATAATGGAATCAATAACACTCTCATCAGCTTCGCAGGCAGCAGGGTTTTAATACAGAAGGATGAACTGAAGAAATACAGAGGTTGCATTACTGAAATAAGATGCATGTGGTCATTAAACAGATGGAATGCATTTCACTAAGGACAAATCCAAAGCACAGCATTTGGAGTAATCGACTGAACAAATATAAGATGGGGATGGCCAGGCAGCAGTTCCGCAAACGGGATCAGAGGTCGCAGTGGGTCACTGAGTGAACATGCGTCAGTGATGCCACAAGGTTGCAAGAAAAGCAAATATCATCCTGGAAAAGTGTCAATAGGAAGGCCTCGTTCAGACAGAGTGCTACCTTCGATCTGAAGCATAATTTCCAGAAAGGCCAGGAATCAAATGGAAAGAGTACAGAGGAAAGCAAGTGGAGCTCTCTGAGCCTGGGGAACACTGAAAAGACCAGGTTTTTCATCATCTACAAATGAGAAGGCTGTGGGGAGACATGATAATGGTCTTCAGATGTGTAAAAGGTTACTGCAGAGAGAACAGATGGTAGTGGACTTAAGTTGCAACAAGGGAGAATTGAACAAATCACTGCCAAGAATGGTTTAGGCATCCTTAGATATGCCTTGAGAATAGAGGATGGACTAGCTGACTTTCAAGGGCTACTTTCTTTGTCTATTTTCTGTGACTTCTTTAACGCAACATTCAATACAACCTTTGAATTGCTCCAGAAGCAAAACACAAACAAGGCAGCAGCTTTGGAGACTTCTTTTTTCAGTGTGTGTTTAAGTTAATCTAGTATTCCCCAACTAGAAATTACTACCTCTAAATTTAAGAATAAAAGTCAAAGACCAACATCTCTACACCAACTGTGAGAAAAGGTAGAAAGTAGAAAAATAGCTTCTTGGGAATGAATAGAAGTATTTTCCAAAAAAGAAAAAACCACAGTAACTCAGTGATTACTCAAAACATTCATAACTGTGTTGATGCTTGACAACTTTATATGAATGCTGAGGACTTTTATAAGAACTTGCTTCATGACAAAATGAATCAACAAGCTTTGGCAAAATAACCATTTCTTGTGTAGACACAACATTTTAGAAAAAAGTATTCACCTCACTCTTCAAAGTCATTTTTTTCTTGGAATGGTTTTTCCCACAGGAGAATTTTAGCTAGAGTTAGAACAGATTAATCATTGTAACTATTTTACCACCACCCACAAAAGGAAGGAGACTGGCTCCTTAGGCTTCCAATTAACCAGAACCTGCTCTTTGGACTCCAGGTTGGGCTCAGTGTTCCCTTTTTTTTTTTAAATCTGGAAAAATTCTAACTGGGGTTTTAATTGAATTATCCCTTTGCTTGGGAACACATTTCCTGGTATTGTCTACATTGGCAGGAGAAAAGGAGGTAATGCTTTGTGTCAAATACTCTTCCTGTACAGAAAGAAGCATGTCTCTGTCATTGATTTCATTCACAAGTGCACGTGCACAGAAAGGCAGGCATAATCTGGCTTTTTATACATAGAGGAAGGATTGCACAGATAGTCTGGAATAAATTGTCCGATCAGCTACAGGCAATAATTTTATATTAGCAGAGAATCTGCCTCAATATGGGCTCTGCCTAGCACCACTTGTATGGTAGCATTCCATGTTAGTCAAGGCCTGCATCTCATTTATACAATTGTTATCTTACAAGAGTTCAATGCTATCAGAGTCATTTCATGCTTTACAGCTGTGAGAGGATAAATTTCACAGTATCATTTTGCTAAACATTCAAGTGTCGCTGCCTTTGCACCGAAGTAAGACAGCTGGGCATTGAAACAAAAGTCTGTGAGACATACAATGATATAACGCTGTATATTACATTTGAGAGAAGGAAGGAGGGAAGGAAGGAAAGGAAGGAAGGAGGGAGGAAGGAAAGGAAGGAAGGAAGGAAGGAAGGAAGGAAGGAAGGAAGGAAGGAAGGAAGGAAGGAAGGAAGGAAGGAAGGAAGGAAGGAAGGAAGGAAGGAAGGAAGGAAGGAAGGAAGGAAGGAAGGAAGGAAGGAAGGAAGGAAGGAAGGAAGGAAGGAAGGAAGGAAGGAAGGAAGGAAGGAAGGAAGGAAGGAAGGAAGGAAGGACCAAACCAGAATTACCAATTAGAATTTCAGAATTTGCATACCAGCAACCGAAAGTGAATATACAACTAACTGGTCAAACAAGCCTCTGTGCGACTTTAAGCATGCAAATAAATTTAAAATTTCACAGTGTTTATTCAATTCAGAATATGGAATATCTGCCTCAACAATTTACTATCATAAAGATCAGAAGCAGCATAGGAAGACCAAAGATTAGTTATTTTGTGTTTCATTTCCATTGGAAAAGGGGGCTTTATAAAAATAGAAAGACAAGAATATCACTTATTACTCACATAATTTTGTATTTATAGACCTGGAGCATGATGAAGTACTATATTGAAAAATGCATATGTCATTCCAAACTCTATGCCAGCTCATCTGAGGAAACTTTTGAGACTATTTTGCCTGTATATTTAGGCATGGAATTAAGGATGTCTGGTTGTAGAAATGAGTGAAAATGAGAAGTAGAAACAAATATTTTAAGTTTGATAGTTCTTTTCCTCTCTCTCTTTAATTTATCTGTCATAAGCAGCGCTTGTTCAAATATCAGAAGAAAACTAAGATTTTTGTTAGCCTTCACTGTCTTGCAGCTTGACTAGTTTTAAAGAAGGTAATATTTGTATCTGAGAATTTAAACAGAAAGAAAAGTTTTAAATGTTCTACCCAGCACTGGGCACAAGAGACTACTAACTTGGGTCCCGATCCTAATGTCTGCATGCCTGTGAGGGACTTGCCAACCTCCAGGACGTACATGCCTCACTGAATGAAGTTAAACCATTAACAAAAGCTGAGCTGATCACACTGTCCTGCATCTCTTCTCTTCCCTTCATTTGCACCCCAGAACACGCCATGTATCTCAACGCAGCCCAGCTGCAAGAACAGTTACCAGTCACCAGATGTCTGTGATCACAAATTTAGTGAAAGACTATGTGCAGAGCTGAGCTGATGAAAGACCTGTGAGCCTTCTTTATGCATTTCATGCAAAATAATTTGGGTTGCTTAAAATTATCCTGGAAAGCTATTGACTTGCACTGAAACAAATGAGGAAACTCCACAGCCGGTTTGGCTGTGGGAGCAGTGACACCCCAACACAGCACAACCTTTCCGCAGCAAGTTTCTTATCGTGGCATTAATGTGTGTTTGGAACCTGTCATGCTTGGCTCAGAAGGATTACAGCTTCAAAGACAGTGGCTAGGAAGAACTGACTGAAGAAAATCCAACTGCCTACCCACTCAGATTTACACTACCAATTATATTATCTGTTCGGCATTCCTATATGTCTAGCTTCTACATGATTATCCAAAGATAGATGAAAGGCTGAATTAGTCATACAAGGTCTGATAATGTTTAAAAGAATCACAGATTGATTACTGCAACTGCATACATTTTACGGGCACATAATAACAAGAATATTTGTAAATTCTACCACTGGAATATGTTTTAAAATAATTTTGTGGTCTCATACGGCAATGATCATCTACATATGTTAGCATGTCTGCAGGTGTTTGTGTGTACTGAAGCATGAAACCTGATAAGACAATATTGTAGAGTACAACAATCCTATGTGCTGCAAGAATACAAATATTTGCATAGTCCTGTTAACTCGTGGAAGTAGAATTCTGCTGTTTTAATTCATTTAATAATAAGGAATACAAAACCTTGAGAGAAGATATTACAGTAAATGTACTGGCATGTTTTGCATTCTATAAATTAATATAAGACCTTACTGTTCTTCAATACTTTTAGCTTGCAAATTTATAATGGTTAGGAAAGAAGATCAGTTATACTTTAAAATGCGAAGGCTGTTCCCTGAATGCTGGGTTTAGATGCTCACAGAGATGCCTATTATTTAAGATATACATTCAAAAATAGATCATCATAATCTATTACTGTCTTCATCGTGATTTATAAGCAGCTGGAGCTTCAGACTTGAACTAATTTTTTTAAAGTGTATTACTCATTAAGAAAGTATTTTGTTTACCCACAAAAGCTTGTAGTGACTTTACACAAAGAGACTCCCACACCTTCCTTTTATTAACTGCAGGATTTGGGGCCAAATTCTTACTGAAGGTCTTCGACTGTAAGCAACATGTTATGTAAATACAAAATCCCCACGGTAGTAAAAGGTGTCTTGAAGTGCTGTAACATTTTGGAAAAACATTATATGTACTGAAAGTCACCATGAAAGATACAGCTAGCCAGCATGAAGCTGTACCTTCTTTCCAGGAGTCACAAAGGCTAGCAGACTATGAAGGTGTATATAGAAGCTTGGCCCATCCGAGGGTGTGCTCTTACCAAGCTGTTTGGTGAAGTTAGGCAGTAACAAGAAAAGAGACTGATACATTTCTCTTTTTAAACACTTCACAGCAGTTTGTAATGTAAAAGCAGTTGAAAGGCTTTGCGTGCACCTGAAAGAAGGATGAAACTAGATGCCAGGGTCCAAAAAGGAAGGAAAGCTTTGTTGGTCATTCACACTGTCAGAATGAGTTGCACCCCTCCGCTGCCCAGACACACGATGGTTTTATCAGTTCAAATCCCGTGTGTGCCACAAGGGAAGACGAGCTGGGAGCCTACAGGAGCCCCAGGACAGGCAGGGAGAGACCACCAGCACCCCCAGCAACAGGGCAGCCCCACACCTGGTAAGGGTCAGGGTGGCAGTCAGGTCACAGTCCACCAACAGCCCCAGACACAGGTATTGACCTAGGTCCACGGTCCATCCAGGGGGTGCAGCAGGTCTCCCTGCAAGAGAGCACCAGGGACAAGGCTGCCTTTCATGTGAGTTCAAGGTCCAGCCAGGAAACAGCTGGAGGCAAGGCTGCCTGTAATGTAGGTCCAAGGTCTGGCCAGGAAGGCAGCCAGGGAACCCAGACTGCAAGAGCTGGGCACAGCTACACCTACAACACCACCCAAGAATGGGATGCCCAGACCTGAGTTTAAATGGGCAGGGTGTGGGTGAGGACCCTGGGAGGCTGGTCACAGAAAGGAACAAATTGCGTGTAATAATAGCATTCACGCTATTATTCACGCTTTAGCATTCAACGCTAAAGTCCCATTAAAACCATGTTTCTCTTTTTAAATATATTACCTATTTTGGCATTAATTAGTGAATCTACTTAATAATATCTCACAAGATCATATTTTAAATTATCTTAAATATCTGGTGAAGGGATTCCACTGCTTCTTGTAGCCTCCTTGTTCATTAACTGAAGCCAAGATCCCCTGTTCGTAAGTTTGCCTGCGTTTGCTTACCTGTGCGTGCGAGTGTACTGTACGTGGAATAAAAAGGAGAGTTTGTGATCTAGACTTTCTATGTTTCTTAACTGGAGGTGGTTGTGAGTGATGTACATTATTCCACATGTGTGCTAATCAAGAGTTAAACTACCAAACATCATTACGTGTTCTATACACATCAGTTAGAACTGTCTGCTATTTGAAAATTCTTCAGATAACTTGTACATTTTATAGTCATGTTTTCATGTCATACCATGAAGAAAGCTTACGATTTCTTCGTGTGGCACAACAAAATCCCACATCAAATTCCAGTGCCATTATTTCAATAAAGTATATCCCATCAGAAGTACTGCAACTGAAATCCATCATGTCCAGGCGTGCAAAACTTTAGTACACGTGCAAAATCAGGCACATGAAGACTGTGATTCTACTCAGATTATTGACTTCTGCACACAGTGAAGTCTCAGGATTATGGCACTGAGGTACTCACGGGCTATAGAAAATCTAAATGACCTGAAGTTCATACCATAATCTGTTTTCAACCCAAAGAAGGCCATCAGAAGAATGGTGTAATAAGCACTTCCACGGCAACAACCAAATAAATGGACTCGCTCTTTCCCTGCGGAATGCACTGGCAAACCTTTTTATGGAATACCACAGGAGTACAATAAATCTCAAAAAGATGTCTGTTTACATGATAAATGACAGTAAAATCTTTAATGGTCAAAGGTAAATTTCAGTCCCTGTTAGAAGATTATCCCTATATATTTAACAAAAAAAAAAAAAAGCAATGGCTAAACGGAGTGTGAAGTACTGTGCTGTTTATAGAATAATTAGGCTTTCAGCAGCAACATAAACTAACTACTTAAATAATTTTAAAGTAAGTAATAGCTGCAGATAATTCTGTAAATGTAAACTGGATTCTGCTTGTCACAATCCAAACACGTACTTACACGTTCAAGGAAAAGAGAATTTAAAACATCATATAGGAACAGGAAATAAAGGTATTGGACATATTTATGGTTCCATAATAAAACCTTCCTATATTTGTGAAGAGGAAGGCAATGTTTACAGCTTCTCATAATTTATTTTGTCCTCACAAACTATTCACTATAGGTTATATATTGGTATCATAAAAGTGTAGATTATCTAGGTTTAGCCTTAACCACTCTAGTTATGTACATATTTTTCTTTGTTCTGGAAACATTGCCAAGAGAGAGCACCGTGTCTCTCTCAGACCTATTACTGTTCATACATTCAGGAAAAACTCCCTCTGAACAACTGCACTGCAAAACTGCTAGTTCAGCACATCGAAATGAACGCTATTCTACTATTTTCTTTAATAACGAATCAGTACTGCCAGCAAATAATTTAATGTGGATAGATTTTGATTTGGTTTACATGGCTGCATAAACATATTTCCCTTCTCCCACTTATAGCATTTTCAATGAAGTCAGCTATAATGCCGTGTCATGCTTTTATTTCCTAAGTAAGGGGCGTTAACACCGCTCTCCTGATACTCGGGAGAGAAAGTCTACCAAATCTTAGTAGAAATGGGGGCTGTCAGTCATCCACTGAAAGCGTGACTCAGCAGCTGCTTTATTCCATAAAAGTACTCTGCACACAGGAGACAAACAGGAGGGGCGATGCCTTTACAAAGAAATCCTCCATTACGTATTTAAACACAAACGTCCTTCCCACCATAGTGAATTTATGTAATAATTTTTTCACTAATTCATTTCAAATCTTCTCATCCCATATAAGGGAGACTGCATAAACTGGTTTATTTAATCATTCCTAATTTTTGCCAGGAATTGATCCGTGCAGATTTCTTCGACTAAATTAAAGATGTCCATTTTGCTCACTGAAAAAGCAAGCACGCTCACGTAGCTGAGTGATTTTTCTTCCCACATGCAAAATGTTTACAAATGTTGCTCATAATTATTAAAAACGAAAAACCATCTTTCCAGAATAAAAAATAAACGGCTACAAGCTTTCTATGTGTGGGCACCAGCCAACTTAGAATACACAGACCTACAGCAAATGCTCAATCTAGAAAGCCGGGGAAAAGGCCCTCCTCGGAACGTGCAGATGCACACACATCAGCCTGGACACAGAACAACAGCACAATATGTAAAGGTAAAATCTGCTCACCGCCCCTTTGTAGGAGACTCCAGGTCTAAATTTTATTCGCTAACAGATGAGAAGACACCTATAACACCTCTAACAATCCTCATTTTCTCTAGTACAGGAATCCAGGGGAATCAAAAATACGAAAACAGTTTCTACCTATCGGACTGACTAGGACACCTTGGCTTCAGGAAAGACAACGATGCAAAGTGTAATAACGGTACATAGAACCCAACTGTTACTGTGCAAAACCAGGGTTCTCATATGCACTGATCAGGAAGAAGCCTGGGGGGAAAAATTAACAAATGGAATAAATTTTTGTAAATGCCTAAGTAAGGTTTGCCACTGCTTATGACCGAGATACCAGATCAAACATGGGTTCAAAAGTGATCCAACAGCTTCATGCAGATGAGTACCAGAAACTATCAAATACAAGCACGTGGATACAACCCTTGGCTGAGTAAATCCTAAACATCAGAGTGCTGGAACATACAACTGCACGGTTCTGTGCTCTTTCCTACCCTTTGTCACAGAGGAATCTCCTACCGGCCACTGCCAGTATTTATTTACTATTTCTGCCAGAGAAAAAGTAGCAGATTTTACAGACCTTTGGCGATACTCTAAACAGCCGTTCTGGTGCTTTATGTACTGTAGATGAAAAGTGGAATTTTAAGTTCAGTAGATAACAGCTGTCATCCACAAAGTCCTCGAGTCATCCAGTCCTCAACATATTTAGGAATATCAGTAATTTCACCAAAAAAAAAAGAAAGAAAAAAAGGATAATACATTCAGTTTTGCACACACACATTTACAGAATGGAGATCCAATTCAATAGTTTTATTTCTACCCGTTTGCACTGTATTTTTTGGCAATAAATACTGATCTTGCTCGTTCACTGAGGATGTGTTTTCCATCAAAGCATAGTGCTTCTTGATCTTCTGCCCTCATTCGCCCTTTCTTTGCCCCATTAGTAACATCCACATTTATTCTAACTGGTAAAGCACACAAACGTCTTGGTAACTACACAATTATCCCAGTTTTGTTCCCTTCCGAATACAGCTCTTGCCTAGAGAACTCTGCCTAATTCCTTAAACTGACACTATTTTTCAAGGAGCCACAAAAATGCAAGTGACTTTTCCAGGATGTGAAGCATTATTTAGTTGACAAACAATATCCTCAAAGATCTGCTGACATAATAAGTGATGCTGATGTACAGACTGCTGTAATTATGGCAATAACATCTCTGGGAATCCAAATGTATATCTTAAACTGCACTCTCTGCCACCAGGAAATGGTAAAAGAACAAAAATAGTAGCTCTTATTCCCGTAAGGACCTAAACAAAAATCTGCAGGATGGCTTATAGAAAATGACAGAGTTTCAGTTAAGTAACAAATACCATTCCCAAAATTCTTCTAGATTTCTACTATACAAAAAAAAAGGAAAAAAAAAAGATAAAGATAAAAACTGATGTTAATTTCACACAAGGAAAAAAGTCAGTGTTTGTTGAGTGGACAAGATGAATCAAGATTAATGGACAAATGTTATTTTTAAAACCCTAAAAATGTTAGAGAGTTAAAAAAGTAAAGTAAAAGTTATTTTTACAGCAGCTGGCAATGTCCATTTAAGGCTGACAATTCCTTGCGGATGACTAGGACTATGTATCTCATGCAGCACCCACTGTTTTGAGTTTACTGCAGTATAACAGCATAATCAGATGGCTATAAAACTCCGACTCAGAATCTCTGCCTATTTTTGATTTAAATCCAAGTTATAATTATAGTAAATGTACTATTTTTTAGAAGAATGCTGCTGCTTATGTTCTTAACATAGTGATTTTGTTGTTTTCATATTGCAAAACTGAAACTAGACTAGGATAAACACAGAGGGAAAAAATTAAGGCTTAAACCGAGTTTAATATGTAACTCCGACTCACCATCACAAAGCCCAAGAGGCAGGATATGCAATCCTGCATTCCTTACGCACTCGTAATACCTCTTGGCTTCAGTGGAAGTTTTGTTTGAGAAAGCATATAATCAGAACCTATAATTTCATTAATTGCACGCCACAGGCAGTCCATGTGAGGTAAGAATAATGAACCAAACTGGCTGGAAGGATGGTGGAACCCTCAGCCCCGCCTGCATCTCTGCGGACCACTGAGTCCACACAGCAGAAGCGTGAATTCTCGTTTTCCCCGCTCACCCACGCTCCCAGCTCTTCCTCGTGACAGACCGCGTCTGTCACGCAGAGGAGACCGCTGCGCAGACGCTTCGTTCGGGACACAACGCGGCTCTCGGGTCTCTGGCACTACGCTGCGTTATCATCCTCCCCCGGCCTCTTGGCAGCACCGAGGATTTCACCTGATGCAGATCCTTACTCTGTTGGGGTTTTTATATTATTCGTCCTGGGCACAGGCAAAATGAATGTCATGTAGCTATTAGTACAGATTGCTGTGACACAGCATACTGCATATTTCATTAGATATCTTTTGGGCAATTTAGGAAGTATCATCTAAAATCCATGTGGATGGCCTCAGCTTTTACAGTATTACTGTACACATAACTTTTCGATGCATACCATAAATGACCCTATGGGGCATGTGCTACAGATGGTCTTACAGTATTCCACAAGGTTTGTTTATATATGTAGGAAGAAATGGCATGAAAAAAGAGCCTCCCGTATTATAAAGGCCTTTTATTTGCTAAAACACGAGCAAAAAAAAAAAAAAAACACAGGCACTTGCCAGCTACTTCTCCTTTTTCTAAACATAAAACCAACTAACCCAATTTAAAAAGAAGCCGTTGGCAGGCTGAGAGCTGGTGGGCCACGTTACAGCGAGGCGTGAATCTACACTGTAGACTCAGCTGCAAACCGGCATTTAGAAGCGCATAGCAGAGAGCCCTTCAGCTACAAAAACCCCGCTACCTCCCTGTATAATAAACTGAAAACTCTAGTTCATTTCTACCTGCATAACTGAAGACAACTCCATTTTTACCACACCTAACTAACGAGTATCCCACAGTATCTTTTACAACATCCTCACAATAATGTATTTGATTTTTGTTTGTCTGGTTTTGCTTTGTTTTGAAAGTCTAAAGCATTGCCCCCTAAATGATTATAACGCCTTTCAGCAAGCAAAACCTGACAAAGAACAAGACACATCACCCACAGCTCTATGTTAAAAGAAGACACAGAAAGCTGTTTTCTAGTATTTAAAAAAAAAAAAAAAAATCTTTAGCATTCTTTAGTCTCCAGAACTGTGCTGGGTTATCTCATGAATACATAAAGCAGAAACAGAATCTCCAGATCAAATAAAAAGTTCATTCTTAACTAACTACCCTGAAGGCTCAAACTTTGTAAGGCAGCTTGCAATGAGTGGATACACACAAAAGAACAAAATAAAAGGCAGACAAATGGAGAGTATAAAGATGAGAGTGACCGAGGAATGAGGAGGATGAGAAGAAAGGGAAGGGAGAAAGAACATAAGAACACTAGAAAAGGAGGGAAGAAAAGCAAGGCAATGAAAACAAAATGAATCATTGAAACTATGGTGGGAGGAACTGATGAATATTAACTTTTATTATTCTGATTACAAAATACATTTCAAAATTGGATGAAACACATTGTATGTATGTTTTGCCAAGGACATTCTTGGCACTTATGAAGTCAGGAAAATTATAATTCAATCAGTGAGGCATTACTTAAAACCACTTGAAAAAGCAGACCATTGGAACCATCAAACAGGCCGCATGGGTAAAGACTTTAAAGACTCAATATTCCGGAGCAGTGCAGATTGCACTCGCATGTTGCACAGCAAACCTTCCAATAATGGGGCCATTAGATAAATAGAGATTTTTCTTCCTAAATTTGTTTTACCAATTTTTCTTCTCATGAACGACCAATGAAGACTCATCTTTTTCCATATGAGGGAGGTTCTAGTAAAAAAAAAAAACATTCAAGCACTTGTACAGTAAAATTTTTATTTCACTATAAAACCTGGTTTTAACTTTTTAAAAGCTGCACTGTTCACGGCAACCAGATCACATCTACGAAGATGGCTTCTGTGCTACCCAGGCGCACGTGGGACCCTTCACCGTGCACCAAATCTGTGTGCTTGCCTTGAAAAAGACGCTGCCGCCACCGCCTCCAACAGCTACGGTCCTAAAAACGTTAGGGCTACGTCATCGCGTCTGTTGTTACGCGAGCAAAGCTGACGGTGACCAGGTCACCTTGACCTCTCTCACATAACTGCACAGAACTGCTAACACCTGCAGAACAGCATCGACTGCGAAATGCGCAGGGCATTCACTGCTCCCACTCAAAAATGTGCGTGACCTGGCTTCCCCGTAGTAACGCGGGTTTACGTATCGCTGTGACTGCACTGTTGAAGTGGAGCCGTGCAGTCCCTCGGCTTAACCCATCAGATTGCTGTAGCCTTTGCAAGCTCCCTGTTGTTACATAGTCGTATTTTCAGGACCGAAAACGCCGGCTCCAGGCGCTCCTGGTGCAAGTTTAAACCACCCGAGGGCCGTGAGCACCCGGAGCTCTTCCCGGCCTTGCCCGCAAGCGGGGGAAGCCCGGCCCCAAGGCGCCCGAACCGGCGGGTGGGCCGCAGGGGAGCGAGTCCAGCCCCAGAACGCCCTGAGCGGCCCCCGGGGCGATTCCAAACCCCGCCGCGGGGCGGCCGCTGCCCGCCCCCGCCCCCCCCCCCCCCGGGGACACACCACCGGGGGCTCAGCATGGGCCCCTCGAGGCCAGGACCGCCGCGGAAGACACCCGGCGGCACCACCGGCCCCGCCCCGCCGCCTCGCACGCGGGGCTGCGGAGGGGTGGGGGGAGGGGAGGCGTGACGCCACGCGCCGGATGGGGGCGGGGGAGAGAACTGCAGTGATGGAAAATTTTTGGCTCCGCATCCCCTCCGCGTGGCCTCGCAGGGCCCCGCCCCTTCTCCCCCCTCACTCTCCCCTCCCCCATCCCCGGCCCTGGTGGGGGGAGGGGGGGGTACGCGCGGGCTCCAGAACGTTCTGCGGCGCTAACGGTCGGCCCGTCGCCGCCTCGCGCCGACCGCGGGCTTCCCGCCCGCCCCGACAGGCGCGGGGCACAGCTGTCCCGACCGGCAGGAAACCGCGCGTGCGTGCGTGTGTGCGCCCCCTTTCCCCTCCCCCCCCCCCACGCCCCCTCGATAGAGCCCAGGGGCCGCGCGCGCTTCAGCGGCGCCAGAACCTCGGGTGAGGGGTGGTCGCTGCCCGGCGAGGGCGCGAGCTGGTCCCGCGTCCCTGGGTGCGGGCGGGCGGCCCTGCCTCCCGCGCCTTCCACGGGCTCTCGATGCCGCAGTGGAAGGGCAGGAGGGAGGCGGCACAAGAGGCTCAGTGACCGGGCGTCCTCCACGCTCGAGGCTGGCAGCGCCAGACTTGCGTGGGGTTGTGCCGCTGTCGCGGTGGGGGCGTGCTTCAGAAACCCACCCTCCGCCTCAAAAAAACGTTGGCCAGGCGGCGCCTCGCTGCCCCCGCCGAGCCTCCTCCGGAGCTGCAACCCCGCTGCCGGCGTGTGAGGGGCTGGGGCCAGCAGTGGAGCCCCGCTGCAACCCTCCGCCCGCTTCCACGGGGGACCGAGCGGCAAAGCCCTCCAAAGTTTCCGGAGTGGTTACCTGAAGAAAAGGAAGCGGGATGTTGTTTCCGCCCCCCCCACCCCCCGTCTTCCCTAAAGCGGGGTTTATCTCGCGCCGCGTCGCTAGGGGGAGGCGGTGGTTCCGCATCGCTTCCCGGAGGTAACGCGCGGGGATCCTTTTGGCGGCCAAAGGATGCGGGCCGCACGTGCATCACTGCTCACTCGTGGATTAAAAATAGCTGGGTGACTGCAGCGGGCAGCTGCGCCTCAGCACCCCCACACACGCACCGAGCCCTCGGGGAACGCCGGAGCCGGGGGGCGCGGCGCGGGGTGGGAGCGGGGGGGAAAGGCTCCTCGGGGAGCCGGGGCGCGGTGCTGCGGTCGCGCTGCGGGTGCTGCACCGGGCAGGTGGGAGCACCTCTCAGCCGGGCGCTCCCGACGGGCACCGCATCCGCGGTGAAATGCAACTGTCCCCAGCGTAAACACGGGAGAGATGCCCGGCGCAGCCACCACTGCTGCCACGCGCCGGCGACCCCGCTCCCGACCCCGGCCCGGGCGCGCACCGGTGACCGCCTCCACCCCTCCCTCGCGCGCCCCGGCCCCGTCCCGCCGGCGGCGGGGCGTCGGGCGGGTCGGGCCGGGTGGGGCGGGGCGGGGGGCGGGGGGTCCGGGGGGCGGCGCCGCGCCCGCATTCCTGCCTGAAGAGCGGCGGCGCCCCGAGGGGGCCGTCAGACCGGGAGCGACGCCGCCGCAGAAACATCGACGCGATATTTTCTTTCCCTTCTATACCGCTAGCTTTTTTTTTATTTTTTAAGTGATTTTTCCCCCCTACCTTTATTTATTTAAGGTTTGTTTTCGCTGACGTTTTACAGCGAAGGGTTTATCCCCGCGCACGAAGCAGCAGCAGAGAGAGAAGCATCTTCCCCGTTCCGAGGCTTCGGGGAGGAAACCTCGCGTTCGAGCTCTTGTGGAGAAGGTACGGCGCGGCGACGCGGGAGGAACGGGGCGAGTTGTCGGCCCCCGGGTGGGGATTTGGTCCTTCGCGCCGTTGTCCGGCGGCAGCCCCCCTCCCCAACCCCAGGCTGGCCGCCCAAGCCCCTGCCGGGCTCTGCCCGGAGGCGCGCCCAGGGATGCGCCGCTGCTGCATCCCGGGGAGGTGGAAAATTCCCGGGCGACTGCGGCGCAGTCCCGTCACCGTTGAAAGCGCCGGGATGCGCGGTGTCGCCGGCGGGAGTGGAGGGGGGCGCGGGTATAAACACGGCGGCGGCGGGACGGGAGGCTCCGGCGGCCGATGTGACAATCGCGCATCGGTGTTGCATCAGTCTCCGCCACGGGGGGGGGGGGGTGGGGGGGGTGCGGCGTGGCGGTGCCGCTGTTTCGTCCCGGTCCCTGCCGCCGCCCCGCCGCGGGGCTCACCTTTGTCTGTCCGCGCGCCCCCCGCCCGCCACGCGCGCTCCCCCCGCGCCCCCCCTTCCCCACCCCCACCCCCCCCCGCGCTCCTCGCGCGCGCCTGGTACTTTTCCACTCGGCGGCGGGTGGGCGGTGGCAACGTGACGTGCTGCGGCACTGACGTCGCCTCCCACCTCCGCAGGCCCGGCGAGCCCCGCCGCCAAGGACAAAAGAGCGGCCGCCGACCCCCAGCACCGCCCCCGCCATGAGCAGCGCCGAGATGGGCAAGTTCAACATCTCCCCCGACGAGGACAGCAGCAGCTACAGCTCCAACAGCAACGACTTCAGCTACCCCTACCCCACCAAGCCCGCCGCCATGAAGAGGTGAGGGGGCTCCGCCGGCCCGGGGGGGCGGGCGGGGGGGGCGCGGCACCCACCCGCGGGACCGCTTCAGCCCGAATTTGAAAGGCCGCCTCAGGTCTGCAGGTGTCGCGTGTTGGCACGCGTTAGAGACACACGGAGATGGCTGCAGCCGTAAACCCGCACGGTGCTTCGTGTACTGGGCTGAATGGCAGGTGGGGTGGGTCTTTTTGGGTCGTTTTGTTTGTTTACCTTTGAAACGGGAAATGCTGAACGGGAAGTGAGTATGCAAGTTGGCCGTGATGGTCACTAATAATGCAATGTTTTTTACAGCCACTATGCGGACATCGACCCAGAAAACCAAAATTTCTTGCTCGACTCCAATCTTGGAAAGAAGAAATATGAAACTCAGTATGTAAGTACACACCAGTGATGCTTCAAAAACTTCAAAAAATGCTTTATTGCCAAATGTATGTTTGTTTTAGTTCTGAAACAAGTAATAACTTTCTACTAATTATTACCTATCTCCTTTTTCTCAGCATCCAGGTACGACTTCCTTTGGAATGTCAGTATTTAATCTGAGCAATGCTATTGTGGGTAGTGGCATCCTTGGTCTTTCTTATGCCATGGCTAACACTGGAATTGCTCTTTTTGTGTAAGTACCTTTTGGTTCATAAAAAAAAAAAATCTTGCTACTGTGTAGTTCATAATGGAAAAATACTTGACATAAGAATATGACCTTTACAAAACAGCCAGTCATTGCCGTAGGTGCAGAATTGCACTTTAGGATTTATGGCTTGTTTTAAATTAAGAGATTGTGATACATTCAGAAGGAGTTGCAAAACTTAATTAGATTCATTGCAAGTTCTGCAAGCGAAAAAAACATTTTACAGTGAATTTTCCTGTACTTAGCTGTAGTTTCTCCACGAATAACTGATAGACTTCCCTTGAAAATTACATTATCCAAGTGGAAAAAAGAGGTGCTACTTAACAGATTGAAGTCTGCGTTAACTTTTTCCTTCAAGAGTTCACTGATTGAAATTAATGACAACAGAAACTTCTCACTTAGTGGAAGTCATAATTGCACCAAAAGCACAGGATCAGGCTGAAAAGTTTAGAAGGAAAATGTAAGTGGAAGAGGATTGTTCTATTTGTCTCCTGCAAGTCTGGCCATGTCTACCCTTAAAAATTCCTGTGGCCGAGTCCTGCCGATGAGGGTTGTGGTCTCCTTTTCTTCAGCTGCCATAGTTGTGCCCGTAGAGGTCCGATATACTTACACCAATAAAGAAATCCTTTCTATCACTATGCTTTTACTCAATTCAGGGAACTGGTTTCAGCTACACCTGTAAAAACCACTGTCTTCCTGTAAGGGAGGGATGTGGAATAACTGGCACGTCTTTATTGGTATGGCTTTATTAGCAAAGGCTATCGGGTGTAAGGCAAGACTGTAGTAACGTAATTGGAAATGGCACGAGGAAACAATTATGTACGGTCCTTCTAAGTGCCCTGAGAACGTACATTTTTCATACACTGGAGGCAGTTCAGCTGACACAACACGTAATATCAGTGGCTGAGTGCAAATGGGAATCCATGGGTATGTTTAAAGGAACTTTGTGGTTTTATCCTGGAAATAAATAAATGTGCTGAATATTCAAGAAAAAGGGAAGAGTAACGTTTAGTTCGAAATCTGCCTTACTCTCTTGCCAGATTCTCAGAAAGCTGTAGGTCAGATTTACTTCCGGATACCTCACAGTGTATCAGTCATCTGCTCAGGTTTCCTGAGGAAACTACCAATGTGTAAAGTTTTGATCTAAAGGATTTTATTTTAAATATATGGTGATTTATTAATTTTTTTCTAAGACTTTCACTTACTTAGACGATGCTAAACTGAATGAACGACTTAGCAGCATAAATTCAGAAGAGGTAGATACTTCATCTGTCTACACATCCGTTTCATGCTCTAAAGATGTTCTGCAGCGCATATAAGTAATCGGCATAAGGCACGTTAGAACATCTCTGAGGAGAGGAAAAAAAAGAATTTAAGGTTAGATACTTGAACAGATTTGCATACAATGAGGGTCCTTTTTTTTCTTCAGAAAAAAAAGTTCAAAACTGTCAATTTAACAGTTGGGTGCTGAGGTCATTTAGTTACCTTTTAATTTCCAGATACTTCATTCAGATTTATTTGTGTTAGTACTGAATTAAAGATAAGCTAGCTTGTTACCTTTCAAAACTTAGTATAGTTTGTAGAGTTCCAAGGCAGGAAAGCAGTCAATCACTGACGATACTGAGGATTTAGGATGACACTGGGGGCATTACAGATATCCTTTAATAACTAGGTTACAGATTCAGATCCAGATGCAGTTGATCGAGGCAGTAAATTCTTCAAAGACTCTGCAGAGTCACTTGTGTCAGTGCTGTGACTTGTCACTTATGTCAGCGCTAAATAAATGAATGATACGGTCTGGAAGCCATGAACTGAGTGAGCTTCAAGATGAGTTTGCTGACTGATATTGTCAACACTGTAAGCAGCCATTCAAGGTTAGGACTGAGGGGTCCAGGATTTGTGCTGGTTTAATGAAATGTAGCCCTTGCACATCTCACTGTGCTGTTTCTGGTTGATGGCTGAATTAAATCCTCCCTGTCAGAAATACAGAGGTTTGTTTATGTGCCTGTGTTGGCGTTGAATTGGCACAGTAACACAAGTTTCCTGGATTCCTTGTACAGATCTGTGAAGCTTCCCTCAGGTGTTCTCATTTCCAGCTTTGTCCTGTGTTTACTAATTTCGCCAACATTAAAAATGACACAAAAGGAAATGTAAAGAGTACTCTGGGAACTCTAAATGGAGCTTGCCATTTTTGAGCAGATGTGCTGATTCTTAGGCTTCCTATAAAGCAAGAAGCTTCTATCGGTGTAAGAAGGGCCAGGGCTCTTTTGAATGTACTGTAATTTTCCACTGTGTTCTTCAGCAGCTGAGAAGTTCCCCCTCTAGTGTGCCACTCCAGGAAGTGCATTTGTTGCGGGAGAGACTTGTTGAGAGATTCGAATTTTAGGTGTTGCAAATGTGTTTCTGGAAGTAATGTGTGTTGCGTGTAAAAGCTGTGGGGAAGATAAACAAGCCACTAGCAGTTCCCATGTCAGCATGCATGAAGAGTAACTTGAGCAAAGAAAAGTTTTGTGTGTTTGGGGTTTTTTTAATGACAATAAATATGCATTTTTGTTTGAAGAGACAGCTCTCAATACATCTGAATTTGCAGTCAGTTCTTGAAGGCTTTTGCAATTTCATTGTTACATAAAAAAAGACATAACACAGGTTTAAGCTGAAAAGCTGATTTGTTTAAAACCAAGATAATCTTCAGTTTAGCTACAGTTAGTCACAACTTGGTGCTCAGTAGATTCATGACACACTGTTGAACAAGGGTAGGAAGACAGGAGAAATACAGTTTCTCACAATAATGCAAAACCATTCCCACTGATACTTCGTTACCTGATTTATATCAAATATAGCCATGTAGCCAATTCTAATGGCCCGACACTTGCCAGGGCTTATGCCACCTTACGTTGCATCTAAGTGTTGTTTAATCCTGTACTAGAATTCCTCTGTAGGCCAGTGAAATGCATTTTAGTATAAAAGCCTTTCTAAACTAGGCATTAATTGGATTTTCAGAACGCTTTTAGCTGGCCTTAGAATCTACAGGTTTTTCCTAGATAATATTTTAATATGATTAATTTTTACATTTGATCCGCTTTTATTTAATAAGGTTACCATAAGTCATTTATGGCTATTAAAATTTTGTATGTTTTTCCCCCCTCAGGATACTCCTGCTGTTTGTCTCAATATTTTCCTTGTATTCGGTGCATCTCCTTTTGAAGACTGCCAATGAAGGAGGTATGGCAAACTACTGTGTTACAAACATCTGGTATTCATTTCATATATCTTCGTGAAACACACCATTCTAATGGATTATTTTGTTTTATTTTAGGATCTTTACTGTATGAACAGTTGGGAATGAAGGCATTTGGTATGGCTGGAAAACTTGCTGCTTCTGGATCAATTACAATGCAGAACATTGGAGGTGAGGGCAAGATCTTAAAGCATTTGTACTGTCAGTAGTAATTGTTCCCTACTTATTCTTGGAGACTTTTTTTTCACACAACATGTGTTCATTAACTGCTTGTGTTCAAGTGAAGTTATGAAACATGTTATGTGATTCTTGCATCTTGTGGCATATTCTATATTTGTAATGATCTATGATGTTATTCACCTACAGCTATGTCAAGCTACCTCTTCATAGTGAAATATGAGTTACCATTGGTCATCAAGACATTTATGAACATCGAAGAGACCACAGGGTAGGTGTTAGAACTCCTCATCAGAGAAACTATTAGGAGAAACAAACACGGAGACTGTATATATTTTTATATGAAGACCACGTTCGGTACAACATAGGGTAGCTTCTTACTCAGACAGAGATGCAGTAAGTTTGCCCTTCCCCTGAGTGCTCCACTTCATTTAGATCCAGCCTGTCCTGGGAAAAGGGTAGAAAAATAGAGGTATCGCACCATATTACAGAAAGCTGTTCTCTAACGAACATCAGGTAAGTGTTAATGTATGTACCAATCAGTGCATACTCTCGATAAGGAAAGGTAAATGTGGTTATGGTTGTTTGTTGTTGGTTTTTTTTCTTACTGTATTCCAACCGGTTTGGACTGATCATTTTGGTTTTCTAGTGTTAATATTGTGGGAAGTGATTAAATATAAGACTATGGTGCAGTTATGTAATGAATGTCTTAAACAGTTCTCAAAGACATGGGAACTAAACATTGAACTAAACCAGAGTATACATGCCCAAGACTAAAATGGTGTATGCGTTGCCATTTAGCCCTGGAGACACACCTTGACTCCATAGTGGCTTTCCTGCTTGGCTTTAAAAGTGGGTGCCCTGGGTAGGGTTCACTTTATCTAACCAGGCCATCTGAAAGTTAGATTTTGGGCTAATCGTTACTCTGGTCTTTGTATAATCAGTGGAGAAAGGAGATCCTCTGTAGTGGTCAGTTCAGTGCACCTGGCTTAGACACCTGTTTTGGGCATCTCCAGAGAGCAATTTACCATGTCACTGTATTGAGAGGGTGTGTAAAAACAGCTATCTAAAACAAGATGCCTGACTTCAGATGGATAGAGTTAAGTGCTATAAATCTCACTCTTCAGAGTTGTACTTCTGTGCCTTGTCCTGAAGTGTCCCAGTCTTGAGAGGGCTGAGCAGCTCAAGACTCCAACTTACACCTAAGCCTGAGTTCAGAAGGTAGGCATTTTTCTGCCTGTGTTCCCCAAGGGGTTCAAGCCATTTGGTGGTGTTCATACAGCTTGCTGATAGATATTGTCATGACAACAGTGCTAGCCATCTTTTTTTTATTTTTTTTTATTTTTTTTTTAAATGTACTCAAAGAATGCAGCCACCCTATTTACTTAATAGTCTAATGTTTACAAATTCTATCCTGGGAATGTTCATTTCCCTCCTTTGGCTGAATTCAAGTCCTTATTTTCCACTTCTTAAGAAAGTCCCTGGAGTAGCCAGTACTTAAAAGGGGGCTTGGAGGCAAGTATTTTTAATTGTCCCATTTTCGGAGAATTCAACATCGGTTGCTGTTCAAGAGGGAAGCTTAAAGACTGTGAATCTCACTGGATACAGCTGCTGCTCTGCAAATCTGGCAGACAAAATTCAGAAACTGAGATTTGTATCTTCAGTGTTTTCTTGTTGGCTGGTACTGGGTAGCTGTACGCTGGTTTAAAGTAAATCTTTTCTCAGTGCTCTGGCAATTGTGGACCCCATTTAACTGACTCTCTCCATGCATTGCTTAGGGGAGTCTGGGTGGCTACCACTGGCATGGATTCCACTCTGGCAGCCTGGTGCCTAAAATGTAAGCACTTACCTGTTTGAATCTCCCAAAATAAAGCTGACTGTAAAAGAAAGTACTCTGGAATTCTGAGATTAATATTACAAATACTAGCTCTCTTATTAAAACTCGTTTAGCAATTTTTAAAATACTCGGCTGTGTTTTAAGGCTGTGCAATCCCATTTTTTTACCCTTCAGCACAGAAGAACTTTTAAGTCCTTGGTCTGGAAGTCGGGATGGCCTTCACTTGGTGCATGCACAGCAACAGTGCACGTTCTTATGACTATCAAATGCAAGGAATCTGTGCTGCGATTTCTTGTAAAGACTACTAAATTTTAGAAAGAGGGAATAAAAGGTACATGACATTAATGTCCTACACATCTGAACTTTCTAAAATACATTTTTTACATTGAGTTACCACAGGTGAAACTGGAGAGAGAGATGACCAAATTGTTTCTGCTTTTACTAATAAATCCAGAGCAAGCCTGTTAAAGTTATTCCACATTTCCACTAGCATATATAGGCTTATAATTCAGCAGTTGAGTTTGAATGCACAAATTTCCAATCGGGTCATTAATTTTTTCTTCATTTACCTAAATACTAGACAGTCCCTTTTTAAATAAAATACTGTTAGCTGATACCATAACAGGATATAAAGTATTAATACTTGGGGATGAATGATTTCTGTTACTTGACTTGCTTAAAGCATGTAGGATGTTCCTGTAGGGCAGATGAAGAAAGCAGTTACCCTGCCACGATTAAATACTCAAGATAAGTTTTTCTGTTAGTTCAGTGAAATGGCATTGTATTTACACAGATCTAACTTTGGTTTTCTGTGTTTCAAAGGAAGATGTTAATCTTCTAACACTCCAAAATGTTTCGTCAAAAAATAGCTGCTGCTTCTTATAGTTTCCCTACTGAAAGGGACTAAACGTGCCTCCAAGAGACTCCCAGTGCTTGTTGGAGTTTTCTCGGCCAGTGGGCTTGAGCTATGGCCTTAACTCCAGCCCTCATCTGTTTTTCTTTAATACCCGCAGGCTACCCAACAGAATTCTATTTCCATTAAAAGTGGATCACCACCCTGCTGGGGCCCTGCAATATTCTAATATATCTGGAGAGCTGGGAACCAACTTTTAAGCAAATTACTATTTTTCCACCATTGATCCCAGTTGAATTCTTTCCTGACCAGTCATTTACTTTCCTGTCTTCTGACTTTCAGATTCATATTAATTTTAGAAAAGGACACTAAAGGAAAGGCACAATGCAGGTTTGGGGTGAGATAAGATGTTATTGCAGGGTTTTAGGCCCATACAGTAAGTTGAATGCTAGTCTTCTGTGACATCAGGTACTACATTTTTTTTTAAGAAGCCGTATGTTGTAGAAGATAAGAGTGAAAACTAAAGAGCAAACGTCATTTTTAAATACTTTGATTACTTACAAATACTACCTTTTTTCTACAGAGAATGGTATCTTAACGGTGACTATTTAGTGCTGCTGGTGTCTCTCATCGTCATTCTTCCCCTGTCCTTGCTGAAAAATTTAGGTAAGCAGTAGAGTACAATCAAAATAAAATGCACTGAAAAAATTGTGGGGAAATACAATGTGGAGAACAGCTGCCTCCAAACTTGTCTCTTGGGACTAGTCAGTGTTTAGATAATTGCTGTCAGTCTACTGAAAAAAAACTAATTTAAAAAGATCAAGACAAGTATCTTAAGTTACAGATGTGCTTGTGAAAAATGAAAGGTCAATAGATAGGGTAGCTTTAGAACAAGGCTGAACAGTAACTTTTTGTTTGTGTTCTTATCACAACGTTTGACCTAGTTTGATCAGTAGTGAAATAGTATAATATTGTTATTATCTATCCTACAACAGTCCCAGAAAAATAGGGATGCTAGGCCTGGACAGTTAAATTGTCTTTGTCATGTAAATAGAAGTCAACTCTTTCATTTTAGATCCCAAGCAGTAGCAGAAGATTCATACCAGTTGCTTTATCTGAAATGGCTGTAATTCAGTGATATATGTGAATAATTCAAGTAACATGCCATTTGTTCAGAGAATCCTGTAGTGGAACCTTACTAACTGAGAGTCTTGATGTGAACTACTTCCTCAAGCCACTACTTTCTTCAAATTAAGTGATTCAATAAGAACAGAAGGGAAAAGGCTAAGTTATCTCACAGTGCATTGTATTAGAATTAATCCTATAATCATTCCTGGTGTATAATAAGCAATTCACATGGTGTGGGTTTCTGTTGTGGGTGTGGTTTTCCTTAATATTACAGACTCACTGTATGTGCAGACCCTAATGTGTCTTTGAGAACTTGCAGATCTGGGTTGAGATGAGCGGAAAGTCAGTGAATAATTAACTTGTTCTATGTAACGCTAAGAAAATGGCAACCTAAAGAGATCGCTGACAGAATATATTATGTAATAATGTTATGGCTTGAATGGTGTTTCTGTTTATTGTACCTTAGACATTTTTTTTTCTCTCTTGAACACAGGATATTTGGGCTATACCAGTGGCTTTTCCTTACTTTGCATGGTCTTCTTTCTGATTGTGGTAAGTATAACCTTGTAGACTTTCAGTGCTTGTAAAACTGCATTTCAAGGGAAAATTAAACACAGTTTCTGAAAAGTTTCACATATTGCATTAGTCAAAGTAACAATAAACGCACGGTTTTATTTCTAGGTAATTTGGAAGATGTTTCAGATTCCTTGTCCTATGGACAGTGACATCCTGAACATGACGTTAGTAAATGTGACACTGGCACCTTTGGTAGATGAAAACATAACAAGTGACGATGTGTGCAAGCCAAAATATTTCATCTTCAATTCACAGGTAACTGACTAAAAGACTCAGTTGAAAATAACTGAGAGACTAAATACATAGCAGATAAACTGAGTCATTCTATTCCTTCAAGTAATTGCCCAGTTGTAAACTTGGGATGTACTAAGACTTTCTGTTCCAGTAGAGTTAGGCAGTGTTTGCCTCCTGTAGACTGGGTGTTTCCACACTCCAAATACACAGAAATTAGAGGAGCTTGAGGTGCCTGCCCGAGATGAGTGGCAATAAATGCATATCTCATTCTTCAGCCCAGCATTTCTCAGGCTTTCTCAAGTAAGTTAGTAAAGCATTTTAAAAAGTAGATTACAGAAGATGAAGTAAATAGTAAAAGCATGCAAATGGGAAATGTATGCCAGGGTTTGGAATAGACTCTTAAGTTCCCAGTCACAAAGACTTGACTCTCATTAATGCTCCCAGTTACAGTGGTGAATCCCCACATATGGGGAAGAAGTATGTGTAATAGCCCATACCAAGGTCAGGCTATAATTCCGAATGCAAATACATTCAGCTCAGCATGGACCTTCAGTGAGATTTGAGAGTATTTGGTAACTCAGGGTCTGGGTTTAAGAAAATATGAACCTGTTTTATTTATTTGCCAAAGTTTCAATTGTAAAGAATAGCTAGTCTTCATCAAAAACTAAAGAGATGCCTAAGTCAAAACTGAAAAATCTGCGATTTTTTTTTTTAAACTAAATTTCTAATGTCTGTTCAGATACTTAAGAGAGATACTTCTGTTTTTCAGACCGTCTATGCTGTCCCAATCCTAACATTTTCTTTTGTCTGCCATCCTGCAATTCTTCCTATCTATGAAGAACTGAAAAGGTAAATGTTAGATATGCACCTGCAATTTCACTAAACAAACAAAAGTAGTATAAAACAGGATGTTCTCATTGCTAACAATGTTTCTTTTTCTTACAGCCGAAGCCGTAAAAGAATGATGAATGTGTCCTATGTATCTTTTTTTGCCATGTTCCTCATGTATTTATTGGCTGCTCTCTTTGGATACCTGACATTTTATGGTGATTATAACCTTCTTTTTTTCTTTTAAATGAATTACATTCTGCAAAACCACAGTATTATTTTTAATATAGAGCAAGCAAGCATTTATTAGGGGTTCTAAATATATGCTGTTTGTTGGGGGTGCTTAAAATCTTTTATAAGTGCATGCCCAAAAGGAGATCAGTAGTAGAATTAGGCCCAAGGCACAGGATTAGAACTGGATTAAAACAGATCCAGTGCCTCCAAGTTATCCCTTTGTAAAATGGAGACGTGCTTAGAGGAGCTGTTGATGCTTTCAGTTCATATTGCTGTGACTGCAAAATTCACTTAAGATTTAGAGCAGAAGCGGTTGTTTGAGAAGTATGTCAACTACATCTAATTAAAATACTGTTTTCTTTATAGGAAAAGTTGAACCAGAACTGCTTCATACCTATTCTGCTTATCTGGGTGCTGATGTTCTTCTTCTTATTGTGCGTCTCGCTGTACTTATGGCTGTAACCCTTACTGTACCTGTAGTTATTTTCCCAGTAAGTAATTTATTAATCTTACTACCATTTTTTATTTTCATCACCTGTCCTGATGCAGTCATTTACTGATTTGGCAACTCCCATTTATAGAATCTTTTCTTAACTGGAGAAGGGAATTTATTCCAATAAGCTTGATGAAATATCTCCATACTGTTAATTCAAATAAATAATTAGGCAGCATTTATAAAGCAGTAGATACAAATATATTCAGTTATATTGTTTTCCTCGTATGGTTTAACTGGGGGAGTGGAACAGGTTGCCCCTTTATGAAAGTACTTGCACAATTGTATTATCAACTTACAAAAGTCAGTGTGTTACAGACAGACGTTTTTCCTTGTGTTTTCTCTGGCTGTGCTTTGAAAGTCTAAATCACTGAAAAGAGAAACAGACCAGAAACACAGAGCTGCCTTTCAAGTGTGGGAAGTAAATACTGTCAAAAAATATTTCCATGTCTTTCAACTTTTACTAAAATCTGTAGTGTTCAGGAAAATTATGTTAATATACTTTCAGAAGGAAGGTCTAATTCAGGTGGCAGTCCCTGACTTCTGCGGTGAAGACTAAAGTGTGTTGGTTTTTTTCTCTCTCTCTCCCCTCCCCCCCCCCCCCCCCCCCCCAAAAAAAAAGATCCGCAGTTCCATTACCCAACTGTTGTGGGCAGGGAAGGAGTTCAGCTGGTGGCGTCACTGTTTCATTACATTTGCTCTTCTGGCGTTTACCATCATGCTTGTTATCTTCGTCCCTACTATCCGAGACATCTTTGGATTCATTGGTAAGCATTTTCACGTCAGTTCAAGCAGTCTTTCGAATCTCAGAAAATGCCGTTCCAATCTAATTAAATTATATTTACCTGTTTATGAATAATTATTTCTATGCTTTTTAAATACAGGTGCATCTGCAGCTGCCATGCTGATCTTCATACTTCCTTCTGCCTTCTATATCAAATTAGTGAAGAAAGAACCAATGAAGTCAGTGCAAAAGATTGGGGTATGTATAGACAAATATGTAATAGTTACACTTGCTTACCACTTCAGAGCAAGAACTTCAGTTTCCTTCTTCACAGTTGAACAGTTTTGAAGTCCTGGTGAAGGTAGTCAGTGAATTGGCATTTAATGTTGTCTTAGTTAATGCGGGGGAGTTGGATGGGTACTCAGAATTGAGGAGAGCACCATCACGAGACTCAGTGCACTCCAGTGACTTCTCTCACCCCCCGCCCCCAATCTCAACAACAGTTGGGTCATTCTGTTGCTGATAGGAACCACATGTCAACAGATTACCCTTAACAGCTATACGAAAACAGTCTTGTCATTTTCTTTGAATTTTTCTTTCAAGATTTATTTACGTAATTTACCCCTTAAAGCTGACCTCCACCGACCATTTGAGTCATCCGACTTATCTTGGAGCTCTGACTGGTCTTAGACACACGGACTTGGAAGCAAATCCTAGATATACTGAATCAGAGTCAAGTCAGCACAGTGGCACAGCCTGACTGGTAGCAGCAGCTACATTAATTTCCCTCAGTTGAGGTTGAGGTCTGCTATGCTGAAAATAAATGTACTTTTTTATTTGAAAAAGGGCCTCAAGTATGAGAAGGATACATAGCTCCTTACTGTTTACTGTGATCTTGTCTTTTTTACTTTGCCCTCTGTGAGCAATGGCATTTGTGCCATAAATGGGCATGACTTCATGTGTTAGTAGCAGAAACTTAAATACTTCTTTTATGTTCTCTTTTTTCAGGCTGCATTCTTCTTTCTAAGTGGTATACTTGTGATGACTGGGTGTATGACACTGATTATTCTAGACTGGACCCAGGATGTTGCATCCGATGGGCATTAACTGTCCTGGTTGAATCTTTAATGCTCCACTTCACATGCCAGTGTTCGCTCAGATACCTACTGAGAATGAAAACGAGCTATTCAGCTTCCTTTAAAATGCAGATTCTTTGTTGATGGTTCTTCTGATTGTAGAATACCCGAATTCTGTCTTTAAGAAACTATTCTGCATGATGGAAGTGGATATTAACATCAAACCACGTGAGTGTCTGGCTGAAGGAAGTGACAACTTTATTCCATTCCAGAGAATGGACAGAACTCTCTGTAGACTTTTATCAAGCCATGTTTGGCTTTCGTCATTGTTAGTTGGATATTTTGTTATTTTACTTGAATGTGCCTAATGGAACCAATTGGTGTGAGAAATAACTCTTTAATTTACAGCAAAGTGTTTAAATAACCAATGAGAGAGAGAGAGAAATGCTATTATTTTTTGTACCAAAAAATTCTTATGGACCTCAAAAGCACTACTTTGACTTTAAGAAACATTTTCCTAAAAAGAATGAAAGAATAACATAGAAGAGCTCATAAAAATATTTAATTGGTGTCCTAAATTAAACTTAGTTTGCCTTTCTGTAGAGGCATAATGAGAAGAAATTTTATTTAAAAAAATACAGAAAATGAATCAGTTCGTCAAAATTCTCTAATTATAAATGCTTCCCATGAAATACACTTAGCTCAAAGTAGAGTGAAAATAATCCTGAAAACAAATTGTCAGCTTGCTTAAGTAACTACAGTTACCTTAATTCCCAAAATGGTGTGGAAACCCAAATTTTCAAGCTTTAAAAAACCCACCCTTTAGAAGGGGTACATTTGAGGAAGACGTAGCTAATCTAGAAATTGTAAAGATGGTGTTGATGTTACCCTTCTTGAGGTACTCAATAGTGCAATTGGGTAAAACAGGGTTTGGGGGGTTTTGCTTTTTTTCAGTTGTGGTTTGTTTGGGTTTTTTTTTCATGTTACAAACTGAATGGCACCGGAGCATCTCATGCCATTAATGTAAAACTCCCTCCTGGAGTTCTGTCCGTTAATAAGGTCCATTGTCAGTTGTAGCAATGTTTGTTGGGGTTTTTTTGTTTTGGTTTGGGGTTTTTTGTTTCTTTTTTTTCTTCTGTCCAGTCTGTCTTGAAACGCTCTGTAGGATAACAAAAAGGACCTAATGTAGTTTACTAGTTGTATAATATTCAAAAAGTGTACAGTGTTTCTCAAATTACTTATCCTTATTGGATTTTGAACTACTTGACTATTCAATAGTTTCTGAGTCAAATCCACAAAGTAACTGCACCAGTATTTCATGCTTGGTACAAACTCTCTTCGCATACACAACTGGGATTCCTCTTGCAATTTATACTCTATAGTAGTATTGAAGATAACCTCATAGACTGGGTAGTCATCTCATACTTGTTTGCTTCAGAAATAGATAAGTTCCTATGAGTCCTAGTTAGCTAGCTGATGAAACAGGTGCTGTATGATTGTGATGAGCTGTTTTGTTTCTAGTGCATGTTTACTCTTTCATTCTTATCCCAGGCTGAAGAGAAATAACACTTGTAGAACAGCATACTTGGCTTATAAGAGGTTCTCAAACACAACAATATTGGGTACAAAAGCCTAGATAGAAGTTATTAATGAAATAATCATGGCAATGTGGTCAACTGTCTTCATCTGACATGATGCTTTAAGAATCTGATATACAAAGTTCCACTTGGTCCCTGTGTTAGAAGGAACAAGAGAGGGCCTGTAATCCATTGACTAAACAGTGCCTGAGACATTCTCTGCTCTTGTAGAATTAATCGGGAACAAATCTAAATGATAGTCCCTGTTTGGCAGGTAATGGCAATCTCTGCCCAGCCATTTAAAATCTATGGAAAAAATTGCAGGTATTTTGTGTTTATATTTCTGCATGACTGTGAGTACTGGTCACTAAGTCTGTGGTGTGAAACTGTAATGAGAAGTTAGATTCCTCTTGTGTTGTTTGTATTATTAGTCCGGTGGTACTCAACTGGCAATTATCGATCCCGGAGTCAGCACTGGCCAATGCTCCTTAGGTACTTCTCTGCCTCAGGTACTGGACATCCGTGGCTAACTATCCTGCGTTACCTGATCTCCACGGAAGTGCTGAGCGCGTGCCTCCTCAGTACTTTGGCAGCTTTTCTTCTTCCTCTCCGCAAACATAGAAAGACAGAAGAGGATTAAAATGTTGTCTGCCTTTGAGCAATTTGTAGCACATAAGGGATGAAGCGCTTCCCTTGCCAGCATTTACAAGAAGAAAAAAGAAACGAAGTGAGAAACAGCCTCCTTTCTCTCAGTAACCCTGGAAGAGGAAGGAGGTGTAAATGAGAAGCTGCTACACAGTCCTTCTCAGCAGCCAGAGAGGAGGAAGCTTTTGGTGATGATGCCTCATAATACATCATACATGTCACTTAATTCTCTGAATGTAGCAGTTTCCAGATTTTACATGATGTGTTATATTATTTGATGACTGGCTCTCCACCTGCAACAGTTGAGTTCCACTTGGCTGGGTTGATTTCCAACAGCTGAATTATTTAATTATATGAATTTTTTTCAAACCTGTCTGCTTAAAGTTACCTACGTTACAAACCACCGAAAAGAGCAGCTTCAGTATTAAACCACTGTTCTGTCACCTCAGTTAGGCATTGTCTTCCATGATATTTCAGTCATAAATGTAACATGTTATTTATAAAACATTAATCCATTAAAACTAAACCTATTTTTCAGTATTTATGATAGTCTATTGTAAATAACTGTATGTTTGTATATAATGTATATAATGCAGGTTTGGGACTTGGTATTTCTGTATATATTCCTCTCTCATTGCTGATAGTTACATCATTTCAAGGAGTTGTTCGTGCCGTACATCTGTATAACAACTGTCAAAGGAAAGATTCTTTAACAACAAGATGTAATGCCTGTAACCATGGCAGAAATGTGTTACACCGAATGTGTACAAGAGAACACTAAGATTGTATTTATTACAAATGTATATGTTGCAATAAACACAGGAGTCACTTGGGTCCATAAAAAGCATCATTCAGGTTCATGTGTACTTTTAGTCTAAAATTTACCTTGGATGTTACGATTTCCTGAATGCAGCAACTTAACAGCTTTTACGATCTAACGTATTTGTTAGGCGACCGAATTCAGGCATCCTGCGGTACATCTGTGTACATAATGTAAATATTCACTGTATTCTTAGAGGCCAACTGTCTAGCAACAGTTGTTGGCAGACCTTGCAACACAGTTTCAATGAAACATTGTATGTTTGTTTTAAATGAAATAAATAAATAAATGGGCAATCCTGAGCAATGTTGTGGTGGCTTGGGGCGGGGGGGAGGTATTTAAAGGTGATACTAAAAGAGTATCTTTACTTTCATGCACTTTTAGCTCACTTAAGAGCACTTTTCAGTAGGGCGGGTGGGGAATAGCATACAACTAAGCCCTTGGATTTATGATGTTACAAGAGTAAACAGAACAAGTCTGGACATCAAAGAAAATGAGAGATTAAATTCTACAAGGAACCTGTATTATTTCTTGCAGTACAGGCGTATCTGGAGACAAGGCTTTATGTGTTAGATCTTGCATAGGTGTAATAAATGAGTGCGTTGTGCCAAAATCCTATGCCATTTTCCTGCAACTCAATCTCCAGGAGAATAACTGCTGCTGTAAAAATTTTCAGAACCAGTGCATCTGTTTCACTTGTGTTTTAGCAATCGGATACGAACCAAGTGCAGCATATCGGGTCTTTGTTCTCCAGAAATCTATTGACCCATGTGAATCTTCGTCATTCCCAAATATTAAGAATGGGGTGTGAGAGGCAGTGGAGGTGTACCTCAGTGTGTTACGTACACAACAAAACACTATATGAAAGGAATATTAAAGAGGTATAGTTAAAGTACCCTGAAATTGGGAAATGCCTCAGTTAAGGTTGCTTTAATTACATGATCACATAGTATTTTTCACTGGAACCCCCGCTGAGTAGTTATTCATTATTTTTGATCACATTTTCTATGTGTTCACAGCATTTATGTATTTGCTCAGTCCAAAGCCCATCCTGATGAGGGATTAATATCCACATTTCTCTCTCTCTAGTTCTCATTTTAACGCCATCTTTGTGGAACACAAATAATTACTCATTTTCACAGTGTTGCAGGCCTCTAAGAAGGTGTTAATCAGTTTTCGGGCTGGGGACCTGAAGTGTGGAGAGGCAGCGCTGTGAAGCAGCCATGCATTTGAGTCCACAGTTTGATGCCCTGCGCTTGCTTATTCCGTATTTCAGCATTTCCTTACATGCATCTGAAGCACAACTGCACACAGGTTTTGAGTGATCGTCGTTCTTGAAATGAGAACCCTAAGCATCGAGTTAATCACTTGGAAACGGTGGTCACGCGGGCAAGTGCTCATTCTCACAGCTTGCCTACTGTCACACAGGAATTTCATAGCAGTAGAGAAGCCCTTTCCCTAGAAAGCCGCTTGACTAGTTGAATGATTAAGCCCACCTCGCCGCAGTCAGGCATTCCATCAGCTTTAATAATAGGTGAAGAGTCTTTTCCACATGCTTCTGATTCCTCCCAAGAGCTGGCTCACCCTGTGTCATGCATGAGACGGTGCAATAATTAAAAAAAAAAAATTAGAAGTTACATTGTGTGACAGTGTCTAAAATCCCATGCTTTGAACTTCTTTACCCACCACAAGGCCTTTGCCTCAGAAGAGGGATAAGCAGTCACTTAGTGTTTATTCACAATGCTGAGACTTGGGAATCTCTCGAGGCCTCTGCCGGTGAGAGATGGCATCTTTACTTTCCTCTGGTTCCCCTGAAGTTTACCTCTTTTTCCTCCCTGGCCTTGCCAAGCCTGTTCTGTCCCGAGATCGTGCCTAGGCACCTCACCCCCAAGTGTTTGTGCAGCAGCTGGATCACATGAGGTCGTGCCCTAACGTCCCCCCTGGCTTAGCTGTACATCTGTTCGTAGGGCAGCACGGCTCCTATTCGGTCTGTGTGCCCAGGTTTCCTTTCTGGAGAAACAGAGCAAAGGGTGGCTGGTGTATGCTCAGGTTTCAGCACCAGAAGGAGCTGAGATGCCACGAGGGAACCCCCAGTCCTGTCCTTCCTGGAATGTGGACATGCCATCCCATCTCCAGTGCAGATATGCCCAGCGCCTGCTTCCTCGGCCTTTCTGGTTTCAGCCTTTAGAGTGTGACAGTCTAAACCCCACCTACTTTCACGTGCGTTTCCGTTTGTCTTTTTGCACAGCTGGTTTGGCTGTCATGAGGTGAGCTCTGTCACTCTTGCTCTGACCCCAGTCCCCATTTGCCAGCTCCCCAGCAACACCACCTTTCCCAGTTCCTCCTGCGAGCTACCTTCCTTCATCTTACTACCTTCCTGACTACGTGCCTGCCAAAGTCCTGTTCCCACCCTTCTGCATTCACTTTACTCAGGCACAGCTAGAAACATCTTCCTTTGATTTTCCTAGTCTCTGCGCAGCTGGTCTCCTTATCTCCACCCTAACTACATGCCTTATTTTCTTGTTCTCTGAGCATCCCTCCGGCCCTGGCTCTCCAGCGTGGACTCCTTCGGAGGCCTGGAAAAGTCCACTTCCACACTCAGTGCAGGCACCTCTTGTCCCTCCAGCCTTTGGCTGAGCGCAAAGCCTTGCTGCAGAGAATGGGTGGGGCAACTTTTCCCAGGAAAATAATGATTCATTAGTTAACTACAGGAAAATGTCCTCTTTTCCCCCGATTCTATTCTCAAAAGGGCCAAATCATTTAGGCTGATTGTTTTTCCACACAAATGCATAAAAAACATCACCTTGCTGCAGTGACTTGTAATGGAAAATGTCAGGAGACATATCTGAAGCTAGGTAACATTTAAAAGAACAGAAACGTATTCCAGTAAGAGAACAGTCAGGTAATCACAGTTACAGGTGGCATCATCAACCATGGCTGAAAACGTTATTTAAATTAGAAACAAGTGCTTGTCGTGGTTTAGCCCCAGCCAGCAACAAAGCACCACACAGCCGCTCGCTCACTCCCCCCACCCTTGTGGGACAGGGGAGAGAATCAGAAGAGAAAACCTGTGAGAAAAACCCGTGGGTTGAGATAAGGACAGTTTAGTAGGTAAAGCAAAAGCTGTGCGTGGAAGCAAAGCAGAACAAGGAATTCATTCACTGCTTCCCATGGGCAGGCAGGTGCTCAGCCATCTCCAGGAAAGCAGGGCTCCATCACACGTAATGGTTACTTGGGAAGACAAACGCCATCACTGCAAATGTCCCCCCCTTTCCTTCTTCTTTCCCCAGCTTTATATGCTGAGCATTATGTCATATGGTGTGGAATATCGCTTTGGTCAGTTGGGGTCAGCTGTCCCGGCTGTGTCCCCTCCCAGCTTCTTGCGCCCCTGGCAGACCATGAGGAGCTGAAAAAGTCCTTGACTAGTGTGAGCACTACTGAGCAACAAATAAAACATCTCCGCATTATCAACACTGTTTTCAGCACAAATCCAGAACATAGCCCCATATTAGCTACTACGAAGAAAAATAACTCTATTCCAGGTGAAACCAGGACAGTGCTATTTTTTATTTTCATTATTATTTATATATATATTAAAAAGGGTAAACAGGTTTCCCATTTGCAGAACATAAATTGATAGGAAACGCATGTCAGATAGCTACTAACAATAACGTAGAAATTCAGTATGGGTCTTGAAAAAGAAGTGTAGCTTATATCAGTAGCTTTTTGGTGATCTTTAAAAATGTTCTTTACATCATCTCCAAACAGCTCAGATTGCAGCAAAATTAAACGGAGCCAAGTGAAGTGCTGTGGGTATTCCCAAATGCTCAGGCGTTATTGGGCTGGGGCAAATGTGGTCAACCAGGCACCTGCCTTTTGTTAAAATAAGTACCAGTTCTTGAACAGCCAATATTGCTCCTTCATTTAATTGCACTGCATTAAATCATTTCAGTAAAATAATTTAATGCAGTGGTAGAGCATATATTGGGGCTGGAGCCCAGGTCGCTACACAGATCAGATACACAGACAAGTCTCATGAGAGGCTGCTTGGGCTGGGAGCTGCCCCCTGGGCACTTCACCCTGGCTGCAGCTGTGTCACCTGGAGGCCCCGCTTGAACCCCCACCGAGGACTTGGGCGATGAATAAAACTGGCAGGCACTTCTCACTGTGGGCAGGACACAGGGAGCGTGCCCCAGGACCGCGGCTGAGGAAAACGCTAAGATGGCCATCAAAAAGGCCACAGCAGAGCTGCAACTTTGTGCATACATGGAGAGTAGCCATGGAGAGCATGAACAGTTTCCCTCTGTGTCCATCAGAAAACGGTGGCAACCAGGAGACCTTCAGAAGATTGGTTTGAAAATAGCTGCCACTAAAATGTTTGCATTTGTGCTTGCTGTTTTGACCCCACTGGGGAGGCATCAGCTATGATACTGTTGCTCTGCAAGGATTACCAGACTCCAAATGAAAATGGCATGTGAGGGATGCATTTTTCCAGGGAACAAGTGAGAAAGTTCATAAGAATACCAGCCGCAGGAAACCGAACTGTCAGGAGAAGCTGCTGAAAAGTTACCAGAGGCCAGCTCTGGGTGCAAGTATTTCCTGCCGAGAAGCAGTGCCGGGAGCAGCAAGCCTCCTGCGTACACCGGCCCACCCACAGAGACGGAGCCAAAATGTCTTGACTGCAGGAAATTATGAAATCTGCACTAATACCGATCAACCACCCATGGGAGCCATCCATAGCCTCCTGCCATCGCCCAGCTTGGCTGCAGGCTTCCCACTTCTGCAGGATTTTGGCACTTGCCCTCTTGCCAAAGATCAGACGGGTCTCTCGCCTTACTGGTGATGTTTCCGAGCACAAATAAGACATGTTCTTCTAATCAGATTATTAAAACCACAGGTTTCCCAAGAAACATTTTGAAGTAAATGAGTCATGCCTGATGACTCTGGTTTGGGGTGACTCTCTGTGTGTGTCTGTGTGTCCACACTGGGAATAGAGGGTACAACGGCTCTTCTAATCTACTTGGATTTACCTGGAAAAACAACAAAAAGTAAAATGGGGAGGTGAAGCCCACAAGTCCCCCTTCTAGTAAACTAGACAAGAACCAAGAGTGATTTCCACACCTACATTGTTTTTCTCAGTCCCAGAAAGGTCTAGGATTCTCCAAATTCCTCTATGCACATTGTACTTTCTGAAGCCTCTACTCACTCTGGTAGCCACAGTGAGCTGGCCTTTAATTTCCATTTCTTCTGAGAGAGCATTCATTTCAAGCATGCCATATTTCACATAGCTGGCTCCTTCAGATCTTAAACAGTTGACTTCGACCCCCAATTGATTATGAGGTGTAAATGCAGCAGCCTTTCCTTTCCCAGGACCCAGCCCTGAGTTCTGTGGCGAGCTCCTCTAAACTACCAAATTAAATACAGGCCATGTCACCAGCTGGGTGACACTAGCGTATGAGCTGTGTTTCAAAACTGACTCAGTAGTTTAACGTAAAACAAATGGTTTTGGTTTTTTGCTGCCACAGATTTCCAGCAGCCATCGTGGTAGGTCCAATGCAGCACCTCACTACTCCTGCACTTAACAGAGCCAGTTTCCATCTTGTGGTTAAATTTCTTAGCCTATTTAAATGATCTATATCTCAGATCAACACACTGCTTACCTCCAAGTCCCAGTGGAGAAGTCCTGTGACGGTTATTATGTCTGAGCACGGCTAACTGCTAGAATCTGTTCTCCCCTGCAAATTTTAGTTTGGCAAGGAACAGCAGTCTTCTCTTCTGCATTTTCTAGTAGCAACTTGACCAAAACTAAACCCCTGAAGTGTTTCCTTTCTTACTTGTGTATGGATAAGTGTGGGAAAGAATCAGACCCTATCTTTGTCATCCAGAAATTTTGGAGAACCATGAAATCCTTTGGATTTCATCAATAGCATCAATAACTACTTGGAACAGCTGCTTTGATTGCCTTCTTATTTTTATACACACTGAGAAAATTTAAACACATGGAACCTAAGGTACTGTAGCAAATTATTTTGTTTCTGTCGGTTCTGCTTTATCTGAGTCAAGTTGCCCATGTGATTCAGACTTTTCCCTTGCTAAAGTGACTAGGCATGGTGCTTTCCCTGTCTGCGCACAGTGAGCTATTATACACAGTCCAATAACACAGAGATAAAACTATGGAAGTTCCTCTGCAAAATCTTTCCCGCTTTCATTTCTTTTGCTCTTTTTCAGACATTGTAGCTTTTCCTTCTCCCCTCCACCAGAGACACCCAAACCCATTCACTTTTCAAACTCTCATAAGGTTTTGCAAACTTCTTAGCACTTCTTTATTCCCCAAAAGAAATATCTTTGCTTTTCATTTGTTTTGTAGAGTTTCCCATATGCCCTTCTCATAGACTGTAAAGATGAACTGATTGCAAAGAGGAAGTCTAACACCCAGTCTAGCAAATAGACTACCATATAGTTCTATAGTGGGATTTTATAAAAGTACAAAAGGGGGAATTTTTTAAAGACTCAGTGATAAAGAAGCAGTGAGTACAACAGCCAACTGATGCATTAATGTTACTAAACTATGGTTTGCCTTTGTCACCAGAGAGTGTAATTGAAAATGTAACTGCACGAAGTTTGCTCTGCAACCTCCCACTGCAGCTCAGCCGTGCTTACCTGCTACACTTACTTGCACACTGACCTGGCTTGCAAATCTTCAGTGTTTGTGCTTTGTTTCCTTTAGCCAGCATTATATCCGTGAGCCCACTCACCTTGCAGCCTCCCAGGGAGCTGGCAGATGCAGAAAGATGCTACAGGAGTAAAGCAGGGGGCAGGCCACCAAGCTGGCTGCACTGACCAAAAGAGAAAGGTGTCTGAGAGAAAAACCTGAGTGCATGCTAATGAAAGGGATGCTTAGCCAAAGGCATGGCCAAAGCTCCCTGCCTCGGGCAGCTCCCACCTTCCCAGGCTTCCTCAGGTGCCTGAAACATGGGAGTGAGAGTTGCCGGCAGCTGGTTATCCTGCGCAGGGCAAGTAGGCACCACCGCTGGCCAAGTGCCCATTGCAATGGGAGCTGCTGGCCCCCCAGATCTTCTTCTCACCTTCCCCAGTGTGCTCCCAAGCAGGGTGGTGTCACCGAGGGCTCTTGCAAGCGTGAGTGGAGATGCAGGCAATGGCTGCATTTTCGGAACTGGCAATGGGGCTCGCTGAAGCTGCAAGCCACAGGGGAGGAAAGCAAGCCAGAAGAAACACAGGAGGAAAAAGAGGCCTGGTGAGAAACAGAAGAACAGAATAATTTCATGATTGCGAGGAGCAGACCCACTGATAAATGAGAAGGGAGATGAGAAGAATGTCTGCGCAAAACATCAGAAATGCCAGAGTGATTTCATGGTTATTTGTTTGCCTCCTTGCTTTACCTGAACAGGAAGGGACTTCGTGGAAATAATCCTGGACAAGGTACATATAACAAAATGTATGAAGAACTGGACATGAGCCAGCCCAGCCTGTAAAGCAGCTCAATTAATAAATATACATAATCATTTGAAATTATTTTGAAAGCATGTGAAAAAAGATTGGAGAAAACCGTACATGTTGACAGTCTCCAAGGGAAACCTGAGTCATCACTTAACTCTTGTTACTTAGTGCCCACAAGGCTATTTTCTATCTCACCGGCACATTAACACAAGCAATGAAATACATCCCTATAAACCAGAACCCTTTCCTACAAACTGTGAGCAATTACTAGCGTTTATATGCTTAGTGAAATCAAGGAGATAGCTCATTTGCCTAGCATGGAGGTCCAGATCGCCATCTAAACATGGGTTTTCAGAGTGCGTAATGTTTAGAAATAAGCCAAAAAAGGATGAGTAATATTTTTCAGAATTCACTTTTTTCTGACTCTTAGCCAAAGATACATAAACCTTTCCCTGTCCTGGTTTTCGGGTTGACAAAGGACAAACTCATCCTGGAAAACAAAGGAGCACTGAGTCCTGGCACAGCAAAGCATCCCATGGCAGCCAAGAAGTGGTGGGCAGCAATGGCTGGTGTAGCAGCCATGGCCCATGCAACAGCCAGTGCAGCCCCGCAACAGCCTTTACAGGCAAACTGCAGGTAGATCATTCCTCCTTCTTCTAAACAGCCACAGACAAATACACAGGCATGGTGTGCTCCTCTCCAGAAAAACATTCTCTCTTCTAATGGAAAGCTTTTGCAGTGATGAGCTTTTGTGCTACAAATGTAAGATGTAAAACTTACTCATTCCCTAGGGAAATGGTCGGCCTGGTCTATAGTCTTGAGGAACCCTGGGATTGTCACTCTATATCAAAACATACCAGCATTGCTGTACGCTTTTCTATTCACAGTCAATTTAAATACTCTGAAACACAAGGGTCGTGTAAAAATTGCAAAGTCACAAACAAGGTTGTTAGTAACTTCACTTCCTGAAAATAAATCAACAGAAAACAGTAGGTTTGACGCAATTTTCCAGGAACCAGCTAGGAAGGAAAAGAGGGCAAGCATTTTCTTCTGGCCAAGAGACTAATGGCGATATTCATGTTTGAAGGGGGAAATTTGCCTTGACTCACAGGAAATATCTTTGTTCTTAGGGATTTAAAAACAGCCTTTGCAGAACAAAATAGATGGCCTGAACTATGCCCGTGTTTCGAGGAAGGATAACTTTGCCTTCTGAAAAGAATAACAAAGTGAAGAAGTGTTTTAATGGAATGTGAGGGCATTTTCATTTTTCTTTATAGCTGGCTGCACCAAAGGCAGATGACAGTGGTGAATTATTTTACAGAGTATAGCAACACAGAAATTGAAAGATGTTTAGATTTTGAATAATTAATTTGGGTTATGTTGCTGTTGTCAAGCTTTTCATTTATTTTGAAGACACAAAAATGGATAAATTCTTTGCTTGGATGAGATTTTAGTCTTAACGGTGGTGATAGCACGTAATGTTGGTACTAGCTGTCAAATATTTACCTCAGCTCACTTTTTTTAAACCTACCACAAAGTTAACAAGGATTAATTGAGGCAATAACACAAACAGAGCTGCAAATCCCCTCCAAAACCCAGTGAAGGTGCTCACTCATCTTCTAATTAACTTTTCTATGCAGAAGAGAGGCTGGGGCTTGTTAAAACCATCTTCAAACCTGACAGCATTATTACTAAAATCCCAGGATTGCATTTTTTGCTGGAACATAAGCATTTGTGCTCCAAGTGCAATGAAGGTGCTGGAGAGGACCAGCAGTACTTGAAAGAGGACCAGAACTTAAAGGCAAAGTTTGCATTAGCTGCACTGTGATTGGGGCTCTGGGGATCCAAATTAAGCACATGCTTTAAGCAGCTTGAACGGTCCCACTAACTTTAACACTTATTTTAAAGTAGTTTTGGACTCGAGCCTAAAACAAGTTATTTTCGTACTCAAGTCCTCCTATATGGAATTAATTTGGAAACCCTAAAAAGAACATGGAGCTCAAACTTTGCACTGAAACAAGCAAGTAGTTTGGGCACATGCTGAGAAAGGCAATGGGGAAAAGCCCTGTGGCATGAGAAGAGTTACCCCAACTCCCAGGCCCGCTGCTGATACCTAATCCTATTACAAATTGTGCCTGGATCGTTACCAAAACTGTTCTCGTGATATTTTCCATTTCAAGGCTGAAATGCCTGCATGTATTTCACAGCACTGGGCATGGCACCCAGAAGAGAGGGCATGGCATCGGCATGGCCAGGCAGGCCAATGGTGGTGAAACAAGCTGTGCTTCTGAGGTGCATTTACCAGGTATTTAGCCTTTGAACAACCCACCTTTTCAGTTTTATGGGCTCTTATAAACATTCCCAGACATTGCTCCAGCTGCATCAGTGAAGGAATCTCACAGATGCCCTTTCGTGGTAAAAGTTTTGAGGTACTTCTCAGATAACGGACCTGAAGGTATTTCAGGGAAGACATGGCCACTTTTGGAAGGAGGAGAATTAGGAAGATGAAGAGAACCGCCTCAACGTGGCTGCTGTGTGAAGATCTCATTCAAACACAGGTGTTACCCTGCAGCCACTGCCACGCTGTGCACGCACAAAATGGCCGCCGAGCAGGAGGGCAGCGGCCATGCCCCGGCTTCCCGGCGCTCCTCGCGCAGGGTTATCCGTTGGGTGAGGTCATATGACAGCACACAGAACAATATTGCTGTGTTTCCTTCCCGCTGACTAATTAGAGACCAATTCCATACCTTGGAAAAAATTAGGACAATTCCTGCCTGATGCTGTTAAGTAGTTGAGTTATGAAAAAGCAACTATTTCCTTTAAATTCACTTTTCATTCTCCTCTTGTTACAAACATTTTTTTCATTCTGCCGTGATATAAGACCCTTTGCCACTATTTTCTGTCTGTTACATTTCCTGAGTAGGAAGCACTGTCCTGACACACTCTGTTAATCCTTAAAGAGGATCAAACAAAAAAAGATAAAAATATTCAAATTTCAGAGTTATTAGGATCCTCTTGAGGATGATTTTCTTGTTTTCCATTTCCTGTCAGAATATGATTTTGCAAATGAAGCTGACATATGCAAACCCTGATCACATCTTGCTATTAGTTTTATATTTAGACTTATGAGCGTGACTTAGATTTAGCTTGGGATTATCAGAACTTCAGCTGCTCATTTCTTTAACTCTGGGCTCTGAAAAAAGCTCTGCAAGGAAAGCGTATCTGAGGACAACACCACAATGGATCAGTAAAAGCATTATATGTCGTAACACATTTCTATTAAAGATAAAGCACTTCCTGCTTGTCCTAAAGTTGTACACCTATCTCCCTGAACAGCAAAAAGGAAAAGAGACAAACTATACATCCCAAACCAAAGGCATGCCAAAACTGATGTGGAAGACAGAAATAAACTAAAGAATTTTCAACATGGGTGTCAAAGAACTAACATTGAAACTTTTCTATACATATTAAATAGGACTGCGGGAAAACTGCAGTGTAGCAGAGGAACCCTTTCTCAGAAAAGTCCATTATAAAACCTGGAGTGTCCCATAAGAATCATGATTTAATGAACTTTGTCACAAGAACATACTATCTCCTTCACACGCTGTAAAATGAAAAATGAGACTATGCTCATGTATCGAAGTAAGTTGTGTTCAGTGTATATTTATATCGAAAGATGTAGCATTATTGTAGCCAAAAAGGTGTAAGAACATAAACAATACAAGTTTTGTAGGTAGAGATTACATCTTTTATTAGATGAACTGGTCTAATTTAAAAAACAACAACAACAACAAAAAGAAATTAAAAAAAGAAAAAAGCTTGCAGGAGCACAAGCTGTTGTGCAGGCCTGGAATAGAAGCAGCATGAAACTAAGTTCCACTGCACATTACAGTCTGCTCCTTTCCCACCCTCATGTCAGGCAGGTGATGCATTACCCCCACACGCACTTCAGGAGATTAATTTATCAAAGCTCTCCTCTTTGCTGCGCAAGTACCAGCTACATTTTCTGTCAGGTGGCCTAACTTACATATACCCGAACTGGTTTAGAGCAGCTTCCCTCTACTTCTGCCGAGCTTTGAAGTTTGCTTCTACGTCTTACCTGAAGAAGGTTGCTTGTGCTCAAAAGTTTGCTTTGCTCAGTGTACAAACCTCGGCTTGCCAGCGTCTGTTAGTGCACTCCATCTGCACGAACTGTGTCCCGGGTCATTGTCATTCCGCATGATGTGCTAACACACAATAATCCAAATTACTAGAAACCAGAGGGCAAGTCTTACTGTAGCAGCATGACAACGATATGAACAGTTCAAGCATTAATGTAATGATATTAATAGCCTTGTGTCACTGGCATAGGAGAAAATAAACACTTTCACAGTAAGAAATAATTTCTTAGGGAAAATTATAGTCTTGCAAATGAAATATGACTGACTTCTGTATGACACAGTATTTTTAGACTGGATAAATAGGGGGGAGGGTGGTCATTTTTGTTAGTAGCCTAATATTTTCCAAGAGCAGTTCAACACTAGATTGAAAAGTTATTTTTAGAAGCTTTATTTCACTCTCCAAATGTTCAGCATGGACTCCAAAACTCTAAGAGAGCACACAAATAAATATCAATACTCAAATAGCCCCAAATGGACTATCTACAATTTGCGTATTGTCACCAAGATGAGGAAGGGCACAGTGTGTGCTTGCTGTCCCTGCATTCTATCACATGTACTGGAAACAAAGTCTGGATCTGCATCAGCTCTGCAGCCCCAGTGCACTAGGCAAGGCAGGTGAGCTGGCAGTGGGGTATCTTAATTAGCAACGTGTTATGCCCTGAAGCTAGTGGAAAAAGAGATGTTTGTCTGTCCTTAACTAATGACACTGGTGCTCCATCCTTTCCATGACATAACATGATATAATGTTATCTATTATATTACCTATTCTTAATAAAGGGAAAAAAAAGGTAAGGAAAAAGGCAGGGGAAAAAAAAAACATTAATTTTAATCTGGAAATTTTCCAAACAGGACTTTAAAATGACGAGGAAAAATCCCTCCATTTTTAGAAGTCCCAGTGCAGCACTGCTGCGTGCAAAAGGCCTGAAGACGGCAGCCTTTGGTTGTGTTACTGTCCTCTTCACATTACACAGCTCATCAACTCTGTTGTCACAGCATTTTCAAGCAATTGATTACCTGGTTAGGAAACACAACTTAATGAGTCATGAGCAGCAGTGTTTGTTGTGAGTGGCACGTGTTTGTTTAATACACGAGATATTAAATGAAAAGCATCAGTAGCCATTTCAAACTAGCTGAACGTCAGAGAAAAGCAAATAGTTTTATATATGGAACACTACATGCTGGCACCAAACCCTCCTCCTGTGTGAAAACCAAAATGCAAACAAGGAGCAAGTGAATGCTTGTGCCCATAGAGGCTGCGTACGTTGCCAGCAACAGCTAGCCGTGAAATTGAAAGCAAATATTTGCTCTGCTTAAAAAGTGCTCAGATTGTAATAACTGCATAATGCTGTAAGCTTCAAGAGCTTCTTGATCATTTATGGACACGGCCTCTCTGCTTGCTGAATATCTACTGTGAGTGGGGTAAGGTTCCCAGCAATTCACTCTCAGTCGCTCCCCTGGTTAAACCCAGAATATTTTCAAACAGAATTATGCAAGTGAAACAAGTTCTAATACACCCTATTTTAAGTTTCCTAATTCCCTGTAGCATGGGCTGCTGGTTTTGTTTGGGTTTTTCTCACTGCAGGCAGTGGGCACACCCCAAAGTCTAATCGCTCTTTCATTTAAGGTCCTGATTTGGGTTTCTTAAAGCCACAGTCAAAATCTTGACATTTCCTATGCCAGGTGCGCTCCAAGCATTAGGTGGCTGAGTGAGAGCTGTAGGGCTGGATTTGTCCTGTCTCAGCTGAGAAGAAAGGAGGGGAGTCTGAGGCTGAGCTTGGCTACTTTTTGGCTGTCACCACTGGTGAATTGGCCACTTGACATCCAGGTTTTTCACACCTCTCACCTTTGCACTAAACCACAGATTTTAGTGCAGAACCAAAAAGTGCAAAACCCAAGGAAAAATGCAGAACTGTTCTATACACCTGGGATGCAGGAATAAATGTAGTTTTATAAGCTGGAGAGCCATGCAGTTCCTTAGGGCTGTGGTCCCTGCTGTGGGGAGCTGGTATGAGCTCCAGTGCTCCCTCTGGTCTGGCATATACCATTCTTACTGGAGGTGTGCATCGCCAGCACCTTCCCCTGTATTTTCGGGCAACCCTCACCAGTTCTGACAATGCTGTGACCCTGCTCCGGTCCCAGTAACTCCAGTCCTGCCCCTGCCACCTCTTGTTGGCATGTCCCCACTAAGGCTGCCGGGGTCCCAGAAAGGGACATGCTCTGGTGAAAGGAAACAGCAGCACACTGGGGACTCTTGAGCCCCCAGTCTGGGAAGGGGACACTGAAGGGGTGGAAGAAAAAGTCTGTTGTCCAGCGGTAGGAAGTCGGGTTGCAGGCAGACGACTCACATGAGTTTAAAACACTAGCTCAGGCTTCAGAGAAAAGCCACCTGTGCCTGTTTCTGCCTCTGCACTGTCCCTTCTGAGCTCAAGGCTCAAGGCTTGGGAGGGTGTTGTTCCTAACCTGGATGTGTGCCCCGGCCTAGCTCCAAGCAAAAGAGATGTGTGTGCAACCACAGCCTATGAGGGAGACATGCTTCTCCCTGGGCTGCTCCTTCCCCCAGAGCAGACCCATGTAACTTCTGAGAAATTATTTACATCATTACGTCCTGGAGTCCCCATTTGGGACAAAATTTGGGGAAGTGCTTCAGCACAGGCTATGTTTTATGTACCTGTCTGTCTTCACTGACTTCAATGAGCTCCCAGTCAGCCCTAACGGTGCCTGAAATTGCTGAAGACGTGACTTTCTGCAGCCCCCCGCGCTCGGGGAACGAACCAGGGTGATGGACTGTGTGAAACCGGCACCACAACTCTTTCTGAAAAGTAGCATTTTTAGATTACAATCTTTTAGAAAAGCATCCACAACCTGAACCAGGTAGCATTTGCGATGAACATGAATATTTCAGAACACGTTTATAAAATGCACTTACTCCTTCCTTTTACAACAGCATTAAGCCATAGTAAAAACATATTGGGTCAGGCAGCTTCACGTACGCTAGTCCATAATAACGTTGCCAAGACTTCAGTATATGAGTGCACAAAATCTGCAGGATCAGGCTATGATTTGCTGCCAAGGCAAGGCTTTAGGAAGACAGGGTTTTCTAATGGCCATTTTGGACTAAGAATGCTCTAACAAACTACAGACAAGTTAATGCATCAAATACAAGTTCTAAACCCATTTGCATGGTTTTAGAAGATTTATTTATTGTAAGAGATATAGTAGACATCTGCTAACATAGAATATACACTCTATATATGTAAATTTTAGCTATAAAATAGTAGCATATAAAAATGTATATACTATCTATTGTAATATATCTCCTGTGCTCCGGTTATCCAGAGCTTTATACGCCAGGTCTGCTGGTAAAGCATGTGTTACACTCTGATTTTGTAAGAATTTTTTCTACTACCCCTGACCTCATGATACTTTCTTTTAAACCGACTTTTAGACTTTTACATGGGTCTTAGAAATTTTATTTTACTTTTTTCTCCAATACAGCTCTGTTAAAATGTTACCTGTTTTCTTCATCTTCTGACTAAGCAATGTGAAACAGATGCAAAACAGGAGGGACTTGTAGATGAGATAAAGCAGTGGGAATCAAAACTACTGAATCCCTTTTCTGGTGTGAAGAGCCTCTACCAATGTTTGGGTTGTGTATGTTCCTGGTAATCGTTATCTTTTTTTGCTGCAAGAATGTACACAATTAGTTTACGTATTGCTAAGTGAACAGCACCTTCCGCTAACCTCCATGTACCAGAAGAGGCTGTCGGACAAGGCAGGTGGTATCCACTCGGACATTCAACTTCTGGTCACCCTGAGCATCTAAGATAGGACGCTATAAGGATGCAAGCCCAGGTAGGAGAGGGATGTAAGACCTCAACTCTGCAACGCATTTTAGGTGGGCAAATATACAGCTGCTAGAAACCAGTAAAATAGATGCTGGTAGGGAGCAGGTTCAGCTTTCCATCTCCAAAGGTGTCAGGAGCTGGCATTAAGGCAGACCTACCTCTGTAGAAACATATACTGATAATTAAGACAGACGCTTAAAGTCTTTTAAGATGTCTTTTATCTTGTAATACTGTGCTCCTATCACTGATATGACCATACAGAACTTCCTGGTTATTGTATAAAGAGAGGGGAGCTGCTCTCGGAAGAAAACTTGCAGGTGCTGATCACAGCTGGAGGCTGTGAGCAGTCTCGTTTTGTACCCAAAATCTATAGCACCAGGACCTGCACACAAGACTTTTCCATCCTAAAGAAATGCAACAAAAGGTCTTTTGCTTGTAGGATGCCCTCAAGCACATTAAAAGAAAGGGTAGCTAGTCTTGAACTAGCTAGTCTTGCTCCACCATTTGACGAGAATCCTCAATACATAATGTATTCTCTCATTTTTCCTCCAAGTTTTCAGTCTGTAATGGGATACTTGCCCCTTGTGGCAAAATACCAGGAGACTCTGAGATGAAAAACACTGTGTAAGTTCAAAGTACTTGTCATAATCAATAATTTTACAATACGATAGACTACTCACTTCAATCAAGTGCACTTTAAAAAAAAAAAATGATATCCTTAATTTCCCAAAGACTATCCTTGAAATCAGAGGATTCAGATATGGAGTACTTAACTAGACTGCAGGAATGCATGCCACTTCTAGTCCTGTAATTAGGCAACAGAGCAGATATAATCACTTCATTACTGTAATGACAGCTGCTATATGAAGCCCAAAACCAGAGAGAGAAATAGGTTACCACATAGGTATGTCAGAATGTTTTTAAGCATGACTGCTAGTAGAGCTGTTACTTGGATATTTTTGTCTGCTATTTGCCTTTTTTTCCTTATTTGCAGCTTGAGTTCAATAGCATGTCAGGGAGGTGCGACTGGGGTTGACCAGCTCCGTGCTGCAAGGGAGGCTCAGGGGGAAGCAACCACACCAGCAGTGCTAGAGACTTCCCTGTCTCGAGCACGTCAGGATGTTTTGCTATATTTATAACATGAAGTTCCAGCTAGCTCAGTCTTACCAGTTTAATTTTTTTGCAGAACTTGACTCCTGCATAAACACATTATTAAATGCATGCACATTTAATAACCACTGAACATGCATGCACAGAGCATTGCTTTGGCCCACAGCACTGTCACAGTCTCCAGGGAAGGACTTTCACGGAATACACGATAGCCAAAGCCTTGTAAATTATGGATTAAATTTTGCTTTCATTGATTTCATTTAGGTTTAATGAAAATGGAATTTGTTTGCACTTTAAAGAATTGCAGAAGCTAATGCAAATACCAGAGGAACAGTGGGATGGCACCACATGAGGCACCTGCCCAGCCTTAGGGATGTGTTAGTAACCTCAACTTTTAAATATGCTCACTATTTCTGCTGTATTTCAGCCATATTTCCTGACATGCATCAATAGCTTTATTTTGATTTATTCTTTTAAAAAAATGTTAGCCATCAAGATGTTGTTAAAGGTCTTAATTTTAACCTAGGCCTCTACTCCGTGCGTATGAATTTCTTGTGTGTAAAGCTAAATTTTATTGGCTGGTTGTTTACTGTGGTGATGTAAAGAGTTAATCATTTTACCACCATCCTGAAAAGCTTGTGTCATATTATATGGGAATTGTCAAAAATAAGACTTGTTAAAAATAAGAATTCACTCCTTTTTTTCAAATTCACTCATTTCACAGTGTTTCATAATCCCATAACTTCTCCAGGATACATTATTGTTGGATTACAATAAGGTCAGTATGTACAGCCTGGATACTTACAGGTTAGCATCTAATTTCATATATAGTCAGGTAAATGAGCACTCTGACTTCTAAAGATACTGAGTTGCCTCAAATCCCACGGATTTAAGCAGCAGTGAGAGATGCTTAGCAATTTTGAAGGCTTCTAAATAATGATATGGATTTAGATATATAATATTTGGCACCCAAACTCTGAAAACTTTCATATTCTTTGATTTTATGTATGTATCTTCTAATCTATCTTTTTTAACAGAGAATTCAATTACTGGGCTGTGCGCTAGCAGGCCAGTCCAGATTAAATAAATTCTCTTTAGTATAATTTAGTTAATAACAGTTATCATTTATTTCATGTTTCTAGACACATCCCATCTTCCATAGCTATGCCTTATGCTGGGACCAGGAGCTGCAAGTTGCCAGGACCATTTCTGGCAACCTGACATAACAGGTACTATCCCTCACAATGCTGAGCAAGCCTCTAAAGTTACTCTATACAAATGGAACGGAAAAAAATATTCTTTTCTGGGGAAAAGGAGAGAGGATCTCCTCCTTGTGTTGTAACACAGCTTGGGCTCATGGTTACAACAAAGTCTGAATTTACTCGTTTCAGAAAGATCAAAGTTTTATGGTCTATAGCACTATAAATTGATGGTAAGAAGCAACACCTTAAAAGCGATTAAACAAAAGAGCATTTTGTTACACATACTTTTAAAGTGTGTTTAAATTAAGCTTTTACTATCACTACAGACATTTCTCATACTTGCAGACCTCTGTTTTAGTCGCTGCTATTTCCTCAGCCTCACGCAAGAAGTTTAAAACCTTTGTATTCCAGAAAAACACTTGTTCTGACCAAATAAAAGAGTTAGAGCAGATGGTCAAAAGGCGAGGATAAAAAGCATAACCACCTGGTTCGTTGCATGAATTCCTGAATCTAAAGAGGAAGAGCGGTGGACAACTCCTCCTATTAAACCAGGATTAGTCATTGTAGTTGTATACCACAGTTTGCCCAGGAGACTAACAAATTATACCATCTCATGATCACAGAGTCACAGACATGCATGCAAGATTTTGCAGCCCTCGAAAACTGATTGTCTCAACACGCAGAGTTGGAGGAGGCTGAACACATGTTTAAACACAGTTGATGCTATCAGTAGTCATGAAATCTGTGACAAGTGTGGGCAGTTCTTTTCAGAGTATCGTGCAAGACCAGTCATGTACAGATAGTACATTGCACATCATAGTCAATAATGTTTTTACTTGCTCAGCTGCTAGGCAAAATATCCTTCCCCACAACCTCCAACTAATGTCACAGAATCAATGTTGGGACTCTGCTAGCACCAGCAGGATTTTAACATGGCAGTAGATTTCCAAGAAACCCTTATTTTTGTCTGATAGCAAATGATGGCATTGCAGACTAGAGAAACTGTATTTGTTGAAAATTTTACTTTACTTCCAAGAAGAAAGTTGCACCGGGCAGTGCAATAGCTCGCTGTATCGCCCTGGAAGAGTTCACCCACCTCAGTGGGCCCCGTGGTGTGTTTGGGTTTGAACCACCCTCAGCCCAAGTAGGTACCAGCACTTTGTTCCTCCCTGTGACACATCTACAATGCTTTTTGAGTGCGCAAGCCTTGGTGGGATGGGGATCTCATGGTCTAGCTAGTTCGTAAAAGAGGACCAGTACTGCCCCCTCCTGTGAGTAGCCCTGTAGCTTAGAGGCTGCCTCGTCAGACCTAAGCTCGTGGGTTCTCTGCAGCAAACGGACACAAAGTATTCATTCCAAAAAACCAAAACCAAGCAAAAAAAGCCCCAAAAGACTATGTGCTTTTTATTTCAACTAGCACAAGACGTAGATGTAGCACTGAGGTGCAAAAATAGCCATTGCCTACACCCTGTGCTTCCTATTCACTCTTGGCCATTTTAAAGGCCAGTTAGACTTCAGAGATGTTCAAGGTCACCCTCTGGCAGCAAGTAGCTTTTCTGCAAAACACAGGATTTTTCCCCTTCAGCAGGGTTTCCGTTTCTGATCTGTTCTCTTTTATTCCCCTCTCTTTCACACAAGCACTAACACGTAAGTTCAAACATGCCAATGACGGATGTACTAAAATAGAGGTGAAGAGGACTCTGTAAGCACCTCCAGCTCCTCCTCTCAGGCTCATCACGTCAGCCCTGAATCCCCCACCCCAGTCACAGCTACCTCTGACTTGAGCAATTGCTTTCCCCTGGGCTGTAGCCATATATTTGCCATGGGGTAAAATATTTGAACAGGTAGTCATCCAAAATTAATGAACCTCTATCATCGGCTTTGTGCCAGGTGCAACAATTGTGTTTGGAATCTCTTGTAGGCTTCACTGCATTTAGGAAGCAAAAGACAACAAAGAAGCCAACAAAGCCCCACTTTCACTAAAACGCACCCCAAATCAAACAGCACTCAGAAACTGTGCATGGAGAAGGCTGCCAAATGCTCACACATGTGATAATTTAGCCAACCAAAGAAGTATTTTCTGTCTCTTGATTAAAATTCACTTTTTTATAAAGGTATATTTTTTGTTGCATACCTGCAGTTTCCATTAGACAGTTTAAGTTAGTCAATAAGCATAAATTTTTGAAGGACAGTGCAGAAGGGAATTTTGCAGACTCTGGAAGAACATTGCACTTCGAAGTATAGTTCTGAAAATGAATGTGGCTGTTGATGCATTTTAGGCAGCCAAAATATAATTTAAAGAACATTTGGAAGTTGCAGGTCTGAACAAAAGAAGGATGGGAGTGGTGTTATCACAGACTCACCAACCTAAAGGCTCAGGGCTATTTCAGAGGAAAGAGAAGAGGATCCATTTTGACTAGATGAAATTGCATTGAAAGGCATCCAAGAGGAGAATTGCCAGTTCTAGAAAGACAAGAGAAAGAAAAACGATGGACTTGAAATATAAAAGCAAATTCCTGAATCTTTGGTATATCTGAAGCCAGATATAGGAAGGAGGTTATAAGTGAAAAGGATAAAGAGAAAGGCCCAGGAGGAGTGAATAAGGTTGATAAGGATTGAACAGCATGAAAACCGGCATGAAACAGGTTACAAGAAATCATAAAAGCTGGAACTAGAAGAAGCTGATCACAAGCATCAGGGTTTCATAGAATATCAAGACAAACAGAACCAACAGTGCCAAAAAATCAGAAAGATATTGACAGTGGAGAAATACGACATAGGAAAAGTGCAAAGCCAAATAGTTATCATTTCTGAGAAGTGCTATAATTTTTGTGGAGCTGTGTTAAGGTATGCTAAAAAGATTTTTTCCAAATGTTATGAAAAAGAATTACCTTGGTTCTAAGACTATGTATGACAAGGTAAGAATCAAATTATCTGTAAGGTAGAAAATGCCAGCCTCTACAGGTATAAAATGAACGGTGGCAACAGGATGCATCAGATCAATAACCATTCACCTGAGAGCCAGCATGACACACCTTTTGCTCTAAAGAAACAAAGTAGAGTTTCTTCTTATTCCCTACAGCAATACCACCTGACCACATCCACTACATAATACATATTTTTATCTAGTAATTTGGGGGGGAGGTTGATTGTCAGTTTAAGAGAAATAAGTCTGATTAAGAGCAAATTGCAAATGCTTTCTTCTCTGCCTCTGGGCACAGTGCCTTGCATACAGGGTGGATGGGGAGTCAAGCCCCTGACTTAGAAGTCGTCCCCACATCCTTATTAATCTGAAATTTCTATGAGGCTGCTGGTGTGAGCCTCAGAGAGGTTTATTCACACAAGGAAGTGTTGAAAGAGCAGCTCTTGGCTTAACGACCTTGGGCAGCTAGCTTTTCCTCTGGCCTCCCTCTCATTACTGGGATGATATGGCTCTCGTCCTAGCGGGGTGCGATGGGTGTTAATTAAATTACTGTTTGCATAGCGCTTCACATTCAAAGAAGTACCCTAGTGAAAAAAGAAAAACTCAGTACAAGCACCAAAAGGGGAATCCAACTTGTACATGCAAAGATGGTAATTTGAAAACCACTGTTCTTCATGTGTGTCATCTGCCTTTTTGGCCTGACATTTAGGAGACCCAGGAGGGGAACTTCCAGAGCAAACACCTCAGGAAGGTGCTGGCAGACCTACCATGAACTCTTCCCAGCAGCCGTTCCCCTCCACGGAGAGCCCCCAAACCCACACGCTCCAGCATCCTTTCACTCTTTGCCTTGTGATACACCGTGCAAGCCACGCGTTGCATGGGGTGAAACCAAGGACTGCGGTCACGAATCTGTCAGCTTCAATGCCATTTTCCTTCACATTTGTTTTTAAAAAGTTTTTTTTCCAAGTTAATAAGCTCATACAGGGCTTTCTAGAGATCAGTATAGAAATAACAAGCTACAGCCAACAAACCCCCCTTTGCATCTGGAAAGTGTGTCTTGCACCAGTGGGAAATGCTCTGACCTCTCACAATGGCAGCATTTTCAGCATATATATGTCGCTGACGAAACAGGAAATCGGGTAACATAACGATGCCAGACCCCTTCCGTGGCCATTTCAGGGAAAACACTACAAAAATCGGGCCTGCTTGCCCGGAGGGGTTCTCCTGTGGGCACGCCGAGGTAGAAAAAATGGTTGCTTTCATTGTAGAAAGAGTAAATTTAAAAATTATTTAAAAAAAAAAAAAAAAAAGCAAGGCGCTGAACGTAGAGGCGGCCGGGGAGCGGGGGGTGCCGGGGAGCCCCGCGGGTCCCCCGCCCGCGCCCACGTGCGAGCGGGCGGCCCCCGGGGGGAGGGAGGGCGGCGCCGCGGGGGTTCCGCGGGGCATCCGCACCCCGCAGCACCTGGCGGTGCGGCCCCTGCCCCAGCCCTAGCGCGGCGGCGCGCCCGGCGCGCTCCCGCCCACCTCCACATGCACACACCCGCGGCGGGAGGAGGAGCGGTATCTTCCTCGCCTCCTTCCTTTCGCCAATTTAATTTCCCCTCCCGTCCTCGCCCCTTTTTCTTAATTTTTTTTTTTAAATTTCATTTTATTCTCACCACCGTAATTATTTGTCGGGGTGCTCCGGACGGCTCTCGCCGGTGGACGGTACCCCGGGGGATCCCCGCGGCTCCAGAAGGTAGGCAGCTGATGCAATAGGGTGGGGACGGGGGACGCGGGGGACGCGGCTCCCCGCGCAGCCTTTGTCTCCGCGCTTTGTCTCCGCCGTGTGCGCAGCCCCCCCACCCCACCCCCTCACCCCCGGGCCAGGAGGATTTCAAACCCTAAAAATTGGCGGGGAGGAGCTGGGGGAGCCCAGCGGCAGCGTTGCGGCGGGGCGGGCGGGACGCGGAGCCGGCCATGCGGCATCTCCCCGCGGGTGCCGGGGGGGGGGCTGCCCGCCGGGATGCTGCCGTCGCCAGCCGCTGCGGCGTGCCTTTGAAAGAAAAAAAAAATAAAATAAACAAAAAACCCAAAACAAACCGGCAGCTACAAGCTTTTGCTGGCAGCCCCCTCCCCACCCCCCCCAAAAAAAAAAAAAAAAAAAAATTAATTTCACGCTGGGAAGCGTGATGGCTGGGCCGTGTGTGCCGCAGCCCCCGCAAGATGCGCGGCCGCGGGTCTGCTCCTGCCTTGCTGGGAAACGTTCCTGCCTTTCGCTTAAATCCAGCGCTGTCGTAGGGTTTTATGGTATTCGGAAAATGCAGGCTGGGCCCACGGTGCGCACGCGTGTGTGCGTGCGTGTGTTTGCCCGTAAATACATAGTAACAGCTAAGCTGGTCGCTTGTAAAGATCCGAAGGCCAGAACAAAAAAAAAAAAAACCAGCAGGTTTGAATGCCTGGGTATGCATTTGCTCACGCGCCTATACGTCCAGCTTGCTCCCATGGCTGAGGGTTTGTTCCATTGTTTTGCAGAGTTTGTAACGCAACCTGTAGCTAGGATGTGTCTCTCTGTGAAAGAGGAGACGAGGAGGTGTGTAAACCCGGGCTTTGTTTATGTGACATTAGAAGGACTGAAATAAACCCCGTGTTTGGCAGCTGGTTTTATGGAAGGCGAAGAAGCTATAGTCTGATCGTGCCACCAGCTGAACCCGCCACATGTCCTCAGGCTGTTCAGTGTCCCACGGACTGCTTTGGGGCATTTCTACTAACCTCTATTCTAAATGGTAGTAGCCTGTGCTTTGTGGTGCTTCCTTCACCTTTAGGCTTGTTTGGGATTTACTCACGCTCGAAAGGCAAAATAACATGTACCAGCCATTGTTCTAAAAGTAAAGGGTTAGAAAAATATCCTTGTTAATTGATAAAATACATTCTGGAAGAAAAAAAAAAAGACATGATGAGACTAACCGCCTTAGATCAGAAGGAAAAACAGCTACAGGGGGAGGAAGAGCGAGCATCCTTCCACCTAACTTCTACTTCCTTTGCCACCAAAGTACCAACTTGGTTTAAAAAGCATCTAAAAGGAAATTCCATCTGTTGCTGAAGGATACAGAGTATCAATAACTGCCCTTTTCCAGCTAGGAGCCCATGCTGAAACTGCCAAAACCGCGCTGAAATCGACTGGCAAAACCTCTCTGAAATCTAGGAATTGCCATATTCTGGGAGAGCAGAGGCCTTCTGCTGTGGCTCAGTGGAAATTCACTGACTAAAACGGTATCTGCTTCACCGTCATACTGAATGACTCTTATTTGACTTTGCCTTTTTGGAAGGGTTTGTTGTTTTGGGGTTTTGGATTTTTTTTTTCTTTTTAAGAGGCACCATAGAGAGAGCACTTCACTGAAGCACATTGCAGCATCCTCCGGCTTGTCACTTGAGACTATTTATGCAGTAGTTGGACGAACAGGGCTCTCCAGCCTGGGTGAGGACGGGAGCCCTGTTAGCAGCGAGCGCCACGCTCCACATACCCCTGTGCAGAGGATCATCTTCCAAATTGTTCGAGGCTTTCTGCAGACTGCCAAGGAACATGGAGGAGCAATTGTCCTCCATGTCCAAATCCTACTTTTTACAAGGGTTTTAAAGGATGGAAGGGGAGACAGGGCGCTCTCAGCCAGACTGCTTGCAGGCTCCTCATCCTGGGTCTCTGTCCTACATTTCGTCAGGGTTTTCTGGTTTGGGGGTTTGCTCTTTACCAGGGGAAGCGTAGTGACTGAGCAGAAATGGGACTCTCCTTCCTCCCGTGCTCTTCCCTCTCTTTTTCTCAAATGTCTCATTTCTGTAGAAACACACGTAGCACATAGCGTGACAGTAACCACCACTTTAAAAGTTTGTATCGTGAAGGCGAATGAGATGTGGGAATATTTAAATAATCTAAGCATGAATTCAGTTTCCTTTCTAATAGGTATTTACTGCTGTGACCTTAATCCGACTGAAGAAGTTTGAGCGGCAACTCTTGGAAGAATGGCAGCTTTTTCATGTTGGAAGTGTTTCACAGCCCTTTTCCAGTTAACTCTCATAATAGTTGTGTAAGCTTATCAGGTAAATGTCGCTCTGAGTCTCTTACAGTCAAGAAAATCGAAGTAAAGAAATTACTTGTAAACCGGGGTGGAAGGAAGAGTGAGTTGCATATGAACTTATGCAAAGAGTTCTTTCTTTCTGTAGTACAAAATTTATTTTAAAGAAGATTTTCAGAGCTGCTATTTAGCCCTCACAAATTCATCTGGATGTTTCTAGATGTAGTTTCTGTTCTAGTGTGCACATGTTCTAGTCTGTTTCTTTGCCGTAACCCATAAAGCCCTACTCCTACAGCACTTCCACATTCTGTAGAAGACAAGAGTTCGTTTATTTGTGGTGGTGCGTTCTGGGATCTCTTCAGCAAAACTGAGACTGTTGAGAGGATTTCACAGAGAAATATAATTAGGAAAAAATGTGCCTATATTCCTCTGCCAAATGCCTTCCCTAAATTGACTGGGAAGGGCTCAAAACAAAAATGTACTTAAAACCATTTTCCTTTATGGCTCATCTTTAAGTGTTTTGCCTAAAGTAATGAATCACTGGGTGAATCAGACTGGGATTTTATGATTTCTTATTTGCCTGCCTTTGATCAGCTGAGTAGCCTGTCGAGACTTAATTTGGGACTGTCTTCCCTTTCTCTATGGCAGCGTGGAAGGGCAGCGTGGAGAGCAATGGGGCAGAGCAGGAATGTTGCAGCACAAGGTCACACAGTACCTAGAGAAAGGCTGAGAATCCACATTTGTGCTCATTATTCTGTTTTACAGCATCCTTTTCTGAGCTTCCTTCTCAAGTCTTCTGCCACTTGTTTCCTCCCCTCCCCCAACGTTATCTTTTAACTGTTTCCATCCCTCGTGCCGTGGGGGCTGTGTGAGAGAGAAGGGGCCTGGAAATGAAACGTGATGGCTTGCAGCCTCCAAGAAAACAGCTTCAGCAGCTGGAAGGCCTTCCAGCCGCCACACTGCACCAGCCTGGCGGCACTGCAGGGCGGGTGAGTGCCAGCACCTCGGTGGCTCTCCTTGGCACCCCTGAACCCACCGGAGCTGGGCCGCTGGCGGGGCTGGGGTGAACCCGCTTCCTTCCGCAGCTGCTACAGCCTGCTGCAGATGGGCAGGACCGCGGTGCTGGAGGCAATGACATTTCAAGCACTGCAGATGTTTACTCAGTGGATGTGAGCCAGTCTTTAATTTTCAAGCTCTTTGTTATCTCGTTGGCTCTTCTCTAATCTCTCCGTTTTGTCCTTCCTGTGGGTGAGGAGTAAATTGGGAGCTTTATGTTCTACATTTCAGGTGTCACTAATGCTGAACAAAAAGGAGATAGTTGCTTCCCCGCCTCCCAACGTGATATTGTAACATGTAAAGCCTACTACTGCTTTTTGTCATTGAAGTGAATAGTCCATACACAGAGTTTCAGGCTCAGTGTTTAATTATTTATATCCATGGAGCCTTACTGGTCACATTGCTCTTCTTTGAAAGAACTTTCAAAAGCATAAGCAAAGAAAGACATATCACATCTCAGGCCTTGCAGAAATAAAACCAGCTTGTCTGAAGCTCAAGTGCTGGATTCTGATGACTCATAACTGACCAAGAGGAGTTCTTTGCAAAATGTCCTTTCAGGAGAAAGTTGATTCATACTTCAGCTTTTAAGCAAATTATTTGCAATTCCATAGTTAAGATTGCTTAGCGTGTCTTGCGTATTTGCTATCCCTGAGACTGTTTGTTTGCAGGTAGTGCTCAGTGAAAGAAGTGCCCAGTGAGTGTGCAAAGGTGACAAAAACCATACCCAGAGACAGGTGAGATGTTGTCCAACCCGACAGCTTACCCGAACACCTCTCACATACTGGGTCAGCTTTTGGGCCACCATGTGGCTTAGGGTGGCGCTTTTTGAATGTCATTTATAGGATATGAAAAAAAATGGCCTGTGAATTAAGCCATCACTGTTACTGCCAGGAGTGATGATGTTACTGTTAAAAACACAACGTCTAGCGAAGTGTTTTCTGAGACTACACCTCTTCCAGGTACTGCCCAGAAAGGATTCACACTTAAGCCAGCAGAAGAAATAAAGTTAGATTGTCTGTATTACCATATTATTTCAAATACAAACTTTTTGAGCCCATTACTGCTGTTGTGGAATTTTAACAGTCAAAAAAACTGGAATTGCAGGGATTATTTTTCTGTAGTCATGTTTCAGAAGGCAACAGAGAAAATTATCCCGGTTCTTGGAATGTGTTTTAATGGCTTGCGAAGGTCTCAGTGTCCTTGAGAAAAATAAACTCATTTTATCTTCTTGTGTCATCTCACAGTCCTCCTTCTGAAGTCTGTGACCAGCCGTAATCTTTCCCATATTCTGCAAGGAGCACACAGTGAATAAATTATCCATAATGGGCTTTACAAGACATGTCATGGGATGTTTAAAGAAAAAGCCAAGTTCCTAGGCCAGAGCAGTGCTTTTTCTACTAAATGGAGGGGCTGGATCAGCTACCAAACAAAAACCTTTGAGGTTCCTTTGGAAGGGTCATTAGCTCTTTCCTGTTTTTTTTCTCGGGGTGATTCCTGCTTCAGGGAGGAGTGTTTGCCCACCCAAGTAGAAAAGTTTGAAGCAGGAGAAAAATTATTCTTTCTTCTTACTGATTTACTATGTGTATGTCTGGAGAGAGAGGTTTGATGGCAAGTCTCTGGAAGTTTTCTTTTGGGGAGGTTTAAGGCTGGGCAGAGTAGTAGGCACAGTGACTGGAAGTGATTGGGATTGCTGCAGTCACTCTTCAGATGATTATTTATTGCCTTTCAATGTCAATTAAGAATAAAGCTCAGTCTAGGAACTTTTGCCAACACACCATTTTTATTTGCATTTATTTCATGACATTTCTTGAATGAAAAGGCCATAGAAGTAACAATATTACCATGCTGCTTCCAGTAGCTCAGCATCAACATATAGTGAATTTTTATTAGTCAAAGCAATGTTGGGTTGTTTGTTTTTTTTTTCTTTCCACAGCATTATTAGCATCTACACCTGAGGTGGCGACTTGCTTAGCTTGGCCATCCCAGTGTCGAAGCTCCCTTTGGGAGCAAAGCTACTGCATTTGCAGAGAACAGCTCAGCGTGGCTGCAGACCCTCCCGTGAGCCAGGATGGATTGTCCTCTGGCAGCACCAGGCCCTGCTGTAGAGGCCAATTGACAAGCCTGGAGCGGACACTCAACTTGTAGGGAATAAAGCTGGCTGATGTGAAGCCTACCCTTAGGAACTGTAGGTTTTACTTAGGCTCTGCTATTTGTCACATCCGTGAACGTGAAATTTAAAATAGGTGATTTGGGGGTGAAATTCATGTGACCACCTGTACTGCACTGACTGTGGAGGGTGCCTAGAGTGATTTGCAATGACAAAAGGGTTGCTCCATATGTATCTACGGTAAAGTTACCTTTGCAAGAAGACTGCAGTTTGCATAGTGTTTTTTTCCAGGTATCACACGTCTATCACCCTTTCTCTCTGAATCTGTAAGCACTTCCCAAACTGAGTGTTATTGTTGCTATTATCATCTTAGTTTTACAGATGGAAGTGCTAAGGATGAGGTGGTTATTCTTTGCCAAAGATTTGCGAAGAGTTCATGCTGTGGCAGTGAAATTTTCAATCCCCAGCCCCACCGTTCTTGCTTCACCCTCCTTGTGTTTTGGCGCTGAGATCAGGTTTTCTCATACTTGGAAGTGCAATGCATTATCTCACTCAACAATTTGTTGGTTTCAGGGGATTGTTGTGGTGTTTTTTCAGTAAAACACTTAACCTAGCAAGAACCTGAGGCAGATTCAAAGATGTGCCGGCTGTCGTGCTGCTTCAGGAGCAGCTCATATGCCTAAAACCTGGAATCTGCTGAAATGATTGCTGGTGCTTTAGCTGGTACTGATTGCACTAAGGTTTTGCTGCATTGTCCTTCAATCAGTTTTTCGTAGCATCAGAATTTTGGTTAAAAGAAGAAATAGTTGTTTGCACCGCAAAGATTCCTTGCGAATAAATCAGTGAGCCATTTTCCTGCCAGTCTGGCCTTGCCGCGTTTCAGCTACAGAGGAGCAGAATGGCAAAGCAGGAGCTGCACGTCAGTGAGCTGTGAAGTCTGCTCTCCAGCACGCTGTTTACCTCACAGGAGTGCTAACTTCAGCACCTGCTTTTGAAATACTTAATGGGGAATTTAATAAGCATAGGCAATGTCAAGGCAGTTCTGAAAATCCTCCTGGGGGACCATGATGCAAAACAGCGCCCAAAGGGAAAGCTGCTCTGCTGGAATCTTAAATGAACCTTTACATGGGTTTTTAAATGCCAGGGGATACAGATCTCGATACAGAGGTTGTCATGTCTATTAAGGAATTGTTTATTTTAGGAACTCATGGTCACAAGAAGCTTCAGGATTCAGCATGCTCAGTCCTTGCCACCTCAGCAGTCGCCGTCTCCTGTGGCTTTATCCTTTTATAAAAAGATCATCCTTCTTTTCCAAAATAGGTAGACTATTTTATCCCTGCAGCCTCCAGGAAGACTGTTCCAGAATGTCACTGCTAAAACCACCCTCTGCTTGCCAGTCGGCATTTATTTATCAGCAGCCTAAATCCATTTCTTTTTTCTATTGTGCCAACATTTTAATACCCAAGCGATTGCTCCCTGTTATCTGTAGTGGAAATCTCTTCTGCAGAGGAGTTGAAAAGGACCCAGCTCACATCACTCCCCCCCATTCTTGTACCAGGCTGTACCAGGCCCTGTCTGCCACCGTAACCATGTGCTTCATTGCTCCTTCAGTAGAAAAGAGTGGATCCTGCCCTACTGTAAGCCTCGAGGCTCGCCTTTAAACTTTGCACCTAAAATTTGGACAGTTTGGGCTCTTGAGGAACTATTAAGAGCACACGTAACTTCAAGATAAAATTACATTTCTGGGAGAGCATTTACAGGGGGAAAAAAATGCTCATTTGCAAAGCCCTTTTCTGTGTGGTGGGGATGTAGTATAAACCACAAGTATTGGATCCTGTAAACTTAATTTGAAACAGGCAGATATCATAACTGAACAAGTGAACTACATCCTCCTGCCTCGACACTGCCCTGCAAGAGCCGAGAATGCTCCTGCTTCTTTGGTTGCATGAGAGCAGTTTGAAGGTTGTGAGGTAGCCCTGAGAATTTTAAAATATGCCTAAATTAATCTGGCATTTGAGCGTTCACCATGTACCCCAGGGTGAATCGTTGTTTGGCAGTACTGCAGAAAATTCATTCACAAAATGGGAATTGAGAGTTGTGGTGCAGGAGCTTGGCTGTGAATAACATCCTGTTGCCTCAGCACTACGCTGGTGTTGCAGCTCAGCTGAGAGCGGTCGGACTCTGGAAAATATTGGTCTTTCAGTTGATTTGCATTGCTGATGAGGAAATATGTCACTGTAGCAGACTTGTCTGATCTGCCTTTGGTGTTATTCTTGGTGCTTTTAAGCAACAGATCTATCAGAGGAGAGATCACCCGGTCTCCAGATAATAACTGCTTGACACAAGATACACATTACTCTTCCTTTGATACGTGAGCTTAGGGATTTGTTTTTGTCTGTTTCTGTCCTCATTCAGAATAAGTTTAACCATACACAAAGTACCTTTTGTACTTCCTCTTTACCAAAAAACCTTAACATATTCAAATACGTGGAATACAGGTATTAGTAGAACAGAGTACTGGAATAACTCTATCCCTCTGTTTCTTCCACTCACAGCAGCGGATGGACAGACGCAACCTATTTTATATTTTTAAGTAAGGCAACATGGAGAATGTACAGAGGATGAATACCGAATATTAAAATAGGACTTGGACAAGCAAATAATTTTTATTCCTTAATTTGTAGGTGGTTAACCTTTTCTTCCCGGAACAAAAAGGATTGGTTTGCTCAGTAGTTTACAAATACAAGTACTGTCTTCAGCAGTCGGTTGTGAGATGGGTAAATTTGTAAGGTTAGTGAAGTTGATCTCATTAGGGTGTATAAGGTTACTACTGTTCTGCAATGCATTTAGGTTATAACCTGAGGTCCTTCTAACAATACGTAATTTGTCAGTAAGGGCCATCCCTCTTGTCCAGGTTTCGCTCTTTTCTTCTGGTGATGTTGCCTGCTGTTGGTGGTATACACCTTGGGTTTTTTTCTTGTGTTTTGTTTAGGCTCCTGACACTGTGGCTACAGTTTACTCACAAGATACCAACCAAACACTAATATTTGGAGAAACACTTGGATACGTACAGTTCCTCACCCAGGATGCCTTTCAAAGCTGGATTAGAACTGACTGAACTGCAGAATATGACTGTCCCTGAAGATGATAACATCAGCAATGATTCAAATGATTTCACAGAGGTGGAAAATGGCCAAATAAATAGGTGAGTATTTTTCCACTGACGCTGTCTGTGCTAAGAAACACACTGTTTAAAAACAGCATTCTAATTTTCAGTATACGTCTTGAATTATTCATTACCAAGTCATGCTCTATTTGAAGATGTAATTTGAATTTCATATGTGACATCTGTTGGGCATGGGCTGCAACAGCAGATAAAGCAAACAGAGTGGCAATTTATTCATCGTTTTGAATCTTTCAAATTAGTCTAATAAAATGCACAAACATATAATGTAGCAAAAAGCCAACATTTTGAAATGTCTGCTTGCACACAGCAAAGAAGTAATAATAACTAATACAATTAGACCAAATGCATAATTTTGTTATCACTTTGTTGACCTTTGATCTCTGATTATGACAGTTTTAGCCTGCCTGGCCACCTTCATGCACCCAGGATCCTGGGGATTTTCAGCTGGTGTTGTTGGAGCAAACGTAGTCCCGGTCAACCTTTGCCATTCAGCAAGGTAAACTGGGCTGCGCTGTTGTTCCCTGAAGCAAGGATGGCAAGAAGCCAGTAAAACAGAGACAAACACCGAACACATGTCAAGTTTTAAAAATGCATCTCTATCAATATTGGCAAAAAACATTACAATTGTTTAAATTAGGCCATAGGTTTTTCCTATAAGCTGTGCAGTCCTTTCAAAGGGTGACCCGTTCCACCCGGGAGCGGTTCTATCAGGCCTTCCTACCAGCCTCCGACAGGTGCTGAGCCGTCCCGTTTAGAGCAAAGACCTGCTGACAGACCCTTTTTGGGTTTTGTGAGCTGTAAAACAAGGAGCTGTTTTTTGATCAAACTTTCTGTTCAAATATTGCAAATTGAGGTGGAGTGCCCTGCCCTGCACTGGTGCTGCTGGGAAGCCTCTGCCGGCACATCATCCTGCTCCTTTACTGCTGGTCTGCCACTGCCTCTGTTTATGGTCTTTAAAAACCTCCTCTTTTGCCCTTTCTTCCTTTTGGCAGCTGCTTCTCTGGCTACCCAGAGAAACTCACTTTCTAGTGTAAAAACAAAATTAAGAGCTGGTTTATCCAAAGTGAGGGTAGTGTTGTGTGGCTCTCATGGCCGTACGGGAGGACAGGGAGCTTGGTGGCGGGTGCAGGCGTAAGCACCTGGCATTGGCCGTACCATGCACGTAGCAAAACCAGCCGGCCATACCCTGGGACCGAGCGAGGGGCCCTGGCTGGCGGCGTGGGCGAGCTTCCCCCAGCGGGAGGGTGCCAGCCTGACCCCCCGCCACCTGCCCAGGGGAAGTCCTGGGGCAGTCACCAGCTGCACCTTGTAGCGGTGCAACCACAGCAGCATAGCTGCACTGATGAAGATTAGAGTTGGCCAGGAATTTTCTGATGCAACTGCTTTGATGGAAAGTGCCAAAACAAAACGCAAACCACTTCTGTTAAAAAAAAAAAAAAAAAAAAAGGCAGCAATAGCAAGAAAAAAACCCTCCAACTTTGCCAAAACACAACAGTTCCAGTATGAACCTGCTTGCTTTCCTGCTGGCTCACTTCGTAAGGCAAGGAGCTCAGGGGATGACAGTGGTAAATTCACTCCCTGGAGCCTGCTGAGGATTTATAACTTTGAGAGCAACAGGGCTGTACTGGGCTGGCTGAGCCTCCCGAGCACTTTGGCTGGTGCCACCAGTAACTGTTATGGGGAAAAACCCTGTCAGCACTTCATTTTTCAGTGAATGTTTATGGAGGGTGGGGAAGGATCGTGTGCCATATGTGCCTGATCCTCAGCAGTCACAATGTGCTTTGTGGAGTTAGGGCGCAGTAAGCCTGGCAAGGTCTGGTTTGGATCCAGACTGCCTGCAAAGGGAAGAAGAAAAGTGGGGTGAGGGAAGAGCATCAGAAACTCAGAGGCAGAATTTGTGATTACTGTTCTGGCTCTGAGGGCAGATGAACATATTCCACAATTTTCCATTCCCTTCTGAACAGCTTTTTTCCTCTGCAGAGCATCATTTGCTTGTAGGATGTAGCCCGTTATGGTTGTCTTATGCCTCTGCTGGGGTGCTCGCGGGATAGCTACTTACTCATGCATCCCGTACACGAGTATTTTTCCCTATATATCCTAGTGTGTTTGTGTACCCTTTCCTGTCTAAAACAGGAGTTTCAAGGCAGCTCACACTGACCGGAGCTTCCAACACAGCAGCACATTGGTGCTGGCGCAGCCCCTCCGGCATCTCCTGGGGCTGTGGCTGAGCCACCTGTGGCCACTGCCCCGTGCAAGCACCTCCACGGTGACAAGGGTGACGAGCCAGCAGGCAGACCCTGCTCTGTATCCCACACTAAACACATCCTGAAAGGATGTGGTTGTTCCTTTCCTATGACTATTTTGGCAAATGCCCTGTCTCCATGGAATAAGAGGTTAACAGGTGAACAGAAGAAATAATTTTGTGCTGCCTGGCACGTGGTGTAAGGCCTTGTGAAACTCCAAAGTCCATCAAAATCAGTGGGACTTTTTCTGTTGACTTCACTTGAGCTTTAGATTAGATTTGTAATTTCCAGCTAACTTTTTTTGTTGTTGTTGTTTCAACCTGGTGGGTTTGCAGCCTGTATTTCTTTCCGAACTCTTTTTTTCCTCCCAATGCATTTTTCACACTCAATGTAGAACAGATTTTTTTAAAGGGTCTTTTAGAGAAGGCACACAAGGGAGAAGCTGATTCCAGGTCTGGCTGTAAACTTTCTTGATCTTGGAAAAGAATTCTCTAGTTTCCTGTGGATTTCCAGCCTTTTCTGGCCTGTAGGTAGGGAGTTTTATGTAGGGAGGGGAGGCTGTTTGTAAGGGGCTGTATTGGGAGGGTTTTTTCTTTGTATGCAGGTGTTGAATTTCTTCTGGGAATGTCAATAAAGAGACTTGCATCAAATCCAGACATGGATTTGGTGTCTCTTAACCATACATCTTAGCTATAAAACTTTGCCAGCTCTTCACATAACTGTAGACCAATATTTAGATGACCTACTGCTTACCTGTAACTATGACGGCGCTCTCAGGAAGCTGCTGGCTGAATGTCTGTCTTGGTTTACAGCTAGTAGTAAGTTATCAGCACCCCTTGTTCAGTTAACAAGGTTGTTAGTAGGTATACCCAGATCTGGTACAAGTTTCATAATGTAAGCCAGACCAAGGTTTCTTCTACATTTCTTGTTCCTGCTTGCCCTGGAAATCTTTGCCATTGCTCAAGCTAGAGCTCAGTTTAAGAAGCTGCCTAAGGATAAAGTTCTGTCATCTTGGCAAAACTAGCTTTCCCTAAAAATGTTTAAGGCATTGTCAAATATCACTTTAAACATAATTAAATTAAACATATCTGAGATGGCTAAATGGTTTTTGGCTAACTCTGCTTAGCCAAAATGGCTAGCTCGGGGATATCACCTTAATCAAACGTTTCTCGTTTAAGTCCTTTAATAAATTAAATTTGGAAACCATAGTTAAACATGGTCCTTTTAAAACCACCTTATCACTAAGACTAAGTTTCTACTTTGCACTAAATCAAAATAGGAGAAGAATTAGATTAAGAAATTCTTTCCAAGCCAACTATGAGGCTTTATGCACCGCACGGATCAGCTGACTACTTCTTGGCCAGAATATTTTATTAACGTGTCTGAAAAGTTTTGTATAAGCTGCTCATACTCAGCTGTGATGTAGGAAGCACAACAGGAAAGCAGAAACATATAAGAACATGTTACGTCTTTTAATTATGGGTAAAGCATTTGAAATGAAGACAACAAACAGCGCAAATGGATTTCATGCTTGTCAGGGAGTCATAAGGCTTTGATGGTACAGACAGTCCTACTGTGCATTTCCACAGCACCTGTCACAGTGGCCTCTCGTCCTTGGGAGGGCTGGGAGAGGCTGGCTGGAGTAAACAGTCGTTTACCTTCATTCGTGTCATATTTATAAAGGTCAAACATACAACATTCTGTGACAATGAATAGCTCGTTTTCTAAGCACATCTATTAAGCAGAGCAGATGCATGTCACAGTTTAACTAGAAATTCCAGTATTCTAAGATATGTACCCTTTCATACGCTGTAGGGAAAAAAAAAAAAAAAGACCCTGAAATGAAAGAATGTTTATAAACAGCAAAATCTTAGGAAAATTTGTTTCTGTTGAATCCATTGGATTACCTTCCCCCTAGTTTTTTTGGGTTTTTTGGGTTTTTTCTGTTGGTTTTTTTTTTTAAGTTAAGTTCAGTAATACATTCCATTTATGGAAAACTTAGGCTGTCATACGGTATGTCTGTACCACCTACTGAGCATGGTCCCGAGGCACCCTTCTTGCCTGGACTTGCAGGTTGATCTGCCTGCAATAGCAAATGCGGCACAGCCTGCAGATCAGGCAGACCCCACATCCCCCCACCACTGCATTGCTGCTGAGCTTTCTGGGCAAGCTGTCCTGGGGCTGGGAGGCAGGTGCTAGGAAGCCCCCCGTAAAAAGCTGAGCACAGTGCTATGTACCTCATAGAAGGTATGATTTGGGAACCCAGTGACCACATTCTCATGTCTGGCTTTGCCCTCCTGTACACATCACGCAGCATAAATGAAGAAAAATGTGAAGTGTGACATGGTAAACATGGGGCAGATGAGGATCCCAGCTTATAATAGGAGATGAGAGGCTGGACAAGCCCAGTCCATTTTAATGTAGGACTAAATCAAAAGAAAGTACTTCAGATCAATTTATCAAATCAGATTAGTTTTCTTAAACTCCCATCCAGAAGGAAATAATGTGTTTGTTGGCCACAGAAGATACCAGTTCTGCAGAAGCTGTTCACTCTGTGAAAAGTGTTCTAATGAAAAGTCCCATGGTCGCTTTATATTCAAGCAATATTACTCAAGTGTTGTCTTTACCATGTGTTAGTTCTTTAAGAATAAGTTTCATCAAAATTTAATACCAGGTGGCAATAATAATAGTATCTACAAAATTGTTATTTTTGTTATTATTAAGGGGAGACTGGCTACAGAGGGATGAGAAGTTGGGGGAGCAGACTAGTTACTTCTATCATAACTCTGATAAAATCTAAAATGACACATGATCTCCATAATTGACAGAAGGCGGCAAAGTCCACAGATGTTCCCAGCAGCACTTAGAAATCCAAAAGAGACAAAACTCTTATCTGTGCTCCAGCCTGTACAAATTGCCTGCAGGGTGTTTCGAGAGAGAGCTGGAATGTCTTTTCCAACCGTTCACACACTGCTGCCCGCGTTCAAGAGATGGGCTTTAAACAGACATTAGAAAAAAAAGGACATGTTTCTGAATCAGGTTGAGATTCTATTCCACGAGGATGAAATATCTACGTGGTGAGCTTTGGAAAGTTAATTTTGGATCAGTCTATCTTAGAAGTGGTTGTTTTTCACTTCTTAAAACAGTGGGGGAAGTTCAGCCATCTATTCCAACTGTGTTAGGGCTGGTAAACCTGGCACATTGTCTGTATTTTGCAGCAAATTAGTTACTGAAGGTAGTAGTTTAAAAAATATTGGAGAAGCCTGGGGTTGGTTTTTATTGATATGAAGGAAGTCAAAGCAGACCAATGGGTAGGAGTCAAAGTTGCAACAAAACTGGCAAAAAATGCTACCTACGTTTTACCAGCTATGCCTGGATTTACGGGATGAACTCAAAATGTGTATGTAGTACACAAAATGTTAAAGACAGAGGGCCCAGTGTGTCAGCTGTGGAAGCCAAGTCAGCAGCATTACAACTACATGATTTTGGCATACGCTTACAAGCTGTGCTACCCTATATTGCTAGTAATTAGGCCACAACCCGGGTAGTAGAGAACGTTGAGAGAGCTCTGTCTGTAGGAGCTCACGGTTATATCACCAGCCTGAATACCTTTGGATGTACTCAAATGATGCACAGTTTGAAAAATACATCCCCGGCCAGTAGATGTTCCCAGCCGTGGGAAAGGACCAGCAGTGCTGGTCTTTGTGTTCAGCGCATTGTTTGTATGTTTTAATTTAAGAAGAGACACCTTAATTTACCTACAGCAAAAAGGGTCTCTGTCACTTGGTGACAGCCCCTGGTTAGGTATGTAACATGTACAGTGGCTGATGCATTAGGCAGTGCAGCCTAAGAATCATCTGTGGATTAACGAAGATGCCAGGGACTTAATTGTGCATAAACCTTCAAAAGATGAAAAGCTGAAAGAATGTTCTACACAAACTAAAATGTTTGCAGAAGTGAGGACATTGGAGAAAATAACAGCTCATCCAAATCAGGAGTGTTGTAAATCCCAAGGATACTGACGCAGCCGCAGGAGGCAAATGTTTTGGTGACAGTAAGTTCCTAAATGTGGATATATCAACGGTGCTGAGAAAGAAAAGCTGTTTATTCCATGTTTCCCTGCACAGAAGTGTTTAACTTTTGAAGTGTGGTGAATTCAGTGTTGAGTTTTGAAAGACGCTTACATGAAAATCCGGTAGCCCAGACCGGTGCACCATCAGAGCGCGTCGGCTGGTTCAGGATGGTCCAGGCAGTGCTGGCTGCGTGCAGCACCTCTTCCTCAACTCCAGCCATACAGTGGCAATTTAGGGTGTTGCAGGGTGCTGCAGTGTCACCCAACACTGAGAGGACGGACAGGGTCTTTAGGGATCCTTGGCAGAACCATGACAGCTCTAGACTGTACTTACAATTAAAGCTTTATTTTCTTAACAGGATATTATGATTAGTAGAGCACAGAGTCTATGATTAGAACAGCACAGGATTCCTACAAGCAGAAGCAATGTAGTACAATCTATAAGTAGCATAATACAGAATTTATAATACAACTTAACTTATAATTTCTAATCACCTGGACCCTCTGCAGATCAGATCAAATGGTTTGTGGTATCAATATAATGATCATAATCTAGACTTGAAAAATCATATAAAAGAAGATGAGTCACTCCCTCAGGCCTAGGAGGAAGCAGAGGATGATGGGGGTGTCCCTGGCCACTGGGGGTGCAGGGTCTTGCTGCCCAGCAGCAACTCCAGTCCAGGTTCCCCCCTTAAGACCTGTAACTGCTTGATTTTATGGACAGCGTTCTGGGTGCTGTTAGACTTCCCTGCTCTGTGGTGGGGTCATCACCACCACCTGGTGCACCTGCTGCCTGGGACCTTCAGGGCTGGCAAGGAAGGGAGTTAATTGGCCTGGCGCCCGGGCATCTTGAGGCTGATAGGGAGGGGAAGAAGGAATCTGTTTGATGCGTCTACTTGGTTCAGAGGACCTTCAGGGCCTGAAAGGGAATGAATACATAACCCACTCAGTCACAGGGAATGGCTGCTTGCCTCATAAAATGGTGTTAGTTGTGCTACCCACATTAGTAGGGGTTGGGAGCAGGGGGTGCCAGTCACGTGCACCTCTGCAGGACACCTGGAGAAGTATCTCCTCTTAGTGCCTGTGCAAACAAAGTACTTGCCCATCCACAAAATTGGTGCCGCTTCTTTGCTAAATCTCCTAAAAGACCATTCTCCCTATATACATTTATTCTGATCTGGTGCTAGTGTCGCCTTTATTGGTGCCCAATGTGCACTGCTATCAGTGAAGCATAATCTGGCTCATTAAATAGTTATGAGTTTGACCTCTTTTTGCATACGGTTTTCATATATTGCGTATTTTATAATCCCATGCTGGTCATGGAATTAATGTGTTCACTTTTTCTAAATGCTGGAAATAAATCCTCTGACTTCTTTCAGCAAGTTTATTTCGGACCGAGAAAGCAGAAGAAGTCTCACAAACAGCCACTTGGAAAAGAAGAAATGCGATGAATATGTAAGTCTCTCTTGCCAGTTTTTTCCCCTCTCAGAATGGACTATATGTTGTGCATGTGAAGGGCCATTAGCCATGGTATTCAAAAGTGCCGGGCACACACAATTACAACTGAAATGGAGGTTCCAGGAGGAACTGCCTGTGCTTAGCACTTAAAAAACCCCAAAACCAAAAAACCCAAGAATTTTGGTCTAGTTGAGGCAAGGGAATCCCTCTGGCCTTTGTAAGGCAAGAAGTTCTGGTGGTTCCTTATGGCCTTATGATGTATAAATTAGGCATAGGATGTTTCACAGGGGCAGTGAAAGATGGGGTTTAAAACTGGAAGTGTAGTTATCAGTTCTGTATTGCCAATACCATTTATATAAATTTACAAAATCTTAGGACAGAGTGTAGCTGTGACAGGGTTCAGCGACGCTTTTCAAACCAATTTTTATTGTTGTTTCCACAGCAGTAGTTACTTATACCTGATATATCACAAAACGTGGAGTTTGAAGCATAGATGCATTTCCCTGCCCTGTTCCAAGCCCTTGCTGACATGTCTGTCTCTACTTCTCCAGATCCCGGGAACTACTTCGCTGGGGATGTCTGTCTTCAACCTCAGCAATGCAATTATGGGCAGTGGGATTTTGGGTCTTGCTTTTGCCTTGGCCAACACAGGAATTCTCCTTTTTCTGTAAGTATTCACGGGGTGAGTAGCTGACCCCCCTGTAATTTCACTGCGTTTAAAGGTGTGCGCTGCCAGCAAGCTGAGGGATTTATAGTCCATCTGTAATCAAGTATGGCATTCAAGCCTGAAAACATTAGCTACAAGTTTCGGACATTTTTTCTCAGTCAAATTTTTTGGGGGGGAAAAGCCACTACTTGTAATGGTAGAGCAAATTAAGTCCATCTTATTTACTACTGACCTGAGCCTAGCCAGGGATTTTTCCTATGGTCCACAAGTTACATACACATCAGAAATATTCAGTAGTAATATTTGCAGTGGGATAGTACCTAGTTCTTACTTGTGTCACAGGATAGCCAGATCTTTCATCAAAGCATGGTGCAATAGCTACTTTTTTTTTTTTTAAACAAGAAAAAGAATATTTATATTCCTTTATATGTTACATATAATATTTTCATCTCACTCCCACAGTTTCTTCAGTTTCTTAAGTGAGAGTCCTTGAGAGCCAACATAAATACAGCCAAGATTTTAGTATAAAGAAAAAGAGTTGAGGTAGAGTACTTAACTCCAGCAAAAAAAGAGGCATTTTGTAAAGGAGAATTTTATAGTTTAAAAATGAAACGGTGCCAGTGAATGAGTAAGACACAATGTTATTCTGTGTTATTCTGGATCGCAGTATGAGATGTTACATTGTGAAAAGTGATTGTTAAGAAATCAGTTGGGAATTGTGTGCAGATTTCAGTGACAAATGTTCATTGAGGGAAGAAATACAATAATTTAAAATCTTTGAGAACTGTTCAACACGGTTACTGAGTTTACAGATTACTCTGAAGAGGTGTCATTTATTGAATGTCAAATCTAGAAATCTAGAACTCTTATTATTTCTTAGGTTTTGGGGAAATATATAACATGAGCCCTGTATATAGCAGAGCGGATGGCCGAAGTGGTACGTATAGCCATCTGCTCTGGGGTTTTGTGCCAGGATACAACAACCATGCTGCTATCTTACAGTTTGCTGTGGTTGAGTAAAATCCAGGAATAATCCAAGGAATTAATCCATTTGCATTAAGAATGTACAAAGTCTCATAATTGTGTTGTCGCTAAGCTCGGCTATAAAGTAGCTGGACTCTAATTTAGGTGTTTCTTATGCAGAGGGACTGAGTTTGTTTTATTTTTGCTGCTGTTTTAATGCAGTACTCTAACCTGTATGTGGTACTCCACCCGTGTTCTGACAAGCACACCTCTGAGGGCACAGACTGGTGGTTGCAAAAACTCCTGTAACCAGAAAAAAATAAGTTACCTCTCTTCAGCCATGTTACCTCTTCTGCAATAATAGTGTCTCAGCCAAGGACCACCCTCAGTTTCTCCTTACTTCTTTAGTTTTCTGTAATCTCATCCTCTTCTTATTCTTTCAGCGGTTTTCCATGAGAGTTAAATGAAATATGAAATGTGTTTGCTCTAAAGGTTGTAAAAAGGCAGTTTCTTTCAAGCGAAGTAGATCAGACCAGTGATGTGAACATCAGAGAAACTTCTAACAATGTGTGATGGTGACTGGGCTCATCTTAGCCCGAGTAGTGAGTGTGTAGAGATGTACTACCACATTGTACGAAAAACTGCCAAACCTGAATATAGAGATTTTATACAGTAAATAACAGCGTTATTCTCTACAGAATTAACTGTGTGTATTTAAAAGTGGATATTTGGTTTTGTTAGCTTTATAATGCCTTTAGATCTGTTGGCCTGGAGATAGACCAGCCTGCTGAGATCAAAGGTAAGGACGCTAGCAGGACCTAACTGACCAGGTTAGCAGAGCTTTCCCCTTTGAAGCCTGGAGGTACAGGATCCTAATGTGGTATCTGTAGTTATGCCTGAAAGTTGAACTGCTTTAAGTGTTCTTTTATCATGCAGTAGTCTCAAGAGTTAAACCTAGTCCATTAGTGTTAGATTTTTTCCTCACACTCTCATTCAGTGCATTTTTCTCATAAATGTATAGTTCTGCTGTCACTATCACAGGTAGATCTTAGAACCATTTCTGCTTTACAAGTGATGAAAGATCAAGTCCTATTACTAATAGTTTCATTGCTTTTTGCACATGAGAAAGCACTTAAATTCATTGGTCTTGACCAGCACAGTTCTGGAAAGTTTCTAGGTCGCTTTATCCAGTATTGGCACGCATCACCTCTGAAAAGCAGAAAGCAGAGGCAGAAAAATTAAAGGAGCATTTTCAGCGCTAACAACGCAGACCCAGCCTTATTCCACTCTTGCAACATTTATGCTCCTGCAGTGTGAAATGTGCACTGCTGTGCACACCTGGATCAGTTCAGATGCTACATTCTTGGCATAATATAATACATGCAAAATAAACATGGCATATTCTCACATGCTATTTGCATGGCTTAGTGCTGTAGCAAAGTGTCACGTGTTATAGGCAAAACAACTGAGGAAGGAACTCCGAGGAACTTAATCCCAGTGTTGTTGATAACTATAGCCTAGACCATAGAGCATCCTTTCCTGTATGCAAAAGGGGAGAAAACCTTGCTGCAGAAAGATGGCACAATACGCTTGGGAAGTCAGAGATGGGCCAGGCCACCTAGGGATGGCAGGAGCACTCATCGCTATCTCACCCTGCTTGTGGGTTCATCCCGGAGACCCTGCACCGGAGCGATGGATTGTGTTGCAGAGACGTACGAGCTGGCCAAGTGCAAGGTCCCTTCAGCCGCCTTTAGCCTGGCACTGCATGTAATCTGAAAAACCCTGCAGATGCACAGGGCTTGTTAGATGAGATACAGTATGAGATTACAACTGAAGTTTCACACTGCTTTCTGTGGCCACTTCTGCTAGGATAAACTGGAAGCAGTCACAAAGCCTAACTCCTCCAGAGGTTTAGGGCAAGCTGGCAGACCAGCCCTCTGAGAGGCCATACAGTGGCAAACCCCATGCTCTGCCACGCGCTTCTGCACCCAATACCTTATGAGGGTTCAGAGCTGTTCTGGGCAATAAGGCAGGTGACTGCACAAGCCTCACAGGTCTTCTGGCCTCAAGGCCTGGGACTCCCCAAGAGGGCTGGGGACAGCACATGTTTCAGCTGCCCTGGTAACGTGGCAGCTGTGAGCAAACAGAAATGGCATCACAGGAACAGTTTGCTCTTCCCAGCGCTGCATCAGTCACCTGCCCTAAACTGTTTATTCTGGATTTGTTGGGGGGAGGTGACTTTTGCATGTGCTGCTTGCTTGCATAGCTGCCAGCACTTCTTTAAGAGCAGGCAAAATAAAAATTACGGGAGTGATTTTGGGACTGCAGTGCAAGCTCCCCTGCTGCTGTTTTGAATTTGTGCAGAGCGAGTGGCATGGACATTTTCATTCCTTTCCAAGGGGTGGTTCTGGCACGAATATCCCTGTCCATACCACAGTCCTAACACAAACAAGTTTTTCATACAGCGCTAATGAAAATGCCAAGTGTCTCTGTAAGAACCCTATGGGGAACTAAGGACAACAGATCAGATAAATACCTGGCTGCTTGGGAGTGTTATTTTTACTGCTGCAAAGACTCCATGAGCTCAGTGCCTGAAAAACAGGAGCTTTTAATATTAAAACAGACTTGATGCTGGCATGCAGAGCCAGAGCCATTTGGGGCTGGGAGTGAGTCAGCCCAGCAGCCGAGCACGGGGGGCTGTGAGCACCATGCCTCCAGGCAGACAGGGGCGTAGCGGCTCTGCGGGGAACACGGGCAGGAGCAGGGCTTAGCAAATCTGTAAAAAATGGAGCAGAGTGACCTCAGCCAGTACAATCTCCCTTCCCTTCTCCACCTCCTTGAGGAGAAACACCCTTTGGGCTATACAACGGGTGCGTTGTTATTGTCAGCCATCATACTTTGTTGGCAATAGAGCAGTTCCTCCTGTCACCTCTTTATGTTTCTTCCTGCTCATCTGGCCCCAAGAAACTTGTGGGTCATTATATGGCACTAAAGTAGTTCTACTCTAAAATAATAAAAAAGTGGGGGGAGGAGAATTCTCATCCTGTTCTTTCTATGTATTCCTATGAAAAAGATGTGTTGTTGCCTATCTATGGCAGCAGCTTGTTTTCTGTTAAATTTTAGGCTTGTTTTTCTCAGTGTCCTCAGGGTAGTTGTCATAATAAAGAAAGGAATTGCCAACAGATTGTCTGAATGCTCTTCACACACATCATGAAAACATCATCAGGTCTTTGTGTGTCAGAGTGTTGGAGGGGAAGGCACACATGGTGCTTGGCTTAAAGACACAGAGCAATGAGCAAATGTGGTTTTATGCACTTAGCCCCCACCACTGACTAATTACCATTTGTGCCAGCAAGTTCCCTACACAAACAGTTTGGTCATTACTTCCTGCAATTCTTCTGTGTGAAGTCAAATCAGGGATCATGACAGACCAGGAATGACATCAGTGAGGGAACACCAGTCCCCACCTGGACAAAGTATAAGCCGTTGGTTTCTGCCTTTATTCCCAAGGGAAGCCAGTTGAGCCTTAACTTCTCTCCCCTTCCCCCTCCTTGGGCACTGGGAGGCACATAAAAAGCCATTTGGGCACCCCCTTGGTAGCATATGAAACTTGTCCTGGTAAAAATACTTCCATTTGGTATGGAAGTCTTTAGAGGACTTCCCTTTAAATTTTTTACTCTGCTTCCAGAAAAAAAACCTTTAAAGTGGGTTCTGAGAGACATACATGGCTCATCTCTGCTCTGATTAAATCTTAGTTCCTACCTGAAAAGACATCTATATTCTTGCTTCTTTCAGTTTTGGGGCGGGGTGTAACTTGCTAACAGGCTGCGCTCTGCAGCTCTGCTAAATTTATTTGTTTGCATCCCTCTGCATGCAGGGATTTATACCTCCATGTGGTGGAACTGCAAAAAGCATGTGAACCACATGTATGTTTAGGATTTTTTGCTTTGTCAGAAGAGTATAAAAATTATCTCAGAGTCACTGGGAATATGACCTGATATGAAATATTGCACTGTTAGAGCTCAGCTCTTACAGTAAGCTTTATTCTCCTTTCTTTCGTAGGCTGCTTCTGGTTTCAGTGACGCTGCTATCTATTTATTCAATATATCTCCTGTTGGTGTGTTCAAAGGAAACAGGTAATTTAAGATGTTATTATACCATTTCAGTAGAATTGTAACAAACAAGAGGTGAAAAGTGCTCAAATAAGGCCAGGTGTTTTGTGTAAGATGGATTTTCTATCACTTTGCCGACACAAGAGAAAGGCCTAACGCTTTTTGGGTCAGAAGCCCAGAATTAACAAGAATTTATGCCATGGCAATGGAGAACTGCATCTGACCATCACTGTAACGAGAAAAACTTACAACAAAGAGTGAATTCTGCTACCGTGAAGTGTTGTCTTCAGTGAGCTAGAAGGAACAGCTCATTTACTTTCTTTACGTTACAAAATCAATAGCAAATGAAATATAATGAATCTTTGCCCATGGTGAAGCTTACCTGGAAATACAGTTTCTCCTTAATAGTTAGGGTGAAATTCCTGATATCCTTTGTGGTGTAGTAGGAGGTTTCCTAGAAGATAATAAAAGGGAACAGTTCCTCCACAGATAAGTGTACCTGTAAGCACAATATGTTTATTATATATAATATATGTAACACAGAAATTAGCAGTTACCTACAGTGTTAAATGTCACTGTGCTCTGAAGGCCAAGAGTCTCCTTCCTTGGGTAACAATCTCTGAAGCCAGATTTTAAAAATTATCTGTGGAAGCCAGGCTGCCAGTGCTGACTTGTGAATCCTGCTGTACCAAGTTTTGTCTGGAAAGAGGCTTTATACATCACTCCCATTGCAGGCGCAAACCTAATACGTCAGGATGGGGATACCAGAACTTGACATGTCACTAGGGGTATAGACAGATTCATAAAAGGGGCGTAATAACCTCATTAACAGCTTCAATTTCAAAAGTGACCAGTAGCCAATGATAACATTTACAGATGTCAAGCAAATAACCCCACATAAGTTTCAGCCCTAGTAATTATAAGGAAACTCTCTATTTACTTGCAAAGGGCAGATATGGCTGCACAGATGGGTGATTAGCTGAAAAGAAACAAGAAGTGTTCCAATTCAACAGCTTTCACTGCTGTATTTGTTACCTTTCTCCTATTTTTTTTTTTTCATGCAGGCTGCATGGTGTATGAAAAACTGGGTGAGCAGGTCTTCAGTACCCCAGGGAAAATGATTGTCTTTGGATCTACATCTCTCCAGAATGTTGGAGGTAAAGGAGATGAGGGGTATTGAAAAACAAAACCCAGGAACATCTTAATTATGTTATGGCTACAAACCAGTCAGGTTCCTCATTCTTTCAGTGATACCTTGGGATCTTCATGCTCCTCAATACAGCTGTGGCTAACACTTTGCATGCAGCCCTTTAAAAATGCTGGATTGCTGAATGATCAGTAGTTCACAGCCAGTTATAGTTTGGGGTCTTCTATCACGAGAGGCTGATGTGGGAAAAGGTTCAGGAAGCTCTGCTGTACTTATGGCACAAAATACCTTACCCATTTTCTAAACTGACTTTCTTCTTCTTCCAGCAATGTTGAGCTATCTCTTCATAGTCAAAAATGAGCTGCCTTCTGCCATAAAGTTTCTAATGGGAGAAGAAGAATCTTTTTCGTAAGTTGAATTCATTTTGGTGATTAGATTATGGAATTTAATCTTGTCTAGCTAAGTTCAAGCATGTGTTTATAAAAGCCTGTAAGTATTGGGTGCTCTTTAGGTTTGTCAAAGTAGATTTTCACAGGAATATCTCAGGAAGTTAATGAAAACCAAGACAGCTTTGGAAAGGAAAAGGAGATGGACAGGAAATGAAAGGTTAAATCATCAGCAGTTACTCTCTTCACACATCAGAATTTCATGCAGAATTGTGATTTATATAAATCAAAATTCCTATATCATAGGATCAAATCATTTACAGTGTTGGGCAACACTTTAAGATATTGGGAACAATGCAAGTTTAAGATATTATGTATTTCCCTGTGTTCTTAGCATCTTACAGGATTTTCCCCCTGAAGCACTGTCCCAAGTATGAAATTCTTCAGTACTAGCATATGACAACAGCAGAATATTGTACTTAGATTTCTGTCATTTATCACTCCTTGGCATTTACCAACCTCTTTAATAGAGGGGTGGCATTTATTTACAGTAGTAAATAGCCTTTGCACTGGGTTATATGATGTGCTGTTGTGCACGAGAAGAAGGTAGAGATCCCATTCCTCAGGCTTTCATACTAAATTGGACAGAGCAGTGGAAATAGGTCACACAGAATGTCACTAATGCTCTCCCTTCTACCCCTTCTTGCTTTCCAGCAGAATTCAAAGCACTTTGCCAGAAGAAGATACAGCAATGGGCTGGCTGGTGCATGCCAGCCCGCAGGAGCTTGGTTTGCCACCCCAGGCACATGCCCGAGTGGTTTAGTAAACAAATCATGGTCCCCCCCACCCCACTGTGCTGTATGTGTGACCCTTTGCATGATCTTGCCTCATCCTAGCGGGGTGGCTAATATCAGGTTACGGAGGGTATTGTTCTGCCTCTTAGTCCCCTCACTGATCTCAGCAGTAAGGTGATATTCTTTCTAGTGACTATGAAAATCTGCCATATCTGAGGCAGAGCAGTACCATGTTTTAAGTGCTGGATACTTAATGAGTCTACAAAGTTCAGGTGTGGCCCCCGTCTCTCTTTTTCTAGGAGCTTTAGGGTAAGGAGACCAAAGATAGTTCTGTAACTGCAGCCATCAAAGAGGATGACTGAGTGTGAGGAAAATGAGAGAGGGTTTAATTAAGGTGTGCTCATGGTGGATTTTTTTTTATGTTTTATACAGGGAATGGTACGTGGATGGGCGGTTTCTTGTTGTCACAGTGACGTTTCTTATAATCCTCCCTTTATGTCTCCTTAAGAACTTAGGTAAGATGCAAATGCCATTGTGGAAATAAAATAAAGGAGCCCAGACATCATGCCACTGACAGCCACAGTGGCAACTCAACCATAATTTTAAAAAAAAAGTGTTCTCAATGTAATCTAAGCAGCGTCCCTGGTCCAGGAATAAGCTGTGTTTTGGACATCTTAGAACAAGCAGGCCTAAACTGTCACAGCAGTTGAACTCGGTATAAACCAGTTTAATCCATACAATTGTGGAAATTGATTTTTAAAATTATAGTTCAGAGGGTCTTCATTTCATAAGGCAATTCTATTTTATGTGTAGCCTGTAAAAATAAGTTCACAAATTGTGAGACGACAAAAAATGTCTTATTTTTCTATCAGCATTGACACTTTTAGCGGGGAGGTTAATTGGAGATATTGGACTTAGAAGTAAGGTGTGTATAAAGGATGCATTTTCAAATGTGTTTAAGTCCACAGAGATGCCTGTAGGTACACAGTGTATTTTTTTAAAACCACGTAACAAGTTTTGGCACTGAAGTCCTGTTGGCATCTTTCTTTTGAGAAAATAACCCATACTTAGCTGATGTGGCTCATATCGGGAAATCTGGGTCACATTCTGATTGCAGTTACACATTGTCAGGTTTTTTTCAATTATCACAGCCCCTTTCAAAAGTAAAATTAGTTAAATTGCCATAATGGTGACTCTCGGGAAGTCAAACCAGTAAGAGCAAAGCTCAGGTCTGTCTGAAAGGCGGGAAACTTGCGATGTGGGAGACTCCCACACCACTACGATATGCTGTTGTCCTGCCCCGAAGCTCACAATACATATTAAATGTATGTTGCATTTAAACTTTTCATGAAGCAGCAGAAAGAAGTAAAAACCAAGATATGGCTAATAAATTATTTTGTATGAGATTTCCTTTTAATTTCTTTCAGGCTACCTTGGCTATACCAGTGGATTTTCATTAAGCTGCATGGTATTTTTCCTGATAGTGGTAAGTTCAGCTTGCATTCTTTGTTGGATGAAAGTCACTTGATAGGATATTCACAATTTCTCTGATGTTTTAATTTGCTTTTTATGATTCTTTTAGCAATTAATTTTCTTCTTCTCTCATTCTAGGTTATTTACAAGAAGTTTCAAATTCCCTGTGTCGTATCGGATCTAAATGCAACATCCCCTAACCTATCAAATAGCTCAGCACATGAACATATGTGTAAGCCAAAGTATGTTATCTTTAATTCCAAGGTATGTTTCTTTTTATAATACTTATTTTTAATTCACATACTATATGCATCCACACCCTGTGTTCTTAATCCAATCAGCACCACGTAGGGCCTGACTCTCCATCCTTCCACTCCTGCTCCAACGGTGAACACACAATGGGTCTCCTTGCCAAGTCTTATGGAGATGCCATGTTGAATGTACCTCCTTCTGCTCTTGCTCTGTCCCGGTAGTAGATGTGCTAAGGCTGTGAGCCAGAGCTACCATTGGACAACAAATGCTTTTCTTGGGAGAGTTTTCTTTTCCACTGCTTCTTAGTATCCGTGCTGCAACTGCGCCTTTAGGCTGTAGTTCAGCAGAGGCTGAGTAAGCCATTCCTGCATCCAAAGCCTAGAAGTAATCCCTCTATCCTTCTGCACACAAACTACTTCTTTGTGACAGGGTACGTGCTTCTGTAGCCATATGGTGAACTGGTTCGGCAAAAGGATACAGTTAAAAGCTAATCCAGCAAAAATTTGATTGCCTTTCAGCTGGATGCTCTCCTCCATCGCCACACAGCTGCAGAAAAAGTTGTGCCAAGAATATGCAAAAGAGCAACTGGCTGTAGCTGTGGGTGCAGGAGGATTGCTCCTGTCAGCTGTGCTGGGGCACAGTGCTCTTAAACAGCATCTTATCCAGCAGGGCAGGGTCCTCAGGGTGTCACAGTTGCATTCACAGGGAATGCGCATGTATAGCATACGCATGCAAAAATTAAATTTTTTTAAAATTCATCCTACCAGCTTCAGCTGAAGAAACTAATCCAAGCACTTTTCTTTAGTTGGGAGTAGCCATCAGCCCAGATCCCATGCAACTAACAAAGATTTAACTAACTTGGTGGGTGATAGCAGCTTAGATGTAGGTGTATTTTAGACAGCATGGAAGGGCAGTCTTTTTTTCCTGCAGAAAGTGTCAGCACTTGCTGACACAGAGCTGATGGAGGCACATCAGAAGGATCAGTCCAGCTGAACTAGGCACGCTGAGCTGAACTCTAGAGATTTGCCCTCGGGGCCCGCAGTTTGCCAATCAGTTTAGCAACTTTGGTAGATGAGAGGACAGGCAGTTTCACAGAATCAGAGGGTGGCTGAGATTGGAAGGGACCTCTGGAAGTCATCTGGTCCAACCCCTCTGCTCAAGCAGGGCCACCTAGAGCCAGTTGCCCAGCACCATGCCCAGGCAACTTCTGAACATCTCCACGGATGGAGACTCCACAAGGGTAGCGTGCTGTGAGTGAGGGAGAGGAGGCAGCACAGGCCTGGGTGAGGAAGGACCGATGGAGAGCAACAAGTCTATTTACTGAATCTGTCGGGCCTGGGCATACCGGAGGATGGCTTCGGTGCGAAGGGGATGCCTGTGGCCAGTGCAAGCAGATCTCAGAGGGCCAGGGAGAGCCACATGTAGGGATAGACTCATTTTGTCCTTGCAGGAGGACTTGTTTTTCATGTGATCTCTGCTCATAACCATTCCCTGGGGAGAATGGAAGCGCTTGGGCTCTGAGATAATTTGTGAACTTTGGCTGTATGCTGAGGACTGAAACCTCAGTTTTTGGTGAAGAAGGGGTGAGGTCCCCCCCCAGAGGCCTCCTGCGCTTCCTGGTGACGTAACGGTCTCTCTCTTTCCCCAAGGAAAAGCACGATCCCTCCACAGCCCTCCTAGCCCTTTTGTTGGTCTGGGAGATGAAGGGACTCAGTCTGGTACCTTGAAATATCCATTTATTTGTAAGTTCTGCATTCCTCTTCTCTTTTCTTACAGTCTGGATATGGGCTTCCTCTTCAGGACTTCAGCCTTAGCACCACGGGTGCGCACCCCTCTCCATGCCAAGGCAGGGTAGCGTAGCGGTGACCCCACCATGCATCCCTTTTATGTGTGATGGTGTGCTAGTAATGGTGGCAGTAGCTGGGCAGGGAAACTCATCCCAGAGAGCAAAACCAGTAGCCATGTGGTGTTCAGCGCTGCGCTCTGCGAGCAGAGTCGGGACTGTACTCACATGACCAACACGAAGACTTTGTCCTCCCATTGGAAGAGCACTGCTCTCCATATTTCATTAAATATGTGCTGACAGGTCTTCTGCCTTCTTTGAAGGCTCTCAATATTCAGCTGAAGAGTCCAGAGAGTTGCAAACTGAGGTAGTTGAACATGGATTGTTTCTTCACACTGCTGGGGCAAATACTTCTTCTTAACTTCTTTTCTAAAATTCTCTCCGAACAGACCGTTTACGCTTTGCCCACCATTGCTTTTGCGTTTGTGTGCCACCCATCAGTCCTCCCAATTTACAGCGAACTTAAAGAGTAAGCCTTTCTCTTTTTTTTCCTCAGTTAACTGTTTTGAACTGCTTTGCATGGAAAATGTTAGCGCAGAGGTGCTCTGAGTCATTCATGCTGTTTGGAGGAGATGCGCTTTAGTAACACCCAACAAGCCAACAAGCGTGGCTGGCAGCTAAGGAAATCTGGCTTCCCAGGCATGCTGCTGGGGTGGGGGTGAGGGAGGCTGAGGATAATGCAATACTTTGGGAGTTTTCTCTGAAAGTACATGGCAGCCTGGGGAGAGCTAAGTTGTGCCGGTTGTTATTTGGCATAGGAGAGAGGCGTGTGTTCAGCTAATGGCATTTGTTCCAATGCAACTAAAAATATGTTGCAGTACCAGGAAAAAAAAATACTTTCAGCCTTGCCTGTACTAAAAGACCTTTGCCGGTACAGCTGTCTCGCTGACACCTCCGGCTGTGCAGGGCTGTGGGGAGCTGGAGACCAGCCCTGCTGCGGCATTGCTGGCGGCCTTGGGGGCTGCAATGGGGTCCCAGGCCATGGGGGGAGCCCCAGGGGAGAGGTTGGGGTCAGTCAGACCCATGGGCGCCCTCAGGTCCCGGTCACTTGCTGGGTGCTTCGAGTGTCAAGGGACTCCAGCAGGTTCCCAGGTGCTTATATAGGGCATCCCCACGTGGATTTAAAAGCCTAACTTTAGGTACCAGCCTGTCAATATTTCAGAACAAATACGTAAAGTTAAGTGTTTACACTTAACCTATTTTACAGGTCTACAGTGGTCTGCATAGATTCATTATTTTCTACCCATAGGGACACAAATGTTTCTCTGCAAACATTCAAAATGGTTTTTTTTCCTGTGTATAATTTTACTCTCTCTTTATTTTGGCCTTTAAATTTAATTACTAAAGCATTAAAGGCCACCCTCTCCACTTGTCTTCACCCTTTACTCTGTTTAGGCAGGTATGGCCGGGGAGCAGAGCCACCGGGCAGTCCCACCATTTCTTGACTTAAGCCCCAAGTAGGGTCTGTTTCCCCAGTCCTTCTTTTCCTTGTGCAGCTGTCAATGAATTCCTGTTTTAAACTAAAATGCATTCATGAGTCTCCCCAGAATTACTGTTTATGCAAAGACTTAATACATTTTTAAACAGCTATTGAAAAATACAGCCCAACCATTTTTATGTGTTCTTTTCTTCTTTCTCCAGCCGTTCACAGAAAAAAATGCAGTTGGTTTCAAATATCTCATTTTTTGCCATGTTTCTGATGTACTTTTTGACTGCCATATTTGGCTATTTGACTTTCTACGGTAAGTATGCAGTTCTTTACTGATCAAAATAGAAAGGAAATACATGCGTAATCAATAGTGTATCCCAGCTGGAAAGAAAAGTCCCATCCACTTATATTAAAATACTTTTCCAAATCATTTTCCTTAAAATTTACATATCGAAGGTACACATCCTTTCCTCCTTTCCCCTGTGGGCAAAAAGCACAAGTGAAAGTAGTTTTTACACAAGGTGTATTCAAATATGAAGGAGAGATTTGTTTAACAGAATTGGGATTAGCTGGTCCCCACTAAGATTTTTCATTCCAAAAATGTATGCAACCTGATGTTCATTCAAAAAATGTATGCAACCTGATGTTGCATACATTGGTAATGACTGAAGTATGCATATCTGTATACAATGAAACAGATTTGAAAGCAGGTCCTAGGAAATGGGTATCAAATCAGCCATCACAGCTTTTGCATTTTCTTATTGATGCTTTCATCATAGAGGTGAAGTACTAAATGTTTTCCCTGTGTCCCTAAAGCTGACCCCATCAGGTCTTGGTTAAACAAATTGGCAGCGAATGTGGGGAAGCTTCGAGTGTTGTCCCAGCTCCGCCACCAAAGGATAGTTATTTCAGCATTTGAGATTTGCACCCTGTCTCTTTTCATCCATATCAATTCACTTAAAGAAGAAAAAAAAAATTATGTTGTATCCTTTAGCAATACAACATGTATGCTCTAAAGGCACAATTATTAAGTAAAGTAGGATAAAATACAAATGTTGCTCAGGAAGCTACTCCCATGTTCCAGTATAATGGGAATGTTGAAAAGTAGCATTTTTTCCGTGGACCTTTAAGAGGTTACAAGACAGATGACAAAACTGATGTTTGCTTTTTACCTCAGAGCCACAAAAGGTCATCAGTCTTCTCTACCCTATTCCAAGTGACCTTTCTGTTACAATCTCCTTATTCATGGTACCGTTCCTTGTAAGCCACGTGTTGCAAGAGAAAGAAAATAAGTAAATATGAAACGTGGCATTTTTTAAAAGGTGTACCCATCTTGTATTTGTTTTCTCAGGCTCTCGTTCTGATTATGAGGCCTTGAGTCTGCATGCGTTGAAGTAACTTGAGGCCATCTGTTCTAATTTTCCCAATAAAACTGCAAATATGCTGCAAGTGACAACAGCCATAGCCGTTCTCATCCAACTGCTCCCATCTAACACATTTTCATAGAAACGCATCAAACTAGCAGCCCCAGGGAGCAAGTGGGTGTAAATCAGCACGGACCCCTTCACTTTGGCAGGGAGGAGATTCTGATGTGATTGCCCCAGGGATCTGAGGAGGCAGATCCGTGGCGCTCCTCTCTGGGCATCTCCCACGCCCCTCAAGGACGAGGGTCTGGAGTCCATGGAGGAGGTAGGGGCTGCGTCCTTCTGGCCCTCCTGAGGGGGAACGGTGGAGGAATCCCTGGGGTGTCTTGTGTGCCTCTCCCCACATCAGGCGTCCCTGCTCCTCAGCACCGAGAGCCCGTGGGTGGAAGCTGTGCGGCTCCACTGGGGCTTCTGCAAGGGTCAGTGCCATGACACACAGCAGAAAAGACACCGAGGGAATATAAAATTGCTCCACTTTGATCCTTCTTCCCCTTGAGACCGACAAGACCTTACCTTTCATGTGTTCGTTTACAGTTTTCTAACCCTCTTCTCTACCCTTACCTGGATAAGAACACCATTTTTATTGTGGCCATTTCTTCTTTACACTGATAGTACTTGTCTGTTTGCTGTATTCTCAAAAGTGTTGCAGTGATGACTATATTTACATTGCAGAATTACAGAAAAGAGGTGTTTTTCTTCCCCTAAAAGGTCACACTGTGGTTGGGCTCTGTGGTGTATCTAGCTGAAAGGAAAACAGACCTTCAACTGTAAGCCTTGCCCTTCACTTCCTACCTGGCTGCAGTCCGTGAGCGGTACAGAAGTTGCAGTCTGTGCTTGCAGGAGCAGAGTAAGCTCTGTGTTGCAGAAGCTGTGCATGTGCCCGGCTTGAAAACCCCACTCCTAATCTGCAGGGAGGTGGGAGAGCGTTTTCTTTCTCCTGGTGGGGATTCAAGTACTGCATAGGTGGTCTTGACCTGTGGTCTCTCCCCAGAAGGGTGTCCTGGGGGGAGTGCAGGCATTTCGCTGCAGGACAGATTCCTCTGTCTCTAGGAATACATGAGATTTTACCAAGTGCAAAAGATGTTAAACTTGGCATGGCTGCTGAGTTGCCTTTAAGGACTTCATTTAAGGGCTGTTAAGTTTTACCACCAGCTTTCTAAGATATGCAGGCAGAAACAAAACATGAACCTAAACAGGGGCAGTGAGTATGTTTTTGTGGCTTGTTTAACAGCCACCCCCTTAGGTTATTGCTCCTAGATATTTAAAAGTTACAAAGAAAACACATAGGTCCCTCAGCAACTTGGCTTTCTTGTTGGTTAGCACATGCAGTGCCACTGTGCACTATTTATGACAGCTTAAAGGAAACATTTTTGCAGGAGGTTGTATTAAAATATCACCAGCGCCCCCCCATTAGGCACCCTAATTTGTCTTGGCTGCTGCGGTCGGCGCGGGGCCAAGATGCAGGCACTGCTGGGGGTGGCAGGGGGACAGGTTCAAGAGAAAAAACCATCGGGGCAGGGCTCAGAGGAGCTGCCGAGAGATGTGAGTGCAAATGTCAGAGCGTCCCACTGAGAGCTGACCCAAGATAGGCTTTGTTCTTGGTTGAGAACAAGGGCACTGCTTTTCACTGGAAGTTTATTTGCTGTTTAGACTAAGTAATCTCAAAACCCTGTAGTTTATATTAAGTTCAGCCGTTGCAGTGCATGTGGGTTTTTCATATCACTTGAAACTTTAAAAAAAAAAAGCCCACGGAACCAATTAGAAATAGCTTATTTCACTTCACTTTTTTATATATATGTATATATGTAAGCAAGCTTTTGTGTGTCTCACTGTTGCCTTTTCTACAGTGAAAATTACCTTAGACTTAGGCATGTGCTGTCTTGAATTAGGATGCATTCCTAAATCAGGCCTCCAAAGGATTAATCTGGAATAATGGGATCATTAGGATTTGGTTCAAAGTGCTGTTTTAACTCAAGAATGTTTCATTCCATACTCTTTTGTTTGCAGATAAATCACTTGTTGTTCAAGAAGGCTGTTAAGCAATGATTTTTGTGAACAGATTGCCCGTTTGCCAGAACACTTACCTTATTGTCTTTTCCATAGACAATGTGCAGTCAGATCTGCTTCACAAGTACCAGAGCAAAGATGACATCCTTATCCTGACCGTGCGCTTGGCTGTGATCGTTGCAGTGATACTCACGGTGCCAGTGCTGTTTTTCACTGTAAGTAAAAAGCTCCCCACAGTTTGGAAGTTGGTAATGGCTGTACATGGCATGTTTCTTCAAACCACAGTCCAGGAGGTGCCATGGCAGTGGTGTTGCAGCTACAAAAAGGAGCTTGAGCTTGGATCAGTCTTTTCCCACACCAGCCTCCCACTGACTTCTGGAGAACTTCTCCCTGCAGAAAATAAATTATTAACTTTTGGTCTTAAATCTGTTTTAAACTAAATCTACAAGGGCCCTCTCTTACTTCACATGACTTCACTGGAGCAGGCTCAGAGAAGTTCATTTTTAAGTGCCGAAGGACCCCCAAAGCCATGTCAAAAAGGGAGGAATATCCTACTGCAGATGCATGTATACCTACAGCTTTGGAATGTCAAATTAATTTTAAGATTTATTTCAAAGGGCATTAACCAGAGACCCCAAACTTTCTGACAGATCTATGCGATGCTTGTTGTTGCGTGAAGAACTGGTTAAAATAAACATGGGAAGCTTTGAATTGTCTCATAGAATCATAGAATCATTAAGGTTGGAAAAGACCCTTAATATCATCGAGTCCAACCGCTAACCTATCACTGCCAAGTCCACCACGAAACCATATCCTCAATGTCCCTGACAGAGAACTCTCTCTCTCTTTCTACAGGTGCGTTCATCATTATTTGAACTGGCTAGGAAAACAAAATTTGACTTATGCCATCACGTTTTGGTTACCTTTGTTCTTTTGGTTATCATCAACCTGTTAGTCATTTTTATCCCAACCATGAAGGATATTTTTGGAGTTGTAGGTACAGTATCCTGGTTTTGTACTACTAATAAAAGACTTGTTGCTAATCAGCAACACAATAATTAGCTGTTGCTGACAACTAACAAAACTCATTTATTCTAATTTTGCAGGGGTCACTTCTGCCAATATGCTGATTTTCATTCTTCCTTCATCGTTGTATTTAAAAATTACACAGCAGGATGGATCAAAGTTGACTCAGAGGATTTGGGTATGCATTCCTTTCCTGTCAATGCAACGGTTTCGTCTTGTCATTCCTCATAATGTGCTAGATGGAAAGCATACCTAATCTGAACATATGTGTGAGCTGCTTTACATTACTTTCCATCCTTGCTTCAGTCAGCTGGCAGCTGCTTGCCTTTCTCCTTTGCTTACCTTGGGGGTCTCCCAGAGTAAGCCCTGTACCACGCAGGGCACCTTGTGTTCTGAGGGGCCCTTCTCTGTGGGGCGAGGGGCTCTTCCCCTGGCTGGCAAGCGGCAGCTCTGCAGCAGCCATAGCTGTCGGCAGGTTGCGGGTACCCCATCACCCCTTTTTGGCAGCCCTTTCAGCCCATCAGGCTTTCTCTGTTTCAGTGTGTTGATCCAGAAAGCGTGCAACATGCTCCGTTTGCAGTATTCGTCATGGTTTTAATGGACCCAGTTCAGACTTTGGGTGCTTCCACCAGAAGCAGCCAGCTGAAATGTTAGCCCTTTGGCATGCATGAGCAGAGGGGCATGGGCCTTGGAAAGATTTCCTGTGAGCCCCAGAAAGAGCTGCAGATGAAAAGACACGACGCTCCTGTGTATTCACAGTCTAACGGGGCATGCACTGGAAGCATTGTAAGGTCAGACCTGCCTGCTCTGAGCAGACAGGCAAGAAGCCAGTGTTTCACTTGTGGCTCCTTCCATCGGCCCTGAGATGAAAGGGCTGAACTTCGATGGGCACGTATCTGATGGGAAGAGTATACTTATTTCCATGAGGCTTTGAAAAGAGCAGAGCCAATTGGTCCTAAAAACAGACTCACTTAATCCTCTTTAGGGATGATTGGTGTTTAAGTGGTGAATTGAAAGGAGAAAAAAATTGGGTTTGGTGTTCAGTGAGTAATTATTAGTGACGCTAATCTGTTTAATTATCTATGGGTCTTGTCTTTACCAGAAGTGCTATCCCATTTTAGCTGATAACTTTGATACATCACCTTGTAAATCTCCTTAAGAGGAGAAGTTAACATACTTGAATTAATTGTCTTTCTTTTTATTCATTAATTTCTCTCCTTTTTGTTCCAGGCTTCTCTTTTCTTGGCACTGGGGATAATGTTTTCCCTAGTGAGCATTCCCTTGGTCATCTATGACTGGGTACAATCAGGAGGCAGTGCTGAAGGCCACTGAAGTTCACCTCCCTCTGAAAAGAAGACACCCCCGTCTGCTACACACCAAAATCGCAACCATCCATTCTGTTATCTAATCCATCTTTTGTGAGTTTACTCAAATCAAATCCAAATAATGATTATCCAGTATTGAAAATACTATTATGGGTGTATTTTCTTGCAGAAAACAGACCCATTTTTCCAACAGGCATATCACTCTGTCTCCTGATACTGAGTTATCAGATCAGGTCTGTGTTAATTGTCTGTGAGACTATATAGAGCATTGTTTATAGAAATTAATCACAATTAATTTGTTTCCCCTCTTCCACCCATGAATTGCATTGTTCCATTATTATCTTTAACCCTTCAACCATAAGCTCTGCTCCTTTAGGGCAGCGGTGCCTCTTGTTATCAATCCCAGCTGGAGTGATGTCAGTTCACACCCTTCCTCCCTGCCTTTTAGCCAAAATTCTGCCCTCCAATTGTACGCATCCAGTTTGTTTGCTTTTTCTGTTGCTGTTTTGTGCACCGTTTGCCTCACTGGGTTAAGTCTAACATTCTGGATACAGGCACAGAAGGCACCATGGGAGTGTAAATGAGCATTGTATAAGTGTAGGTCCTAAATCTGTTGCTTCTCTCTGATGTTCTGGTGGGGGCTTGGCCGTTTTGTGGCTTGGGGGAACAGACCTGTGTGTCTTTGTGATAAGGTGCAGGAAGCAGAAGAAAGACAGCTGCCACCACCAGCCACCATTCCCCTGGCACACTTTAACTGGAGCCTGACCAGAACTAGACTTGACCCCAAACCTTGAGTACTGGAGCCTGAACAGAGGCAGATGTTCAGAGATATCCACAGGATATTCCTTGGCATTAACTGTTTACTAATGCCCCACTTCTCTCAGAAAAAAAAATGGCAAGCTCCAGTTTTATGAAAACCTACACATTTAATCATACCTCATGCCTTTTGCATTCTGGGATTCATTTTTACATACCTTGCAGGGACTGACTCCTCTCTTTTGTCTTACCCTCCTCCCACTGAAGTCAGCAGAGTTTTTGACAGCAGCGGGAGCAGGATTTGACTCACCCTGCCAAACTACTGGATTGCAAACGGAAATTGAAATCTGTAATATTCTGTTAAACAAACAGAAACACTTTTTATATTTAAAACATTTCATTTACATTTCTCATCCATTCTCCGTATCAGTTAAAGACGTTCAATTACTACTAGCAGAAACACTGTAATTTGCATCTGTTGTCCACAAAATAAGCATTTGCCTAATGCCTTATAGCTGGTGTAGAGAACTACTTGTAGAGACTCAAATACTAAGCAGGTGATTGTTAACCATCCTGAGCAGACATCTTTTATTAGTGCACTGCCAGCAGCATAAACATGTCCGCTTTGTGTCATTCACCACGTAAGCTAAAAAGTGTCTCAGTATATGAACCCAGATCCCACTGAAAAAAACGATGGCTGAAGGGAGCCCTGCTTCACGCCCAAGGGCTGAATGTTGCCCTGGGTGTGCTCGAGCCGTACCTGTCAGTATGCGGTGACCCTCTTGTTCCCAGTAGCTGGTTCATTGCCGACTCCTGTTGTAAGTGTGGAAGGAGACTGTCATCAGCTGTGGGGAACCTGCCATTGCAGTTTGCTCTTTTTAAGCTTAGGGGTGGAGAATTCAGGATCTTGGGATTTCTGTGAGCTATTGAATTGCCTCCGTTGCCATTGCCTTGTCCTACAAGGCTAGAAGTCACTGAGAGTTGAGACCACAGAGCGCTTCTCAGGACCTTGAAAGCTGGTTTCTAAGGGTAATATCCAGAGAGGTTAGTTTGGGGCCTTCCTTGGAAACTGGGCATCAAGATGCAGAGCGTTCACGCTGCAGAAACTACACCTACTAAATCCAGATTTCTAGACCTGTATCTCAGCCTAGGCAGTGAGGTACCTGGCTCTGCTGAATCTCCACTGTGATCCAGAAATAAGGCAGAGTAGACTCCATAGGCTGCCCAAGTCCTTGGAGTAGCCTAGCAGCGAGAACAAAATTGGAAGCCTCCTCCCTCCAGACAAAGTGACCTGCTAGACTGCAGAGGGGGGTTCCCTTAGTCTGTCCTCCTCCTGGCCCTTCAGACTTTTACTCCTTGCAGCACAGGCCCCCAGCAAGGTCTCCGGTGTAGCGTCCTGTCTCCCAAACAGCATTTAACACATGAACTGCTGAGCTACCTGTGATCCCTGGGCTGAGGTACCTCATGCTTTCTGGCGGCTGGTCTCAAACCCTTGCCTGTGATGGTGCAGGTCACCATTTTTCTCTGCAACATCTCTTTATGGGACTCATCCCTGCCCTGATTCACAGAGAGGAAGTCCGTACCATAGCTTACAAGCCCAGGTGTTAGTCAAGCTCTGGACAGAAGAACCCATGCTTGGATCCTATCTCCTCACAGCTCATTCCAGGCATCTTCCCAGCTGGGGTGTAAGTTTGTGGTTCCCCTTTCACAGGCACCCAATTGTCCCTGGTCACTGCAGCAGGGGCCCAGCATCTTACTCTGTTTTCTGAGTCAGCTTGCTGGAGTCCCATTTCAGGTTCTGAGGTGCCTTATAATCTCTCTGGATCTCATCCCAAAAAACCTAACTCAGACCTGAGAATGCTGTACAGTGTTATTCTCAAGATGCTCCAGGGCTCTCCTGATTTCCTTCCCGCTTTATCCTTCTACTACTGATTTATGAGCAGAGCAGCTCTGTGCATCAGGGGATTCACAGAGAGGAGATCCTGGGAGAAACTTTCAAATACCCAGGTAGGAGCTAGAGTTCTGATCTGCTGCACAGGGTCCCTGCAAGGTCACAACTGCGACATCTCCCTCCCACCCCCCCAAATAGCCTGTAGTCTAATGTTTAAAATACCAGCCACTGAGTTTTGGCACCGAGCTTCCTTCGACTTGAAGGACTGTTGGGTGATTGATTGCTCCTTGCATCTTCCTAAACCTCCTCCATCACTGTCCCTCTCTCTCCTCTTTGCTATTCTGCCTCCTTCTTCTTTTCCCCAGTTTATTTGTATACTAGAGTTTTACTGGATAAATAGGGAGAAGAATGAGCTGGGTGTGTGCATGGAGTGAAATTACTCCATGGTACTACATGGAAATTACTCGGAGGTACTGGACCATCAGAGCATATCTTAGCTACTGAAAAATAGATACCCAAAATATTGAGTCTTTAAACAGACTTTGTTTCTGTGTCTCTGGAGAAAAAAAAAAGGGGGGGGGGGGGGCAGAATTCTGCTTTGATGTACTGGCATCATATTTATAGATATTTATGGAAAAGAATCATGTGTTTATTGATGTCTGTGGTAATGAACGTGAAATAACGTTCTTTTTGTTTTCTCATCAGGTTTATACATTCTTAACAGAATGCAATAGACCCTGCTGTAACTGTCAACATCAGTGATGGATGACAATATTTGTATGAGGTTATCTGTAAAATGTACTGCTGTTATTCAGTTCATTTGAAATAGTGAACTTGTAGCCAACGATGTACAAGTCCCACATTTAGTTAGGATTTTAAGAGCACAGTGAAATGCTGTAGGAGTTTATTGTTAAATTAATAGGATCCAGAGAACCGTATCTACTTAGTAGGTGGTAGCATGCTTTCTTTTCATAGAGAGTTTATCACTATTGTGAGAACTGCAAATGTCATAGTCTGGATGCAAAATTGCTATTAATAACTACTACAATAATTACATTTGCGTAATAGCAACAATAGAGTGGTGAGGGACAAGGAAGGACTGATTAGAAGCAGGGGCTCCTAATAAGATTGTACAAGTTAATCCTATACTTAAAAGATGGCCTTGCTGCCTCTCCTAGTCCACAGCACATTGCAAAGAAAATAGTCATGAGCTTAAAGCACCCTTACGGTTGCAGAACACAGCTGCCCTTCTCTGTCTGATGGCAAACACATCTAGTAAGTGCAACACAGTAAATTGTTATTTGGGAACAGTACCTCGGGAGCAGTGACCTCTCTGGGTGATGCTTGCTTCTGGCCAGAGGGCCAATGACAAATCGGTGCACCAGCACAGACCTCCTGTAGGGCTGACAAAGATCAAGTGGTGCCCGGCCCACGTGCAGGCCCAGGCAGAACAGCCGGTCTCATCCTGCGAGTTCAGGGATGGGGATGCCCATCCGCTCCCGAGGGCTGCTTTCCTGAGCCACACGCTGGCCCATAGCTTGGGCTCCGCTTGCAATAGGTCACACGTGCAAATGCAGATTGGGTGATATATGGATTGTGACTGTACATCTGCCTTACAATGCACAAGCACCACAGATCTCTCTGACATTAACTGTAACAATTAATAGTATATCTAGCTTATCTTTAAGCGAATACATTTCTTTGCTTGAACCTTACATTAAGGCTAAAGAGCATCTTGGTCAAAACAAAACTCTTTTCGTGTGGTGGTGTCCCACCTCCAGTCCTGCAGTCCCACCCCAGTGCCTGTAGGAGAAAGGCACAGCAGAATGTACTCAGCTCCATCAGCAGCTCCGTGAGTCGGCTTTAGCGCCTGGCGTCAGGGTGCTTTCTTAAACAATTCCCTGATGCCACTGGCATCAGGAAAATCCTTATTTCCTATAACTTACACAAAGAATGTTTTATTTGTATTTAATGTAAGGATTTCTGTAGCAAACTGTGAAAAAAAAAAGATAATGAATTAATAAAAAGTACAGGGCTGAGAAGGTCTAGAATTCAAATTGTACACATGCCTACGTTTCTGAAGACAAAACTATGCAGTTGTGTTGTATTGTAGGAAATTTCATTTTTAATGTACATATATTGTAAATAAATAGGATGCTGTATATTTTTGCAGTTGTTTATCCCCTATGATATAGAACTGTTGAGATAGACTCTGCATATTAAGAATTTTAATAGAAATACAAATACTTTCGCTTCTGAATTAGCAAAATGTATATCCTTTCCTTTCTCCCAAGAGGTCACAAGTTAAATCCTAAACTGGAAATTATAATTATATAGCTAATGTAACAAGAGAAAAATAAATAAAAGAGCCAATGAAATTACTAGGATTAATTCCAGCACAATTCCCTGTTTTCTCAACAGCAAGTTAGCCAGTCTTCCTGCTGGGTAAAATATGTCCCTTGTAAAGGGCCCCTTGGGTACTCAGGTACCTCTTACCTCCCCAGCTGAGGTCAGGTGGTAGTACAGTGCTGAAAAGGCATTTTACAGAAACCAGAGCAAACTGCAGCCAGCAATTTGACCCAGCATTATGCCATGTTGTTTCCGGGCATGTGTTTACCCAACTAGTACAAACAGAAGTCAGGGCAGGACTTCTGCATTTCCATTTTCAGCCACCAGAAATGCCTGTAGTTCAGAAAAAAAAGTGCTGCAAGCCAGGAGTGGGCAGCAACCGGAGCAATGCATGCCGTTCCTGGCCCGCTCCCTTCCTGCAGAGTCCTGCGGCTGCTTCTCTGCCGCAGACCCAGGCATGCTGCTATCGTGCAACCAAAACACTAGCACCTGAGGCTGATGAGAACATCCCCAGCCGGGGACTGCTTGCACATCCCACCCCATGAGCTGGCAGAGGCCAGTATTTTGGTCGTGGGATAACTGTGTGTCCAGGGATGAGGATGATGGGAGGGGAGGGTTGTGTATGTCCTAAGAGTGCCTCCGTCAAGAGCCTTGCGTAGACTTTCTCCCTGGTAAAGCACGGAAACATGTTTTTTTTCAGGATTGCTGAAAAACAGAGGTTGAGAAATGCATCTAAAAATAATGGGGGTTTTTCTCCATGTTTACTTTATGGTCTTGGATGAAAATGAAGCTTGAAATAATGTTTGCTTTCACTGTGAGCACAAATTTGAGGAAAAAACCTATATGCAGTCACTTCTACAGAGTTTTTCAAATTAATACAAGTGTATGTTTTCTTTTCAGTGTTATAGCAAACAAAATATAAACTGTAAAGGTATTTTTCCACAAGACTTGAACTTTAACTTGTTTATAGAAGCCTGTTTTTAGTGTCCCAAGGTATGTTCAGGGTCACCTAGATCCAATATAAATAATGCTGTTTGAATGATGTAAGCTTGATACGAGCTTGTCTCTAATAGATTGTTGAAGTGAGTCATTGATAATATTTTGCTCCTCCTAACATCACCATACTTTGTGCTGCTCATATCCAAATAAACGATGCAGTTTTTCGAGTTTTGTGTGTAAATAAAAAAAAAAATTAAAAAATGTATTAAGTTCTATAATCTGTTACCTCTGTAGTTTTGAAACATTAAAATTGTAATCTAAACTGACATCGGGGCCATACTCATTCTTTCAGATGGATGACTGTGTAACGTTATAATGCCTTAAACAGCATGTGCTCCCTGCCCTTACACAAGTATTTTCACTGATCTCGGGGCATGCAGCTCTTGCAAGGCCAACTACATCAGTCTCGGTAGAGTATATAGAGTAAAACATCAATACATGGCTATGGAGCATTAACGTAAAGTTTCTGATACAGTCTTAGAGGGACCTGAAGCCGGGGCATATGGTCACCACAGACTGGCGTTGCTGAAGATGACTGCATTTCTCAAGCCCAGTGCTTGTCTCTGCCTGTCCCTGAAGACTGTCAAAGTGCTCACCAGTCTGTTTCAGAGTCAAGTCAGGCAGTTTAGCTTTAAGGGCTGCTGTTAGAGTTGGGTTTGAGTTCAGACGCCATAATCATCTCAGAGCCATACCTTAAAACACAGGAACATGGGCTAGGGAGCAGAAGAAAAAGAGGAGAAGCTGTATTTCTTTTCTTCCTTGCTTGCAGAGACAACAAACATCTGTTTCCTTCTGCAGTGCAGTCTGACAGCTTTACCTGAAGCTCACCTTAAGCCACACGGCCAAAGAAACACCAACCTCCTTTCCAGGCACAGACTTCTACCTTGGTCTTCGTGTGTCCCCAAGGGTAGCCAGATCTCTGTGTTCATCTGACCAGTCCCCACTTGGGGGTGGAAAAAAAAGGAAAATTACCTAGGGCAAGCTCTGCCTGAGGGAAGGGACCCCCCCATTTGGTTCAAGTGGGATCTTAGTTTGACTTAAGTTTATGTGAAATTGCAGTTAGTCTTCAGGCTGAAGCCCAAATCAGGCCACTGTTAAGATGTCTCATTCCCCTCTGTGCCAAGAGCTGGCAGTAAGCACTCACACCAACTTTACAATGTGTGGAGAAAGTAGAGATCATAGGAGCACGGATGAGTGGTAAGTCCATTTCTAAACCTTTCTAATCACAGACCCCTGATAAACTGAACATGGGCATCACTTCTTACACCTTGTTCTCAGACCCACGCAGGACAGCAGCACCATTTACTTTGCAGTCAGATGTGTTAGCAAGCTCTGGCTAAAATACTGAGTCCTTAACATAGACCCCCAGTGCAGTTAGAAGTTTTCAGGCAGCCTGGCATCTGTATTTTAGAAATATTAAGTGCCATGCATTTCTCTTTCAGTTACAGAAAATGGAGTCTTTTAACGTTGTTGGTGTTACACTACTAAATGCCATGGCACTGGCAAGGGATGGTGCTGCTGGCTTAGTGTGCCTCAGCCTTGCCATGGCTCACTGCTTGAAAAACATAAGGTTATTGGGATTCTTGGAAAAAGGTGTAGTTTGGCCAAGGCTTAGACAATAGGGCTAGGAAAGTAGACTGTAACAGGCTGGGGTGGCACTGGCCAGCCCTGTCTGAGAGCCAATCTGCAGAGCAAAGTCACCTTGTGAGGCTGACGGTGGTGCCTGGCTGCCTGCTGCCCTCTTTGAGATCTCTGTGCTATGGGCCCACAGAGGCTGCTGCCCTGGAAAAACAGAGGGAATTGTACTATTGGTGGGAGCCAGAATGTACCTGGGAGCCAAGAACCACATACCCTCCTTGGAAAATGCCACATGGCTTAAAACCTCAGCTCCTTTCCCCAGAGGTAACCAATCTCCCTCCTCCTGCTTGCTACGTCCCCTCGGGAGAGTGTTTGCCCAGTATTCAGCAAGCCTTAAGCACTGTCCTCTTGCCAGGTATGAAAAGCGGGTGAAATTCACCTAGTTTTTGGTGGAGGTCATTACTTCAGACTACACCCTTGAATGTACCAGGTGCTGATCGTGCCCATGACATGCTCCCATGAGCTCTTCCTGGACACCTTTGGGGACCCATGCTCAGCTAAGTTCCCTAAAGCGACTCTTCCCAAAACCCACTGTTTTCCCAGCAGTGCTCACTCCATGTAAGCTTTGCAACAGCTGGACCATCCCCATTACTGCCTGTTGCAGATCTGTCTCACAGCCCAGGCAGAGTTGCCAGCTCCCCGCACCTCACTTAGGAGGGGTTTGCTCAACCAGTCCCCTTCTACAGCACTGGATGGCAACAACCTTTTATGCCTCTAGAGATGTCTGACAGTGATCAGAGAGGTGAAAACTAAGTATTAGATGAGGGACCATTGGCAGCTGCCCCTTCCCCTCTGTGGGCTCATGCCATGAGCTGGTGCTGGTGAGCGGCTGAAGAGGATGAGAGGAGAGGGTTTGTTGGCCAAATATCTCCTCAGCCACCAGGACCAGCCCTCTGGAGCTCCCTGAGTGTTCCTGGATGTGCAGCCTACTGCAGAGATGCGGCAAGCGCGGGGCTCGGCAACACCACTGCAGGAGCCAAGCTCATCGAGGATAAAAAAGCAGTTGTTCTGCCCTGCATAATTATAAGGGAGCATAGCAGAGTTCGGTGCCAAGGTGTTGGAAAGTGTTATGATAACAAAGAAACTCATGAAGAGGGTGGAGAAATTTTTACGACGTGAGATCAGATTAATGACCTGTACAACAGCTGCAGTAAAAACAGCAGCATACAGATGCTACAACATTTGTAGAACACATTTCTTCAAACCATAACCAAAGCCTGTAATTTACTAGGATGTTAAAAAGAAAAGATAAAAAAAGAGAAAATTATATGTTCACTGACAAAGCCAGTTCTTGCAGACTCTGAAGTCTCCTTGGGCTTTGTGCAGGCAATGGTTCCCACTAGTATTTCTTACGTGCGAGCTGGATCTCCTATTAATTTTCAGATACCATTTGTAGATAATCAGAGAAGTACCAGATGCTGGAGAAACAACTTCCCTGACATAACGAGGACTTATATATCTCTTGCAATTAGATCATCATAAAATGAAAGGAAAACAGGCATCAGTCTGCCATTCTCACATCCAGTGGCATTTAAACAATGAGCACAGTCTCTGTTACTATTGCTGGCAGGCCTCCAGCAGCACTTTGAAAAGGCAGCGTGGCCTCCCTGTAAATTGATAAACAATCTTGTTGAGCAACAGCCACAGGAACATTCAAGCCTTTGTTAAATTTTGACTTGAGTTGAGCACTAATTGGCATCTTTCCGGGCAGAACAAACCGGGTCAACTTCTCCACTTTCCCAAGGCAGATTATTTTAACCAGAATCCACAGTCCCCGCAGTTAATGGAATAAAATGCAGGACTGTGGGTACTGAGATGCAGAAATTGTTTGTTTTCTTAAAGAGTTCTGGTAGTGAAAACAATAAATCTGGGTTGACAAAAACGCCTGAATAAGAGTCCTAGCTGTGCTGAGGGTTTCAACACACACTCAGTATCACTACAAAAGCAGACGTGTCATCTTCACATGGGATGCTGATTTCCTAGTGTAAAATATGATCACAGACGGCACTGTTTAGGACCAATCTAATCCAGAGAGGGGATGATATTCTCACCTCTGCTCGGGGCCAAGGAATAAAGAATGGCCTGAAATCTTTTGTACAGGGCTGCCAGTGCCCACTAAGATGGAGAGTACTCTCTAGGGAGCAGGAAGAGTGCTCAGACATACACGTGCCACCTAATTATCTGCTTTCATCCAGTGCTCCAGCATGTTTCTGCCTGCTCCAGATTACACCTGGGCAAACTCAGCTCTTGGTGGGACTCATGCTCTGTTCAGCCATGAGGAGGAAGTTCCTTCTCATGGCTGACCAGAGCATGAGCCCACCAGGTAGAAGATGCACCTCATAAAGTTTGCAAACCCCAGGCAGGCAACTAAAGCACTGAGCAAGTCGGGTGGCACTGCAACGCACCAGGCAAACTCATCACCAACACCTTGACTTCGCTGGTGACACTCTCACTATCCTAAAAGACAGGACAATTCTAAATCAGTTCATTCAAGTAAGAACATGTCTATATTTACATTACAACCCTCTACCAAGCACAAGAGACCATTAGTCCTGTTTACTGCAGAAATAACCCATACTTCCTCTGAACACCACTCTCAGGGCTCAGGACAGTTGCCTAAAATTGGAAAGATTTTTTCTTTATTTTGGTATTTACAAACAGTCCAAATGCCAGTAAACAAAATAGGTCAAAACTAATTGCTAGAAAACACCTCTTGCAACACACTTTCCCTACCCACCTACCTCTGAGAACACACTGCGGTTAGCACAGTTAAGCAATGAAAACAACACCCACAAAGAGCAGGATTCATTAAAGCCAGCTCCAAGAGGTGCACTTTTCACAAGGGGACAGACATGGCAAGGGCATTTACCCACAAGAAGAACATGCAGTGTTTCCAACCCCACTACTTTATAGGTGCCCAGTGGACCTCCATGAGTGCTCTCCCAAAGGCAGTATTGTACCAGCAGACAGCTGGTAACACCTCTGTCACCTTGCTGGGGAAGTACTAACTTTGGGATGTCCTACGGCTCAAAGCTGCAAAAGAGATTCCATGTGTCCTTGCCACTGGTCTGCCCAGCAAATTTTTGGTCCCAGGGACCTTGCAGGAAGATCTGGATGAGCCAAAGGCAAAAAACTCACCGTCTAGTTACAATAGACCGGCTCAGCTACATAGCACCCACCTACAAACGCTGTACATTTTTGAAGAATTGAGAGCTAAATAGCTGCTAACAAGGATGTCAGAGTGCTGAGTTTTACCAGCAGAGATATTTAGCCACAAAGATCTTGGGTTGGTACAGAGCTTATTTCACAAAAGTCACTAGCAGCCACCACTGCTGGTGGAACACTACTGAAAAGGGCCAGACTAATCTACTATCAGATACACAGAGCTATTCTCAGGTATCACTTCCACAGACTTTCCAAGGTTCACAGCCTGCTGTGAAACAGTTGAGGCCACTGTGGTCAATGCAATTAGCCTTAGGTTTATATAATCTGATAAAACGTCTTAGACTTTCATAATCTGAAGAACTGCCTTAATGGGTCTCTACTAAGATACTAAGTTATATGTGAATTGCTTTGTGGGGATGGAGGGGGCAAGGGAAATGCTAGGTAAGCTTCAAGCCTTTGTATCTTTTATTGCTGATATAGGATTTCTATTTTCTTGGTTCCAACATTGGTAAGAGATGAAAAATTATCTAAGACAACTCTGTAAAAGATATGGAGAATCAACAAAAACCCATGAAAATAAATAGCAAAGGATGCCAATGTTGCACTGCTGAGGAAAACATTTTAAGGAATGAAAACTACAGCAATGGAGGAGTTGTAGGATCTCCAGGTCTTTCAGGGCAATATTATTGTAAATCTCAACTAAGCACAAAAAAACCCCCAACATTTAAGGCAAGTGCAGCTGTAAAGCTCAGTGAAACCCCATCTAACACGAGGCCCAAGCTGTGATAAGGTAGCCAACATGGCTAGTGATGGCTATTGAGAACTGCACAACTGGACACCTGAGTCTCCTCTGTTCTTGAGGAAACATCACTTTGCGTATGCATTCACGTTTCTAAGTGTGTCTTTCGCTATTGCTCCTCTTTTTCCTCATCTCAGTTGTCAGCTGCACAAAAATACCATTAGCTATATGATTTTCTCCTTGTGGACTACACACGCATACTAATCCCTGACACAAATTTATCATTTGTATCCAAAATCAAGAGGCAAATCAGCATGGACACCAGCAGTTTAGAACTAAACCAATAGGGTTTGCATCAGTACTGCCTGCTATAGAAAACACATCTGCTTTCAGCTCTGGTGAAACTGGGTCACCAGAAGTATTTCCTCCTGCACTGTCATTTTATATCTGAACATGCAAAACCTGAGGTGTTACTCCAGTGTACAAGCTCCCGATGACCTGTGGAACAAATCTACCTCACCCAGCAAGGAAACAAGAGGCAACCACAAGCCTCACTGGTACTCACAGCATTTTTCATAGGGTTAGGTCTGGCATAAGACATATACTGCGTGTTTTGCTTTGACATCTGAAAAAAAATAGTCATACTACAACACTAATGTGCCTGTGTCACTGAGCAGCCCAGCTCACATTTCTTGCGACAGCCTTAACCAATCTGCAAGGCACTGGGTGCCTGGTGGTTTTGGAAGGACTCTCTTCCATCTTGGCCACTTTAAAGCCAAAGGAGTTTGGTAGACCCTGTAAAGAGATGCTCCAGTGAGCTGCATGCCTCCTGGGAAGCCTAGAAGGGGAGTAAGAGGAAAAGGTTGCACATATAACCTTAATACTGCTTGAGGTAAGGAAAGACTGAGAGAGGGTCAGAAAGCTTTGTGGGAAAATACAGGCCCCTTGATGAGCCATGCTTTCATTTTTAGTAATGACTACTCTCTCAGCATTTTATACTGCTGTTTCTCAGGAGAAAGGCTCACACTGCCCCCAGTGCACAGCCAGTCAAGATGGTGAAGTCTCTGTTCAATGTATTCTGCAGAGAGGCACAAAACAAGCTGCGAAGGAAGAAAGTGCCCACAAGCGACCCAACACCTCCTCCGAGCTTGCTAGCAAGGAGATGTTGGCCAGAAGGCCCCTTCCCCTGCCATTCTGCATTTGAGGGCCTTGAGGAGGACAGGAATAAGGCAGCTCAGTTTCTTTATTACTCCCTTTTTAACAGTTCTGTTCTTTTCTGTTTGACTCAGCTGCCGCCCTGTGGTTGGAATTTCAACGTCAAAACCTGAGCAATTTGTATGCTTCTTAATAATATTAGTAATAGTATTATTAATAATATTGTTACATTTTTACAGCAATTCAGAAAATGTGCATTGTTTATATTCTTAAAATGTGCATTCCCCTTCCATTTTATTGAAAACTACCTTTCTCGAGCTCTTACAAAGATCCTGAGCATTTTCACATGCCTCCTTCTCGCCCTTGTCCAGGCAGTGTAGCCACAGCTGGATTTTCACAGGGGCAGCTCACACCTGAGGCTCCCCTTCCGCATGCACCAGGGTGACCCGGGGACCCACACTTTTTGCCTGCTCTTAGGGGCCAGGCAGGAGGCGCAGAGCTGGCTTCTTGGCCCTCGGCCAAGTTCCCAAACCACATAAGAGCAAAAGTAGCTCACCACAAGTGCCAGGCAGGCTCACTGAACTGTTCCAAAACTCACGGGGTTGGTGCTAGGACTGGCTGTCCCACTGGTCATCCATCCCATCCTTTTCTTGCCATAATAACCCATAATTTTTCAGCCATTGCCTTTGTGCTTTCAAGGGACGTCCAGCAGCTGAACAGAGCAAAGCACAGGGACAACATGCTCACACCCATAATGACCTACTCTGCCTGTTTGCTGGTACTGAGCTACCCTCTCCCTGCAGCGCAAGTGACCCATTTAAGGGTTTGTGCTGCTCTGCCATAACCTGAGTGGCATCAACGACAGTTCCTTTTGGCACCTGTGCTTATGGCACCCTAATATTGCAGTTACAATAATAAAAACCAGATCTATGCAGCTTTCACAGTTCCTTTGTAATAACTGGGAATTAACACAAACATTACTCTGACATCATCCAAGCAAATCTGTAATAAGTTTCAATTCTGTTTGGAAAATATTTCAGTAAATGAGTAGTTCTACTTCAGTTTTCTTGCTGGTTTACAGAATAAACCTTGTCAAAAGCATTTTAACTTTAGCCCAGTTGATTGGTCAATCTCAATGTGTTTCATAAGCCTAGCAAAACTCAAAGCAATTGAAATCAAACGCAGGGGTGCTCACTGGATAGTCATATGCGGGGGAAATCACAGAGGATTGTTAGTCCTAAGGATGTAGAAGATAGCCAATATGGCTTTGCTGGTATATTGCCGCAGCAAACGACAACACAAAATTGATACTAGGCAGAAGACCAGCAGCAGATCTGCAAACACCATGAAGGAGTTGGATCTCTACAGTTGTCTTAGCTGTGCCTCCTGCAGTTTGTTGTAACATCGCTTGCACATGGAAGCAGATGGTACGCTACATTATCAATTTACTATGCATCTCTTTCACAGATTTTTTTTCAGCTCCGTCTGTGCATTTTTATTCAAAAGGGGACCATATGGTCCCTGTGAGGTAGTTTATAAATAATTGTATATTTACAGTAGCAATCGAAACCAGAGTCACATGCTTACCTTCAGGAAGGCAGCTGAAAGTAGATGGGTACTATAGGGTTTGGAATGATTTCCTCAGTACAGCATAGAGATATGCAATGAATAATTAAATAGAAGTTGATTTCATGTGGCCTTCCTGATTGCATTTGTTCTGCTACTGCTGCAAAACACAAGGCTCCTAATCAGAGCTGGTTGAAGAGAGATGGGGCCGTGCGCGCCCCGCCAGGATCGCCTCCATCTGTCATTTGCAGGCTGGAGCAATGATCCTGTGTCCCTGCTCCGCCCAGGGCTGGATTAAGCTCTTGGGGAAGGGTAGCCTAGGAAAGATGGTGCTGTCTCAATAGGAGATCCTTCTTTACTTCATCCTTGAAGTCTGTGGGGCTGGTTTGAACACCTAGCTCAGCCCTTCCCCCAGGAGAGCAGTTTTCCAGGTGCAGGGAGTTGGAGGACAGCAGATATCTAGCTAGCACCACTTCCCCAAACACTCTGAGGTGTAAAGGCTCCTGCAAGCAACCACCACACCAGTGCCTCCTTCTGCTCACCCTTCCCCTTCCTCCCCACATGCCCATTGACCATACCTTATTCCCATCTCCAAATTTACCTTAAGAAAAAAACAGCTGTCTGAAGAAACAAGACCAACATTACTCATGTAAAACCCTAACCTTTTTCAAAGTGCCAATGACTGAGTTAGGGGCCACCACTGCCCCTCCTGAATATTTTTAGCACTGCCCTCATTTTTGGATATAAAGGTTCAAAGGCAAAACTGCACCTCCCTGATACCAAGGGAGAGTGTGCAAGGTCAGATGTCCTAGATGCTCGGTCTCCCAACTGGGATAAATTGTCAGAAGAGCTCAGCTCCTGTTTAGGTCAATAAGTAAGAGTAGATTTCTAAGAAGTGCCTCACATTGCTATTACTGGCCAGGATATGTCAGTGAGAGCGCTCTTCCGGAGAGTTCAATATCTCCTTGTAAATCCTGAGTACTCATTTGTGGGTTTAACTGGGGACGCTGGAATAAACATGCCCCCTGACTCCCTAATCCCACGCCTTCAGCATGAGATCCAGGCTCCTCTAATCACGGAAAATCCTGTAGTCCAATTCCTACCTCATTCTCCACCCTGACATGATGTTTTTTGTGTCTCTAAGAATTAATGCTGGATAAAAATGAAGATAAACCTGATTTAATCTAGGTGGCAATGTTATAATTCTCTTTGCTTTCCATTCTCTATCACTTGCACTGCTGATGGGTAATGAGATTTGCTTTTCATCACAATCCTCTGGGTTGATGCCTAAGAGGGCTGCGGGCTGTGATTTACTGAGCTGGAAGGCAGGATTAGGCGGGTTATGTAAGCAAGACAGCAAAATCAATCAAATTTAGACTCGTTCCAGTGTTGTGTTGAACCCTGCCCTCTCCCCTTCAGCTTGAGGAGAAAAATTGCAGAGATTTGAGAAGTGGCTTTCAGGCACTGTCCCTCCTACTCCTTTCCAGCTTGGCTGTTTGCACTGCCAGATGCTGGCCAGCATCTTTTGCTTCAGTTATCCAGCACATTCATCAGTACCACATGCAGCAGTGTGTGCTGAGGTGTTCCTCTCACTCAAGGATGAAAGAAAAGTAGTATAATATATATATGCACTCCCAACTGATTGTTAAGTCTGCTCCTGGGCTGCTCAGTGAGCAATAAATCTGGATTTGGGCAAGGTGGTGGTTTGCCCACCGAGCACAGGGACAAGCACAGCCAGCCTTGAACTCTCCAGCAGCCACTGTGGGGTTGGAGTGTGGGGTTTGCAGCATTCCAGGGACACCTCCTTCAGAGATGTTGGGCCTCCAGGGTGCTCCAGCTGTTTGCCTTAAGAAAGCTGGAAGAGGCATTGCCTGGAATTGCTGCTGTTTTGCCACTTCATGAGGCAGTTACAGCACAGTCGCCTCGCTGAGAGGGTGAGGAGGGCTGCCCGCCACCTCTGTGCCCAGTGCGGCACCTTGGGTAGGTCGCTCTGCAAAAGCATCTGCAACAGTGTGAGCTGCTGCGCAGAAAGCCACCCACCAGGGACTCAGCTGGTATCTTCCCCACTGCTGGAAGCTTTCTGCCTGCTTTCCTTTTTTAAAGACTACGAAATTATTTTTGGTTTTCATTCTTTTTCTTTTTGACAACCAGACTGTTCACAGAAACAGGGTTAGGTACAGATTAATGTGTTTCCATTATCAGGACTAATGTCTGACCCCACAAAGTTATTTAGGCTTCTAATAATAAACACGGGCACTAGGCTTGCCCTAGATTTCCAAACTGAAACGCCTCTGAAGGTCTAAGTGGCTGTATCAGTAAAACCATGAAACTAATTACACACAGAGGGCTATTGGATGCGTAGACTAATCAGCTAAAAAACAGGGATTGCTTTTTGCTAATTGCTTTCGTTAATAATTATTTTGCTATTACTGGTGATAATAGTTCAAACTCTTTTCCTCCTGATGGGAGAACTTAAATGTTCCAATGCAATGCTCAATACAAATACAGTGCAACGGTTCTGTGCTTCTGCAAAAGCTCCAGAAAGTAAAATTGACATAAAAATGAGAAATATAATTTTTGTCTAAACTAGTTCACTGTGATAAAATGAGCAAGCAAAATACCTATACATACTGGTTTTTAAAAAGTGTTATTTCTTCATATAATCTACAATATTATTGGTTTAGCAATCCTACCTTTAAAGGTGTAGATCTGTTTTTAAATATACAGGACTGATGAAATAATAATTTCACTGATTTGCCCACAGTGGCTTTGATTTTTATTAAGCGGAAAACAGATCCAGTGGTATCTGTCCTCTATTTTTAGCTTTCTTCCAGAGCTCCACATTGTCCCTGGCATAGTAAAATGACACCTTCCACAAAAACAAGAAATTCATTGACTTCATATTCTAAACAAGTCATTGTTAAAATAAATGGAAGTCTCTCAACTCTTAACAATAGTGAGTCAGATGGATCTGACCTCTGCGGGTGGGACTTTAATTATGCCCACTATGTTTAAGAAAGTACAGTATTGTAATAATATTATTCATTGCATACCAAGAGTTCCATCAAAGGCTTGACAATCCCAGGAAACGATGCACATCCTCACTTACAGTACTGCTAAAATGCTAAATATGTCCGGTCCTATAAAGCCTGATCCTGTGAAGTTTGGCATCGCTCTTTAATAGGAACTAACAACATCTCTGGCCATTCCTTTCCCTAAGGGATAGTCATTGTGCTCAATCACATCTTGCTGCCTTTAGCCTTCTCTAAAAAAAAAAAGGATAACTGGGATAAAACTCCAGCAAAAGTAAGTGGTGTTACTGCTGTACCATGGAGAGTTTGTGAGAGGAGAGAAGGGGGTGAATACGTGGTTACCTGGTGTGGAAAGCAGGGGGTAGGTAATTTATAGCCTGTAGAGGACAGCAGGACTGCTGCAGAGAGGGAGATTGCAACAGGATATAAAAGTGATGTCTTTGCAGGGCCTGCGGGATCTTGTAACCAGCTTGGTCATGAACTGGAGTTCCCAGACACCAAACTGTCCTCTCAAAGGGTGACAGGCTGCCACCTATGATTTTCAGGGTCCGGCACGGAGTCGGGGGTGGCTCGATAGGCTTCCCTGCCCAGCTGGTTGGAAGACCCATCAGCAGCGATAAATCCCAGCATCTCCTTCAAATGATGTGACTAAACAATATTTGCTTGATAATTAATTTTGAACTGATTTCATCACAGTGAACAGAAAAGTTGTCTGAAAGGAGTTACTGTGGCAATAATTTTTTTTTTTTGCCGGAAATACAGGGTGCCGCTGCTCAGTTATACCTCTCATTCACAGCTAGTAGTGTTCATAGACATAATTGCAGGCTTATTCTGAGTCACAGGCTGTGTTTTAGATCCTGCTGAAATACTTTTCCAGGTGGAAATTAGCCAAGATGTTCAAGTATCTAGAAAATTAAACTTTTCCCTTAATCTTATGTTTTCATTGCAGCAATTGGGTCTGTAGCTGGGGTCTCATGCCTGCTGGCATTCAACCCCGCTATTTAGCATTGCTGAACAGCTTGCTAAATCTCTTCCCTGTTGAGAACTGCTTTTCTGTGCTTGCATTCTGTTTGAAGGCCCACTGATCACTTATGTCTGGAAGATACCAAGCAGGATACCTGCCAGCGGTTTGGGAGGCAGCATCTCTTCTCCCAGAGCCAAGAGGAGCATCTGTTGGGATGCTTTGACCTTCCTCTCCTCAAACCTAGCTCCACCATGTGGCTAGTTCAGTTACTTTGCATCTCCTGCAACTCGAGCTGTGTAATAGCTGCTTGGTGACTGCTTTGCAGCAGCTGCCCCAGGAAGGTTGTCTGAAGGGGCACTCCAACCGCTCACCCTGAATTTCATTTGGAGAAGGGGCCTTATTCAAAGAGGGTTTTGCATCTTTCCCAACAATTATCTAAGTAATTAAAGCTCAAGAAAATATGGGCACTCACTGTTAACATATACACATTTTTTAATCATCTCAAGTTTTCAAGAATTATTAGCCAGTCCAGAGCCAACTGAAAATCATTCATTCTCTCTCTAAAATCAGAAATCTGCTTTATTAAAACTGATATAGAAATCACTACTGACTACTCCCCCAGGCGATGTTCCCAGGAGGGGGGGGGAGGGGAGGGGACAGGGACAGGGACGTCTGTGTACAAATTGGCTGATAGGAGTTGTCCACTTGCCACATGCAAGCCCAAGGGCCCAGCTTGCTCCAGGGCCACCTCAGGGACAGCCTTTCCCAGGAGCAAGCTGCATGGCTTCGAGGAGCAACATGGGAGGGCTGTCCACTTCTCCCACCACAAAAAAGGGAGGATCTAGAAGCCAGCAGCTGCTATCTTATAAATTCATCTCATGCTTAAAATGGTTCCCTACCCATTCTTGGAGTCCTTTTGGAAAGGTGGTTGGAAAGCTGGGGAGCAGAATAATTGCTCTCATGGGCAGCAGTGCCCTCCAGGCCACCACACCACTGGTATGTTGATGCTGTGACTGGGAAGATGGCATCAAGGAAACACTGCCTTTGCAGGGCTAGAAAATGTTCAACCTATCCAGCTTATTCCAGAGGGGTGGGCTGAACACAGAGCATCCATCACATCTCTGCTGGAGAGGTGCAGTCTCCAGTGCTGGATCTCAGTTTTGTTAAAAAGATACAAAATTTTATTTGGAGTCCCTTTAGCACTTCCATTATAGACCTTAAAGCAGCTGGAAGAAGTTGCTAGTCAAAAATAAACACCCTTATACTATGTGTTTAAAATGTTCCTTTTGAGCAGTGTACCCCAATACTTGAAACAAGGTTTCTCACTGCCACACTTTTAATGTCAAATTGAGCAGGTCGCTACTGACTGCCCATAATAGCCTACTGTTATTAATAGCTGCAAAATATATAATGTGCTCCCTCAGTAGAAATGTGGCTTTCTGTTTTATTAAAACTTTATAACATTTCCTTCTCACTAACCTGGGAGGATGGCATTTATATGATCTACTTAGCTCCCCAGCCTACTGATTCAGAAATTTATAAAGCAGCTCATCTAATCTGATAGCATTTTCTTTTCTTTTTTCCCATACTTGCTCAAAAGCAGCTTGGCAGAAAAGGCCCTGGGGGTCCTGGTGGACACCAAGTTGAAGATGAGCCAGCAAAGTGCTCTTGCTACAAAGAAGGCAAGTGGTATCCTGGACTGCATTAGGAGGAGTGTTCCAGCAGGTCAGAGAGGTGATCCTTCACCTCTGCTCAGCACTGGGGAGGGTTCATCCAGAGTGTTGGGTCCCGTTCTGGCCTCTCCAGTATGAGAGACATGGATATACTGGAGAGAGTCCAACAAAGGGCTATAAATTGTTAAGGGACAGGAGCATCTCTCTTATGAGGAAAGGATGAGACAGCTGGGATCATTCAGGCTGGACAATGTGTACAAATACCTGAGTTGAGTGTGCAAAAAGGACAGAGCCAGGCTTTTTTTCAGTGGCGCCCAGTGACAGTACCAGAGGCACTGGGCACAAACTGAAACACAGGAGGTTCCCTCTGAACATCAGGAGACACTTTTTTGCTGTGAGGGTAACTGTGCACTTGCACAGGTTGCCCAGGGAGGTCATGGAGTCTCCATCCTTGGAGATATTCAAAAGCCATCTGGACATGGTCCTGGGCAACTGGGTCTAGGTGGCACTGCCTGAGCAAGGTGGGGTGTAGGACCAGAGGACCTCCAGAGGTCCCTTCCAAGCTCAGCCATTTTGTGATTCTGAATTCTGTCTGATAAACAAATGGATACACAACTATCCCGTACAGGTCCCAAGGATATATTCACTGTGAAAAGCATACACAGACCTTGAAGGGCAATGGCTCACTAAGGAATCACTGTGGGCAGCGACCTGCAGGCACTCCACCTAAACAGGTCTGCATTAACAGTGAGGCGCTGGGGCAAGAAGATAACTAAGACAGCGCGGGTTCCTTTGATAGCTGGGTAATTGGGTTTGGCAGCTCAGATCCCTTCTGATTTTTGACATTACATGAGAGTTGCACGCCAGTGTCATGGTTTTGGCTGGGGTAGAGTTAATTTTCTTCACCGTACCTGGTATAGTGCTGTGCTTTGCATTTAGTATGAAAATAATATTGGTAATACACTGATGTTTTAGTTGTTGCTGAGTAGTGCTTACACTTGTCAAGGACTTTTCCAGCTTCCCGTGCTCTGCCAGGGGCACAAGAAGCTGGGCGGGGAGGGGGCACAGCCAAGACAGCTGATCCAAACTGGCCAAAGGGATATTCCATACCATATGACATCACCCCCAGTAGAGTAACTGGGGGGAGTTGGGTAGGGGGGAGCGATCGCGGCTTGGGGACTGGCGGCATTGGTCAGTGGGTGGTGAGCAGTTGTATCACTTTCTCCCACGCCCCCCAGTTTCATTTCTCTCTCTCATTATTTTCCTTTTTATTATGTTATCGTTATTATTATCATTACCATTATTAGTGTTTTATTTTAATTATTAAACTGTTCTTACCTCAACCCATGAGTTTTCTTGCTTTGGCTCTTCCAATTCTCTTCCCCATCCCACTGGGGTGGGGGGAGTGAGCGAGTGGCTGTGCAGTGCTCAGTTGCTGACTGGGGCTAAACCGCAATACCCAGTCACTCATTTTATCTCCTGGGTCTGTTGAAGAGCTTTCCCTTTCAGACACTACTCCAAAACATGTCTTTCACCTCTGTGTCCCATGAGCCTTGCTCGGGTGTGTTGTGGTTCATAGCACGTCAGACCCGCTGTTCTCCCATGCGGGGCTGAGAGCAGCAGGGATGGAGACCCCACAGCACACAGTGTGCCCCACAGCTTGGGGACCGCAAGACTGCAGCAGAGGGAGCATCAGAAGGTGCCCAACTCACTGAATTCCTATTGGGAAGGTTACTTCACTGTTTTTAGTTATTATTTACAGGTGTGAAGGTGCTTACAGCTTTGGTTAGATTTTATCATTTTAAATTCAAAGGACCAAGAAACTTCAGGTGGAAAAAGCCCAACTGGAAAAAATCCTAGCTTAACTGCTGAACCATAGGAGAACAAAATAAAACAAAATAGCCTAGAAAACCCCCAAGGCATGTGATGATGGACCTAGGAAATAATTGCATAGGTGCTTAATTTTATATCCTCTGAGTAATCTCAATGATTTGACAAAACACTTCACAGTGCATAAAGCTAAGCACCTCCTCCAGTCCAGCCTGGACGGCAGCTGCATTAGCTTGAGCACCATAACATTAACAACTCCTCCACCTAGCTGCCTTTTTCCATAATGTCAACCCGAGCAGCTGCAGAAAAGCAGAGGCTCATTGAAGTGCTATTCTGGGGGAAGTGCCAGAAATTATTTATTTCAACAGATTTTGAACATACTGTACTATTATTCTTAGAGTGTATTAAGTAGGGTGTTTTAGTACAGTGGATGCTTAATTTTGGGGGGTAAAAAGATTGTTTATTATGCACTAAAAACACACCAGCGGTATTATATACGATTAGGGGATGTTCTTTTTAGTGGTGCCCTTATTAGCAAGTCTGCTATGAAAAATGTGTTTATTAGACAGCTAACGGCGCTTCAGTTTGTATTGAACCATTAGCTAGCAACCTCATGGGTGACTCTGCTGCTGTTTGTGAGTGATCAGATGGGGATTATTGCCTAGGGACTGTAATAACATAGCCCAGTTTGGGTGCAGTAAATCACTAATGTCCAAATTATGTTATCAACATAAAGTATTTGATAATAATACAAAGCTAAATGACTGTTTGGAAAAGCATGGTGGTGTTGGCGTTGATGTGATTCATGTGAGCTCTACAGCAAATAATCTGAAATTATTTTTTTTTAAGTTATGGCCAAATTTTGTTCTTATTTTAGTCACTTGGATTATTGCCTGTTGTGCTTAGGACTTGGCATTTGCTGAATGTTTCTTTAGAAACATACGCTACTCTAGAACTAGTTAATAGAAGTTAATAGAAGGAATGGTCGGAAAGTCCCCTCAGAAGGTGCCTGGCCCCTGAGAGTCGCTGCCTCAGAGCAATTCCTCTTTCCACTTGTGTGACACTGAACTACATTTCTGTTTTCTGTCTTCTCTGAGGAAGACGCATGCAACCAACACAGGGGATCAACAAACTGACTTGGCAGACTCAGACTTACCAAAAAGATGAAATAAGCCATCTTAAAAGAGAAACAATCATGGAGAATCGTCTTTCCTTGTCACCACCTCACCAACTCTACCAATACTACCAAAAGTGAACGTGGATCATGTCCTGCCCTCTCTGGGTGTTTCCAGACAAGCTTGGGTGACACATGTGGAGCAATCGATTTGCTGTTGGGTAGTACTATCTCTCGTTACCCACTTTTTCCTTTTGCTGATGATTACCAACCCACAACAGGCAGCAGAATGAACGTTTCAAACTGCACGGCTCATCACCCCGCCTACTAATGTAAAGCACCATTTTTTTTTTTTTTCCTGAAATAGAAACCTTTAGGAGAGGGGCAGCTTAGGTGGGGGAGGAAAGTAACTTCTCTTGGTATGAACAGACAGACATTTTCTGGAGACACTGTTCTGCAGCAGGTTCTTTAACTGCTCTCTGATCACATCTAGATGGCATCGTATGTTGGATTTCAGAGACTCCCTTTCATCCACCAGTTACTGCCATTGCTAAGCCACAGTTACAGATACAGAATTCCTCACCGGGGGGAAGGGCAACTGCAGGGAATTTTGAGAAGTCTGGTGTATTCAAAACCTCAAGGAAGGGCAAATAACACTGCTAGACTCAAAATGTTGGGCAACTGAGGAAAAAAAAGAGATTTAAAGCCAGATTTTTTTTTTCCTGCACAGCTTTTAATGGTAGTAGTTAATTGATGCTTTGGAGAGAGTAAGTCTGTGCTAAAGATTCAGTATTTTAAATGAAACACATGGGACTCTTCTCTAGTAGAACCAGCAAAGGCCAAAGAGTGTTCCTAACATCTTGAGGTTGAACAAGGTTGAACAAGGAAGAAGATCAGACAAATCAATTTGCCTTTATTTGTCATGTAAAAAAATCAACTCACGGACTTTTTGCATCAGCTTGAAAACAAAACCTTTTAGATATTCATAGAGTACAAAAAAATTGATTTAGTTGAAACAAAGCTATTGAATTGCAGTGTTAAAGTATTCTCCAGTACAGTTCAGACTGCATACGCTTTTGGTAGAGATGTTTTCAGCCCTTAGGCTAAACAAAAAGAAGAAAAAAAGATAGGGAAGTAATGCTGGTTTATACATTTATTGACATAAGAGAGTGCTGGTGTGCAATAGGAGCAGTACCTCCATCTATGGAGTCCAGCTGTGTGGTACAAATTCAGAGTCAACATGCAAATAACAAAGTACCAATCAATGCAACCATGTGAAAGACCTCAGAAAGGATTAATTTCATAGGGCTCCTTCAGTGCCTCAACAACACCTAGGTATGCCTAATATAGTACCTGTTTGTAATAAACACATGAGCTAGAGAAGTCAAACTGATGAATTTGCAGTCAACAATTGCTTTAGCTGAAATGTAAAATACACCCGAAAGGTGCAGTTTACCCATCCCGTCATTAATCAAGAACTTTAATGGGTTTATTCCTGTGTCAAAAGGGAAGCAAAGACAAGACCTCACATGAATTACATTAAGAATCAGTCATTTAAAATTTCAGCATAGAATTTTAAATGTTCTCCTTACTGCTACATAGGAAAAGCATAAATTATTTTCATTTATATACTTTCTATATCCAGAGGATTACTGTAAAGAGTTTACCAAGTAGATGGCTGAATCTACAGCAGGCATGGGCTGAGACTCAGAACCAGAAACACTTTCAGTGTTGGCTGAGAAGGAGGTATCAAAAGTTGAGTCTTGCTAATCTGCATATTTAGAGAATATTAAATGATAAAGCTAAGAGCACTGATTTATTTTAAAAATACTAATCAGCCATTACTTAAGTAAATAATATGCAGAGAAGAATGCAAAAAAAATATCAAGAAATGAGAAATATAAAACATAAACTAGTACTTTTAGAAAGAAGTGTATGAAAAAGCAGAAATGGATGCTGGGTTTTCTGCCATTCCTCCGTCTTTTGAGACTGCAAAGTTTTTGAAGGAGTGACCTATGCAGCTGCAATCACGTAGCACATCCTTGGACAGTACCTGAAAGTAATTATAACCACAGTTACAAGACACAGTTACAGCCTGAAACATGCAATCCCCAGCTGTAGCCTGTAGTGCCACCAGCTCCTAGCACACACTGTAGCTTCACAACGTACAGCTTACGTGTGTGTTCCATGCCAGGTTTGTCCCAGGCACTTGTGAAGCACGTGTGTGTGGTTGACTCTCATACGTTATGCACCGTTATACCACTTGATGGAAGCAGGTGGCTAGCAGCGTGAGATCCGACAGCTCCATGTGAGGAGAGGTTGATAGAGAATTAAGGAATATTTCCTCACATTTTTGCTTATTCTTGTTATTTGCACAAATGTAAAAGGCTCCACTTCCCTAAATATTTCAACTGTACTCTCAGTTTTTTCTTTGTGTTACCAGTTAACTCTGCTCCCTCTCATCGTCTTCTTGCTCTGTCACACACACGCTCCCAGAGCAAAACCTCTCTGCCCAAAGAGTTCAAGCCCACGTGTGCATTTAGTTTGAGCTTAACTTGGCTTTCACTTAGCTATCCCCTATAGTTCTTCTAAGATGAAGGGCATTAGTTATACCCAGCACTTTCAATAGTATTTATCTCTACCTGGTACAGCAAGCTTGAGTGAAGCCCGTAAGCCTGTTCAGGGTGGCAAAGAGGACCATTGTGTAACATGGTTCAGCTTAAGTCCGATGTGCTAAATTAGTTAGACAGGTCACCATCCCAGAAATTAGAAAACATAATTTGGAACAAGAAAAGAATGCAGGCTTTGCTAAGGAATGCGCTGTCAGTTTTTTGTTAGAAATTGCAAGGTATGCACACACTATATGCTGGTGTTAAAAGCTCCAAGCAAATTTTGTCTTAAGACTGAAAAAATATGGTTGGTCACAACTCACTGCTAGAATATTTGTTAAATGCTCATGGGAACTCTTGGAATAATTAAAGAATGGTGTCCCATGACAGGATAACACCCATCCCATTTCTTGCTGAGGAAACAATATGGTTATATATTATAAATTATGGCTAATTATCTCACATCCTGTTTCCTCATAGCCCCAAACACAGGAAGCCTTTTCTTCTTCATAATGTTCAATCTTGCTGTTAATAACATCTTTCATTTCTACAGTGGAACATAGTCCAGAGGATTCCAGTCTATCTCCACAGAGCACTGTCAAAATGTGACCACAACCTGGCATGGCGAGAGGAAAACTCCGGCCAAGACCATTACAGAACTCCTCTGATCCTATATAAAAGGGTTGCTGCTATTCACAAAGAACAGAGAAAGTCTGATATCCTAGCATTTTGTCCAAGATCTTCAGCTTCAGAGCCAGAACATACTTTGATTGAACAGGAAACTCTCAGGAACTGACACATGGTTCCTGGATATGGAAATACTGTGAATCTGAAATATGTGCTGCCAAACTTTATCTGATTTGATCCCACCCATCGGACTCTTTTGAAGCTGCATTTTGCCAAAGATTAAGCCAATGGGTTTTTTTGTATTTAGTTTACTAAATGGTAAACATGGCTGGTTCAAACACCAACAGTAGAACCAATAGTAGCAGATTAATCTCTTCTAATGGGTTAGAAGACCAAAGAAAACCAACCAACCAACGAAAAATCCAAAGCTGAGGTTTGATAAATTGGTTTCCAACGTAGCCCCTAGCATTTATCAAGACAAATACAAGGAAAAAAAACCAGAAAGAACAGTTGTCTATACTCTGACTGACTCTCAAAAAAAGATTTTTTTTAGCTGTTAGACCAACCTTTTGCATACTCTTTGGCTAAAAAGCAGAAGTCTTTAATTCCTCATTAGTGTGTGTGACTCATCCCACTTATTTTTATATATATATATAGAATATCCTGCTATATTTCCAAACAATGAAGCTTGCAAGCAAAGACATGCTGCGCTGCATATAAATAAAAAACGTAGTATCTCAATCAAACATTTTTTAAAAACAAGGAAAGAATGAAAAGCTTTAACACTGAAATAATGTTCTCAGGGTGGCCAAGTATCTGAGGCATCTTGACATACAAAGCACACAACCTACTTACTCGGATATATACACACATGGCAGAACTTCAAAATTTAAAATTCCCTAAAAAGCAATAAGAATGCAAGTAGCAAAGACAGAGAATTCAGAATGCCACACTATTAGAACAATGAGCTAATCCACCCAGTTTATTTCCAGTTGTTGGGGATTTTTTTTGTGCATAATATATATGCACAAGATAAAGGTGAATTTGAAATGAAAGCAATAATCAAAATCCATTGCTGTAAAGAGGGTGAGATCGATCCCCAGAAAATTTCTGGAAAAAATAATGAATAAACCAATTTGTAAGTACTTCAAAGACAAGAAGAAGATAAGGACCAACACTAATTTTTCAAGAACAACTGATGCCAAACCAATCTCATTTCTTTTTACAGCAGAGTAACAGGCCCCTTGGATAGGACAGACTGAGCACATCGTATATTTTATTTCAGTAGGCTTTTTAATCCTATTTAACCTAAGGAAAAATTGAGAAGGAATTTAAAAAGTTAAAAGCAGGTAAAAATCTGTTGTGAAGAGGAAGGGGACAATCCATTCCCAGTGCTTATGTTGGACAGGACCAAACATACAGGCTTCTGATGCAGCAGGAAGAATCCTGGTTAAGGATCAGGAACAGCTTTCCAGAAGTATCAATTTTAAACCAGAGAAATAGCCTGCTTGAGGAGACTTTGGAATAGAGAGGTGACCACCAGAGATGGTGAAGGAGCAACACATGCATGACTGACCCTGTATGGATGCAGAGTGGGTGAATGAGCTCTGAATAAACTCTCAGAGTTCAGATATTTTTTATGCCATTTGAATATATCTACATTCTTCAAAAGCTTACAGTCCAAGAGCCAAATATATGAATCGTTCATTGCTCAAATAAGCATCTGAAATCAGACAGCAAAAATACATCAACGGTTCTTTTGTTCTCTGGGCATAGGACATTTTGGCTGCTTTAACTGATCACTCCCAACAGTGTCACAATAGGAAGAACAACCCACTATGCTAAATTTTTTTAATTTTATCTCTTCCAGAGACAGAATATAGTGCTGGAAGCTTCAAGACTCCAGAAATACCACTTCAGGCTTGTTCAGGCTTATTACGTGTGGTCACTTCGGGTCAGCTGTCCCAGCTGCATGTCACCCCCTGCCCCAGCTTCTTGTGCACCCGGCAGAACATGGGAAGCTGAAAAAGTCCTTGACTAGTGTAAGCACTACTCAGCAACAGCTAAAACATCTCCACATTATCAACACTGTTTTTAGCACAGATCCAAAACATAGCCATGTACCAGCTACTATTAACTCTAGTTAATTAACTCTATAAGAAAATTAATTCTATCCCCGCCCAAACCAGGACATTCATATACCACCTCCCCTTCTATGCTATGTCTACCATATTATGATCAAAATCTCATGGTCTATCCTGCCATAATTTCCCGCCCTCTCCCTAATACCATTCTTATTTCTAGTACCACAGTCCCTGTTGCTCCCCTCTCTAAAGGACCATGCCCTCATTCACGCCATTCTCCCATGCATGTCTTCCAGTTTCCTTCTTGCACATCTGGCTTCTACTTGTGCTCACAGCTGCACCACAAGTACGGCTCTGCTTCTGCTTTCACACAACACTGCACCCTGAGCGACACACAAGTCAGCAAGGCTCAGCTTCAGGGAATTTTCTAGCTCTTGTGGCTGTAGAGAAACTGAAAATGTGGGCAGAGTACACTCCCCAAATAAAACACAGGGCACACACAAAGAGACTCCAAAGTACTGCTACAAATCATGTGCCTCCTGCAGTTTGGGGTTTACTCATAATTTTTGAGTAGAACATTCTGAAACCAGCTGGAAAATGAAGAAACAGTCCTACTTATGCCTAACTATGAAAGACAACAGGCAATAGTAACTGTCTTCACTAGTCCAATCCTTGATTACAAAGGATTTATGGGTTGTGGTGTCCACTTTGACTAAGGGCAACATCTGCCATCAGTCATTTGAAGAACACTTGAAGAAGCTAAAGACTTTAGAATACGTAAGGACAGCCTAAAAAAATTATGGTTTTTCCATCCTAAAACATGGAGAAAAAGAAATCAGATGTCAAAAAACACAAGCTGGGCTCCTAAATCATAATATTGTGAAAGTAAGATTCTCCTTTCAGCAAAAGCGGCTGGTTCTCACATCTCGCCCACTATTAATTTTGTCCCACTCTAATACCTCCTTTCCTGCCATCTTCACCTCAATTCCCAATTACATTTCATCTATCCCTTCAGGCCAAACCGTCCCCTCGTCTTGATTTTTGAGAAACACTAATGGGTGTGTGAATAAGTAGAGCTAATTAAATTTATTAATGTGCCTATGTCATAGGGTTTACAGAGGTTAGTAGGAAATAGGAGTTTGTGACCCCCTACTTCTATATCCCTGTACAAAACATGAACTCACTTTCACCAGGCACAGAGCAGACAGAATGAGCTGCATCTCATGCTGCCCTCCTTTGACAGAACTGACCGACCGCTCATCCTTGACAGGCTGGTTTTGGGAGCAGACATCCAACTGGACAGCACTACCCTTCAGCCCCAGTCAAACTGGAAATCTCTGTGGGCTGGAACTACCTGTACACACAGGAAAATTCAAGATATATTTGCCAGAACTGAAGTCCCAGATTTTTCTCTCTATCGTAAACAGCGTACGGTACATGCCCATCTCAAAAAGTGGATGACAAAGGGCCAAAGCCATTCTTCTGTTACCACATATCTTGAAGTTGTCTGAGTAGCTATAAAGGCCAGTGCTGGAATGGATGTAAGATATACAGAGGATCAAACAAAAGTACAGACAGCACCTCAGAAGTGATGAGTGTTTCTTTTTGCATTCCTCTCTCACAGACACTTCTCTTCAGCTTGCCTGGCTCTTCTGCACAACATGATCTGTGCAGCATGAGCAAATGACAGAAATGTCTTCGTGACTTGTGACAGAAACAGTGAATACTGACGCTTTCTCTGCATCTCTGAGTCCCAAATGACTTAGTAGTAATTTTAATTTAAAAAATAACATACAGCAGTTCTGTATAGTATGCCTTCCTTGCAACAAAGCCTTACCTCTGTGGTCAGCTAGCCAAACACACAGTTGTTTTTCTGCTGTCGTTCTCCCTTCTTAATGGCTTCAGTGTCTTGTTCTAGGGTCATTCAAGATTGCAGTCTATTCAAAACACAGCACTGAAAGTCATCTTTCTTACATTATAACAGGGGTTTCTTTAATCCCAACCTTCAAAACAGCTTACTCCTTTCTTTAGATGATTCCATTGAAGATTTGGGGAGTTCATTAACCTTAATAACTTTAAAGTGAGACTTATCTTAAACATTTAATCTCCATTCTTAAGTCTGTGCTTTCCTACCTATGACTATAGTCTTCCTTCTTATTACATTTCCCTGCAGCCTGCTAATGAATTAAGTCTTTTCCTTCCTGTGACTCTTCTTACACACTGTCCCCACAGCCTGCTCTTACTTAATTCAAGCTCTTCTGAGTTAATCCTAAATTAATACTCCGTCAGTAATCATGGCAACTAATAAGGTATCATCATTCTTGACAGACTGACGCTGGCATGTTTTACTCCACTCAGGCTGCAACAACTTCATCCTGCACCCGAGGAAACACTCAACCAAGCCTGTGTATTTGGGGTGGCTGGTTCCCCTTCCCTGGTGTTTGTTGCTATGGCAGGTGTCTTGCCCTGGGGCTTCAGCTGCAGGTTTGGCGCTCCACGGCTTCCTCCTCAGCTCCCCGCTGCTTCCGAGCCTGCATGAAGGAGCTACGGGCAGGCTCACAGTGTGGTGGCGCCGCGGTAGAGACGCTGCTGCATCGAACAACGTTTCGGTTTGCTATAATCAGGATGTAGGACAACATGGTGAATTGTTTGGAAAAAACTGGTCATACAAATATATAAGGATTAAACCTTGCTACTCCTGTGAGGCCAACAAGCACCAGCAGGCACCAACCGCCGCTGACGCGAGCGGTGGCTGGTGGGACTCCCTGGGCGCTGGCTGCAGCAGCGCTGCCTCTGCCTGCGGAGTCGCGGGGCTGGAGCCAGGCTGCTCCCAGGCTCCGCCCAAAGCGCTTTTTGGATGATTTTATTAAAATTATAATTTAAAAATAAATAAATACACAAAAAATGGCACTGGGGGTGCCCCCCGTCGCGCTCAGATGACGTTACCACCCGCTGCTCCCTCAGCCGCGCCCCACCTCCGCCACCAGGGGGCGACCCCGCCCACGACGCGCAGCCCAGCCCCGCCCCCTCCTCCCATTGGCTCCTCCCCGACGGCTGCAGGTCACGTGCTCTCCCCTTCCCGCCTCCCGTCGTCTTCCGGCAGCTCCCCCGCCCCGTCCCTCCCCTCCCCAAGGGGGCGCCGGAGGACCCGTCCCACAGTGCCCCGCCACCGCCAGACGGTTTGGAGCCGTCTCTCTGGTGGGCTGCGCCGCCCGCCCGCCGCCACGACACCGCCCCCCCCGCCCCGCCCCCGCCCCGTGGCGGAAGGCGGCGGCGCAGCGCCCCCCTGCGGCCCCCGCCGGCGCTGCGCACTCCCGGCGGCGCGCGGACATGTGGCCCGGCGGCCGCGGCGCGGGGCCCCGCTGAGCCGAGCCTAGCCGGGCCGGGCTGGGGGCTGGGGCCGGGGCTGGGGCCGCCCTCCCGGGTGCCGCTCCCGGAAGCCCCGAGGCGGCTCGAGGCGCGGGGCACCGGAGCCTCCCCTTCCCGCGGGTGGCCGCGGGGCAGCGACCGCGCTCGGGGACGCGGCAGCGCCAGGTGAGCACCGGCGGGCGGGGGCAGGGGGGCGCCTCCCTCGGGAGCCTCCGTGCAGGGAGGAAAAGTGCTCGGGGCCGTTCCGCGGCGTGGGACGGCGGCGGGCGGGAGGGACGGGACGGGAGGGGAGGGGAGGGGAAGGGAAGGGGGGGGCGGTGCTGCCCTCCCGCCCGGCCGGGGCCTTCGCCTGCGCGCTGAGCCCGCCGGCCTCGGTCCTGCCGCTCCGCCGGGAGGAGGGCGGAGTTTGCCGCCGGCCCCGTGTCCCCCCCGGGTCCCCTCCTGTGGCCGCCGGCGTCGTGGCGCTGGCCGGGAGGCTGGCCTGCCCCGGCTCGGCCCGGCCGCCCTGACAGGCCGTGGCGGGGCGCGAGGGGGGGAGGCCGGGCACGCCGGGCGAGAGGGGGGAACAAAGCCGGGGGGGGGCGGCCGGGGCGACCCGCCGGGCCCCTCTGCGCCGGGGGGGGTTGTGAGGGGGCGGCAGCCCTGCGCGGGGACCTCCCCGCCTGGCCTGAACAAAGATCCCGGTCCCGGGGGGTACCGCTGCCCCCCTCCTTCCCGGTAGAAGGTTCGGCGGGGCCGAACCGGCCGCCCGCCGCTGTAAGTACCGGCAGCGTTTGCTGGAGGAGCGGCCCCGGGCAGCAGGAGTTGCTGGAAGACTTTGCAGGCGCGGAGAAGTTGCTCGGAGAGGCTCAACTTAAAGCCCAGCTTTGCTTTTGTGCCGCGGTGGAATCGCGGCTGGCTTAAACACTGGCGGAGTTGCACCGAGCAACGCTGGAGCCGGGAAGGGATACGGTTATCGAGCCAGTCAGCGACTCCGGCTCCTCCTGTCTTCTAGAGTACATCGTGTCCTAATTTTTTCTTTTTTCCCTTTGGTGAGTATTAAAGAATATTATTAGCCCGAGCCCCAAATGTAACTTATCTTTCACAACCTATCTCCACGTTTATAACTTGGAAGCAAAACAGTTTTGGTGGGACTAAAAGCTGGTCCCCGACCTCGCGCAAAGTTTTTGTTTTAGATTGCCAATTAATGTTAAGTTTTTAGGAAGAATGAGATCACAGAGAGAAAGGCCGGGTAATTACTGTTTGTTTAGTATCAGTAACTAGGTACTGTTGGCAAAGAATCATCTATTTAAAATGTCAAGAGACGGTTAAGGCTGTTCACATCTAAGTAATAATTATATAATGGATTGGAATGCTCCTGATTATTGAGCGGCTGTTTTAAGATTGTAATTTTATAGCTTTTTACGGCTTTGGTAACCTTAAAGGAACATCTAGCTAATGTAAGAGTCTGACGTTATGTTTGCGTATCGCTAATGTATTGGGGGCTTTTAGTTTGCTTCCAGTGGATCACGGTTTTAAGGGAAGTGTAATCTAACTTAGAGTTTTGCTATGTGGATATTCAGACTCTCCTACACCATGGGAGAAGAGGAATGGGGGAAATCCTTAGTCGATTTGTCATGGTTTCTTTCAATCTTAGCAGAAATAAATAGTAGGCTTCTTAAATGAAATTACAGGGTGACTAAAATTCACTGTTATTTGATTGATCATACATGGTAATCCATGTCTCTCTTAACTGGAAAGCTGTATTTAGAGATTCACAAGATTTTAAAAAATGGATAGCATCCTTTTGAGTCACTTGGAAAAGCCTTGGAACTAATCCCAAGTACTTTTTCAAATGTTTCCTTTAGGATTTCTAGGAATATAATGTTTGTTGTTCTGTTTTCCTTAGACAACATGACAAATACTTGGGGCGAGAGGAGGCTGTTTAGACTTCTAGGCACAATGTTAAATCTTTTGCAGCTTTCTTTTCAGTAGTTTACATTTGCTGATATGTCAAATTCCAGAGTGACAGGTGGCCCAAATGAGAAATACGTCCATTTTCTTTCATGTTCCACTCACCTCAAAGTCTGCTTGTGAACAAGCAGAATGGACGACAGCTTTGTGGCCTTGAGGGGGGAGGAATCGCTCTCATCCAAATGGTCTTGAATGTTTTTCAGACCTTCTTTAAGAGCAGTAAAGCCGGGTTCACTAGTTTATCTTGCATTCAGATTGTCTGTAAGGTTGGGAACACTTCACCAGGAATTTGGTGAGTTTTTTGAACGTGAATTTATGGTGCTGAAACACAGTATGTGAAGGTTGGCGAGTTTGACTCCGCTGAGAGATGTAAGTTTGTTTCATTCTCCAGTTACTCAGCTATCACTTCAAAACACCCAGGTGATAGTTACTTTGTGCTCTCGACTGACTGTAGTTTGACACAGTTGATCCATGACTTCTAGCTTCTGGTTTTATAAAACTTGTAGATGGTTCTGCTCTGGTTACAAACATCTGTTGCTGGGTTTTTTTTCCCCTGTAATAGGGATTCTTTGTGGAATCTTCTCAGTTTCCGCTGTCCTGAGTACTAAAAAACCTGTACAAACCTTTAAGTGATTTAAAATTAGTTTTATCTAGTAATTATTGTAAGGATGATTTTATTTCGATTAATGCTGTGTTTAAACATATATGATATTAATGGGAGGTAAAAAAACACTGCTAGAAAAAGTCTGATGGACTGACTTGCCCTACCTACACCAAAATCCATGAAGCCTGGCCTTCTGTCAGTCCACTCTTCAGTGTTGGCATTTTCTTTGCCAGCAATCTAAGGTGAGGGAGAAAAAAAGGCCTTGCAGTAACAAAAATACGCGGTCCAGTTCCTGCTGATAGCTAAACTGATTATGCACTGCTGTCAACCATTGTTATCAATTTGTCTGAATGAATTCTGGAATGGTTACAATTAAGCCACAAGACCACTTAAGATTGAGGTAGATTCTATCAATCTCAACATTGCTCTTCCCCCCCCCCAGCCTCCCCCCCTTTTTTTTTTGCGAGTTGGACATACAGTGTTAAACAGATCTATACCGTAACCGTTCTCAGTAGTCATAAATACTAGAGGTCTCTAATGCGCATATTCTGTAGAGTGGTTCAAAACAAGGGCTAGTTCATGGCTTTTCAGTAGCGAAGGCACATTTCGTTTCATCTATGTATTTGTCCACCTTGCCCTGAAGGGCAGCAACCTTGATATGAGAGGGTATGAGTGCAGTGACATTGTATCTTCTGTTCCCTACCTGTTTGATCTCTTTTTACCCAAAAGTGGAGGATATGGACACAGTTTGCAAGCAGAAAGCTTTGAACGTCACTCTTCTGGGTTTAAAAGTTGCTTGGTTTTGGTACCCTGAACCACTTGAGTGGGATGATTCTCTTGCATAAAAGTTAGCTGCAGTTGTGAAATAACAAATGTAGGACTGCAGCTGCTGGAAGGTGAACGCGTGTCTGCCTTTCTGTTCCCTAAGGCTGCAGCTCTGCTGTCCTGAACGGCTGCCCATCACCTCACAACATCTGGGTCTGGGGGAGAGCCAAAGGCAGGGTGACTGCATTGGAGGGGCTCTCAGAGGTTGAATAAGCATATTCAGTACCTCATTGGCCCACACCAGGTTCAACAAGTAGTTTTTCTCTGTTAAGAATTAAAAAAAAAAAAAAAAAAAGTGGTAAGGAAGTTGGCTCTTGCTTTTAGAAACATTCTGCTTTCCTACAGCTTATTTTTATGGCACATCAGATTGTTTCTTCTAGTAAAAGTCTTGAGGAAAGCTAATTAACCAAATGTGGAAGTTGTAACTTCTAGGCTGGGGAAATTGTTAACTGACTTGACAAAGGATGATCAAAATACTACACTTAGTTATGTACGAGTAGGCCAGATTAAAATAAACTTTGTATAGATGCACGCCTGTAGGCATACGTGCATCTATGCCTTACACTTGTGTATGTTGTGCTAAAACGAATATTTTTGGCCATTTATTTTTTTACTATCAAGTAATGCTGTCTCACAAATTTTCATTGTTTCACAAGCTACAGTATTTCTTTTTTTTAATGTGAGAACGTAAAATTTGAATTTTAAGTCAAAAATGCTCCATCACAGCAAGCACGAAAAGTAACATTTTAATTTGATGATTCTGTAGCCAGTGGCATTTTTTTCTTAACTTTCTGAGATTATTTCCGATTATTTAATGTGGGTGCTTGTATATTTTAAAAAAAAAATGGATATGTAGAGCAAATTGGGAAGAAGAAATATGTCTTCCAGAAGCTTTTTTCTAAAGCCTACTACTGTGGTAAATTACAGTATCTGATCACTTTTTCTAATAGACACTAATAATGATGTCTGTCTTAATGCAGGTTTTATTTAAGGATTGGTGAACTCCCATTAAAATGCAATCTTTGTTCCTCTGCTATGAGGTCTGTAAGTACTGCTTAATTGTGATCTGCCTTCAAAGGTACGATCTGCGAGTAAACCTGACTGATACATTTAATGATGTTTGGAACTTTTCCAAGCTATTATGAAATATCTTGGAAACGTCAAGTGAGTTAACACTTGTTGACTCTCTACTTACTACCTGGCTTTTGTTAGACTGCCAGCAGTAATAAGGAACGTGAAATTCCATGGGATCGGTGTCTCGACAGAAGTCCTAGTGTATGTCCATACTTTTAGACAGCAACACAGGTCAAAACTGCAGCAGTGAAGACTTCTACCTTTCCTGGTGTGCCACAGGGGAGATGGAGACCCTTACGTGACACTGAGTTGTACTGATATTCAAAACTTGAGTTTTAAGGTAGAATCGGAAGGTAGATGAGCAGTGTTAGTTGGACTGCTTACTATCCAGAGCAAATAACTTCAGCAATTCCAGACAGAGGAGGGACAATGAAATTCTTCTCTGCTTTCTGTCCAGGCATTGAGTAAGCACTTCTTGTACGCTGTTTTGCATTTTTTTAAACTGTTCTTAGTTTGTTACTTGCAATATAAAAGGTAGTAACCCCACGGATAGATAGGTGTGACATAAAGTAATCAGAAGTCCTGTGAAACAGTTGGAGAAAAGCAGTGCGTTAGGACTGCCTTGAGCTCACTGGAGTTTTGTTTTAGAGATGTTACCAAATAAAGATATCTATAACAGTGAAGGGAAAGTGTATTCTTCCCTCTAAACCTATGCAGCTGTGATTTTAAAAGTCTAGTTTCATGAGCCTGAGCAAGAAGGCTCCTTATACAACTATTGGAAAAGTCAGTTGGTACCAGTGGTTATTTTGTGATTGTTATTCTGGTGAGAAACTTCGAATGAGAATGGGGCTCATCGTTGTAAGGGGCTTCTAGTATTTGTTGGTGTGGGAAGGTTAAGTTCTTTTTGAAGCTTTGCAATGAGGTGGAATAATCGATTATAACAAAAACCAGGTTGGTTACTTAAGAATTCATGGTAAAGTACTGTTGTGTTATAAGTGATTTCTCGATGACATCTGTGTGGTGAAAGTAACCCAAAATGGTGATTGACATGTTTTTCTGTTAGTAGACTCTCTTCACAAGTTGAATGGAAAGGTGATGGAGTTCAGGTGGTGTTTTCAACCTCTGATCTGGCTTTTCCCTGTCAAGTAGTTAACAGTTTCTGTTACCTTTTGTATGTTGCTATTGGCATTTAGAAAACAGGTACATGAGGGAAGGTTTCCTCGCTTAATTTTAGTTATCTTGAAAGTTATCACTGAGTAAGGGATGTGAAAACAAAATCAACATTAATCAAAACTGCTTATTCCCCACCTATTTACTACTTCAGAAATTATGTCTAATGCAGTGTTATTCTAGAAATATTGTAGGAGATTCTGCGCAAATACAGTTATTTCAGTTGTCACAAATCCTTTACAAACTTAAATTTTCCACCATTTTCAAAAAAGATAGCATCTCTTTTTGTCCAAGTTTTGTAAGAGGTTAGTGTAGGTCTTTGACCTGACCTTATAAAAAGCTGCTATTCAAAATCAAAAGGAGCTTGAGGACTGTGTTTTTGACACCACAGCTTTCATCTAGCGCTTTTTAAAGAGTATGCCTCAGAGAGGCAAAATGTACTTTTAAATGGCCGTTATTTTCTTTTGTTTTTGAATCAATGTCTGTATATTTTACATGTAAGCTGAAATTACTTTTTACAGAAACTTATTTTTTGTAATACCAGAAGAACATGTCATATCCCTAAGCTCTTGATTTGATGCTTAAAATGAAAGAACAGCACGCTTTTAATAGAGGACTCAAATTCAGTATATTTTTATCAAGCTTGTGTGTATGGTTTCGTGCAATTTTCTGTAGTGCGTTTTTTTCCATTTCAGTAAATCCACAAAATTATAGGGGAGCCTGTATGTTACATAAATTCTGTTAGAGGGATGCCCTTCAGTTTGCAGGGTTCAACATTCAGAAGCTGAGAAATAAGACTACCATGATGCAGGTGAAAGAAGAAATAATGGTTTGTAATTGGACAGCTGCATGCTATTTCTTCCTTTGCTGGATTCAGCCCTTTCTTCTTTGGCTCAACATACTTTTCTTATCACCTACCACTCTGGTTTTGTTGCCACCGTTATTTTTTTGCATCTTAAATGTGCTTCTTGCCATTGCTACTGCCCCTGAGCTCTTCATTTGAGTTCAGTTTTACTCCATGAGTTTTGCCCATCGTTTTTCCTTCTACTGTTAAAGGGTCTTAGCTTTTCCACTTCTGCCTTTGCAAGGTCTTTTGGTTCAGCTCCTGCATCCCTGGTGTTTAAGCCCACCTATTTGGGCATGTTTAGGATGGTATTAAGAAAAATAAAGATGGTCTTCCTAGTTTCTTCGGCATCAGAGAAATGATAGCAACAAGTCCTGCTGTGTTGCCATAGCACTGGCTGAAGTACGCTCATTCATCTTGTGGGAATGTTGCATGTGCAGTGTAGCAATGGGATAGGAACTTCAAATTATCAGTGTATGCTAAGCACAGATCCAGCTTCCGGGGAAAAGATTCAATGCAATGACTAGCAAAGATTTCTTGAGTAAATGCAACCTTTTTTTTTCCTAGATCTATGGCATGGCCAGATTTGGAAGGGTGGAAGGGTTGCTTATGTGGAAAGCATGTTCTTGATCTCAGAGACACACTGCCAAATATCTGCTCTTTGGTGGAAAGCATGAAAATACTGGTGCTTCCAAGTGACTAGAAAAAAGTAGGTGTTTTTTTTTTTTAAACTGTTCTTGGAAATGGCTGAGCCATTTTTGCTGACTTTGGTATGTAATGCAATCCCTTCCTGCTGTGAAAGTATGCATGTGACCTCAGCAGCAGAAGGCAAGGTCACGAGTTTATGCTGGTTTGATTTATTTACTTGAACCATGTGCACCATGACAATAGTACCCAATCCCTAATTAGTTCCTGTTATTTGTAAATCTCAATTTCACCCAGTTTAGTCACAGACTACTTAGAAGAAACACCTAAGTGCTGAACTGTACATGTTGTGAGATAATGTTATGTACGCTATTTTCTCTTTCATATTTCTTTGTATTCTGTTAATCACTATGGTACTTCAGTGTTTTATCAGCAGTATGTGAAACAACATGACTTAGCTCCTGGCATACACGCATGTTCTCCCTACAGGGTCGGTTGTGGTATCATGCTGCTTCTGTTGGGAGTCTTATCGTACCCATGCATGTGTGAAACAGCAGCGCAGAACAAATTGCCTTCAGATGAAAATACTGTTTTGGAAAGCAAAACAGGGTGGTCTCTTAATTTCTGTGAATATACATTTTATCATCTTGTATCAGTCTTCAGAAGGTTCTGCTCACCCTGTATTCTGTATAAATGAAGCTGTTTTTTCCTGGGGGAGTTCACCATAGCTCCAGCAAGAGTTCCTTCTTATGGCTGTCAGGGACTCAGCTGTGGACTTCTGTAAAGATTAGGTCTGGGATTGTCTCATACAATTCGGAACCTCTTTGCAAAGCAGTGTTATGAGTGGCAGCCTTACTGAGGAGCTACCCTGCAAAATTGCCTTAGTTCAGGGTGTAGGGAAGCTACGTGGCTTTGTCCTCACTGCTTTTGCATTGTGAAGAGCTGGCAGAGGCTTGAGTAACCAAGCTTGTCCTCTGGCAGAGTGGGAAGGGGTTTTCTCGCAGACATGAGAAACGTTGCTAAAGAGCTAGTAGGACACAAGCGTAGCTTTAAATTACAGGCTAGATCGATCAGTGGTGAATATATACTTTGAATCAAATGAGACTGAAAACTTAACTCCCCAAAGTGCTGATTTTTATTTTTTTCCCTTCTCTCCTTGCAGCATAGCAAGTTTAGCTTCATCTAGTTCTTGGTCTGCAAACTGAATTTGCCTAATTGGACTTGATGATCCTAGAGGTCTTTTCCAACCTTCCAACCTTAATGATTCTATGGTTCTATAACCACTGGACCGTCTTGGTTGTCAGTCACCACCTGAACGTACTGGTAGTACAGAGCTGTCATTTCACTATACTTTGGTATGTAATCTCATGTGGTCTGATGAGTTAACCTCACAACTGCTGCTAGATGCTGAAAATGCTGCAGGGATAATTGATTTAGATTGACTTCTGGAGGGAATCTGCTGAAGTACAGTTTCTCATTGTTGTTTACTGGGTAGGAGCCCTTAGTACGTGTTCAGGCAACATCCTAAACTTCTGCCACCTATCCTAGTGGAACAAAGTGTTTTACAGTTGACAGTGCAGAAAGATGAGAAGTGAAATTTGCCTTCTGTAGATAATTGCCCATCAATGCCAGTAAGGTAGCTGTAGTTCTGTACCAAACTCAAATTTGTCATATCTAAAAGCTGCTAACTGCTGTGCGAGCTTGTAATCAGCTTTCCTGCACCACTTTGTGAGCTTCCTCAGAAAATGGGGCTCAGCCTTGTGTGATAGCATGGTGAGAACTGATGTGTACGGGGAAACTTTCTTCAGTATGTTTTTGACAAAGAGAATTAATATCCCTTTGGTTCTTTAACTGTTTCAGTCAAATATACCTTTTCTGGCTAGTGGAGCTATTAGTCTTTATGTGGATTGCCCCGGTAGTTATGTGGATGCTCACGATTCTCATGAGCAAATCAGCCCTTGTGAGTGTGTCATCTTGGGGGGGGGGAGGTGTGTGTGACATAAGTGTTTCACAAACCTTCGTGCCTTGTGTTGCCTTAAGTTACCTACTACTTGACACTGATAAAATGGCTTGGTCTTTTGGATGGTTTCTTGAGACGGGATTTGGAATTTTGTTGAAGACTGATAGCTTTATCAGTTGAATTTTAGCAAAAGACTTACTGAGTTTGTCATGTTACTGCTTGTTTTCCAGTGCTAATGGTTCTTCTGTACCTACATCCTTATTTTTCTTTTTTACTAGGTAAAAATACCAATGAAAACTGGTTATTTTTGGAAGGAAAGGAACACGAAGGCTGCTAGATCAGGGTGCCAGCTGCATGACTGGGATTCTGAGGTGAAGGGATGCTTGTCCACGTGCAAGTTTCCCAGTACAGAGAGAGATGGGAATTTCCTTAATAGATACCTGTTCATACTAACCTTGTTATTATCTTCAGTTTCTCGTACATGTAAATCTGTTGGGGTTTGGGTTTCTTTTGGTTTTGATAATAACACTTAAGAGCATTAAATTGGCACCATGCTGTTGTTAGAGGTATTAACAGCAAAGTACAAGTTTGTAAGTGTGGTGCACTTTTGTTTTTCAAGCTCGTAGTCTGTCTGGTTTAGTTCTGTGTTGTACTGAAGCTTTTTGGGTAGTGACTTTTCTAAGTACAGCCAGAACACAGTTATTCACCTTACGCATATGAATAACATATGATGAATAAAGTATTCTTCGGTTACTGTTAGTAATTGTAGAGTACTAGAGAACCCTGTTGATCAGCATGACTTGTCAAGGCATGGATATATGAAATGGTACTGCTGACATTGTTTGCCTACCTTCTTTTGCTGTCCAGTAAACTGAACTGTTTTAAATGGATGACACTAGAGTTCAATCTGATTTGTAGCAGCACTTCAACACATGTCTGTAAAAGACATGGCGTATCCCTCACAGTTTAAGAATATTCTAAAATATGTGAGGTCTTATAAAATAACATCTTTCTTACTGCCCTCATGTTTTGCCTGTGGCTTGCAGGTTCTCTTTTGTTAAACTTCGGTGAGGAACACTGCCTATTCCCTCGACTTACCATGAAAAAGTCTGTATGGCAGATTTTAAGCCAGTTTGTGATTATAAGCTTTATACAGGAAGATTACCTGGGGGGTGTGTGTGTCCACTGTCAGGTTCTAAATGTTCCTGGAAACTCTTGGCTCGTTGGGTGGTCAGACAGGTTACTAGATGGTAACGGCCACATCTGAACCACTGTGGCAGTTCCTCAAGCTGTAATTGCACATTTCCATTGAGTTCTGCATGCCTCCCTTGCTTCGGAGGCAGTTACAGTGTTGTCCTGTATACGTCTGTAACACTGGACATGAGCGTTGAGTATCCGCAGCTGCTGTTCAGTCTGTTGTTGTCAAGGAGGCCACAAAAATGAAAGGTCTGAATCTAGCAGGGACGTAGCTGTAGCCCCAGCATCTGCAACAGAATTGTGCTTGTCAGTGTCTTGCTGCTAGACTGTGGAAAAAGAAATCCCAGGGAGGACATCCACTGTGTTGTTTTGGGTTGTTTGTTTTTATTTTTTCTTTTTCTGTGTAGGGAAGGGGAAAGTTGGCAGAAGGCAGTGTACTGTTTTAGATGGTATAATTCTAGCCATTTGGCTTCAACAGTTTTCTCTTGTGACTTTATATGGTGTTTTCCTGGGCTTGGCAGGTAATCTAGGTACCGCTGTGTCCTTGATGGGGAGCAGTTTGACAAGAAAGTCTTAGTTATTGTAGCACCTTGCCACTGCCAAAAGGGGCAATTCTGTTTTAAGTCTTCCCTCCCCCATTCTGTCACTTGCAGTTTCTCTGGCACAGGTGTGGCTCTTAGCTGAGTCTGCTCACCATCTCTAGTGGTGAGAAACAGAGCAGCTTCTTTTGGTGGCAGCAAGCTGTTAGATTAGATTAGCTTTCTTGGGTAATTGCATCCTTAGAGGGTCTGGAAAGAGTCTTTAAATCAGCAGTGTCTCCTTGCCTGAATAGCTCTGATTCTTTCCAAGGCACTGGATCTAAATGAATAGGCTTAAACCACCTATAGAAAAAGGTTTCTTTTTCTATTACCCAAAGCGTAGCACCGATCTCTTTCTTTCTCTTCATCTTTGTTGGTTCTATGGCATTCTGTTTGGGAATGCAGACAAAGTGCAATTTGACCATACAAAGAATAAAGATCCTCATCAAAAGCCTTCTTTCCAGTGTGCCTCTTGGTTCTGTTCTCACTAATGTTCTGGGCCATGAGATTTTACTACACAAAGGAGCAAATGCAGGGTAAGTGCTTCCAGATCCTCAGTTTAAGCCTCCTTTATTGGAGGGCAGACTATATTACTGAATTGTCACTTGAAAAAAAAGTCTACCTTCTAGGTGCTTCAGACAAAAGTTTTTCCAAGTAGAAGGAGCTGTGAAGGTTCTTGATGTGCTTTTGCAAATACTCAATAGTGTCTTGGTTTTTTCCTCTTCTCAGAGTATGTGTTGTGTTAGACCTAACAATACAAGTAGGTAAAAAGCTTTTCAAATGTTCATCTGCCATTGGAAATACTAAGTGTTTCCTCAGCCCATCCCTGAGATGCACAAGCCTTCTGGCAAAAGTTTTCAAAATTTGCATCAGCAGCTAGATTTGCCTAATAATGGTCCACAGGTTACAGTGAGCCCATATGGGGAACTCCAGAGCGCACACTGTGTTCTGCCATTAGTTACTAAAGGAAAAAAAAACAACCCACCAACCTCGGTTTTTATAAATGTAGTTAATTATTGAGATGTTTTCCTTAACCATGCTTGCTGAGGGAGAATCTTAAACCTCCTTCCTAGGTTTCTTAAAGACCATCAAAATGGATAGGGCAAATTAGAGTCCTACTCATTGCTGCCCAAAATTTTGATGGGAGTAAAGGGTGGTGGTGGTGTTTTATTAAGCAAATAAACTCGGCCGATTGTTTCATATTTGAGGCCGATTGTTTCATATTTGAGGCCGATTGTTTCATATTTGAGGCCGATTGTTTCATATTTGAGGCCGATTGTTTCATATTTGAGGCCGATTGTTTCCTGAGTTAGTAAAGAAATCAAAACACAGCTAAGAGTGCCACAAATCCTTTTTAAAAGAAAATACTTTCAATAGGAACAGAACAGTCAAAGTTGCTACTATGAGTATTGATACAACATGTATCTAAGACCTTGAAAGCTTAACTACAAATGTTTCCTGAGTTAAGTCATTATGGAAACAACAAGCTAGTCTCCGACATCATTTTGCACTTGCCTACTGGAGATCTTGTTGCATGTGTTCTTGATTCCCACACACACACACACCCCCCAACCCCTTTCAAGTCAAGGTAGGTTTCTCAACTGTGACTGTATTGGAGGAAGAGTGTATTTAGCTGTTGCTTTCATTTATAGGGCATAAAGAATGCTTGTAAAGACTTTGTCTTGTAGTTAGTCAAAAAGGAGGCATGTGCTAATTTCATGTGTCACTTGTAATTAGGTACAGAAGAATCATCAGATGAAAATTTATAGTAGCCTATTTAATTTTAAGATTTTAATGTAATCGATTTTAGTTCAGTAAGAAATTCAGTTGCAGGACTTTGAACAGACCAAGTCTGTCTTTCTCTATGCACAGTGAATTAGTCTTGAGATAAATCTGTATTTTTAATTATGAATTGTATGAAGTAGTTTGTGTTAACATAAGATTTGTGTTAATATAAAAGATAAATCACATTATATTTTTGTTGTATAGAAATTTGTTTAGTGTGCAAGTGGCACTTCTATCAGTCTGCTTTATGGAGTTGTTTGAGAACGTCATGAAGCTGCGTTCCTCAGACAGTGATGCATCTATTCCCATGTTCTACAATTAACTCTGTCTCAGCACTTTTGTTGGCAGATGTCTTTGGTACCTGCCTTCCATGAAGACAAGAACAGGAACTTCTTTGGAAGAATAACGTAGAAATGTAAATGTTTAACTCCTGTAAAAATAATGGGGGGGATCAGGTGGTGGTGTGTATGTGTGGTAACATCCTCGTTTGCCATTTTCAGTTTAATATGTTAGAGTATTCTTGCTGTTATCTCAAATATGAAATTAAACGAGATTTCTCTTACAAAGTAATTCCACTGAAAACTTAAAAGCACCAGAAGAGTACCGTCTTGGCTGAAATGCTGTGCTGTCTTTAGGCATCCTTAGAAACTATTTTATCTGTAGAGTTGGGGGGGGTGGTTTTGTTTTTTGTTAGCACTAACATAGTACAGTGCTTATTGCTTTCTTGTCAAGTGCCTTGCATGTGTGGGTCTTGGGGTATTTTCTAATATTTCACATCAACAACTGAATGATCGTAACTAAAACGTGTTGGTCATGAGTCAGTGGAATCTGGTAGAAGTACTCTTTGGATATTGGTGTCCTTCAAATACATATTAGCCTGATGGGACATGATTAGCCATGGATATGGACAGAATATGGTCTTCATGTGATCTCATTCAATTTGGTAACTGGGAGAATGACAAAAAAATTTAGCTTGCTTCTTTCACTGTTCCTCCTGCCCCCCCACCCCGCCCCAAGACTCCAGATTTCTTGTATGGCGTGCAGCTGGCATGACAAAATCAGAGAAATACTTCCAAATATTCTTGAAGTTTAAAAGAATCTAAAGGACTATGTCACATATTAGGACAAATAAGAGTCCTGTTTTCCATGCTGTCTCCTCCTAAACCACTTTGTTCTCTTTTCCTAACTCTGTTTTTACTTCTATAAGTTTAAGGGCAGTCTTTACTGTTAACTCTTCCACTATTCCAGTGCCTGTGATGCCCCTTTTAACGTAATAGAGAAAACAGTCTTTCCAAAGGTAATTTGTTAAATAGTATGTAAATTTTGATGTCTTTTACTTTATAAATATCTATATTTCAGTAGTGTTAAATTCCTCCGCTGTGTTGGGCAAAATGCAGTGTCAAACTGGCAAAAAGGTGTGCTATGCAGTGGTGTGTGAAATGCATTAGTGGCACTCGGTATCTGTTTAAATAATAGGTTTGTGAGAAGAGTGATGAAACACCACATAAGTGTTTTCAGTTGCTGGATGTCTTGGATGTACTGATAATCTGTCAGAATTTTAGGATCTCTGTTTTTCTAATTACTGTAACTGCAAGAATTTTTGGGATGTCTTTGTGTCTAGAGAGAGTACAACGGAGACAAGGTTACTTTTTCTGGGGGAAGACAAATCTGAAGAGCTTCTGTGGGTTCTATTTCTGCAATCCGCCATAGTGAACTCAAGAACTCTGTTACAATAAGCATGAACTCTACAGCTACTGCTTAAGTTACAATTTGGTGTCTAGATTGTGTCTATTTAAAACCTTTTCTGTGGATGGATGCAGAGTGCAGAATTCTTGATCTTGTCTTTAAGTGGTCTCAGCTGTGTTGTGTCCTGGGACTTCTGAGGGTTGAGGGAGGTTTGAGCACAGCTTACAGATTTTTCTGCTTCTGTAAAGCATTGCTGAGGTTTTGTTAAGCTGTAGAACAGAAGGAATGTTCCTATGTTTTATATATAAAAGCATGAATACCACACACCACCACAAGACTTAAACTTTTTGGGACCGAAGCCACTGAAAAGTTCTCTTGCAAATCAGAGTGAAAACAACAGACCTGGATCCCATATTTTAAGTTCAGATGTGTTTTTAGTGGTCTTACCTGTCCTAATTTGATGCAGATCTTGCTTGTTTAAGGCATTACATTTTAAAGTAGTGGTTTAGCGTTTGCTGGGTTTCATGTTGCCTAACCTGCAAAGGATAATAGGTGGTGGCCTGGTCAGCGGTTGTTCTACTAATGGAACTTGTATACAACTTACGGCATTCACTCCAACACAGTCTGTATTACTGCTAGTAGCTGCTCTACAGTTGATGGCCTTTATCATAATGATGTCGTCTTAAGTAATTTTTGTATCAAGGCAGGATTGCAGTGTAGGGGAAAATTCCCTGATAGCAAGGTTTTTGTTTCCTTCTCCCTTCCCGTTCCCCCCACCCTCAGATGATGTGATTCACATGTTCCTTTTGGGGGATTAAAAAGTAGTTTCTAATGGCAACGCTAAAGCCATTTAGCATTCTCATTACAGATATCTAATTAGTGTCACAGTTTTGACCATTTCTTTAATGAACTGTTTGTGTTTGAGACTCAGATCAGAGTTCTGCTTTCTTGGATTGCCTAAGAAAGCAAGTAGTGTGTTATGTGATGGGCATTTATAGGGGCACTTCTTTTCTCAGTAATAAGAAATGATCATTAAAACACTTCCTGCTTCCAAGATCAAGCAATAAAGACTTGATCAGAAGATAAGTTTTGGGAGGCAAATTCCATCTCTCCCCTCCTGGATACCCAGGTGATAGAGGGAAACCAGTGTAGTTCATAAGTAAAATATGAGGAAGTTTAGTTAAGGGGTGTGGTTGTGGCATTCTCAGCTCTAGCCTGTTTTCTAGCAAAGGCATTAAAGATTAAGGGGTTTGAAGCCTTGGTCAGTTTGCATCAGGTTTGAATGCTTAAGTAGCAAATCTTGGTAATTTCTGATTTCTTCAAAAACTTTGCAAAGTTTTAATTTATCCTTTTAAATAATAATTTTAAAAGCTTTATATAATTCTGAAGAAAACTGCTGGTACCTCTAGGGCTGTTGGGTTGGAGCTTTAGGTTCTTATACCATCTCTGCTGTAGGTACAGGAGCTTGAAATGTGGGAGATTCAGTCCTTGGTGTAGATAATTTTTTCGTTTTTTCCAAGTGTGTTTCATTCAGCATGTAGTAGGTAAGCCTCCAAATAACGTACACTTACTGTTTCTTATGCAAGATGAAATCCTTTCAACCTATATGGTGTGGATCACAAGGTTACCCTCTATCCATTTTATTCTTATTTCATAATGCTTCTTTGGAGAAAGTTAAAACGTGCATCCTCCACATTCATAATACTCCACTGCACTTGTGTTTGTCACCTGTCCCTTGTTCGGTACAACTTTCCCTGCGTTTTTCGTCTGAGTGCCAGTAGTCCTAACTGTATGACAAAAGGAAGAAGCAAGCAAGTGTAAACTGCTTTCATTTTTCTCACTTGCCTCTGCTACAGTCATGCTAGGTGTGGAAAGCAACTTACTCTTCTGGTGCTTGTGTGTTTAATTTTGTTGCTTCAGCCATTTGTGAAGGGCCGCTTATAGTTGTTAGTTACTGCAGCGTTAGGTGGTGTGGTTTGCATAGAAACTTAGCAATACATTTAACTTTTTTTAAAAAAAGCACCATTGGTGGTCTTAAAACACTGCAAAAAATTTGCATTTGTTGAACAGAAACACTTTTCAAGTTGGAAGTATCAGTTGCTAGACAGCACTAATGGTGCTCATAAATTGCAAACAGATTGTAGGTTATCTGTAACTCTTAATGTCACTTGTTTCTACTCTACAAAGGTATAATGAAATGGAGAGCACTGAAGAACACTTGTTAAATCCATAGTGGTAATTTTTATTTCCAAGTTGCAATCTAAATGAACTGTGTAAACTGTTTCTATGTTTTCCAGACTACATTTTGTAAGAAGATGAAGAACAGAAAGCAGTGTATTCAAGATACTGAGGGTCAGAAGCATGAAGACATGGAAGGTAAGGTCTGTGTGTGTGAAAATACTCAAGTACATTATTCAGGTTCAAGCTGTGAAGGTCAGATTTTAAATTTGCTTTCCCAGTTAGTATTCTGCTTTTTTTGAAAGAAGTTGTGTAAACATAACTACTATCTGAGCATAATATTTTTTCTTTGGTCTGTGGGGTCGCCAAATCCTTTCCTGTCTCTTCTGTTTTTAACTTGTTGAATTCTAGTGGCAGAACAAAAATGGAGATCTCAACTGTTTTTCAGAAAAATAATTAATTTAGAGTAGAATTCCTTGAAGAATTATTGCATTTTCATATTCTGAAAACAACTCCTACCTTTAACAAAATTGGGAGCATGTTTTTATTCATTGTACTTGATTAGGTAAATATTTGAGAATGTTCAGATAAGAGTTCTAAGACTGGAAAACTAAAATAAAGGTAGACCATGTGTATATAACATAATGAATATAGAATATGCTGCTCTAATTTATTTCATGAAGAGATAGTGCAAACATCCAAGGAGAGGGAACTCCGGAGAGCAATGTCTAAATGACTACATGGCCAATAGCAAACACTGTGTGATGCTTTCCTTATTTAAATAGGACTAGAGCTAACTTTCCTTTGTTTTAATGGCAAATATTGGTACAGTAGTCTATGAAACACGTTGTGTAGTATTTTTCACATGAAAAACATTCTTTTAACTATTCCTCTGGCCAGTGTCTTGACTGTGTTAGACCTAAAAACTTGATTAATTTGCTTTTAACTGCAGAAAATTGTATCTTATTGCCCTATTAGTCAAATCTACAAGGACTTTGTTTCAAAAACCATCAAAAGTTCTAAGTGTCAATGTTAATAATGCCAGGTGAAGAAAATGAAGAAAACTGTTCCTGTTCTACTTTATCGTATGACGGTGACACATGCCCCATCTGTCTGAACTGCCTTCTAGAACAAGAGATTGGTTTTCCTGAGAACTGCAGTCATACCTTCTGCATGACCTGTATTCTTAAATGGGCTGAGGTAAGATTGAGAACCAAGGTGTGTGTTTATTTTTCAGTAAAATCTATTGCATCTAATACCTACAGATTTTTTTTAAATGAAAATAAGTTATGCATTCTGACTTTGCACAGAAGTGTTTCAATGACCAGTTTATAAATAAAGTACTTAGGGTGTCCAGTGAAAGAAGACAGACTTACTAATGGTTACTAGAGGTTAGGGATCAGTGAAAAATGGTGTTGGCTGTTTGGAAGATCAGACAGTATTATGTACATGTCATAATATTGCAGTGTCATTAGCTTAATCTTACTTTGTTATCCCTTATGCTGTTTGGTCCCAGCCCAGTTGATAGTAGGACAATATGTTTTCATGTTAGTCTACAAAATAAGTCTGATAAGACCTAGTTTTCTAACTCTAAAGATAATTCAGCTAATGGGTTTAGTGCTATTCTGAATTTAAATTTTTTATTTTAATTATGGCTATCATTCAATCTATATCAATACATTTGTAGATAGTTCTGGAACCTTAACCAAGAATTTGTTCAACAAGAGATTTTTCTTTATTTTGTTCTATTTAGTCCCTTTTTCCTCACATATGCTCCGTAATCATTGCATTAAATCTTCAGTGTCTTTACCTTTCCTGTAACTTTTTCAGTTGTCAATATCAAACACCAAATTAGAATTGCTTTGTACTGTATTACGGGGGATGCTCAAATGAGATGCTGCTTTTTGTCCTGCTTCTGTGCACTTGAATAGGGTACCCATTGTAGTAGAGATCACTACTTGGTTTCTTTGCAATAGCTTTCTGTTGAAGTAAACGATTTTTGTTTCAGTACATCCTATAGAAGGTTGGTATCACTTATGCATGTATATATAAAATATACTTATGCATTATTTTTAAATCACTATATTTTTTACCTTAATTTTTGTGTTACTACTGAAGGCAAACTAACACAAATCACTTCTGAAGATTTTGTATGAACTTCAGACTATTAAAAAAAGGTTATTAGATGTAACTTTGTTTAGGTTCACAAACCAGATAATAAACTAAGTCTCATGTTGCCAGATTTTCTGTTCCGCAAATGATTAATTGCAGTGTTTTTATTTATAAGGGAACAGGAAATTCTCATCCACAATTTTATCCTGACTTCCCTGGCTGGTTGTTATAATGGCAGCTGAAAGGCAATAAATAGTGACATGCACAGGGAAGCAGTACAGTAGATGGAGGGCTTGCTGCTGGATTTGAATTTGTTCCCGTTGTCTAACAGATGCTTTTAAGTCCAATGAGGAAGGGAAGTTTTCTTGTTTTAAGGAGGCAAATGAACAATACAACATTTTTCTTGTCATGTCAAATATTTAATTTTTTTTTTGCACAAAGTACTATCCAGATAGAATAAAAGCAACTTATGCTCTTAAGAGCTTAGAGGTGAAGTAGATGTGATCCCATAAAAATGGTGGGGGGTTGTTTTTAAAGCTACGTAAGGTTTCTATTGCTTCGTTCCGTTAGTGACATCTGATGGATAAAACCAAGCAGCCTGTCTTTCTTTGAGGATACTTGACTGTTGGACCTGTTGAGTTAATGAAACTGCATTGCCTAATCTAGTAGTTTTAATTAAAAGTAAAGGGGAAAAAGAGTCTTGAAAACTGGATGACAGATGTTCAGAGGCTTCAGCTGTGAGAAGCAGATGAGGTTTTATAGCTTGGAATGATAGAAACATCATAAGCACGTGGCCATTTGAAGCATGCTGATGCCATGTGGGGTTTGTGTCTGCTATTAATACTTAGTAAGGAAATTTTTTTGCCTTTTTTTTTGAGAAGTGTTACATAAGGTTTAGCTTTCTCTGCTAGTTCTTGGTTGATCATAACTAATGAAAACTAAATAATTGACAAGTAGTCAAATTTAAGTCACTCTGAATATTGACGATATAAAAATCATCTGCTCTTTTAAAAACATGCTACCAGATTCTGTTTAAATATTAAGTTTTATACATATATACATTACACATAATATTTATACCCGATTTTTATTTGGTATAAATAAATTGGTTTTAAAAACACTGTTTTCCTGTTTAAGTGCTGGAGAATATCAAAATTGAGAAGATGATTATTGAGTGAAATTTACTAAATATTTCTTAACTGAAAGTTAAGAGTTCTTTAAGTTCGAAGATTAAGTTCAACTTAACTGAAATCTAGAAAAAAAAAAAAGCCTAATGTTTACATTACTTGAAGTGCTCTTTGTCTGTCTGCAGTGACAGACACTTGAAGGCTTTGCCAGCAGTCTGTTCAAGTTGGGTATTTCCTCTATCTCTGTGTTGCACCTAGACTGCAAAATATAACAGGAGTAACTACTTCTTTAAATGGCTCTTTTCAAATTGTACAAAATAATTGTTTTTCTGAGAGGTTATGTCTTATATATATAACTGTGTAGTCTAATTAAAATCAGGGTAGTTTAGGCAGACAGTAAGAGTTTGTTTACCATTTGCTCCCTGTTCTATCCATGGGAGATTTTCAACATTGCAACTGCAGTTAAGTGTCCTGAACCAGCAGGTTTTCTGTCTGCAAGCAGCAGACAACACTGTGAAGGTCTCTCTAAGGGCAGGGAGAGAGAGACTGTAGATAGATATACATGAACTTAAAAGCAATATATAAAAATTGCTTTAAGATAGTATCTTCTGGTTCATTCCATCAAGGGCTAGAAAGGGATAGGAAATTTGCCACAAAACATCTAATATATTAGATCCTGCTACCTAATTCTGAGCATTTAGTTTCAGAATTAAGTAGCATTACAGCTGAGTCAGTGCTGTATTTTCTTTCCCTTTGAGGAAAAGTGTCCCAGCTCCTAGAAGACAAATGAGGGATAGACCAGAATTTCCACTAAGAAACTAGTCTTTGGATTAACTTGTTTTTAAATGCCCCTTAAATTGTTCTACTCTCTTTGGCTATGTTTAATGTAGTTAATTGTGGCATCTGAAAGCATTGCTGTGCACTAAATTGAGTTGCCTACACTATTAAACTCTCCCATATTATTAGATTGTCTTCTTGTGTGCCTTTGGCCATGCTAACCAGTGCTCTTCCAAGAGTTGCTGGGCTGCACTGGGCAGGCAGACTGTTGGGGACTGTTTTCAGTAGGCATGCAAAGATTAGCGGAGATGTCATTCATCCTGCGCTAGCTGTCAGCTGCTTCTGCAAACCAACATTGTGTAACTGACCAATGGAGACTTTCAAGCTTGAGACTTTGTATTTCAGTGAAGCTATGTTGGAAGATCATAAAAAGTAAAAGGCACAAATCTGGAGCTGAGGTTATCGGACACACCCTTCAATGGGAGTGCTAAAGGGTAGTGTGAGGGATTGCTTTCAGTATGAAGAACATCATGTACATGGTAACATTATTCTACACACATGCCAAAGCTCCCTCTTTGTTTATTGTTCTGTGTGTAGGAAAAAAAAGGAGGGGGAGGGGACCAGCAACAAACCACAAACAAAAAAGCCCATCTAGAGTCTTCAAACACCGTCGGTACTGATGTGTTACACCAAGGGAAGTAATTACGTTACACATTTCTCTTGTCTGCAATACCACTAGTAGATTAAAACTAGTTGGGTCAAAACTAAATTTTTTAACATTGTTTTTCTGGTACGCTTATATTTTGTATTTCTCTTGGCAAGCGTGTATGTTCTAGTTCATAATAGTCAGTTCTAATGATCAGTTTATAATAATCAATTACAAAAATCAGTTCTAATGTGAAGAGAGGTTAACTAGGTACCTACAGCAAGCAGATACGTGAAGTAGCCAGAGCCACCTCAGCTAAGACAACTGCTTTAGCAGCAATAGTATCTTGCCTGCATGCATGAGAGGAAAACTCTACTTTTTTGTATTCTATTGGAAGAAAACAAGTTTACATTAGAGGAGAGAAATATTTACTCTGCTTTACTGTAGGCTTTTTAACTTCTGCCCTTCATAGTGCTAATAAATATACTGGAGATTTCTGTCCTTGCCCTTCTATTAATTTGTATTATGAACCATCACGAGAGAAGAGTGCTAAAGAAAAGATTCAGTGTGTTATCTGCATTGTCACAATGATTGTGTAAGAGACATTGATTTCAGTGACCTTCCCCTAGTAAACTTATATGTCTCAGTCTCTGCACCTGGTGTCCCTCATTCATTTTGCCTCATCTGGAGGATTTGAAAGTGGAGTACATTCAGCTGTAAATTCTCCAGAGCATTGGGGCATATTCAGGTAGACCCTGTGCTGTATCAGTGGTTGGCTTAGTAACTAAGCAGTTGGCACAAAGAGCTGTCTTGCATTACGTTTCTAGCAGATGTTCTGTTCTTAGAGTATTGTTTCCTTTGTGCTAGTATAAGGTTTGGGTCATTGATTATGTAGAGTATACTGAACATGTATACTCTTCTGAGGGTAGAGAGAGTTACCTGTATGGTAACTGGAGTTCTTAATGTGATTCTTTCTGATCTGGATTTCTTTTGTCCTAAAGGATATAGGAAGGAATCAGCTTATGTGGCAACGAGCTCCACAGTGATCTGCAATACAGAGCACTGTGGGCAGGGTTAAGATTACATTCACGAACAAAATAAATGGTGTGTTCAAAGAAACATTAAACCTAAAAACCAAAACATCAATAAAATAAACTTCTTGTTAAAGTGGGTCCAAGGTAATGAATGTATACTTCAGACAATGCATCTGAGAACTGCTGCATGGAAAGCTGTATTAATCAAATTCTTCCAGAAAATCTAGACTTCAGATACCTTTTATCAAATTACATTTCTCTTTGTAGTATACAGTTTTTCTTGGCATATTTCCCTGCTTAAGCAGGGCAGTTGGACAAGATGACCTCCAGAGGTCCCTTCCAACCTTAACCGTTTTGTGATTCTGTGATTTATCAAGTAGTTGCATGCAGCAGCTTATGAATGTTAATGTTGTTAAAGTGCAGTGCAAAAGTCTGTGTGTTTTTGAGTTTGACTTCAATTCTTGCAATAATATAATGTCAAAGGAAGTACAGTGACACATATGGCAGCATTCTTATCACAGAGTTCACAGATCCTCACAAATAATGAATTATTTCATCCCTTCCTAAAGGCAGCCACCATTCCAACAGAACTCGTCAACACTTTATGGCAATTTTGGATTGGAAGTTAAGGACTAGCCAAATACATGATGTAGGCAGAGAGAAGACAGCTCTCTAGAATTGTGACTGTTAGCTGTTGAGATTAGAATCTCTGTTCTTACACACTGTGTATCTATACTATCCATGAATGGTACCTCCAAAAAAACCCAAACTATCATGTCCTGTCACAAATAGTACTTTCCTAGAGCATTCAAAAACTTTAAATGTACTTGCTTTTTTAAAAGTAGACTGAAATAAAAGTAATCCTGAGTATTTACATGCTTCTAGAAACGAGTGCATTTTCTGATGTCTTCCTCCTTTCATCAAAATGTGGAGAGGTGTTTATCACTACGTGTGTTGTTAGTCTCCCTTTTCACTGAAGTTAGAGGCAGAACTGTGGGATTTTCAGTGTACTATTACTACCAGGTGCAGTGAAATATACAGACATTACTTTTACAATCTAAACCTCACCCATAGGCCTGAATTCAGTTATGAGAATCTGGTATTATTTGTGTTGCCTAACAGGTTCCCTAATAAAGAAGCACTAAGGAGTGCAGGATCATGTTTCTTTTTGGATCAGCTTTTCAATACAGTAGTTGAAGAACAGACTTTATTATGGGCCACTTGAAGGAAAAAAGTAAAAATTATAGGGGAAGGGATTTACTGCAGCAACTTTAATTCCATACATCTTGTTACTACTTGTTTTGAGACTTCATAACATGGAAGTTGATGAGATGGGGATATCTGCCAAAGTTATTTTATCAGACAAATATGTTTTGGGTTTAGCTTGCACCTATTGGTATAGCTTCCTGAAAATTCCCAGCTGGAATATAGTAACTGCTTCAACCATTTGTCTAGCTCACTCTGTTAAATGCTGTTTGAAGTGGCACAGTTAAAATAAGGGGCATTTTCTCCTTGAGTTTAAAGGTCACAGTTGTGTGGTGCTGTGGCAGCTACAGGAATATTGAACATGAACTTATGCCTGTGGAGCTAAAGCAAGATTTTTCTAGAGGGCTGTCAGAAAAAACCAAATAAAATATAATGAAATTAGGTTTTAGAAAACTTAGGAACAAGCACACGCATGCTCACAGATAGTTTTTCAGGGGTTGCAGACTTCATGAACGCTAATTTTATGAAGAGAATTCTCGTGATATCACAGGATATGTGAAAGAATGAATCATTTCAGAGTTACCAGTTTTGACATGAAATCTATGAGTAGTTTTGTGCGGAGAGTAAAACAAAGACGTTTTGAAGTGTGCTGAGTTACTATTCTGTCTTTTTTGAAGAAAAGTAAAGCAACTCACAAATACCAGCTGTGAGTTTCTAATTATTTTGATGATTACATTAAATACTACATGTTCTCATTTCTAAACAGCTATGTTAAAGGAAGCTATTGTATGAATTTGTGGTTATAAGGTTGTGATCCATCCCACACCCCTCCTCCTTTGTGCACAATAAAAGTGATAGCTGCTGCTTGGACTCATTCCATCTCAATGGCTTTTTTTCTTGTTTTAAGTATTTTTCCCCCAAAAGGACAGTGCACATTCACTATTCCTTATCATGCTACCTGAACAGAAGCCTCAGAATGGAAGAGTTGCAAACTTGCCTTGAATGAAAGAAGACTCAACACATTATTTGGTTACTAAACCACCTTCTCAAAAAAGAGGAAAGATGAGTAAAAGGCCACCACTCCTCGTGGCTGCTTCTTGCGAAACTGTAGCCAGCTTCTTTTACTCTCGCTCCTTTCTACAGCACAAATTTAGTCTTGCTGTTGGGAAAAGGGACAGGGCAAATTTTCTTTTTTCTTCCATTCCTACTTCAAAGCCTTGTTCTTATGTGTTCACAGACAGATGAGAGCTCGTGCATATTTAGATGGAAGTGTTATATAGATGAAATAACCTCCAGCCTTTCCTCAGGGCTACCCAACAATTGTACTGCCCTGTGGGGCGTGGGGGTGCACATGGAACTGTCCTGTCTTTACTAGAATGAGATTTGTTGCGAACTATCAGATAATGCTAGGGCTATGAAAAGCAACTGAGTAGCAGTGGAAAGAGCATCTGCTGTTTCTGAACATATCTGAACCTAACGGTAGCTTTTGATTCTTCCAGAATGTTTTCTTTTTCTACTACTGTGTATACTGTATATAATGGTTAAACATTTGTCCAGAAGAAGTGAACATAACTGACCGTTTTTCTGGTGGAGCAAATACGTTTCTCATTTGGATTGCTGCTGGTAACACATAGTATTCTATGATACTTCATTGCAATTAATAAACATAACTTACTGTGACTTAAACTTGGGAACGTAATTTAATATTGTAAATCTAACGTAGAAACAGATTGTGTTCTTGGAGAAACTTAATTTTCAGCGAAGGTAAATCCTGAAATGAGACTGAAAATGGCTAAGAAAATTAACTTCCTCCTACCTATCTTTGACAGTCTGGTATATCTAAGAATCAAAGTATTTACCTCGAAGTCTGCAGCTGTTTCAACAGTTACAGTGCATTGCATACTATCAAATATCCCACTTGAACAATACACTGCTATGTTACTGTGGGTTAGCTTTATGTTGACTACAGGACAAAAACTGTCTTCGTCATCTGAGTCCTTAGGGAACTGGCTTGATTACCCAATTGCTTTTCCTAACCAAGGCCATGATGCTGCAGGGAACAATGGTATCCCCCAACAGGGCTAAGTTTTTAGTTAGGATAAAATACCAGAGCATCAAAAGGAAAGGTAATGGCTTTAACTTACGTTGTTGAACAACTTGTTCATGAACTACCCTTGGGGTTTTTGGTTTTGTTTGGTGGGTTTTTTTAAATCAGTCTAACTTTGTTCTGTCTACTTCAATTGAAATCAGAAGCTGCCTGAGCGCGTGAGGTTTGGGGGCTGCGTAGGTGAAAAAGAAGCTGAGCACTCTTTGAAATTGAGAAAAGAACAGAATGAACTGGAAAATGAAAAGCCCCAATGAAAAGGCAAGAATGAAGTTCACCACTGAATTTCAGGGCAGAGTTCATATGCAAGTTGTTCATAGCTGCTTATACAATTCTAATACTGCATCTTGCTTGCATAAATAAAGTGTAATACCCTGATAGTTCTCTGAAGGGCAGAAATTGCATGCCTCTTAAGGGCATACAGTTCACATACTGGTTCTTGTTCAGTGGATGAATTGGGGCTGGAGACTAGGTGTGGGTTTTTTCTTTGCTTTAGAAGAGTTCTGAATTGAGCCCGTGAAGGCCAGTGGGATGGGGGTGGGCAGGGGAAGGGAGGACAAAAAAAAAAACCACAACAAACAAACAAAGAAAACCCACCAAACCCCCCACAAACACATACAGAATTAAAATGAATAAACAGTTCTCTAGCAGCAGAAATTAATATCTAATGTGGATTTCTCTGAAAGCTGATTTACCACATGATCCAGTTGGGTGGAACTTCGGTTGAAGCTTGCCTGTGCCATGGTTAATAACATTTTATTGTTCTCTCTTCCATGTGTGCATGTTACCTGATGTAGTGCAGCTTGAATAAGAGGGCATTTAGGTGATTGGGGAAAAAACAAATGTATACTTCCATCAAACTGTAGGGTAAAATAAGCTGCTTCTGTTCGATTCTCTTGCAGAGTGATTTGTAAAACTTTTGTCTTAAATGTGGGAATCTAGTGTCTCTGCTGACGGCAGAAAAGAGAGATGTCAAACAGATATGCAAGATGGGGAGAGGTGTTACCCTGTTTGATGTTGGTCTTCTCAGTTTTATGTTTTGGGGGCACATGGCCCAACACACTTTCTCTTGAAAAGAACATTAAGAAGTAAAATGTTAGAACAATAAGAAACAAAAGGGACATTTTTGTACTGGTATAAAATCAGAGTTACCTAACACGGACTAAAAAAATGTAGCTAACTTGATGTAAAATGCCTTTCCTGTTTTGAACACAGCTTCTGAGTTACATCCTTGTTTTCTTTAGATTTTCCCCTAAGGAGCAATCTACTTACATGAAACAAAATACTTGCTCTATGGAAAATGTGTACAAATATATTCTTACTGTGAACAAGTTGTAATTTTGTGTATTTCTGTAAGCTACTATAACAGTTAATAAAAGTATAGAAAATTGAGAATTCTCTTAACTTAGTACAAATTTTGTAATAATGAAAATAATTTTTCAGACACAGGCTTCATGTCCTATTGATCGCAGACCATTTCAAGCAGTATGCAGGCTTGATGCATTAGAAAAGCAGGTAAAGGTAAGTTCCAGACTTATTTTCTTAAATAACTTAAGATGTAGGAACACCCAAGTTATGCTGCAGCATTTTATTCATATGTCTGTGTTTAAATAAGCTTTCCTAATGAAATAATTGTTGCTTTAATGTTACTGTTACATATTTGAGGCTAGGAATTACTCTTAATTATTTTTTCAAAGCAAGTGTTTACAGTAATAATAATCACAAAGCTGCTATTGCTGCTTTAATAGTATCTTTAAGCATTCCTGATATATCCAAGAATAGAAGTATAGTAATTGGTCTCACAGTGTTTTTTAACTAGGTTTTGTAAACAAGTGCTATATCAATTAGCATGCTGTCTTGCCTTATTGTGCTTTTTAGCTGAGGTGAATCTTGTACATTCACAACCTCCAATTCTCAGACAATAACACATGAAGGCAAGAGGAAACAATGAATGCTAAGCCTTGTTCAACCTAAATTTCTGATTTTTTTTTAATGTTTTCAGCTCTTTTGAATAATACTGCTCTGGAGAGTAGTTTATCGAGTAGGAAAATAAAACCTAAATCTGATAGGTGATCTTGATAATTTATATAGAAGGGTGCTGATAATTCTGTGTGCACTTTTGAAATTCTGTGGTGAAATTATGGTTATAATTTAGTCCTAAGCTGTTGGGTTTGCATTTTGCTGTCTATCGAAAACAGGCTCCCACTATCCATTTCTTGTGCTTCTGGAGGCCCAGGTAGTCAACTGCAAAGGAACCAGACTGACAGCCACCGATACTTCCTTCTCATAGAAAACCTTGCTAGCATATTTTATTTTCTTTATTTCTAAGGAATCAAGGAAGCAGCTGAAACAAGATAAACTGGAGTTTTCATTTGGAAGAGTCTAAAGGCTGTATCAAAATACAGTTTGAAAGGTTCTTTGTTTGTAGAGCTACAGTGTAAACAGGTGGGCAGAGAACAAGGGTCCTGCTCTGAAAAAAGCCACTGGAGCAGTAGGGATAGATGGAATGTGTACCAAGAAATGCTGACATGGTGGTCAGTATTAGCAGGGGCGCTATGAGGCCATTGGCAGCTTTTCCTTTGTGATATTCATAATTAGAATGTTAACGGCATAAGGAGTTGCATATAAAGCCAAGATTCTAGAATGAAGAAATACAGACTAATGCAAACAATTGCAATGTAGCCTTTGAAGTAACTTCATAGTATGTAATAAAAATTGTATTGCTTTCTTAGAATTTTGAAGGTGTGGGGAAAAAAACAATGTTATATGAAAAACCTAAGTTATTTTACTGTAGAGGAAAATTGGGTGTTTTGTAATTATGAGGAAGCATTTGAAATTGAGTAGTAGTTCGGCATTGTCCCAAGCTGAGCCTTGTGTATTCAGATGAACTGACTTAGTTTAAAAAACTTAGCTTCTAAATTCTCAGTGGAAGGTAGTGCATAGCTTTGAGATACTTGCCTCTGCAGCCTGAATGTTCAGGGATTTTTGGTCTTGTGGAATTAGTATGCATCTCTGGCATAGCCAATATACTTGTCAGGGTGGGATGGGTTTTTTCCCATTTCATGAAAGACAAATGAAAAAAACTTCAGATCTGCAAACTGTGAGATTAAAGAGGTAATGATTTCAAGTCCTTCTGTTTGACCTTATTTTCTCTGTAGACCTTAAGAGTCTTTGAATGTATTTAAAGCCCATGTGTACTGAGATTCTAGGTTGGATTGACTTTATTTTTCAATACAGGTTCAGGTTAAAAGACAGCTAAGGAGAAAGGAAGAGGAGGAAAACTGTGCTTGCAATAAGAGAAAATACAGCCATGCAAGGATGAGAAGTTTTGTGAGGTTGGTCGTCCACTTAATTTCAAGCCTTCTAATTGGAACATTCAAAATATAAATTCAACTGTTTTAAAACACCAGTGGTAGTTTAGCTTTACTTTTATCACAATAGCAAGAAAGAAGTAAGGAGCAGTGTATTTCTTGCATTGAGCTCTGTGAAAGTTGCATTTTTCAAGGAATTCTGATAAATTTCTTATAATTGTGAATTAAGGTTTTATGGCAAGATCATATTTTAACTATATATCCTTTGGTTATCTAAACAGACATCCCCTCTCTTGCATGTTATCATAAACATTGGTGGTGGTCCTCTTTACCATAAAACATTATTGTAGTCAAGAACTGATTTTATTTTAGTGAGTTTGAGAGGGAACTTTGGAAATACCGTTCCTGCTTTGAGAAGCTTTATCTTGTCACATTTGCTGCATTGTATAAGGAGAAGCTCAGGATTACACAGACAAATTTCACTGAATAGTGATAATCTAAAATCAGTGTTTAATGGAATGTATGACACATACAGAGATCTTGAGATTGAATTTGAAGCAGACTTCACTACAGAAAAGATTAACTAGAAGTAAATTACTTTTTTTGGCTCTTAGAAAATAAATAAGATTGACCTTTGCACCTCACCATTCTGAATCACTATTGACTTTGATATTCTTCAGAGTATTTATGCAAGCAGGTTATAACATCTTCAACATGTTGCCATGATATAAAGCAAAATTAAGCATTCAGATTTAATATAGGATATTAACTTCTGTTGTGTAAATGGATTTTCTGGTTTTTTTCCATCTGTAAGCTTTGTGAAGCACTGTGGCTTTTAATGTATGGAAGATGATATACATGGTGCAAGTTCAGGTTTTAATAGCAGTCAGAAATCTGTTCATGTGCACGAAATAAAAATTCCTTAATATAAGAGCTGATTTTGTTTGGGTGTATATACCGTTAGCTTAAATATGCCCAGAAATAACTTATGTAATATCTTTTGTTAATCTTGCAGAAGAGCTGTATGTCCAGACAGAGGGCTGTTAACAGCAAAATTAAGCAAGGTTGTGAAGAAAAAATACAGTAAGTTGGTATTTGTACTCCATTTGCTGGAATTGCTGTTTTTTATTAAGGAGCTCTAGAATTTCTTTTCTTGATGAGCCAATTTTTTTTATTACTTTCATTGGCATATGAAAACCAAATACCAAGGAATACAAGTGTGGAACTTAAGAGAAAAAAAATTGCAGTATGTGAAACTACTCTTCTTATTTTACTGGAAAGACTGCCTCTTTAATTTCAGTCACAAGCGAAATGGATTTAGTTTCATCCTAAAGTCATTTTCTGTGTCAGGCAGTTGGTGCACTGCTAACGACTTGCTTGCATTCACAGGAAGTTGTTTGGTGAGAGTTCAGACACAAGAAGCACTTAGCTGTATTTTGGGGTTGCTATTTTGAGAGGCTTGTTCAATAGGTATTTTTTGGTAAATATGTTCATAACTTCTTAAACTAAGCAAATATCTGAAGAGGTGAAAACTGCTTGATATATAAAACGCTGTTGTGAAGGTGCGTGCATTTTAATTTTACTCCATTTGTATGTAAACATTGTAAATACACTTGAGATACGTTTTTCATTAACCTCTCATTGCATTAATGATTTTGGCAAACAATTAAACACTAATATGCTAAAGTTAAGATCAAAGTCTTGTTTCTTATTCCACACAGGTAATATTTTGTATGACAAACGAAACAAGAAGACTTTGTCTGTGAAGGTGAATAAGGTTGGTTCTGATCATGAAACATGTGAACATTTTTTCTCACTAAATAATTTTTAAAACTACCTTTCTGCTTATTTTTAAGGTTAACTTCTTTTATTTGTTCATTTTAGTATGATCCAAACTTTGTTATTTTGCCTCTTTTTTTGTCTTGAAGGAAGTAATTAGAATATAGTGCTTGGTTATATGAGCTTCTCTCAGATTAAACTTAGCTTTGTGGTGGTAAATATTTTCATATAGATGAGGATGTTAAATTGTAAGATACTCTACTACCCTGTTTTAATATTTCTTCACCAAAAGAAGGTGGTATCAGCTACAGGCTATTAGCCAAGTACTGTTTCATGAGGGATGTGAAGGTTTTTTCATTATTTTCATAAAAATACATACTTGTAATCAGCCAAGTAGTTTGTTATGAGTAAGCCATGGATATTATAGTTTGCATCAAGTTGTTTTTTTTTTTAATGGAAGTTTACTCCCAAGAATGAATGCGTTTCCAGGTTTCTTGTTTAGTTCATAAAGCCTATAACACAGGCTTCTAATATGCAGAATTTATAAGAAGCTATAAAGATTCTTTTGTTGTTTGATTTCTACCTTTCCTCCTTTCAAAAATACTTTGTGCCTCTGGGACACAAGTTTGTAATCAGTGCTTTCTTACTCATAGTTGTACCTGTAAATGTATTTGCATGAAATAGTTTTAGGCCATAAATTTCATTCTGAGGTGTAAATGTCGTTGTTCTCCATTGTTCTGTCTTACCTGAAGTTTAAAAATTTGGAGGAAAAACTGTCTTTGAGTCCCTGTTTTGCCTGCTGTCTTGCTTCATGTAGTACGCAGGCATATACTGCATCATGTGGTTTTTTTCAGTAGCTGGTGGCCCGAGTTGTCATTTTTATTTGGTGCTTATACACCATAGTTCTCAGGATATCTTTAGCTCCATCCTTCCGCTTCTAAGTCAAGTATTTAGAAATTTTGATTCTGTTACTGTGTAGAGTTAAAGGGACCTTTCATTGAATTGAAGAGATTTTGAACTGGAAGGATAGGGCTTATTGGTACATCAACCTCTAATTTGGCTTTGAGGTTGGTGAACGCTTTCATATCTAATTTCACAGATTTATTGTGCAATATTAAAAGGCATTAATGTCTCAAGTGGTAGCTGTTGCATAAAAGGTCATAAAAAAAAAGTAGAGCCATTAAAAAAACTTCAGGAGGAGGTACAGAGCTCAATTATTCAATAAATGCTTAATACTTTAAAATAATTTAAAAGAAAGCACTGATTTACTAACAACCACTTCAAAATTATATTTGTGGAACATCTGGATAGCTTTTTTAGATCGAAGGAGAAATGTTAATGTTCAAAATGATAGTGTTTTTTTAAATAAAATTTTAAACCAACAGCTTTTTAGGAGAAAATTACAATTGACACACTGATGAAATAGGGCATGGTCCCATTAAAACCAGCTCACTGTGCCAAAGTTTAATGGAGCATGTGGGTAATGACTGCATACTTGAGACATAAATTTATACGTGTCCCCTTAAAAAAGTTTATTTTTCATCAGAGTATAAATATCTTCTGAAAGAAAATGATGGGAGGACCCTCTAAGTTTTCATTCTAAAATACCAGTCATGGGGAATGAACAGGAATGTTTTAGTCAGATTTGATGTGGCATTAACCCTTTAGGTGAAAAGGCATAAATTGCAAAAATGGGTCAGCGTAGGTCAGTCTGGGAGGATTCTTGTTCGGCCTTTTTTCCCCTGCAGCCATCCCAATACACGGCAACAGCAAGAGTTCACCACACGCAACACAAAAGGGAATACGCTAGCATACAGTGGGTGGCTAGGCATTGCTAGCAATTGAAATAGGAGGAGGTATTTGTTGAAATATTAAGTGGATTCCGAGTGCTGTGCCTTTGTGTGAGGGCCCAGTAAACAGACACACTGGTTAGTCTTCGATTTTTATAATCCTACCTGAAGGCAAAGGAGAATCCCAGCTACTTCCATTAGGTTTTCATGTTACTTTGAAACCAAACATTCAATGACCTGCTGTGAAGGGGTCTGTCTGAAGATGCTAGCGCTGTACTTACTGGGGTTCGTTAGGTAGCAGAAATGGGAGTTGTGAAATTGTAAATATCAGGGTCATTTATTCATCATTTCTGTATAGAGCATTAAAGATTTTGCCATGGAAAGCCTAAATAAAATACAAAGCTTATTGCAAATAATGCAAAGAGCAGGTGTTGAAAATGTAGACTGAACAGAGAAAATTTGTTTGCTGTACCTGTAAATCTCAGCATATAACTATGGAGCCACTATGGTGCCTGCTTTTTGTGAGCTAAAATCTTGCTGACATGATTTAATTTCAGTGCAACTTCATGTATTAAATATTAATTATTTTATTTTTGATGTCTTTAATTCATAAATTGGGGGGTTTTTTGTAGCCCAGAAGACAGACCTGCTGGAACAAGTGCCTCAGAACTAATTTCTTCAGCATACTTCCGGCCGGCGGTAGCAATGAAGAATCCTTTTTTAGCTGTAGAAATGACTGGTTAGTATATACTAGTGCTTAATATAAAGTGATGGGTTACTGTACTGTAGATGCTATAGTTCCTTCTGCTTCTGGCTGTATATACTGCCTTGAAATATTTTGAAGATTGGCTGGTTTTATATTCATTGATGAAGAGCAGATAAAGGATAAACACAAACATTTAAAACTTCTGTCATGTGTTCAGCACTAAAATACTTAAGTTTGTGCTTTTAATCTCACTGATTTACTAGGAGTTAATAAGTTTTATTTTTAGCTCGTATTTAAGCTCTTTGCTGAATTGAAGCCTTGGATAGGAAAGGGTTATTCCTGTTATTACAACAGCAGTTAGCAAAACAGTTAAGAGTAAATATCCTGTTTTGTATCAGAAACATTCTTTGTTGTTCTTTGACTCCAAGAGGAATACTTTAAACATACCTGAAGCAATTTTGCTTAATGAGACTAATACTTAAGGATGTAAATTTTTTTTTGAGAAGATGGAAGAAAAAGAACAGTCTAGAAGAACATTATTTGGATAATATGGCCTAATCACAAACTTATTTGTCTGTATGTTTTCAGCAGTCTGTAAATGAAAAAAAAAAACCAACAGTTTTTACCATGCATGCAACAGTATTAATTTGTCAAAGAAGCAAAGTTTCCCCATCCCTCAACTCCCCAGAAGATATATTTCATCTCCTGTATTCCATTCTGTCTGCCTCATTTATTTAGGACTTCTGTTACATTTGTTATGACTGCTTTTTCCACTCTATGATAATAATCATGATAGTTTCATCATGACCATTAGAAGGTCTGATACAGTTAAATTTTTTAAAAGTCATTGGTAGAAGCAGTTATTGAAACACAAAATTGTCATAGTACAAAGTTACTTGTTGTAACTTTTTGTATGAAATTTCTATTTCAGTACAGAATTCATGGAAGTCAATGCAGCGATCAGACAGAAGAGACAAGAACTGGAATTGTCCTGTTCATCTGTGCTTGCTAGAGTTGAAAGGTATGTGGCTTGTATTCATACAAATTGTGTAAGATGCAAAGGTTCTTAGTATAATGCTTCAAGTTTAGAATTTGATTAATTCAGATTGCTTTTTAGAGAGAATGTTGTTCGATCATAAAACTAAATAACATTTGCATGTAACTTGTTAAATCTTTGTGTATTTGCCTCATGCTATAGAATAGATTCTTTTCTGTATATCTTAATGCTTTCTTGATACTCATGACAAGCATAGTAACTCCTCTGGCTTGTGCATCTTAATATGTCAGTTTTTCACAGAAATGCAAGTTTAAATATATTTTCTATTTGGAAGCTAGTGTTCAATGGGATTTTTCCATAATTGTTTATAAACAAATGCATCTAGAAAGAGTTGAGGGACTGTATCAAATGAAACAGAGAACATAACTTTTTTTTTGATAGAGAGCGGATGTGTTTTAAAATATACCCTAAGGATGTTTTCATTAATATAAAGCAGAAGCACAAAAATAACTGATTTTAAAGTAACACAGTAAGAAATTGGTTCTGTCTGTGATCTTAATTTCACTACATATCTTTTCTCTCTCTTCTGCATAAAACAAAGGCTAAAGACAAAAGAGCAAGTAAAGAGATTTTAATTATAATTAAAAGTTGTACCTAGGATTTAAATAATTAATTTTTATTTTTTGCATGTACTTTTCCTTGTGGAAAGTTTCGTTCTAACTCAGTGATAATTTAAACATTGTAGATCTATAGCTAAACTCTTTTCACCCAAGGTTTGCTGAGGGAGCCTGAATAAGTGTATAATTATTTTGTTTGTTAGAAAAATAAAAAAGAAAGAAGCCCTTACTAACTCGTTGTGTAGACAATTTCTCGTTCTTCTGCAGAAAAGGCTATTCTTCTGCTGAAGTACTAAATCAGTCTCCAGAATTTTATTTCCAGCAGTATAGCCTGCTAATTTGGAGTAGGCTGTTCATTACAGTTCTGTGTTTGGCTTTGAAGAAAGCCAAATATATATTGCTTTAACATAATGTACCTCGTTCAAACTGTTTTACTAGAATAGGCAAAGAGAAGGAAAGTTCTGTTGTCTGTCAGCTTTGCCTTTCTCTCCAAATGTGGTGAGGTTGCGTCATGGTTGCCTAGTGGTTTTTGTGTGTTTTTTCCAGAACTTGCTACAAATAGCTAAAACAACTACTATTAATGCTTTTACTTTTCCAGAATTCCTTTAATGTCTTATGGAGCTCAAGCTGAGACCTTTCTTCTTGCTTCTACTACAGTAGCAGGGACAATTCTTCCAACAAATATCAGGCCTTTGGAAAACTTTGGTAAACTTTTTTTTTGTAAGTTTTATTTATAGCTCATGTGGAGTATTGTTAAAATATGATTCTCAGAAATTAAAGCGGAGTATATAGTTAGAGTTAACAGGAGGAAAAAAATTTAATCTGTTTTGATACAGTTTGATACTATTTCAAAACCAGCTGGTTTATTTCTGAAATTGAAATGTAGACAATGAACCCAGCCACCACAAAACTGGCAGAAAAAACATTTTTCCTCTCATCAGAAAGATGAAAAATATTTAAATAAGCTCCAAACAATTTTTCAACATCAGACTATTTAGAACATGTGAATAATTGCTGTTGATAATATCAGCAACTGATCAACAAATACTGATAACATTGTCAACTCCTGTGGCAGAACATGGACTAAATCCCTTATGCTGTCTTTTGGGAGAGGCAGGAGGCTGAGTGAGTCTTGACAGCAAAAGAAAAGGAACTATTTTTCAGATATCTCTGCTTTTTAAAATTATATTTAACAATTTTCTCATTGGTTGTCTTGATTAGAACTTTGATTCTTTTTATGTAAGCATTCCACTTCCTCTTTTAAAGGTATGATTTTGAAATGTGAATTTACGGAGCTAACAGGACACAGCAAATAAAATCTTAAGTTATTTTTGTATGTTTCCATATGTTATTGCCACACCTGAACTAAAGTTTAGATGCTTAATATATTACTTATACTGTGGACAAAGTGGAAGACAGTCATCAAGATTGAATCTTAAAGCATTGTAGTATGTTGACGCTAAAGTTTTAAGTCATCTTCAAGTTTGACTTAAAAACTTTCTCCTGATAAGAAGCATGCAGGAAGTAAGACACTGAGTCTTTGAATCTCCTAGTGAAACTAGGGGATGTTGCATGTGAAGATGTCCCTTGAGGATTTTGATCACATTCTGTCGAGTTGAGTCTTCCTTCCCCATTCAGTTTTTATATAGCAACTGAGGAAAATACAGACATGCACAAAAAAAGGTAAGGGCAAAAGCAAAGAGAAACCTAACCTGAATACTGTTAGAGATGCATGGCAAATAAAGGATGCAGGAGCAAGGAGAAAAATGAAGATAATAGTTAAAACAGACACGTACAAAAAAAACCAAACTGGATCTTGTAATTCTTACTAAATTGTGCCTGAAAGATGGTCTCATACAATTCTTCTTTTTTTTAAACGCAGCCCATCTCTTTGTCATACCTAAAGCGTACAGCTTTGTGTCAGGGTAGTAGCTGACAGTTTCTCCCAGAGTTGTGCAGAGTGACGGCCATGTAACGGTACTGCCTGAATCTTTCTTGTTGCTGCTGCAGGGTTTTTTTTAGATTCTCTTCAATTCTTTTACCATTAAACAGTCTTTTTGAAAATGCATTAGTGAATCTACAAATACCATTATGATTTAGGCTGGCATTATGCAGTTCTTTTGTGTGATTAAAATATTTTAAAATAAAGATTCAGTGAGCTGAAATGCCCTGTATTTGGTCCAACCCCAAGGCTTGTGAAGCTTGTCTGTTAAAATTTTATAAGCAGTAAGGAATGCTAAAAATAGGCTTGTGTTTCACAAGCAGACTTTGAAAGTGCCAAAAAAATAATTTGCCTTTCAATTCTATCAGGATTCCCACATTCCATTTATATTCTGAACTTTTACCATTGCAGGATATTTCTTCCCCATTTAGGAAAATAATCACAGATGTTATATGTCATTACAGATTTTTAGTATCTGAATTGTTTTCCTGGCTATTGTAGTAGGTTTGAAGACGTTAGTCTGAGACAGCCACATGTGGCTGAATAGCTGCTGGTTAACCACGGTGAAGTCACTTTTTAACAAAATTATTGGGAAGACTGTTACGGCAGACACCTCAAATAGTGCCGGTCACCTAAAACTCCTTTGGAAGTTCTTTACAATGCTCATTGTTTTCTTTTAAATATATGGCACCTTCTATAAAATCAATACCATAGATTTTCATTGTCTTAAGTGATAATTTGATCAGTGGACATCCAAAAACCAAAACTAGATTTTTTTTTTTCCATGTTCAGGCAAATTGTTGTGTGTTTATACAGGAGGACAGAGGAGGTGATTAATAGTCCTGTGCTGTGCTTTAGCCTTTTAAAGGCTAGTGAGGTGCTTGTGGAGTTACTGCTCTAAGGTTATCAGATGACAAGTTTAATAGGCAGTGGTGGTTTTTTGGTTCTAACGAAGAAGTAAGTGATAGAAGGAGGATTTTGTGCTGTTACATACTTGTGTTATTCCTATATGCTATACAATTTGTTTAAGAATTAAACCTATTTTAGTGTAGTGAAAGCATGGGAAATAGCAACATTACACAGAGTTAGAATCAAGGCTTTGTGTGATGTGATAAGATTAATTTCTATGGGTTTTGAAATTTATTTCCTTAGCAAGTTTCTACTATTTGTGTATGAAAATGAAGCTGTAAAAAGAACTAATTTAAACACCAAATTCTTTATGCTTTCTGAAGTCTATGCAAAGTATGAAACAAATTAATGGACATCTCAAGAAATTAATTTAGTTTTGAAGTGAGTATTACATTCAAGTATATTTACTTATCATTAATCTTTAATTCCTGAGCTGTCCCTCATAATCTTTCAAGAGTACGCTCTGTTCCCTTCACAGTGAATGTAACCCTTGGCTTCTTTACAAAGACTTTTGTCAAATTGTGGATTGCATGAAATAAATTAATACAGTATCAAAACAAGAACTCCTGTAATGTTGTGTGTGACTTACGGTCATTCTTCTTGCAGCTTTAGGTTTTATTATGCACCCTAGGCTGCCCCAAAACTTGCACTCCTTATCCAGTTCGTTAGGTCCTGCAGGCACCCCAGGGGCCCTGCGGCAGAGTTGAAGTCCAGTTTGCCATGGAGCCTGCAGGGTCTGTCTTATAACTGGAGAATCAGTTTGCACTGTCTGAAACTCGATTTTGTAGAGAGGTGTGCTGTCATTGCTGCTTCTGATCAGCTGCTTCCCGTGTGAACGTCCACTGACAGCCATTGCAAAATGTCACTTTCTGTAGTATTGAGCTTCAGTTCAGTAGTTTTGCAGCTTCGCTGCCAACAGGCCTGCATTTCAGAATGACAGGGACTGCTGTATGCTAACAGTGTAGTGTGGTTAATTCGTTACTTCTCTAACAGTTTAAATGCTGACTGTCTTTGAACGGCAATATCAATAGCAGTTTCACTGTGAATGTCATTGCTGGCCATGTAGCTATGCTGGCACTGCTTCTAAAGTGTGTGTTCAGATGTCACTCTGTTAGCTTGATTCCGTTCTTTAAAGACAAAGGTTCCACTGAGGAAAGAAAATATCTACTTAAACTGTGCATCACTTCATAGTAAATCTTATACTCTATTTGAGGATATCTCTTAAACAGGAGAAGTGATTTTACGTTCTTAACTGTGTTTGGATAAATGGTTATCATCAAATTTTAATGTATTCTGCTTTTATTAGAATCTTTAGGCAAAGGATATGCTGTTGCTTGTACTCAAGAAGGAGAAGAGAAAAAGCAAGCTTCTGGTTCATCTGGCACTAGAGGAACTAGAAGGAAAGCAGTTAGTACCACTCCTAGAAGAAGGTCTGCACGAAACAGCAAAAACGAGACTCTGGGTCAATCTCGGAGCTCACCTCGGTCAAGCAGTTCTGCGTGCAGTGCTCCTGATGGCAATAACCCATCTCTGAATAAATCTCCTTCAGAATCAGAGAAGGCTCCTCCAAAACGGAAGTCTAAAAGAATAGTTAAACAACAAACACCTGTGGTTAAAAAAAAATTGAGAAGTTCTGCACGTTCTGAAAAATCGCCCAGTGATTCAGTGGAAGTTGATGACATTGCTGAGTCTGAAGCAGTTCTAACATTAGATAAAGACCAGCAGTCAGATAATGAAAGCAATAACACAAGCATTCCACAGAAAAGTAACGCAGAAACAGAATCTGCTAATGGATTGGAAAGCTGTAGTGAACACGCAGAAATCGAGGGAACTACAGGAGAATGTGACAAAGATACTTCAGGCAATGCAGATGTAAGTTCTTCTGTCCAAGAACCTCCAGTACTAATTTCAGGAGGTGAAAGTCAGGAATTTGAAGTAAAAGGTGTTACTGAAGAAAATATAGATCTTGAGAATCAGGATGTCTGTGAAAATACTCTTGAACAAATGGAAACAGTAGCTTGTTCCAGAGATGAAGTATGTGAGCATGCAACTTTTGAAAAAGTAGATCAGACATTGTGTAGTCCTCAAAATGAATTGACGGAGAACATAGAAACTTTGACAAAAATAGATCAGCCTGTAGCTGGTCCAGAAAATGAATTGTTGGAATGTCCAGAACCTGTGGGAAAAGATCAGCCGTTAGAGAGCCCCAGAAGCAAATTGCCTGAGCATCCAGAAGACATAGAAGTAGATGGTTCTGAGGCAGAAGAAAAAACAGTAGTAGACTGTGCAAGTACAAATATTCAAAACTTTAAAACTGCTCAAGACGAAGAACCAGATACATTAATAGACAGTGTTTCTATGGACAGTACATCAGACCAGTCCTTAAAAGAGAATGCCATGCCAGAAGGTGAAGAGAGAAGAACTTCAGAGTCACCCCAGGTAAATGCTGAACATAAACATTTTGGTGAAGATAACAATGAAATGATACCAATGGATTGTGACTCATTTTGCAGTGACCAGAATGAGCCTCAGATTGAGCAGTTACCACCAGCTGAAAGTACAGAGCAAGAAGTGAACTCCCTACAGTGTGATGCGGGAAACTGTACATCGGTTTCAGGACCTCCTGAAGAAAAGGAGGAAACTATTCCTCAAGAGAGAGAGAGCCAGTCAGAACTGAAAAAAGATAAAAAGCCTCGAACTAGAAGGTCTAGGTTTCACTCTCCATCAACAACTTGGTCTCCTCCTAGGAGAGAGGGCAGGAAATCTCAGTCACCATCCCCTAAAAGGGAGATGACCAGAGGCAGGAGCTCACGATCACCCAAGAAGGAAACAATAAGGGAGGGAAGGAGATCTTTATCTCGTTCTCCAAAGAGACACACGCTCAAAGATGAGAGAAAAACACCATCTCGATCTCCCAAAAGGGAAACTGTCAGGGAAAGCAGGAGATCATCTTCTCAGTCAAGAATTAAGGATTCATCTCCAAGGCAAAAATCTAGATCTCGAAGCAGTGATAGAGATAGTCAAAGAAGAGATCGTGACAGAGAAAGAAGAAACAGGAGGTGGTCTAGGTCACGGTCACGATCTAGGTCAAGATCACGATCTAGGACAAGAAATAAATGTTCTTCATTCTCTAGAAATGAGAGGGACAGTCATTCACCTCGATGGAAAGAGAGATGGGCAAATGACAGCTGGAGGAGTCCCAGAGGAAATGATCGATACAGAAGAAGTGATCAAGAGAAACAGAATGAAAGTCTTAAAAAAGAGAAGGACAATACAGAAAAAAACAATGACGATCAGTGTTCTTCAGACAAGCGGAGGAATGATTGTCCCGACTGGGTAATGGAAAGGATAAACTCTGTTCCTGAAGTCAGGAACAGAGAGAGAGAGAAACCACATTGGGAAGATGGCAGGCATAATAATTCAGGGCACTCTTGGAATAAAAACTTTGGTTCAGGTTGGATTCCGAATCGAGGGAGAGGTCAGCGTGGCCGAGGTGGGCGTGGAAGAGGTGGTTTCATGTATGGAGACCAGAGTGAAAACCACTGGCAAAACAGAAAACCTCTCTCAGGGAACTCAAATGGTTCTGGGAACGAAACTTCAAGGTTCCCAGAACATCAGCCATACAAGCGTAAGAATGAACAAGATTATTCTTTCGATACGCCTGCTGACAGATCTGGGTGGACATCTGCATCCAGCTTGGCTGTAAGAAAGACTTTACCTGCTGATGTGCAGAATTATTATTCAAGAAGAGGACGTAATTCAGCAAGCCCACAGTCTGGATGGGGAATGAGACAAGAAGAGGAGGTGCCTGAACAAGGTATTCATAGTTTTGAAACATAAAAGCTTAGTCCCAGCTGCAGTAGCTGAGTAAAATCCTAGATACATTGACCTGTCTCGGGTTGATTACGTCTTCAAAATAACTGGGGGTGAATCTATAGTGTTTTTGCAATATGGAGGTTTGTAGGTGTGGAGTTTGGGGATTTCTTGCCTTTTGATGGCATTTTGATGGCTTTCTGGTTGTGCTTAGACATAATTTGAGGACTATGCATATGAAGAGTGCTACTTAAGTAAATTGATTTGGTGGAAGAGGAAGCATATCCTCTTCATGGTTACTTTTAGCATCTGCACACCTTTCAAATCTCCCTGAAAAAAATTACCCCTTCTAAGTTTGCCTGTGCAGACCCACATAGTAGATTCTAGTGATTACAAATCATTGTTGATGTTTATCTTGCTTCTAAATAAACGTTTTCTGCTTTATGTGCTTAAAAAAAACTACAGAGACTTATAAATGCAAAAATTGTATTTTTACTGTACTTCAGCGTTAAAATTTACCTGAAGCCTCAATAGAAGTCTAATATTTTTGAGTATTTTATTTCCATCAGGGCTGTTACATTTTAGATATAAACTTTTTGGTAGAAAGTGAGTTAACTGCGGATGAGATTAGATTCTTAATAGCTACGAAGTCATCCACAGATTATTAATGCTCTGAAGTAAAAAATAGATGTGAATTATATTTAAAAACTGTAAAATCGAGTTCTGAGGGCAGCTACACTTGCACTTTCCCATTGTCTCCTTGTTTTGTCTTTCATTTTTATCCATTTTCACCCTATATACCAGCAGTTTTCACCCTCTTTTCAGAGACAACTGCATCAGTGGCTTCTCGGTTTTGAGGCAACTTTGTCAGCCTTCAGTCTGCTGCAGGCAAAATTTATCAAACCTTTAATTAAAAGTATTGTGTGATTTGCAGACTTTATTTCACATAGTTCAGGAGCAATCATGCTGTTATATTCACTTTTGGAATGTGAATTCAGCTGAGAACAGTACAGTGGTCTCTCAGAACTGGATGAAACAGGCTAGGTGGGCGTCATGATATGGTCCTGGGTGAAATGGTCCCAGGCAGCTGGCTTTGGCTGACCCTGCTTAAGCAGGGGGGGTTGGACTGGATGGTCTCGATAGGTCCCTTCCAACCTCAGTGATTCTGTAGCCCCGTGATCTTTAAAAAAGGTGATTTGGGCTGAAGCACAAGGGTTTAAATCCCAATCCCTGTGAATTAGGTGACAACAGGGTTCCTCAAGAAAAGGATTCCAAGGGAAGAACACCTGAATTGTAACCCATCAAACATTTCTCAGAGCTGATTTCTTGACTTTTGGAAGGTTTGCTGCTCATGTGTGGATTGAACTTTTTGGCTTCTCTTGAAGATAGTGAGATAGTAATTTAAGAAACTGCCACCCCAAGAGGTTATTTTTACTTCTAGGCTTTACCTGTTGTACTGTTACACGGTTTTGAAACAACTCTTTGCGATTATGAACATCTTTGAAATTGGTTGAGGATGATTTATTATTCAGTGAGAAAAAAAAAAAAAACACCCAGCAGAGTAGTTCTACAGTTACCAGAAATGGCCACGGTGAGCGTGTGTGAATCAGGCAGAGGGGAGCAGAGCGTTGCGTATGTGATAACGTGTGACTGACCTTCTGCAGTTGCAGGAGGCTGGGTAAGTGATGTTGTCTTCCTGCTCTTTGGGGGAGAATTACTGTTTCATTGTGACGAAATTATTTATTAGCTGTGCTATGGGAATAAGTAGAGAAAATAGAAATTCAAAATGCGGGCTTCCATTGTAACCTGAACTTTAAATTTAAACTCAAACTAGCATTTGGCTCTGTGATATGTTTGGTGGTGAGTGCTGTGTAATAATGTAATGCAGTATCTTTAAAATATTCAGATTATAGAAAGCTTTCTGATAATCCATGAATAGTTTAAACACCTGGCTCCACTTTTGCTTTATAAAGTATGAGATTGTTCTACTTCATATACTGTCTGGTTTTTCTTTTGATAGATCCAAACCTCAAAGACCAAGGCAACCAGCAAAGTGATGGTTCTCAGTTACCAATAAATATGATGCAGCAACAAATGAATGTAATGCCACAAGTGAACGCACAGCACCCACCTATGAATATCTTTCCGTATCCAGTGGGTGTCCATCCTCCCATGATGAACATGCAACAAAATCCTTTCAACATCCACCCTCCAATGCCCATGCACCTCCCTACCGGCGTGCCTCTCATACAGGTAGCTGCTCCCACAAATTTGTCTCAGGGATTACCTCCGCCTCCACCTCCACCCCCACCATCTCAACAAGTCAACTACATTGCTTCACAGCAAGATGGAAAACAATTGCAGGTATGCTTTATCAGAAGCCATGGCAAGAGCAGTGCTGAAGTAATTACCATAGTCTTGATAAATTTATACTTGCAGTTTCTTTCTCTCTTGCCTGTCTGCTTCCACCCCACACCAAATTGTTTTGGGGGTGTAGCTTTTAAATAATAATACACACCACCATCATTTGGGTTTTTGTGGTAACAAAGTGTTCCAGTGGGTTATGGAACACTAAAAATTCATCAATGTTGTCCACTACCTTTTTCTCCTTAGAAGCGTACTGTTTCCAAAACTAAGTTTTCCCCTTCAAAGGCTAATTTTTAAGCTTTAGGAAATCCTTGAATCCCCTTTCAGCAGCGTGTAGGAAGTGACCTAAACCTCTTTGTTGCAGTTCTCATCCAATGGGGTGTATCAGCAGAGGAGACTTACCGAGTACTGCATGGCACCCATTTGTTCCACACTTCCATTCTCCAGCTGTCGCTATCTCAGCAGCTCCACACACCCCCCCCCCCATTTTCTATTCTGATTAATCTATTCAGCCTTTTGGTTGATAATTTCCAATCTGTCTTTGGTATGTTTTACTCCCCCCTTCTTGTCAGGTTCTCCTGGTTTTGTATGCCCTGTTTGAGACCTAACTCCCACTTAATTTCTCCAGCTTCAGAAAGACGCTGTCGTGCTTGGAGCAGGGCAGACCATCTTTTCATACCTTTCAAGGTATCTTAAAGTAACCTTTGTGTATGTGAGCTCCCCCTGTAGCCAGCTGTTTATATTAAGAGCTTTTATATCAGGGAAAGGGAAGTTGTTCAAATTCCAGGAGAATGCATGGCCCTGTGAGGAGATGTTAACGCTGCATCTGTGGTGTATAAAGGGCTCTTCAGGGTTTGACCAAGGTTTGTGCTTTTCTTTTGTTGCCTGCTCTCACCTAAAATGCTTTCCCCTGCATTCCAGGTTGAAAAAGTGAAGTTCTAGAACAGTGATTGATTTCTGACTGTTTTCATGCATCACCTCTAAAGATTTGAAGCAAACTGATAAACAGCCTACATTCTTTTCACTTTCAACTGCTGTTATCCATTCATATTCATTAACTTAGAACAAAAGGAGTTAAGTACTGTGGGAAATGCTGAGTGGCATTACAGGCCATATGAAATACTTTAATAGTCTGCAAGGTAAAGCAGTAAGGTGTACTATTGGAACTAAAATGCTAGTAGATTGCTTGTTGATTTGATTCATGCCTGCTGTCTGTAATGAAAATATTTTCACAACTGGAAATTCAGTAGGTTTAACCTAAAAATGTAAGGATAAATACATTTCTATAAAGGTTGTGTAATGCTCCAAAATACAGTTATTGGTTAGTAAAGCCCCATTACATTTGTTGCTCTTACCTGCTTTTGTGGAATGGTGTTCGTGAACCTGAAGGCTCCTGGGAGCTCCTGGTGCTTTTTCTTTGAGCTGTCATTGAACGGAGCCCTTGGTGGAAGCACAATACGAATGACTGAGTACTGCAGAACTCCACCTGCCCTTCCTGTGGACAGCACGATTACGAGAGCGCACTGGCAGGCGTTAACGTGCTCAATATGTGTCCTTTCCAAGGAGCTCAAATTCCTGTTTCACAAGAGGGGAATTTTTCACAGTGAGGACAGTCAACCTTGGAATAATCTTCCCAGGGAAGTGGTTGACTTGGCCATGTTGGACACTTTCAAGATTTGGCTGGACAGGGTGCTGGGCCATCTTGTCTAGACTGTGCTCTTCCTAGAGAGGTTGGACTAGATGATCCCTGAGGTCCCTTCCAACCTGGGATTCTGTGATGATTTTTCATCTGGGTAAAAGCAGATGTGAAAAAAGTAACAGTGATTACCTGCAAAAAATGTAGCATTTAGGATAGCCTGCCATAAACGTGTTGGGAGGATGCATTCTTGGCTTTCGCTACAAATAATCTCTGCCTGAGCTCCGAGAGCTAGTTAATTTCTTAATTCCAAAGTATCAACAGGGCCTGTGGTCTTCTGGTGATGTTTGGAAAGGTACAGAAAAAGGCTTTTCCTGAAGAACAGATCCTGGTGCTTCAACCAGCATTTCACCTCTAGCCTCAATTAGACTTGTAGGTGTGTTTACATTTGAAATTCATTTGCAAGTTCAAGCTGATAACAAATGTGAAAATAAGTGTTTTCAAAGCAGCATCGTTATGATGCAGGAATGCAAGTGCAGTTAAAGGTAACTTTTTGTGTGCATGCTTAGGTACTGGTTTTTTTTTTTAAAAAAAAGTTAATGTGATTTACAAAACAGGGCGGCGTCTGTGCTCCCCTGACAAACCGAGAGGTTCTGCAGCCATAAGCTTCCTTCCCCTTGTGCTAACACCCTCCGTGCCTGTTTGCAGGGTACTTTGTTCGCTTTATCACTGGGATCAGAGCCAGAATGTAGCAACCACAGTGGTGACATGGAGGGTGCCTTACTTCTCAAGCTTTATTTTTTTTTTCCCTTTTGAGTAGATCTGATATAATGTGTATACCTTCCATAATAATGGACAGCGTGGAAATTAGCTAATCAACCAAAAGCACGTAGTATTGATGCTCTTTCTGTAGCCGCTGAGACTTCTAGAAAGGCATGTTGTCATACTGAAGGATAATGTATTAATTATCGATAACTTTTTAAAAACAGGGTATTCCAAATGCTGCTCATGTGAGTAATAACATGAGCATTCCAGCCTTGCCTGCTCCAGCAGCAGTCCTGGGAAACGTGGGAACAGTTCAGGGACCAAGTTCGGGTAATGCAACGTCGTCAAGTCACATCAAGAGCTCTAACGCAGCTGTAAAACTGGGAGACAACAAAGCAAGCGTAACAGTGGAAGCCAGTGCAGATAGCTCAAAGAAGGACCAGGCAAGTTCAAAGTTGAGAGTATATTTATATAGACAGTTTTATATATTTATACATACTATATCTTGTGTATATATATAAATTCTGGTATACGAAAAAAAGGTAAACTATGACCATACCCCTTCTGTGTAATACACTTGATAGCATCGTGTATGCAATAATTCTGTGGCGGCTGTAGGACATAAACTAGCGAACTGACTCTTTAATGTAGTCGTCTTTAAAGCGGCTTCATTATGAATGCTACTTTAGTCGCTGTGCGACAGCTTTCTGTTCTTAGTAGAACACCGGCAGCTGTCGCGAGAGCCGAAATGCGGGTGAGGGGAGCGCAATTTTCTAGTTCTCTGTAGTAACTTTGTTCCTGTAGAATTTTAGTTTGTGATTGATCAAAAGATACGCGTGCTGGCAGCGAAAAATAACACTGGAGTTTGTTTTCTCATCAGAAATTGTTAATTCAAGAAAAAGCGGCGCAAGAGGTGAAGCTAGCTATTAAACCTTTCTACCAAAATAAAGACATCACTAAGGAAGAGTATAAAGAAATTGTGCGGAAAGCTGTAGATAAAGTAAGTTGCTGCAGCAATCTGAAATGCATACATTTCACCTGAGGTAGGGTCTGGGGTGGATTTCTGAGTCTTCTGGAAGCAACTGGTAGTTGCTGGGAAAGGGAGTAGAAAAGCAAAAATACCTCCGTCCTGCTCCACCCCTGACAGCTTTCTCAGCTCCTCAGAACAGAGCTCATTTCTTGCGTGAAAGAGCTGAATGGGAATTCAGAAGTATTTGGGAAGCAATTGGGAAGTGTTGGGAGGTTTCCAAAGTTGTTCTGCCCGGGATGGAGAAACCCGGGGTGCCGGGAAGATAAATAGACAGTGTGGAACGGAGGCAAATCTTCGGGACTGCTTCAAACTCTTTTTTTCTTTAAAAACGTTGTAGGTTTGTCATAGCAAGAGTGGAGAAGTGAATTCTGCAAAAGTGGCGAACCTAGTGAAAGCGTATGTAGACAAATACAAACATTCACGGAAGAAAAATCCCGAAGAGGCAGTCTCCTGTGAAAGGAAATAGAGCACGTTTTCAGTTTTTAATTTTATTCTATCTGCAAAGTGCAATTTCAACATGAACCGTTAACTGAAAATTGTACATGACAGTTATTTGAATCTGGTTTTGATAAAATTATTTTTCAATGTAGTATATAATGTTTTGTTCTAAAGAAATATAGATCTCCAGGGCAACTTCTTTATTCCTTTTTAAAAACAGATGTCTAAAAAAAAAAAAAAAAATAAAGGTGTAAAGAAGAATCATTTAGGAATGTATGATTGTGTGGATACGTAGATGTACAGCATTTTGACTTGAATAACAGAGTGCATTAAATTAGAAACTTCTGTCTGAGTGCATTGGTTTTGGAGCAGGTATGTACAGTACATGTAATCGGTCAGATTAAAGTAAAATTTTTTTTCTTTTGATTTCTCCCTAATTATAACCAAGATAAAATAATGTATTGCCTTGACAAATATTTCTAGCGTTAACTGGACAGGCCGAACGCAGGGGTCACAATGTGTATATAAAAGCACATGGCGTTGTCTGAACAGAAGAACTGTTTAGATTTTTAAAAAGAAGGATCATAAACAGTAAAAGGCAGCGCCCAGAAAGCATGGGCGCTGCGCGTCTGTTGTAACACCAAATAAAAATTATGCTGCTTGGTTTTGTTTGTGACGTTTTTCAATTTGTTTCAAGATAGTGGGATGAACTTGCGTGGTGCTGAAAGCCCTCAACCGCCACACACCGCCACCCCCGCTTCTGGGCTGACCCTGCCCTCGGCCCGGAGGGAATTAGTGGGCTAGAGCTGGACGTTCAGAAACACAAACCAGTTTGTTCTTCAAGTAAAATCAAGAAAGCTGGAGGTTGTTAGTAGGCGCCCGGTCGATCAAAGACTGCCAGTTGTGCCTGTCTTCGCTGTGTAATACTTCTCTTTCTTAACTGTAGCAGGGATCACCAGGCCGGTGTCGTCGAATCTGTGCGATCTGAAGTCATGTGCAACAGCTTTTCCACTTCCCTGAGCGCTTTTAGGTAGGGAGGGAAGTAGAGATACCACAAGCATTTTAAAAACAGGTGTGGGGTCATGGAATGGGCTAGGGCAGTGCTACGCCTAAGGTCAAACCGGCTTTACTGAGGTAGCAGCAGGGAGAGTTGCTGAAATGCTATCACTGCGTGCTCCTCAAGGAAGGAACAGCTTGGGATCCTTCTGCATTTCCGTGGAGAAGGAGCCTTACTCTGGGAGAGAGTAACGAAACAAATCTTCCTCAGACAGCACTATTCACATTTCAGCACTCCCCATGCGGTAACCACCTTTGGCCTCGGCTCAGCCTGGCTTCTGCTCCAGCCCAAGGGCTCCTGCCCCAGAGGCATAAATACAAACCACTTTGACCAAAAGTATCAATCGAGTTTTCTGAGAAATTCTCTCTTCGTAGCCAGGAGTTCCCAAATTAACTGTTCTTGGCAGAAAACACAGTCTTGCCCTGTAAGTAACTTTTGCAGCAGCCTGAGGATGAAATAAGGGATACGCACCCTGTACACACACCTGATTATATAGAGAGAGATATATGTGTGTAAAAAATGTGTCACAACAGTTGATCACTTGGTTTTAACTATAACTTTCTGCAGACTTAATGAAGCATTGGACTGTCTATATTTATTTTTGTGTGCCTAAATAAAAATACTATGTAAATTAGAAACAGATATAATACATTTTCTACAGTCAAGCCAGGTTTTAGATTTTTTTTTTTTTTTCCCAAGTGCTCAGTTTTACACTGTGGTAGCAATTTGTATGATCGCTTGAACTATTTTACGCTAAAATGGGTTAGCACTTTTTCAAAAATGTTGTAGCAAATTGCTATGTGTATCCTGGTTTATCACGCCATGCGTACTTATTTTTATTACATTTTCCTTCTCTGAATTTTCGGATTTTAATGACTTTTTGTATCTTTTTACTCTATACAGTTGAGCCTTGCTATAAAGCTCCTTTCAGGAGCCAGATAACTAACTCTTTTGTGGGTTTTCTTTTTTTTCCCTTTTCAAGCAGAGGTAGAAATTGGGTGGGAAGGAACAATGGAGGATTTAAACTGGGAGGGGGGAAGGGTCACTAATTTCTTGTTTTGCAGCTCCTGGCTGGAAGATAAGCTGTCACTTCCTGCCAGGTTGGTTGGGCAGTGACCATAGCGATGCTCCACTGTATTTCAAAACAAAATGAAGAATATCGGATAGAGTAGCATGTGATCAGTAACTTTATTTTTTACAATTAAATACTTCAGAACTTATCAGAAGATATGCAGTTGGTTACAATTTCTATGTTGAATTAAAAAAAAAAAAAAATGCATTGCCTTAATACAGACTCTCCTGTTTTTCCCAAAAAGCAGTAACGCCTCTGTCAGCGCGACTGCCCAAGAAGGCGGTACTTTAACCGTGTAGTCCTGTTTTTGTTCAAATAGTATGAAAGCTGTATTCTATTTATTGAAACGCCTTGTACTGAAAGTCCCAATGTGCACTAGCACTGAAGGCGAAGCGATGGGGATGCTGAGCCCTGTCGATGCCTCCAGGGTATCCTTAATTCATTCGATCCAAATTGCCTTGAGGAAAACAATTGCTAAACTGTGTACCTTCTGTGAACGCACGCGCATCAAAAGGGTTTTCCTTGCACTCCTTCCACTGTCTCACGGTGCATGCTGCTGGAATGTCTCAGCCTGAAGATGTATCTTGGGAGCACAGTGGCTGTCCCAAGCCCACAATACGGTGTTTGTAGCATAAGGCTGGAGTGCTGTCTACTGAAAAATTTACTCTAAAAACTAGTTTTGTGTAGTGCTTAACAGTTTCTAATAAATTCTTTTCACTAAGCTGTAAGTAGTCCGTGTTTGATCTTAAGTCATTCTGGCTCAAGTGGTTTAAATCCAAAGGCAATGCGTAAGTACTATTACTTCTGTACACAGGCATATTTAACCTTGCTCTGTGTCACCTGGGCTCCCCCGCCTTTACAGCTGGTTTGTTGCCAGTCCGTCTGTCCTCACCCTGCCTTGTCTGGCTGCAGACGCGGCAAGCGGAAGGAAAGCAAGCACAGGCGAGCGCTGCAGCAGGGACTGGCCGTACTGGGCCTTGCAAAGCGTCGCGGGGCGGGGTGTGTGGGTCATCCGCTGCGTGGCCCAGACAAGGGCAGGACTCAAACCAACCGGGCCACGTCCTGCACATGGGAAGTACTGATCAAAACAGCGGGCTTGACTGAAATAGCCCACTGGAAATTTAGCACGCGACAGCCTCCCTTCCTTGGGAGCGACACTGCAGGCATCGCCTTCTAGGATTAACCCCACTGTACTGCCATGAGGTGCCTCGTAGGTAAAGCAGACACGCTGTGGGAGGCCTTCGAGGTGGCCGGCGGCCTGCTCTGAAATTCAAAGCAGCTTTGTGCGATCTGGGTGGGCTTGGCAGGGTGCTAACCGCTGGGGTGGGGAAGGATAGTCTGCCTTGATACCGCTCCCGTGGTACCTTGGTCGTGTGCTTACTAAAGGCGCCCTAATAGATGAGCATGTGGTCTTAGGAAAGAGCACACCACTTTTGAGGAGCAAGGGTGGAAAGCAAGGTCAAGAACCAAGTGGCTTGGTGAGGGTGTTCCCTGGGGAGGGGGAGGCTTAGGGGCGCAGATGGAGATACAATTACGATCACTGCATCGGAGGCTGAGGGAAGGCGTGCTGAAGGACACAACTGCCAAGAGAAGAGAGTCCTGAAGAGGAATGTAATTAAACTGACTGCAATTAACTAATTAAAAACTTCTTGCCTAAGTCGTAAGCCAGTCTTACTTCCATGTGCCTGCTTGGGGCCATGGAACTGTTCAGGCATCCCAACAGCAAAAATCACCACTTCATCTATTGTTGCAAAGGGCTTTTCAGTACATTGGGTTGACTTAAGCTACGTCCACCGCTCCCCGCTCAGCCTGCACCTGCGCTTCGCTGCAAGCCACACACAGGCGTCACGGACGTTGATTTTTGCACAGGCAAAGCCCTTGATCTGTGTCCTGCAAATATGTGCACTCAAGCAGGTGAGGAGTTTTGTGCATTTAAAACATAATGACTTGCATATGAGGAGAACCATCTGCCTGGTGTCCTCAAAGGCCAATCACTGCACCAAGCAGACTGGTGGGAGGAAGGACATCTCGCTTTGGAGCCGAGCAGTGTCAGCACCACCAGGACAGAACCGTTTCTGAGGGTGAGCAGGCCCAGATCATGCGAAGAGAGGCACGTGGGGACAACGGGCAGGGGCAGAAGTAGCTCGTTAGTCAGGACGTGTAATTTTTGCTGACCGAGTGCCATTGCAGCGCGGTTTGTGCAGTTAACGCCTTTCTGGATCCCACCTCGGCAAGTAGTGCCTTGAAACTTTACTCAGTTTTGCTACAGAGATCACTGTGCTGGCATCTACTGCCAACAAAAGGGGTTGGTTTTGCCCCAGAAGCCACATCTCGGGCATCGTAGCACAAATACATTGATTACAAAGGTGAATTACACCTTTTGAAGCACAGGGATGAACCTATTCTGGCAAAGATTTTCATTATTATTAATTATTGCCATATTCACATTAATCAATAGTTTATAAAAAAGTAGGGACAAGAGTAAGGACAATAAAGTAGATATTATTTTGAAAGCTGCTGTATCTAATAAGTACTCTTCAATGGACAATTTCAATAATGAATGGAGCATCTATGAAAATTTTTTTGTAAAATCACTAACCTAGAGATTAAAACAAAAATAAAAGCACAATTAACTACTTGCATAAAAGGAGATGAATCTAAGAGAAGGCACAGGCCAGGATACGGAACTTGACTTAAAGCTGATTCTTATTTTTCCAATGTTACAACTCCCAGAGACTCACACGCCAACAGTAAGCTTTCAGCCTGCTCCTCATTTTCATGGACTGTTTGTGCAATAAATACAGGGGATTACAGCAGTGCAGTAGATGCTCATTATCCACAGTAAACAATCAAACCCAGAGTGGAATCCAACACAGAGAAAAATTACTGCAGGAGCCAAACCCAGGGAATTTTGGCAGCAGGTTGTCACATAATTAGTCCTGAAGTGTTGCAGAAATTAAACCTACAACCACTGAATTTTTTATGACGAGCATCAATCAAAAATAGCCAGGGATTCCCAGACAGGACACACACACCCCCAAAAGGAAACCTGTCATTAGAGAGCATTTAGGAGAAAAGGCTGTCACACACACAGCTTGCTCAGTCATCATTATGTACCACTGTGTGGTACCTGGTAGTTAAATGACTCTATCAGATGGGTAAACCCTAGACTATTGCCCCTGAAAATATGATGACATGTCTTGGAAGCACAAGATCTGCCTCTGATTTGATTGGTTTTGACTAATGCCAACACACTACGCAGCTGCTGCTCCCAGTGCAAAGCACATGGCTTTGCTATGTAACCTCAGCGTCCCCGAAGCACGAGGGATTAAATAACCAGCTCAGGCGGTGGGAGACCCTCCTCACCAGGGGGTTCAACCCCCACCTCCCTCTCACTAACACCGTGCAGCTCTGCAGCCACATCATCAAGCCAAAGAGGGCACAAGGAGATGTTCTTCCACAGCCTTGCATCAAGCCCTGAACTCCTGCCTGGTGTCTCAGGGCAGTTCCGAGAGAGGAATTTGAATTTGAAGAGTTCTAATAAACATACAGTGATAGTCGGTATTGGGGGAAATACAACACACACACAACCACGCAGCCTAGGCACCTCCTGTTACATGGGTTGTGGCAAGTGGATTAAATTACAGACCTCACAGAGGCTTGTGACAGAGCTTTGAAGTCACAACCTTCCTAAACCCTACCGGCCCCAGGTGACGCTGGTGGCACAGCCCCACCGGCACTCTGCGGTGCCCAGAGCAGCGACAGCGCCCTCCTGTTGTGAAGGTTACAGGGAGGCGCGCCCAGAACAGCACCCACCTCACCCCGTTTCTTCATTGCCCTAGTGGCATTTAGTGGAATGATGTTCATCACATGAACTTTTGTAACAGTGCAGGGCAGCAGCGGAACTGGGCCAAGGGTACAACCTCCCGCCCTGGAGGATGTGTTTCATACTTTTATGATTCACCACGTAACTCCATCCTAAACAATATCAACACAGAGAGCCCTGCCCAAAGATAAGGGACAAGCAGATATTTAGGTATCAGAAAAATTCACTCCTAGCCAGGACAGCAAGTTGCCTGTGGACAAGCAGATTGAAAAACCCCAAACAACAAAAACAGCAAACCCTCTCAAAAATGCAGTTTGCAGCAAATCTACCAAAAAGGTATTCAAAGCCTACCTCAAAACAGCTGTCCAAAAGCCACCCAACCTAAGGGCGGACGACAGACCTTACCATTAATACATCTTTAGGAGATTTTTGCTATTCTAATATCACATTTCTTTTCACTTAAGGTAAAGAGCCATCAGCTTATCCTGCCTTTTTAAGGGTATCAGCTCAAATTACTCTCTGGTGATCTTATCACAAGAAGCCAAGACACAAATGGCCACACTGTTGTGAGAAACAGCAGATTGTGACACGACCATGTGAAAACCACCAAGCTATTAAAACCAACCCAAGATAGTTTTGAAGTCACGGTAATTTAAGAACACACTGCCATCTCGCCACAAACAAAGCGGTGATAACTTTACTCATAAATATCGGCCCTGAATTCTCCACCACTTGCAAACGATTCACGAACTCAAGCCGCACCGTGTGAAATCCCCCTCGCCCACCGGCTCCAGGCAGGCACCGCTCACCCCTGCGGCGCTGCAGCCCTGCGCGCAGGCCCACCCTCTGCCGTGCACAAGGACGTGGGGCAACCTTTTGGCTCCGCAACCTTCAACTCGCTGCCCGCGCCAGACGTCGCGGTCTGCGCGCGCCTCGCGTTACCCCGCAGGCGAAAGGACGTCAGCCGCAAAGCCCCCTGCAGCAGCGCAAGGACCGGCTGACAGGCGAATAACTACCTGGTAGAAAAGGCAGAGGAGGGAGAAGGAGTGCGATGGGATGATTACGGGTATCCCTAGCTGTTACACGCCATCGTATTGCAGTAACCTGCGGATCTGTTTTCCCACAAGGCAGGGCAGTAGTGCTACGGCAGATGAGAGTGTTCCACGCACCGTGACTTGTTGCAAGCTGCAAAGGAGATCTTTGGCAGCGATCTGAATTGAACTCAAACCTCGCTATGTGCTCCAGTGCTCCTCCCCCTGGGCTAAACCTCCCTTCGAAGCTGGAGAGCAAAACCAAAAAGAAAAAACTGAAAACGGAATATTTTTAGTAGTAACAAAATTATTTGTATCTAGGATGTGCTTTGCCCCGAAGCGTAGGTCAGCAGGCAGCAATGACCACTGAGGGTTGTGCGCTCCAGCCCTGCCATCACGTGGTACAGAAGAAACACTGGGCACCGTATCATCAAGCGAAGCCTGGCACAAATGAACAGGGAAAAGAGCAGATTTAAGGACAAAAAACTAATGCTTTTCCTCCTTCCAGGCGAGGCTGTTGCGACAGTTTTCAGCAGAGGTCAGACCACACGCCAACAAAGTGCTCCGTTACCACGCTGATAACTTAACGACCTCCTGAACAGTTGGACTGATGATTGAGGAATAACATTTACTTTGGCAAGAGGTGCTTTTAGCACCCTTACTGTACTAAGAAACCCTTCAAAAGAAGAACTTTAACCGTAGATACAGAAGATGTCCTCGTTTTAGAAATATCCCTAACCTGGAATTAGTATAATACAGTTTTGCTACGTGTTTTCTTGCCGAGAAGTTTGTACTCTTCTTCAAGATGACGTTGTGGAGCCAAGCCAACACAGAGATTCTTTACGACTGCGCTCCTGAGCTGACGCGCACTGGGGACCGCGGGATGTTCTCCACCAGCTGTAACGAGCAGTGCTGTCACTGAAGTAACTTATAATGAAGAAAATACACATCATACAAATTATGCATTTACCTGCTCCGAAAATACCTATGATGGCAGTACGCAGGGTGTCGCATGTAACACGAAAGGAACAGCGCCAGTTATTCTCCCCCACAATGAACTTTCAAAAAAACTGGATTTGTCACACACAACTTGGAGCTGCGAAGAGTTAAGTGACAGCAAGTCTGCATCGAACTCCCACATGCAACCATTACACTAACAAGCGCTACAATACAGATGACAGACCTGGCACTCACACCGCGATAGATACGGTTACATTACCAAGGTAGCTGTGTGAATCCTGCAGTTTTTCTGCTTTTTGGCATCTATATTCTGAAACAGAGTGTTCTCCGGCAGCAATCAGCTAGTAAATATGTCACAGTAAACCAATGAATATGCATGCAGATCAGTAATGCACATCGCCATTGTACTCCACAGGCTGCGACTGTGTACTCTGGGCCTTGCCCTCCATTTGTCACTCAGAAAACGCACGGCTAAAGATTGCGTTTGGGCAGCCTGGAAACGGGTACGTTTGGAACACTCAGCTGAAACTAAGTCGTGCTGAACACTGTAAAAGGCCTGTAACAGAAATTGTAGGAGAGGGGAAGGTTCCCCTCCTCGTTCCCCGTGACTGAAATCCTCACAACAGCAGGCTGCTCGCACAGGTAACTTTGCTTGTGAGAGGGCAATCTCAAGCAATGGGATTTCTACAGCTCCCTTCCAAAGACTACTCTGGACCTTGTTTCTCCCCTTCTTATTTCAATTCCGATATTCCATGCTGTATTTCCTAGAGCTATGAGAATCAATTCCTTTCTCTACGCATAGGCTCATATTTTTCCATCTAGTAAATACTTCTTCCTCTCAAATCAACGATCACGTAAAATTATGGACTTGCTTCTCAGATCCATTAGGTAACAGCAAATGCTAAAGAGCTGCAAACGACTGCACATTTTCCACAGAAACGTGCGTTAGTTCCATATTTAGTGCAGACTCATCAAGGCCAGGCTTGGTTCTCACACAGGTTAGCGGTCGGGCTGCGACTTCACAGAA